>NC_140937.1:133173052-133870737 GCF_014529385.1 Adiantum capillus-veneris | reverse complement strand
GCCCTAAATCGGCGGATCTGCACAGACGACAAGTGGTGTTGCCTAAATTGCAAATCTACCATAAGATGAGCATTGACACATTGCCTAAATCGGCGAGTCTGTGTGCATGTGACCAATGGACTAGACAAGACATAAAGGAGAAAATATATTTACTACGTTGTCGATATCACAGTGCAGTATATCACCAAAGGACTTACAAATGGTTGTGCACTATCCCAGAGCACCTTAGCTTTCATGAGTAACTGCATAGCTTACTGACAAATTATCTCACACTACAAGAGGTTGTGTACTCTTGTGACGCTTTTAGCGACGGAAATACATTGGGTTTTTATAACCACCGGCGTCACTAAGAGAGTCGCTATGAGCGTCGATACGGGGACGTCGCTATAAGCGTCGCTATGCCAGTCGCTATAAACGTCAATAGCGATGCTGCAGAGCCATCAATAGCGACGCTTATAGAGACGCTACAGAGCCTTATATAGTAATGCTTATAGCGACTTCTGATAGGAATTTTTTTTGGTGGCAAGGCATTCAATGACTTGCCACCCATTAACCATATTGAATGTTTCATTTGTCTATTTACCTTTGAAAAAAAGTGAAAAGGTAAATATAGACCCAAAATAGTCACCCACAAGACAATATAATCATTAACTCCATCATCCATAGTACGTATTGTTTGCAAAATAAAGATACAAAGACAAGCGTGAATTGATGAATTGTACACATAGGCAAAATCACTTGATTGTTAATCTTTGCAAATGTAATAGTTACAAACCATTGTCATTATTTAAAAAATATACATGGTTTTCAAAAAGACGTATAAAAGTCGTCTCATGATACATGAGCTATGACAAAAAAAAAACTAATGCTATCTAGCTATGGCTAAATTGACGTCGTCTAATGAGACGTCTCATCGCGTCCAAGCTGCGTATCTGTTGGATTCTGCAAAAAAAACAATAAGATAGATTTTTGTAAGTATAAACATATAGTGAAGTTTATAAAACAATACAATAAATAGAAAAGAATAAACCCTAATGCTAACCATGCCGCTGCGAGAACTGAGGATGTCTATAAGGGCGTTAAAGCCCTTCCTGCCTACGTACTCACGCTCGTACGGTGTGGGATCACGTCCTATAAACGACCACTGTCAAAACATACAAAGAATCCATTATGTTAGAATTTAAAATCCCATAAACCCTAAACTATCAAACATAGAGAGCAATGTTAAAACACTTACAAAATTGACCTCAAATGATGCCCACCTGCCGCTCCCCAAGTGGTGTGAGCTCCCTGCCTCTACTCGAACTTTGGCTTCCTCCTTTTGTTGCTTCCTCTCGTCGGGATTCTAGCATGCTGCTTTCTTCGCATTCTGCCAATCTTCTTTGGCCGGCCAATCCGGTCTTCTCCACCCATGCTTGATTTCTTTTTGCACTTCGGAACGCTTATGCTTGCAGTATGCGCGCATTCGAACCTTCATCACATTTTTATTGAAGCGGTCATCCCGTGTTGGAACGGGAAACTCGTCATGAATCATGCTGATGACTCTGTCTTTTAATTCATTCGGTACTTCACTCCAGGTGTTTAGTATGTAGTGTCTAAACACATGAGAGCAAAGACCGCGCATGCGCGAAATCACCTTCTTGCCTTCATCATCCAAGATGATGCCACCGTTGAAGTCGACGGAGTAAGGCAAGCCCTCTCGCCGCTGACGCGTGAACCTGGGTGTCCTGACAGGGGTCTCTAGCGGCGTGTCAACGGGGGTACGGATGCCACGTGTATCCATTGGAGTCTGAGCCCTAAAGCGAGGAGTGTCACTAGAGTGACTCGTGGAGGAGTAGCTAGTGGTGTGTAGCTACGGAGAACGGAAGTCAGTCGCGCAAAACTTGGTGTCGATAGCGATGTTGTGGCTGGTGTCGGGACGGGCCAAGAAGGCCGGGAGGGTAAAGAGCCTCGTTGAACACGAGGCAGTGTCAAAGCATCGGTGGCGGAACCCCCACAACAACCGCCACCGCCACCACTAGAGCGCCGGCGCCTAGACGAGTGTGAAGATCGTCTCGTCGACACCGAAGCTTCGGAGCGTGCTGAGGACTCCAAAAGAGAGTGAGATGCGGATGGAGCAGGAATGCACGATGGTGCGCCAGAGCGATGACGCTCCACGTACCACTGTCGCTGTTGGGGTGACAAAGAAGAAAGAAAATCCTCATCATCCATACCTGCATTAAACACACGAACATTTAAACTTAATATTGAATGAATGGAGTAGAAAACATGGACGAGTAGATAGATAGAGAGAGAGAGAGAGACAGAGATAGAGATGGACCATTAAATACAATGACGCAATGACACAAATACTTAGAGAGCCAGAGTTTTTACAAAACGGAGCAAAATTGTTCAAAACGGAGAATCGTACAAGAAATTGAAGGTGCTTGTAGCTTTGGAATGTTCAAAGGCTAGCAGCAACAGAAAGCGTTCTTCTTCTATTCAACTCGAGTGATGGAAGAGGCAGGTGCATAACTCTGAATTTTCAATCGAGAGAGAGAGAGAGAGAGAGAGAGAGAGAGAGCGCATAATCAAATCTTGCACTCGAAAAACCAGGTGGTGGAGCTGCATGTGGCCATGGATTGCCCAAGATGTGAGCGCAAAATCAAAAGAGCGTTATACAACATGAAAAGTACTTAGAGAGCCAGAGTTTTTACAAAACGGAGCGAAATTGTTCAAAACGGAGAATTGTACAAGAACTTGAAGGTGCTTGTAGCTTTGGAATGTTCAAAGGCTAGCAGCAACAGAAAGCGTTCTGCTTCTTCTATTCAACTTGAGGGATGGAAGAGGCAAGTGCATAACTCTGAAGTTTCAATCGAGAGAGAGAGAGAGAGAGAGAGAGAGAGAGAGAGAGAGAGAGAGAGAGAGAGAGAGCCATAGTTTTTACAAAACGGAGCAAAATTGTTCAAATACAATATTTATGGCTTTAAGAGATCTCTCTCTCATCCCTCTCTCATCCTCTCTATCTTGAACCATTGCACTTCGAACAAGTCGACAAAAAATCCTCTATAATCGATCCTCAAAATTTCTTGTAGTGTGCCGAAGTAAGTGAGTTCCGCCACCACAGGATCTGCATCAGAGGACCGTCGTCGACTAGACTGTTCAAATTTTGCCATGATTCCACAATCTTGAGTAAAACGCTTTTTGTCGATCCGTTCCACCCTAAAATGTCGACCTTTACACCATGCTGCTGTGTATGACTTATACTACAACCCAAAGATTATGAGTGGTTGTTCAAACATCTAGAAAGTTACTAGTCGTACATTGCAAACTTAGCTTGGTCGCGCAACCCCGAGAGTACTCCCACTCTTCCTCAGTCACTTCTTCACTGCATTGTTGTGTGCTTTTCAATTGGTTGTGCAACCATCTTAAGCTCATGAATGTTGGTAGGCTCTCCAGACCCGTCGGATAGTGCATCGGTGGTTGTCTTCCCCATCGCCACTCGATTCGTGCCCTTTGTTGCTCTTGCTTTGCATCCTCATATTGTGAAATCCACTTCTACATGACTTGATTGTGAAGCATGAAAAATCGATTGATTTTAGCCTCTAGATCTTCTGTCATCTTCTTCTCAACACTGAGATTGCACATGACAATCCCAGATATGCGCTCATCATCTATGGTTCGCCATAGCGTGTCCCGGGCTTTATCAAATCCGTCTAGCCACTCTCCAATGTACACTAGAGACTTTGATACCAGCCAACCTTCTGCCATGCTACCCTCTGGACATGCCTTCTGACGCACATATCCCTTGAGCGTTTTCATGAAACGTTCTAAAAAGAACATCCATATGGAATGTACCGTGCCAGCTATTTCCACCTCATCAACTATGTGAACAAGAAGATACACCTGAATGGTTAGCATGGTAGTAGGAAAATGTTTCTCAAACATGCTCCATACGATCCATATTTCTAAGGTCAACTCTGGCTCCCAAAGTATCTTTCTTGCCGGTCAGATGGTCCCATAGTAGATTACCCACATTCTTGAATATGTGCATTGGATGGAGTAAGTGATTGATCATGAGTCGGGGCCAGTATGGTAACTCATACCATAGCGATAGTCTCTTCATCCCTAGGGGCAATCCGTCATCACACATCTCCTTTTGTTCTAACCATGCTTGTGCAGACATCCTCGGTGGCTCTCTTCCCAAAAAGCCATCGCGTAACACATGATTCTCTGGAAGATACGCTTGATGACCTTCGTAGATTTTCTTCTTCAATGAGGGCGCCCTACGTGCATTCAGTCTAGGTCCACATGTGACACATGCTCTGTATCCGCTTGTTTGAAGCCCTGCATGTATACACATGATAATAGATCAGCTTGAGAAAAAACAAGATTTACAGTGTCTGAGTGAGGAGTGTAAATAGATCACCTGAGCATTCTGTTAGTCCGGGATAGTCATGCATGGTCCACATTAGAATGCCTCTGATCAAAGCATTTCGTCAACCTGTGTGTTGGCTCATATCCACCACTTCTATGCCAATCCACAATTGTTGTAGCTCTTCCAATAGTGGACGAAGATACACATCCATATTCTTCACTTTATATCGCCCTGGCACAATCAAGCTTAGCCATAGGTGCCCCTTCTTCGTAGTCAACCACGGGGGAATGTTGTAGTTGACGATGACAACGGGCCATACACTGTAAGATGTTGATCTTTGACCAAATGATTTACGCCATCCATAGCCAACCTAAGCGCAAATTTCGAGCTTCCCTGGCAAAATCCGACCATGTTCCATTTATATGTTTCCAGGTTGCACAATCTGTAGGAATCTGTAGCACACCATCCGAAGATTTATTCTCCTCATGCCATGATGCTAGGGCGGCCATGGACTTACATTCGAAGAAATGCTTGATGCGAGGAAGCAGAGGAAAATGTCGCAAAACCTTTTGCGGAATTTTTGTTCCGTGGAGATCTACTTGATATCTTTCCGAATCACATTTCGAACACTTCTCCATGTCTATGTATTCCCCTCTTTGAGTATGTGCTCTTTGAGCAATCTACACAACATAAAAATACGGTACAATTGTGTAAAAATCTATCAGATCATTATACATTTAGAGTTTTATTAAAGTAAACTAATTGTAATAGATCACCTGAAAAGCGCTATGACGCTAGTGTCACTCCATCCAAACTTTGCCTGCATGTTGAGAAGAACCAGGAGCGCTTTCAATCTAGACACACGTGCTCCATTATACAATGGCATATCGGCTTCACTTTTCATGTCATCATAGATAAGCCTTTCTAAATCCATGACCGTCTCGATCATTTCATCAATCTCGGGCTCAAACATTGCCTCATTGGGAATGTGGTCTGCATGATCACCCCTTGAGCTGTCAGAGGCTACATCTTGTGGCCTCACATATGCTGCTTGACCAAGGCGCCTGCGAACACGTCTATTGGGTTGCAAGATTGCTGCCTGTTGGCAAGCATCTGAGTCCGACGAGTTATAATTGGCAACAACTCGATCTATAATAGATGGATCGAACTCGCCAAATTCGCGAACGTGCTGCAAAGAAACGCGTCTTGTCCGTCGCACAACATGCTTGCAATGATTAAAGGAAATAAGATCCTCGTTGAGAGATAGGTGTTTTGGTTGGACGGCCCCACATCCTCGTCACTACTCATAATGAGGGTAAAAATCTTATAACCTGGACAACAAATTTAATCTTCTATTGGCATTCTTCGTCTTTTATCTCTCTCTCTCTGTCTCTCTCTCTCTCTCTCTTTGTCTCTCTTTGTTCACACTGTAAACTACCTCACATTCTCTAGTCATGTCCAATCCCCGCACATCTGGGTCTAGAGCTGCACGGAGATCAGAACCACCGGGTTATAATCTCATCTTTATTGGTCAATGCCTATATTTGTGGGTACAAGAAATCTACACACCCACGTCTACATGATACTGCATGTAGTGGACAAAACCCCTTTGCCTCTTCTCTAGCTGTAGCATTTCACAGCATCTTAACATCTTTTCACATTAGATCTTTGTTTGTAGCATGCAAGTACGCCATTCTTGCAATGTAGCTGATGTCTGCTCAAGGCACTTATTTCTTACTCTAGATTTGACGGGATGTGGGGTGTGTGTGTGTGTGTGTGTGTGTGTGTGACCTTGGAATTGTCATCTTGCATCACTACTTTCTGTGTAGGATCAATTTGCTCTCCATTAGCTGATCATGACGGCTTATTGTATGGTAGCAGCAGTCGAACATGTAGGTGGAATTGCTAGTCCGCATGGATTGCCGAGGTTGTGAGCGCAGGAAATTTTCTCGCCATTTCTGACAAGCGTCGGTGGCTCTCTGAGTTGCGCCTACACGGAAATCTAAATCTAACCTTATCTTAAACGATAAAAAGAAGAAACTGGTATAACCTTTCTATCACCCAAGTGTGGTAGATTGGTTATGCCAATTCCCTCTTCAATAACAGGTAAATAATGTAAATAAACCTAAATCTAATCTAATATAACGTAAATAAACCTAAATCTAATTTAATATAACGTAAATATAAATTTAACGTAAATAAACCTAAATCTAATCAAACGTAAATCTAACTAAGTCTAATTTAACGTCGTTTACATCTAACCTAATCTTTAACGTCTTTTGGGATAGTTTCCTACGACGTTAAAACTCTCTTCTTCTTGTGTGTGTGTGTGTGTGTGTGTGTGTGTGTGTGTGTGTGTGTGTGTGTGTCTGTGTGCAAATAAAAAGAGAAAAATGGTATAACCTTTCTATCACCCAAGTGTGGTAGATTGGTTATTCCATTTTCCTCTTGAATAACAGGTCTTGAGTTCAACTCCTCATTGGCTAGATCTTTAGGTCTTTTTAATTGGTTTCCTACGATGTTAAATTAAACTCTCTTCTTCTCGGATGTGTGTGTGGGTGTGTGTGCACGCCAATAAAAAAAGGAGAAAAATGGTATAACTTTTCTATCACCGAAGTGTGATAGATTGGTTATGCCATTTCCCTCATGAATAACAGGTCTTGAGTTCAACTCCGGTCGACTAGATCTTTAAGGTCTCTTGGGATAGTTTCCTACGATGTTTCTCTTCTTCTTCTTCCTCTTCTTCTTTTCTCTCTCTCTCTCTCTCTCTCTCTCTCTCTCTTTGTTTTATATCTTTCTATTTCTCTCTCTCTCTCTCTCTCTCTCTCTTTTCCTCTCTCGATGTGTGTGTGCATTCTTTGTTTATGCATGTGTGTGTGCATTCTTTCTCTCTACTTGCTTATTATCTTCTTTCTCGTTTCATGGTGTACGCGCTCTCCAGAAGCTTTCGTGACGGATATCTCTACGTAGCTCTAATCATCACTCTGTTGAGGCATAGCAAGAAGCCTTTCGACAGTCCCTAATTGATTCTAAATCACTGTGATAAGCTCTAAATTCCATAGAAATAATCTCTCTCTCTCTCTCTCTCTCTCTCTCTCTCTCTCTCTCTCTCTATGTTGTTTTTCTGATTAGTCTCCCTCTCGGTGATTGTTTTTTGCATACTAGTGCATGTATGGATCAATCGAGTACATAAGAAGTTTCCCTATGATTATTTCATCATGTTTAACATGCTGATTTATGCACATGATGCATTTATGATCACGTGCGTGCATAAAAAACGCTTTTTGTTTCACGTCATAGAGGCGGTAGGGACACTGTTTTGGTCATAAATCACAAACCATTGTGAATCAACCCGAACCCTTTATAAAAGAGATAAACACATCATTTAGAACATTTTCTCTCTTCGGTGTCATGTGGAAAACATGCAGGAGCTAAGAGATATAGTCACAAAACAGTTTGCTGCCCATTGCACAACCAATTTTTTTGACTCTAAGCTCCTTGGAGAACCACTATATAGATTCACCGGATGGGAAAACCCACTTAACCAATTGAAAAACTTGATGAAACTTGATGATAAATGAATTTAGGTCTCCATTATCACTTCGAGAATGCGAGTTATTAATTATTCTATAACCGGTTTTACCTACACGCATAGGGGTGCTACCAAGGGGGGGTACCATATGACGTCGTGAGTTGACCGAGTTGTTTTTATACGTTTTATGGTTTGTTTTGGTGAGTTGATTTCAAATAATAGATAACCATAAACTTATGTGGTGAGAGTATATGGTTAAACATCCCGAACCGCATATGCAAATATGATTAAAGCGGTTTTCTTTTGGGGTTACCGTTTGTTATGTGAGTACCATATGGTCAAAGTGATGTGATAGAGTGATAGTATATATTATGGATTTTAACTTGATGCATTGGTTTGAGGTCAAGTACTCTCATTTTCATGTTTTGCATGCTCCCAAAAATGTCAAAAAATTATTTTTGCATTTGTGTGAAGTTATGGTTTATGGTTGACATAAAGGTAAAAGCTGTTTTGCATCATGTTTATGGTATTAGAATGTTATCATATGATGTATGGGAACTCATGGATTGATGCGGATTCCTCATGTGCATGGTTATGACTACTTTCCACCTTTCTAGGGCAAAACTAGCTCTATGTGCTAGGGAGGTGAAGTGCAGATGTGATGCATCAACTTTGCATGGTTGGATGTTGTCAAAATTGGATTTTTATATCATGATTAGTTTCTGGTCGGACTCTTTTTATGCATGAAAGAATCATGTCTTAAAAGTCACATGTGTGTGGACTTCGATTGATTATAGGGGATGTGTCAAACTCCAAGTGTGGGAGTTGGTTTAGTGTGATTATGATTTATGGTTAAGGGTTGAGATTCTCTCATGGATTATGGTGGAAGCCGGTGTGGCTTATGGTTTTTTTTCCTGGATTTGGTTATGCTGCCGGAATGTTGCCGAAATTTTTGCAGCCATGTTATGTTCTAAAGTGGTTATGCAAGATTGGTCGTGCCTCACCCAAGTAGCGTAGAGTGCTCACCCGTGTGATGTGATTGGATTATGGTTTATGGTTTTTGGATTGGATCATGAAGTGATCAAGATGGTTTATGGTAGACGTATAAGGGTAGAGACCCTGTACAATCTAGCTGCTTGGAAAAGATTGTTTGTGCATATGGAAAGAGCTATTGTGATTGGACTCATGTGTTATGTTTCTCATGGCAGCGTCGCTACAAGACTAGGATCACCTACATCGCTTAGCCTTAGACTAAAGGGTCATTGAACTGGCGCTTTGCTGCATCGGGGGTGTTGCCTATGTCTTCTTCTTTTTGTTAGGCTCATCTACACGGTTAGTGCATCGGGGGTTTAATTGCCCTACATGGTTAAGGCGTCGAGGATTTTGCCTTGGCTTTGCCTAAACACTAGGTGCTGGGCATCGAAGAGGCGTGGAGCCTAAAATGGTATGGTCGGTGTTGATACCCTACCACCTGCTGGTATTTGGGATCCCTTCAGAGCTCGGGTTCATGGAGGGAAGTGAAGCGGCCTTAGCTTATGTCTGGATCAAGTAGGTTGGAGGTGTGCTAGCTTTCTCTCGACGAAGTGAAATTCTCTCTATCCGTAGTAGAGCGGAAGTGGACGGGTGGACCGATCGATCCCTACACAGGGTCCGGTGCTCTACTAGTTATTTTGTCATAAAATTTTTATTGTTATGGTATACCCAGATTTTGTCATTGCATTAATACATGGTTGCCTGTTCCATTTAGATGGGCATTTAAAGATCCAATGTTGTCATTTTCTCATATTTCTGTGCACTCTAATTCATCCTCTACGATATTCTCTCTCTCTCTCTCTCTACAACGCGATGTACACATATATTCACTCATCCTCCACAATGTTATATCTTTCTTGAGTACGCTTTATTCAAAACACCCATTCAGTGGTAGCACTAGTCGCTAGGTACCTCTGGATGCAATCCGGCTCATGGCCTAAACTCCATGCTTTGGTCGGGCGTTGAGAACTCTTCCCCTATGCAAACGCTTCCACAACTATGATGTATATTGAATATTGTATAAAGGTGTAAATTGTATATTTTGTGCATAGACCCCTGTCATTGCTAAGTTCAAACTAGAGAAAACAACCAAGCGTTGATGGAGAGATTATTACATAGAAAACAATGTTGATCCTAATGCTGCAACTTGGAATTATCTTAAGACCCAACTTAAGAAGAACTATCATAATAAAGTTTATCATTTAGACCCTTTCTTGATTGTACTCAAGGAACCAGAGATTTGGAATCATACTACCAACATTTCTTAACCCTTGTCAAGTATGCTCCAGCAGGGATGACTAGAGAGGTCAAGGTAGCTCGATTCGTGTCAGGGCTACATAATCCTATGAAGACTAAACTTCAGAGTCTTCGTCTTACCAATTTTGCAAATGTCCTTGATACAGGAAAACCTATTGAAATAGAGTTATTTACTACCGGAAAAAGAAAACCAAAACCTCTTTCTATTCGTGAAATCAAAAGACCTCGTCCCAAGAAGGAGCAAAGATATGGAAATCCATAGCAAAGAAGAGAGAACTTATTACGTATGAAGGCTAGAAAAGATCATTTATGCTACACTTGTCTTGATCCTGGTCATCAATCCAAGGATTGTCCCTTTAACAATTCAAGCTTCATAGGATTGGTGTACAATTATGAACATAGAAAACTCAATCCGAATCGGAATTTTAGAAACTTTAGACCCAGACCATCGACAGTTCAAAGGAACTTCAATCAGCAGAACATTAGCCAAAACCAGAGACAACCTCAGAATTAGGGGAATTTTAGACTAGGCAATCCACCTTTTGTTCGGAATGGACCGCCTGTCAATAATAACAACAATGGAAATGTTAACCGTCAACTTTGTCTAGGAGTTAACAAAGCTCAAGGAGCTAGAGGTAAAAGAAATCAGGCAAAAGCGTATATTCATGCACCTATTTTTGTGACTACATGGACGATAGAGTTGGTTAGTCACTTTTCAGGTTATGGACTTGTTCTCTACATAGTCCTGAAGCAACTCATCCAGTTTTGGTCCATTTGGAGTCAGTTTGACCTCATTAACCGTCAACTTCATCCAGGAGTTAACAGAGCTCAAGGAACTAGAGGTAAAAGAAATCAGGCAAAAGCATATATTCATGCACGGATTTTTGTGACTACATGGCCTGTAGAGTTGGTTAGTCACTTTTGAGGCTATGGACTTGTACGCTACATATTCCTGAAGCAACTCATCCAGTTTTGGTCCATTTGGAGTCAGTTTAACCTCGTATATCAAATTTGACGCTTTGTAGCCTTCGAGCCATTTTCTGCTTTTCGAGGGCTCGGCTTGATGATTTTTCAAACCAAGCATATACATTGTGTATAGACCTCATATGTAAGCTATTTGTGGAGTCATAATCCAATTCTGGCATCTGCAAAAACCTAGCTTTTCTACTTGGGACCCCCTCGACCCTTGCCGAATGGTCAACTGATGATATAGAAGTGTTCTATTATGTTGGGGCATGCTACAGTTAAAGTCTCATATGATTTGGTTGAGCTGACAAGCTGCTATGGTCGCTTTTTGGTCGTAGGTCTTCGTGCACTGCTCGTATTCTAGGGTTTTTCCAAGGGTTTAGACTAGCTACTGGCCGTACAAAATGGATCATTGATAAGTATAGAACTTACGCCTCATGTCTCGTGTGAGACGGCACTGAAAACAGGCAACTATGGACTCCAGAAAATAAGCGTGAAAAAGGTCGAAAAGCTCTCTCTCCAAAGGTAGGAAGTGGAAATGAGGTGATTTTAGCCTACCTTGAGCATCTATACTCGGACTTCCCGAACCATTTTCCCCCAAATTCCCCGATTAGGCCATGAAATCTATGTTAGACTCAAAAATTTCCCCAATCGGATTCTTGTAGCTCATTCTGCAAGAATTTTGCAAAAGTAGGTCTGGCCGCTAATTTAGGCTTCCCGCTTCCATCTGCCGATTTGATTGAAATTTTTTGTGCTTGTCCGCCTTGTCTTTCTGATCATTAGCGTATCTTCTGTTTTTCCATCTGAGCTTCGTTGCTATTTATTATTATTTTTTGACCTGTTTATTGAAAAAATCAAAGAAAATAACAAAATGCGCTAAATAAGCAAAGTGAAAATCCAATAATTAAGAAAATCCATTGAAAAACATAGATTTATTTTTTTTGTTGGATTTATCCATTTTTAAGTCTCAATATCAAGAAAAATGATAAAAATAACCAAAAAGGACTATTTTTTGATGATTTTATCAATTAAATTTCCCTGTTGATGATTTATAAGGGCATTATTAGGCAATTCTGCAAAAAATCACACCTTAACATCAGACTTTTTCCTCTCTCTTCAAAGATTTTCCTTAATTACTTAGTGCCCTTCCACCCCTCCTAGATGGCGTACTTTGGGACGACTATGTGCATGGGTTGAACAATGTGTTTATGCATAGCCTTGGTTGGCTCTACCGTGATTTGAAGATCAATTTAGTTTAATCCATTATGCTATGCAAGAGTTGGGTCTTGAGTAATTAAGTCAAGGGTTTCTGATGTCGAGGCTTTCTGATGCTGTCTTTCAAAGAAAAAATCTTGTAGCTTGTGTGTTCTCTGCTTGATTGTACCATCAGGATGCTTTAGCATGCTGATTGCTTGAGATGTTGGTATCACTTTTGATTGTTGTCGAGCTTTTTGCCGCCATTGATATCCTGGTTTGTCTTGGTCAGAATGGTGTGGTTGAGTTTTCTGAGACTTAACTCTCCATTGTTTGATATGTTTTACAGTTTGCAGCGAGAATAAGTGCTCCTTTTTATTCCAAATCCATTTTGTGTTACATTCCTTGCTCGGAGATGCTCGTCTCTGTGTTGTGATCTTTGGAACCGTCCTTGGTATTGTCAATGATGTTTTGGGCACCTAGATTTGAATCGGTTTGTCTTTAAGCTGTGCTTTTGGTACCCAAATTTAACTAGCTCCTTGCATGCTACTTGGAGCATTTACTTGTCGATAGGATGGAGAAGATTGATTGCCTTGCTGTTTGCTCTGTCGATTACTTCCTTTCCACTCCTCCTTGCTTGGTGCAATTGAAACAATAAGTTGTCCGCCTTTACGTGATAGCTTGAGCTGATTTGTATCCCAATCTGATACTGCCTAAGTCTGCCTTGTACGTCCGCATCCATGAGATTCCAAGAATTATTGTCTCATTCATGTGTTCATCAGGTGAACATACAAACTGATGAGGACATGAACATCCATGTACTATCACATTTAAGTTGACTACTCCCAAAGTTGGTGTTTGGTTTTTGTTGCATCCTTTAAGAGTCGCTATTCATGCTATCAAAGACTGACTTGTTGCTTTCTTGTACGTGGTATAACTGACTGCATTTACTCGAGCTCCTGTATCGATCAATGCATTTGTGCTATGATTGTTGATTTTTACTTTGATGCAAAGGTCCATTCCATCTAACCATTCATCATCTGTTGACATTGCATCTTTCTACAATTCCCATTGTTGGTCATCTATCTCCAGAGTGTTGATGGGAATAGGTATTTGTTGATTCTTGAGAGCATCTTTACTTTTAAGTACTCGAAGCCGAGCTTCTTCTTGGGCTTCATCAATAACCTGCTATCATTTTATCTTTCTTTGCTTCGCTACATGCATCCTTTCTAGCAATTGATTGGTTAGTGGCAAATTGTACTTCTTTAATCGACATCTGGTAATCCAATTAGACATCGGTTCACCATCTAGGGTGGATAACTTAACTGATCCACTTGGAGATACATCTTCAATGATAAATGGTCCATTTTTCTTTTTTTTAAACTTGGGAATGTGTTGCTTAAGGGAATAGATTAAAACTAAGTTCCCTTTTTTGAAGATTTTTGTAATTAGATGGGAATCAAAAAACTGTTTTTGTTTCCGCTTTTGTGCATAGATGTGAGCTACAACAATTAGCCTTTGCTCATCTAGTTTTTTAAATCTTCAAGTCTATCTGACAATGCATGTCCAATCCACTCAAGATCCTTAGCTACCCTTAGTGTCGGCAATAGAAACTCTATTGGCAGTATGGCATCAAGACCATAAACAAGGTTAAAGGGTATAGCATTTAAAGTTGTTTTGAACGAAACTCGATAAGCCCATAGAGCAGCATGGAGATTCATTTCCCAGTCTCTCCTTCTTGAATTAACCACTTGAGTCAATACCGAGCTAATAATTTTATTCCTATGCTCAGCTTGTCCATTTGCTTGTGGGTGATAGGGGGCTGATTTGTTATGGATGACTATAAATTCATTAAGCAGATACTCAATTACCTCATTGAGGAAATGAGTTCCCCTATCACTGACAATTTCTATTGGCAGTCCATATATTGTGAACACATACTCATATAAAAATGCGACGGTGGTTCTGGCATCATTCTTTTGAATTGCCTTAGCCTCGGCCCACCTGGTCAAATAGTCCGTAGCTACAATGATATATTGAGCTTTGGTTCTATAAGCAGGTGGTTGTCTTGGCCCAACAAAGTCTATACCCCATTTTTCGAAAGCTCTAGCCTCCATCATTGGTCTTAAGGGCATGCTATCTACACGTGTTGGCATTTTTGCTCGTTGACAAGCATCACACCTTCGAAGGTATTCCCTGCCATCTGCAAAAAGTGTTGGCCACCATATGCCTGCCATTAAGATTTCTCTTGCAGTGGTCTCGCTAGAAAAGTGACCTCCAGCTAATCCAGCATGTGCTTGTTCTATAATTGGAATATACTCGTCTTCATTTGCACAAAGACGTAGATGTTGGTCCTTATTGTTAAGTATGGAGCCTGATTTACCCTTGTAATTTTCTGTGGTAAAAGCGCACATTTGTAAGGCCCCCATTATGAGGAGAAGCCATCGTGCGTGAAGGAAAATCACTCACCGGAAACCAAAATTTTCACGGACAAGAATCAGGGGCAACTTTAAAGGCCTTGGGGGCGGAGGCCCCCGAGACTTTTTTTTTCCGGAAAAAGATGTTAGGCATGTTCCTTCTCTTCACAAAAATATGATCTCTACAGGACAATTGGACGATGAAGGTCACAACATTGCATTCGAAAACAAACGGTGGAAGATCTCAAAGGGATCTTTGGTGGTTGCCAAGGGTGAAAAAGTCGGTACAATTTACTTGTGTACTGTTAGCACGCAACCTTCAGCTTGTGCAGCAACTACAGAAGTTGACAGTGCGGTGTGGCACTACCGACTTGGGCATATGAGTGCCAAAGGAATGCAAATCCTTCAAACAAAGAAGCTTCTACCAGGTTTGAAAGAAGTGGACTTAGAGTTCTGTGAAGATTGTGTTTATGGTAAACAAAAGAGGGTAAAATTTCAAAAATTAGTAAATGAAAGAAAAAATTAAAAACTTGAGTTGGTTCATTCTGATGTTTGGGGTCCTGCAAGTACACCATCACTTGGTGGCTCATTGTACTATGTAACATTCATAGACGATGCGACTAGAAAAACATGGGTTTATGTCATGAAGAATAAATCCGATGTATTTTCCATATTTCAAAGGTGGAAAGCCTTTGTGGAGAATGTAACAGGTACCATTAAGGTTAAATCCATCAGATCCGACAATGGAGACGAATATTGCAGCCAAGCTTTTGAAAGCTTTTGTGCTAGCAATGGGATTCGGAGGCAAAGGACAACCCCAAGGACACCTCAAAAAAATGGGATTTCGGAAAGGATGAACAGGACAATCATGGAACGAGCACGAAGCATGCGGCTACATGCAGGCCTACCGCTTGAGCTTTGGGCGGAAGCTGTAAGTACGTCTGTGTACTTAATCAATCGGTCACCCTCAACGGCATTGGATGGGGGAGTTCCAGAAGAGGCATGGACAGGTAAACCGGTGAATTATGCATTTCTCAAAGTGTTTGGGTGTGAGGCTTTCGTGCACATAGATAGAAGCCTAAGATCAAAGTTAGATGCAAAGTCCAAAAAGTGTTTCTTCATTGGCTATGGAGAAGGAGACTTTGGGTATCGCCTATGGAATCCTGAAGATGGTAAAATCTTAAGGAGTAGGGATGTAATTTTTAACGAAAAAAATATATACAAAGATTACTTGGAAAGAAAACAAACAAAAGAAACAGGTGATGAGTACATGGAGCTTGAGGACGGTGAAGACTCAAGGACTGCAAACGGTGACAATGTGCAACAACGTCAACCAAATGAGGAGCCTCAACCTATTCCCCGAAGATCTACAAGAGCAAGTAGACCTCCAGAAAGGTCTGTTCCTTCCTTCAACCATCTCTTGATCTCAGATTCTGGAGAGTCGGAATCATATGAAGAAGCTATGCAACATGAATCCAAAGAAGAATGGACGAAGAGCATGCAAGTGGAGATGGACTCACTACATCGCAACCAAACATGGGAGTTGGTTGAGTTACCTAAAGGTAAGCGGGCACTTCAAAACAAATGGGTGTACAAGCTAAAGGAAGAAGAAGGTGGGAAGAAAAGGTACAAGTCTAGGCTTGTGGTAAAAGGTTTTTCTCAAAAGAAAGGTATTGACTTCAATGAAATATTTTCTCCTGTTGTAAAAATGAACTCAATTAGGCTTGTCTTAAGCCTTGTGGCTGCTCATGATCTAAATCTCGAGAAAATGGATGTAAATACAGCATTCCCTCACGGTGACTTAGAGGAGGAAATCTACATGCTTCAACCAAAGGGGTATGAAGTAAAAGGTAAGGAGAAAATGGTTTGCAGATTAAAGAAGAGCTTGTATGGTTTAAAGCAAGCATCAAGACAATGGTACTTGAAGTTTGATCGATGGATGTTGGATCATGGATTCACAAGATGCAACTCGGATCACTGCGTCTACACGGAGAATTTGGGAGATGGGAAATTCATCATCCTAATGTTTTATGTTGATGACATGTTGATTGCAAGTGCTAACATGCAGGACATCAAAGACCTAAAAGAGAAGCTGTCCAAATCTTTTTCAATGAAAGATTTAGGTGCTGCAAAGAGGATACTTGGTATGAAAATATCAAGGGACAGGATGAAGAAGACAATAAAGCTATCTCAAGAAGATTACATCAAGAAGGTACTAGAAAGGTTTGCAATGCAAAATGAAAAACCAGTTTATACACCTTTGGCTGGTCATTTTAAACTAATGAAGGATATGTGTCCAAAGACACAAGAGGAGATAGCCTTTATGTCTAAAGTTCCATATGTTGCAGCGGTAGGTTCTCTAATGTATGCTATGGTCTAGACAAGGCCAGACATTGCACATGCAGTGGGAGTTGTGAGTAGGTTCATGGACAACCCACGTAAAGAGCATTGGCAAGCTGTGAAGTGGATACTTAGGTATCTAAACAACAACAAATGCTTTGTATTTTGGAGGAACTGATATTTTTCTAGAAGGGTATGCTGATGCAGATATGGCAGGTGACAAAGATACTCGAAGGAGCACTACTGGCTATGTGTTCACGGTTGGAGGCACAACAGTAAGCTGGGCTTCAAAGCTGCAGAAAGTGGTTTCACTTTCTACCACGGAAGCAGAGTATGTAGCAATGACGGAGGCAAGCAAAGAAATTCTGTGGCTTCACAGATTCTTAGAAGAGCTTGGATTCAAACAAGACAATTGTGTCTTGTACAGTGATAGCCAAAGCGCTATCCATCTTGCGAAGAACTCAGCCTTTCATTCAAGGACAAAGCACATTGAGGTGAGATATCACTTCATACGCACTCTTTTGGAAGAGAGACAACTAAAGCTAGGAAAGGTGCATACAAGTGAAAATCCTGCAGACATGTTTACAAAGGTGGTCAACATGGAGAAGTTGAGCTTTTGCTCATCTTCAATCGGCATTCAAGGATAAGAAGCCAGAATGGAAAGCAGTCACAGGTTTGGTTTGGAGATCAGTCTCCAAGTGGGAGATTGTTAAGTATGGAGCCTGATTTACCCTTGTAATTTTCTGTGGTAAAAGCGCACATTTGTAAGGCCCCCATTATGAGGAGAAGCCATCGTGCGTGAAGGAAAATCACTCACCGGAAACCAAAATTTTCACGGACAAGAATCAGGGGCAACTTTAAAGGCCTCGGGGGCGGAGGCCCCCGAGACTGTTTTTTTTCGCCGGAATATTATGGCCGGACGGCGGCCGAAAAGTGGTCGAAAAACAACCGGTCGGTTGGCCGGTGGCCGGTAGTCAATGGCCGGTAGTCAGTGGCCGAATTCAATGGCCGGTGGCCAAATTCAAAAGCGGACTTGTCTTCTCAAGGGCGGCCACACATGGGCGGATTGGAGGGTACGATTTGGACTTATTCGCACAAGGGCGGCTACACATGGCTGTCTCTCATAAGAGAGGGCAGCCCTTTTGGCCTATAAAAGGAGGCCATTTCTACACACATTTTATAGTGTGAAGTTGATGCAACAAGGTGAGTGTGAGGTGGTGAGAGTGAAGCAAGGCGGGAGCTCCATTAAGGGTATAATCCCTTTGTAAACTACTTCTTGTTTAGAAGTACTAAAGCCATTGAGTGGCTGCTTTCCCGTGGACGTAGCCCACATTGGGTGAACCACGTATATCATGTGTACTCTCTCTCTCTCTCTCTACTCTATAATCTCGTGTATATAAATCTGTTTCTCTCCATTAAATAATCTACTCAATTATCGATTTAGCTACGTCTTATTTCCTAACACTTACCTCTCGATACAATTGGTTTCCTATAAGAGCGTAATCTCTTGCTTCAATTTCAATTGCTCTTTGACGACGTTTACTCATATCCTCAGGAAATGTTCGGCTTGATCAGTAAGTAACTAGATAGTTACTCCACTTAGGAACAAGCGACATTTGGAACAATGTTACATGAGGTATGGGTGTTTGTTTTTGACATTGAGGACAATTTTTCACAAAAGAATGAACATCACTCCTCATAGTTGGCCAAAATACTCCAAGTCTCAAGATCCTTTGCATAGTTTGGTCTTCCGCAAAGTGAAGTCATACTATGGTAATATGTGCTTGACTTAGGTATTGGGTTTTCTCTTCAGGATTAATGCATAAGAGCAATATTCCTTCTCGATTTCTTTTGTATAGCCTCCCAGCTAGTAATTGATACATAGCCAACTGCTCAATTAATCCGATTATAATAGGAAGTGGTATTTGCAAATCCACTTGAGCTATGGTCATCAATGATACCATGTTTTCCAATCATTGAGGTATCATTTCCATGGAGAACAAATAGGCATCTGGTAGATCACTGTCTACTCCTTTAGGTGGTTCCCCTGACAATCCTAAATAAACGATCTGCTCTTTGATGAGTAGTGTCCTTTTTCACAACTACAACGAAATCAAATTCTAGAAGAATGATGAACCATCTTACTATTCTTCCTGTGTTGCATGGCTTGTTGACCAAGTATAATAAGGCTTGGTAGTCTACAAAGAACACAAATTTGTTTGCTAATAGGTAATGAGTATAAGTTTTTATGGCATAGATCATTCCTAGTCCTTCCCTTTCTGTGGTGGTTTAATTCTTTTCCACCGTGTTCAACTGTCAGCTAGCATAAGAAATAGGAAAATCAATTTTCACGTCTCCTGGTTGAGCTAGTATACACCCAATGGCAAAATTGGAAGCATCTACATGTATGTGGAATATCTTATTGCAATCTGGTGCTTTCAATATTGCAGCTGAAGTGAGAGCTTGCTTAATATTCCTGAAGGATTCTTCACACGCATCAGTCCATTCAAAGTGTGTAATCAAGCTATACATGGGTTTTGAAATTATAGCATACATGTAAATGAAACGCTAGTAATATCCAAAATGCGCCATGAAGGCTTGAACCCCCTTGAATATTGTTGGTCTAGGAAAATCAGCAATAACATGAATTTTATCAATATCAGTAGCTATGCCATTTTTAGACACTATATGTCCATGAAATTTTCCTTGTCTACCCATGAATGTGCACTTCTAAGGATTTAAGCAAATCCTATAAAGTCTACATTTTTCGAATACCTTTTTGAGGTGTTCAAAATGCTTTTTATCATTTTTTTGGGGCTTATCTGAACGTACAGAGACTGCGTACTGTGTGTGAGAGTGAGAGAGGTCTTATTCCTTTCCCCTTGCATGCTGTGACTACTACATTGTGAAAGTGACTACGCCATCGTGTTAGCAACGGCGACAGCTACGCTTCGACGCCAAGCTTGAGCGGTTTCAGTCTCTTTGTGAAGAGCTCTTCCGTGAGCTTCCGAGTGAGTTTTCTCTCTATCTGTGTGTCCGTTTTGTGATTTCTTTATGTCATTGCGTTCACGGTGAGTAGAACTACACTTTAGGACTAAACATTTCTAGATTCGAAGACCAATAAATTTCGGCCTGTCTTTATACGCGATTTCTACACCATATGTTTATGGGTTGTGGATTAGGTTGGAAACTTCAGGGAAGTGTCCTTTAGGTGTGTAGAGGAGGATCCTTGAGTTTCGTGGTGAATCGATAATGTTCGACCATGTTTCGGTGCACGGAAGTGTTGTAGGAAAGATTGCAGTTCAGTATGATTAGAGTGTTTTAGAATGATCTCCTTTGGTAGTGATTGTCTAGAGAAGGTCGAATAGTTGAGTGACAACCAGCTATTTGTTTCCATGCGCCTGCGGATCAACTCCGTCCTAGGTTGACAACTTGTTGTTGGCTTGGTTCTCATTGTATTAGCGTCTACGAGCAGTGTTTCTTCACGACAACATTGGCGCCGTTGCTAGGGACGAGAGCCCTAAGTAGGTGACCTTTGACTAATCCTATGAGGTAAAAGTCCATTTGGTTCGCCAAATTTCCTTGTATCTTAGATAGGAGCTAAAGATCAAAGAGAGGATCGAGGGAGTGTGTGTCTCGCCTAGGTCTTTCGTGATTGACAGTTAGTTAGTTTAGAATAGTTGTATCGGAGAGAAAAGGGCTTTCCAGTCTGTGTGTGGCAGTGAAGCGTTTTTCTACTCATTAATGCAAAACCCCACATGATGTGTAGGAGTAGCTTTACGTAAGGGATCTGATTTTGATCTAGAGCTATTCAACGATTACTTATTTGCTGAATTGTTTGTTTGCATTCACGATCTCTGAAAAGTTGATTTTGAGGCTAAAAATGCAATAAACAGATTCTTGTTGACATTTTTTTTCATGACTGATTACTACTATGCATATAAGAGGGCATTTGCAAGAGTTCTGCGAAGAAAACTTGAAAATCTGTGAACAGAGACTTTATATGCGTATAATGTCTCAAGGGGCATCTGGAGATAGAATTTGACAAATCTGACTGAACCAGGGTGTTCAAAAAGAGGGTTTTCCCTTAAGTACACTTTGAGACTAGGGTTTTGACCAGCCCTTAGTACCCAAAAGGCCAAAAGACAAAGTGTCAAAAGTGGAAAAAAGAGAAAAACTTGTGATTCTAAGCATATTTTGCATAAAAATTGGTAAAAGTGCTTGAAACCCAGTGATTAAAGACTTGGGGATGCTTGTGTTCTAAATCTCACCAAAAACTCAGCTAGAGTCTTTATACGCGTATAGAGACTTACTGAAAAGATCTGGCTCAAATGGAGCAAATTACTATTCCCTAGTGTTCTAAGGCAGAAAAAAAAAGTACCTAGCCAAAATTTGATTGCTTTTGAAATTCATATGGGCTAGAAAGTGCAAAAAAGGCAAACCTGGACTAGATAACAACTTGAATTGTTCATAACTGACAACAAAAGGGGTGAAAACAGAAACTAAGAGTATCTGTTAGTTCCTTAGGGTGTAGGGAACATCCAAAACAAAATTAGGTCAAATGTGTGTCAGAAGTCTTTATACGCGTATAAAGACTCATCTCCTAGGATAGACACTAGATTTGGGAACTGACATCATAGGGTTGTTCAATATTGTAAAGTCAACTAAGGGACCAAGTTTGGTGTAATTGTGCCACAGTAGTCTTTATACGCGTATAAAGACTTGAGGCTAGATTTGGGCTCAGAAAGAGAAACTAAGTTCCAGACATTCTGTCAACCTTGAAATCCCAAATATTTTGTCAAAACAAGATTTCGACTTAACCAACGAGTCCAATTGCTAGCAAAGGTGTGAAAATCTGGGACTTACCCACTGAGTGCATAACCTTTGCATATAGTCATTGATTGAGGATTGATTGACTAGTTCTAACAGCTGTGGATGGCTAATGTGAATGCTCACATTTTGATGAAGTTTTAGAGGCTAAATATTTTCTGAGAAAGCAGGAACTAGGGATTGCAACTATACAAGGGAGCAGGTCAAGGAAAAGACACGAATAGCATAAATTCTCAGATAAGAGGTTTGGTTTTAAAAAGGCTGTTTAGGAGTTAAGTTTGATGAATTTGAGATCAGGAAGACACATTCCAAGAGACCAAAAAGTAGCCGGAGACCAAGGTAGTTTAGTATCCACCGAGGAGAGTGTAAACCAGGCAAGGCTAGATCCACTAGCACCGATTATTGAGAAAGGTAGTGATACTGACACTTCGTCAGACAAATATTTCTTCATGATGGGTAGTCAACAGCCAGGGGGTTTCACCTATGATGGACCAATGCCAGGAGGAAGCACCTCTCAAAATCCTTTGAATGATCCCAAACTCACAGTGATCTTCTTAGAAGGAACTAACTCTCGTGGAGCCCTAGTTTATTCTAATTATCGAGGGCGCAAGTGCAGTTGTATCGAAAAGAGGCCGGCTCCGAGATTGGAGATAATTCGAGTCTACGATGATGGAGATAGATTCCGAGACGCAAAGGGGAACCACTATCTGATAGTCAGTAACCCTGAAGATTACAACAGATATGGAGACAACGTGGCAAAAGGGAAAATGGTTTCAGAAGCTCAAGAACCGCCACCAAACATTGATCGGCCCGGAGCTATTTTTATGTATGATAATAAAACAATCAGGGTTCCAACTTATAACGAGAACGTGGGAATCTACAAGCATGAGAGTGAGGGTATAGTCTCTTACTTTTGCAGCAAAGAACCATACGTAAACGAATTAAGCAAAGACAAGGTTCTTTACTTATTCTCTTATGAAACTGCTATGGAGAAGGGTATAGTTTTTGTTGATAGATACGGGCGAGAATACCAGCGTATTCTCCCAGAGGAGATAGAAAGGGAAACAGATCCAGGAGCATCAGCATATCTCCTCAAGTTCCACCGATGCCTAGGTATCAAGCAGGAAACCTACCAGGACCTGTAGGTGTAGAAAGACCACAACCGGTGTTGGGACAACAACCACCCCTATCAGGTTTACGACCAGTCACGGCATAAGGTACACACCAACAGTAGAAGAGTCAGACGAGAAGGCTTTGGTGCCTATGCATGCATATTACGAGGAACCGAGTGGATATATAGAAAATCTTGTCTATTATCCACCTGAAGAACCTAAAATTCCAGACCCTTGGAGCATGATTGGAAGTACGGGACCACCAACAGCTGCACAGGCTGCAGGAGAGGGAAGATACAGTTTGGATGAACGAACATTGATGTTCATAACCAATGGGGGCATGGGCGGATAGAGACATGCTTACCAACAAAGAGGGGCACAAGGAGCACCTCAACAGCCCAAGGGACCTTGCTACAAGTGTGGTGGAGACCATTGGCTGAGAGATTGTCCTCATGATGAAATCATCAGAGTCAACGCATATTGCACCAAATATGGTGTTACTCATTTGATTCCAGATTGCCCTAAAAACCCGAACAAAGGAGCAAAAACCACCTTGAACTTGCTAGAAACAGTACCTTCCAGTGGGGGGTCAGAAAATGAAACAGTAATACCCATTCAGGTAGTTACAAGGGCACAAGCTCAGAAAAGGACAGACGAACCCATAGTTGAAGAGCCAAAAACCAATGCCCCTAGTTCAGAAACAAAAAATCAATGAAGAACTTTGAAAGCTAGAAAGGCTCGTAGGAAAGCTAGGAAGGAACGAGAGCAAACCGCCCTAGCGAAGGAGATGAAGCACACAAAGGAGAGGTTGGAGCGATTAGAGGATCTAACTAGTTTAAGCTCACACACTGCGGCAACCATAGAGCCGAAGGAATTAAAGGAACCACAAAGTGCAGGATCAGGAGAATTTGTACTGGCAGACAAGGTAAATGAGCAGTTGGATGCGCTTCTAAAAGCTTATAAAGCTAGACTCAAAATAAACCAAACCCACGAGCAAAGGTGGATGACTTATCCATATGCTGAAATAGAAAAACAAAGGTTGGAAATGTGTAAAAGGATGATTGAAACAACTCAATCATTGATGGAAGACCCGCTAGGTAAACTGCAAATTGGCATGAAGTACCAGCTCCAACCCCTATCCAACCAACTTTAGAAGAACATGTAGAAACAAGGGAAAGACTCACTAGAGCCTATGAGTCTAGAGAAGAGCCTATCATAGTGCCAAATACAACAGATGAGGCAAGTGACGGGTTCCAGCCTAAAACATTGGCAAAAATGGGTAAGGATTGTAACGGTCTAGACGATCTGTGGAAGCAAATCCATGAGGCTAATGAAGCTAACATGATAAGTAACCACATGAACAACACGGAAAAAGTAAAGAATGTAATCTTACCTCCTATTGAAGAATTTGAGGCAAGGTCACAAATGAACTTTGAAATACATTCACAAGGGGGAGACCAAGGATCAATGAGCTCAGGACACAGCCAACCTAACTCGTTAAAAACTCTACCCTCCTACCTAGGGGAATATGAAGCTAAGTCAGAGGTGAGAGCAATCCCATCTAAAAGACTTTCTTCCAACAGAGTGATGGATTCGCAAGGGTTGATTGAGTTATTTTCCACCCCTGTGACATGCACAATCACATTAGCTGAACTCCTAAGATTACGACCAAATATGTGGACTACCGTAGGAAAATTCCTAGAAAAATTTGGAGTGAAAGACCCCACATTGAAGCTTGAAGAAGGGATCAGAGAGTTGGACAAGCCTCAACTAAACACCAGGCCAGTACCATTAAACAAGGTCGGAGAGTATTGCGAGGGAGAAGATGGAAACACCACGCTACCAGTAGAATTCCAAGGAGTAGTTTCTAAAGCTATTCTTGACAGTGGAGCGGGAGTTGCTATCGCCACCAAGGAAATTTGGAAAAAATGGGGAAAACCAGCTTTAAGAGCTACCAGAATGAAAATTCAATTGGTAGACGGGTTCATGGAGAAGCCTCTAGGACTCTTAGAAAAAGTGATTGTCACTTTGTGCGGGATCGAGTATGAGCATACATTTGCAATAGTTGATTTCTACAAAAAGAACAATTATGAGATCATATTGGGACGACCATTCATGCGACAATTGAAAATGGTACAAGATTGGGGTTATGACCATATATACCTCAGACATAGCAAGACAACAACTAAAATACACCTGAAAGACCATAGTTACAAGGATGTAAACCAAACACCTGTGGAAGAGTTTGATTTAGCTACGGTGGCAGGATCGGAACTCCCAGCATGGTTAGGGCAACAAAAGGAGCTATGGATGTGTGGAGCTTCACATTGTGGAAGCTTAAGAAAGGAGGAATGTGTCTTAGAAAGAGCGATTGAGAACAAGGAGTATATTTCGGAACCTTTCCCTGAAGATGCCTTGGAACCTCTAGAATGGGAACACATACTAGCAACATTGGATGTCTGTACCATTACAGTTGGTCCAACGACAAAATTTTGCGATAAGGATGGCTATGATGTGCTACCCTACTACATGGTAAACTTTAGACCAGGAGAACAGGAGATGATAGAACCACCCAGAGAAGAAGAGTTTTATAACTCCTCTGAGCATCAGGAAGTAAACAATGATGCAGATAATGAATGTTCAGGAAACTCAAGTGAGCGTGAGGAGGAAATAGATAATATCAAGTTTTATGATTTTGCTAATCGGCACCCTAGACGCCAAGAACGCTATAGGAGGAAACGAGAAGGAAATAAAGTAAGAGAAAACCTGATGCCCAGGATAAAAGGTAAAACTCACTATTTGATGCTTGTAAAAGCAGACGATTGTGTAAAAGATCAAATATTAGGAAGATTCTCAAAAGAAAGAAGGGAAAGAACTTGAGAGGATTTAAAACAGGTATGAAAAGCTAAAACACAAACAAAATCACAAAAATCTCAAAAATAAAAAAAAGAAACAACAAAAGACCAAGAGTGGACCAAATTGGAGCGTAAACAGAAATACCAAGAACTGAAATGGTCTTTATGTGAGGAATGGACTAGTGAGGAAGATAGTGATGGAAAAGGGGAGTCAGAAAAGGGAAACATGAATGTACCATCACACTATCGTAAATTTACCATCCAGGACAGAAAAATCATTATGACACCACCAGTCAGGGAAAGAACAAACCAAGAATCTTACGATGGGCCTGAAAATGCAAAAAGGATAGACCTCGCGGAAACAGGCGAAAAGCCTCAGCCGGTCTATATAGCAAACGATTTAGGGCCTGAAGAAGAGGAACGGCTAACACAACTTCACAAGAAATATAAAGATGTGTTTGCATGGTCCTATAAAGACCTCAAAGGAGTTGATCCATCGATGTGACAACATACAATTCCTTTGAAATCGGATGCCAAACCTAGCAAACAACGTCCTTATACATATAATGAAACATTTGCTAAACGAATCAAAGAGGAGATTGACAAGATGATGGAAGCTGAATTCATCTATGAGATCAAAAATACAGATTGGGTGTGGTAGTCCCCAAAAAGAATGGAAAACTGCGAGTATGTGTAAACCTCAAAAAGGTAAATGCAGCCACCATAAGGGATAATTATCCCTTGCCAATCACGGAGCATGTACTTGAGCGGGTGGCCGGGAAACGGGCTTATTCCTTCCTGGATGGGTTTTCAGGATACAACCAATTGGCAATTGCAAGGTAGGATCAACACAAAACAGCTTTTGCCACCGAATGGGGAATTTATGCGTATCGAGTTATGCCATTTGTCTTAACTAATGCCCCAGCTACCTTCCAAAGGTTAATGACGCACGCATTCAAAGAATACCTGAGAATATTCTTAGAAATATACATGGATGATCTTTGTGTACACTCTCTTCTACGAGAGGAACATATTGACCATTTGCAAAAGGTCTTTGAAAAATGCAGGACATATCGAATCTGTCTTAACCCAGAAAAGTGCATATTCATGGTTAAACAAGGCCGCATCTTAGGACACATTGTCTCAAGAAATGGCATAACCACTGACTTAGACAAAGTCAAAGTCATTGTAGACCTACCAAGGCCTACTAATGCGAAACAAGTGCAATCCTTCATGGGACACTGCGGATATTATCAAAGATTCATATACATATATGTATGCAGTCATTGCACAACCTCTATATCGTTTGCTAGTCAATTTCAATTGGCCGAGGAGTGTGAAACTTCATTCCAAAAGCTGAAGGAAAACCTTATATCAGCACCTGTACTTAAGGCACCAGATTGGGAAAAGATTTTCCATGTTCACATTGATGCTTCTGCATATGCAATCGGGAGTATTCTGGCTCAACCAGGAGATGGAACAATGGCTTTCCCAGTTTGTTATGCGAGCCGACAGCTAAATAGTGCATAGATAGATTGGAATGTGAATGCAGTCAAAATTCAACATGCACAAGAACAACAGGTAATAGCCTTTTCTCAGCAATACAGGAATAATCCGCTGCCAGCAACGCAAGCACAGAAAAAATAGCCAAAAGCAAGAATGCCACCAAAGAACAACATGGTACCCATGGCAAACAAATAGGGAACTTCCAACCATGTTCACTACAAGCATAAAGCAACACCGACCGCAGTGCCAAGATCAAGGTTAGCAACACGCGATAAAAAAGTATGGGTGCGAAAGGATAGAGGTGACATGGCAGACCTACGATAATACAACAGAAGAAGTCAACAGAAGCAGAAGAGTACAGTTCAACCAAAAACCAAGGGGATAAAACAGATATGGATACCCAAACAAAAGCAACAAAAGCAACAGGAACTCCCTTCAGTACAAGAAAGAACGAAAGGAGGACAGCTGCATTTGAAAAGGGCAACCGACTTATGTGGATGCCAATCCGTAACAAAACAGTGGTAACAATGGAAGTAGCAAGACATATACAAAAACATGCAAAAACAAGCTACCAATGGAAAGCAAAGGAATTACGATCCACGGCCATTCCCGTCAAGCCAATCCTTTCCATAGAAACAGCTACTACGGCTATATCAATAGTAGCGGCAAAGCAATTGCCGTGGCAAAACAGACAATTAAACAGAGAGCAGTACAGTTACAGCTGTTACTTGCAAAGAAAACAGGAAACCTCGACGGCAAATGCCAATAAGCATCTTGCTTATACCATCCTCTAGCACTGGATTAATTTTCCCATGCATTGACTGAGGATGCATCAAGTAGGGCTACATTACACGGCCGAGCATTAGCACAAATTTTTTTCACCCATGCACGGCACATACTCCGAGGCGATACCTTGTCGTCCGGGAGGACTCCGATTAGGAAGGGGGGAGGCATTCTCAATGCGGACCCAATGAATGTGAAAAGAGAAAAAAAGGGCATGATTTTCGACTATTTTAAGGGTTGTTGTTTGATCGCGAAATTTTCTGAACCAACCCAAGTATATATGCCCTTATATAGCATGTATCTATAGGTATATGGGGCCAAACGCCAAATCAAGCCCCTACGTGTGTGTATAATAAGTGTTTTAGAATAATCTCCTTTGGTAGTGATTGTCTAGAGAAGGTCGAATAGTTGAGTGACAACCAGCTATTTGTTTCCATGCGCCTGCGGATCAACTTCGTCCTAGGTTGACAACTTGTTGTTGGCTTGGTTCTCATTGTATTAGCGTCTGCGAGCAGTGTTTCTGCACGACAACAAATGTACGCAGAGATCATCCATATATACTTCCAAGAAATTCCTAAGATATTCTTTAAAAGCATGGCTCATCAATCTTTGAGAGGTGGTAGGAGCATTAATTAACCCAAAAGGCATAACCCGATAGGCAAAAATATCCCATTTCGTTGCAATGGCAGTTTTATGCTCATCTTTTGGGTCAACCAAAAGTTGATTGTATCCCAAAAATCCATCTAAAAAGCTGTAATCTTCTTTACCTGAAAACTGGTTCTAAACCATGTTCAGTGATTGGAAGAGGAAAGTTGTCTCTAATAGTAGCTGCATTCACTTTCTTGAGGTGACACACATGCACTTGTAATTTTCCATTTTCTTGGAGACACCCAATCTGTGTGTTCAATTTCATAAATGAATTCAGTCTCCCTTATCTTTTCAATATCTTCTTTGATCTTCCTAGCAAATGTTTCATTGTATGTGTATGGTCTTTTTCTACTTGGTTTTGCATCATCTCTCATGGGTATGGTATGTTGACAGATTTCTGGATCAACACCCTTGAGATCCTTGTAAGACCAAGCAAAGATATCTCGGTATTCTTTCAGTAAGCTTAACAAAATCCCTTCTTCTTCCGTAAGGTCATTTTCAATGTAGGATGGTCTAGGCTCTTCTCCTGGTTTGGCCAAATCTATCTTTTTTGCATTCCCAGGCCCTTCATAGGACTCGCCCTATTTTCGTAGTTCTCTAACAGGTTCTTCAACTATGATTTTTTGGTCTTGGAGAGTATATTTCTTGTAATGGGATGGAACAATCATTACATCTTTACCCTCTTCTTCAGTGGTTTCCATTCTAGTTGTATATATCTCCTTTAGAGCTTCTTCAACTCTTGATATTTCTTTTTTCGTTTGACTCGTGCCAAGGTTGAATCTTTGTCCTGTTTTTTAGGTTTTGCTTGAGTTTCCTTTCTCATTTTTCTCTACATACATTCTTGAGATTTCTGGATTTTTGTTTGAAGGATATCTACCTGTGATTTTGTCCTTCATTCTTCTCTTACTTTTTATCATTGTATAAATCATATAATGCACCTTGAGTGCATATGCCATGTAATTTTACCCCATCCTACGAACTTCAAACTACTAACACCAACTGCTAACCTTTTTTTTTGTAAATTGAACCCACTCTACTCTACCGTGGAGTAGGAAACCTCACACAAAAAATCACTCACCTCTCTAGAATCTTCTCTATTTCACCTCAATAATTCTCTCCTCTTGAGCCCACATCCATGTGACTCAAGAGACAAGAGAGCCCCACTCTCATAAGAACATATAAAAAATTTCATAAACATGATTTTCTATGAAAATGTTGATTAGGTATAATCCTAATTAGGGCTCTCCTCACCTATAAATAGAGCCCTTCTCCCTTTGTAAATGGAAGGATCCCTACACTATTGCTCACTACTTTGAGCATGACATTCACCATCTTAGTTTTAGGGAGTGAGAGTGAGCTCTCTATGCACCATTACATGTGGTGTATAGGAAAGCTTCTTTGAGCTAGTTGTAACATTGCAAGGGAGTGAGTGATTCATAACTTCCAATCAAAGTTGTACCTACTCTTGTGCATCAATTTAATCAATAAGTTGGTTGTAAATTGTGGGTCAAAACTCTCTTGAGTCTCTCCAATTCACGCTTGGCAACCTCATCTCGTTTGGTTTAAGGTGACGCGTTTTCATTTTGAGATTCTTTTGTAGTATCTACTTGTATGTGACTCAAGAGCTCTTGTGTTTGTTTTTTTTGCTTGGGAAAACATTATAAGAGGGTTGTATGGTGAGAGGTTTCCCATAACCCTAAGATAATGTGTAGATTGCAACATCATCAAACTTAATCATGTCTCTTGACTCTCCTCCAAGCTCTTCATACACCCACGTCAATCATTAAAACTGAAGCTAAATTCTTGCACAAAGATCTCTCTCTTTCTTGTGTGCTTGGTGTGTGTATTTGTAGCATTTAAATTAGTGATAGTGTACCCTTCCTTCTTTCTTGTATTGCTAAGGGATTCTCCTCTTTTGCGTCCTAGTTGGCTTTCTAACTAGGTGGTGCCCCTATCTTGTTTGGGTTTGGCTATGGGTTGGTTGTTGTGTTGTGCTTGTGGTTTCCCCAGCCCAAATTGAGCAGCACAGGAGCCTTGAGGGGTGTTTAGAGGTCGCCTCTCTTGTTGCCTGCCTCGGACCGCCTCACCAACATTAACGGATTCTCTTCCATTTGAACTTTTAGAAATTGTAAGACCTTGTAAAACCTCGGATCCTCCTCCCTACCGCCCTATATATAGGCCTAGCTCGTAGCTCTTGCCCTAACCGGATCCCCAGTCCACACTGGTCCAGTCCAGGCCCTTGGCCTATGTCTCTGACCCCCATACGTGAGCCAATTGGCTGTATGGCCGATAATTGGTGCAGTGAGGAGGTTCAATGAAACCAAGAGAAACATCGTGATTTTCAACATTGTTGTCCTTTTGCAACCACTTGGGTCTAAATGGTAACTCCATTTATAACTCACTTGAGTACTGTAAAGGAGTAACCACAACTAAGAGTTGTCCAAAGACATAACCAGTTTTCAGATCTTTTGAAGGTACTGGAATAATGCAATCAAACCTTGGCGTAACTTTCCATGCAGTTGTGAGCCAGATTTCCTACTCGCGTGAGTATCTTGAAAAGTTCATAGATAGGGAGTGTCCTCTTGTTAGATTTCTGAATAGTTTGGGACACAAAGAACTACATGTTCATCCCTAATGAAGGTTAATTGCCAACATACTTTGTCAACACACCTGGTAAGTCCTTGACATATGAAACTATTGAAACAATCTCCAACCCCACCACAACAGGTGTTCAAAGTTAAAAACCGTACTTAAGAAAATTCTAGAATAGGGAGAAAAGAATCTATTCAGAAATGCGTTGTGCTAACGTATGCTCTTAGTAGACTCTTTAGCAAAAGAAATATTTGTAAGCTTCCCATCCAACACGAGATGAATAGCAGCAGTAAGAGTGAGGTGTTGTTTCCCAAACAGTCTTCCCTGACTGTCGAGAAACTAGGACTCAATCATTGAGTATCCAGCCATATATTGTATATGGAGTGAAGACAACCAACTAGATTAAAAGCGCGTGGACTGGAGTAAGCTCCTAGAGTTTAGACCATCCAACCATAGACACCCATCCTGAGCCAGCGCCTTGTATGGCAAGGTGTAAACTCATAAGAAATCTGCAGAAGAGATTGCACATGCAGTGCAAAAAGATGCAGAGAGAATAAAAGTCCATGAATTGGCATGCCGCTCCAAATAAATTAGTGTTAAACACTAGGGCCCATAACACCTAGTGTGCATGCATTTAACACAAATTTATCCAAACCGCAATTCCATGACGAGACTTTCCATGGTACGTAAGTGAAAGCCTTTTAGCAAGAGTTGGACCATAAGAATGTGAAAGATCAGTCACACCTAGGTACCATACATGAGACATTCTCAGTAACTTATCATACTTGGCTATATGTAGAAACGACCCTGCGTTGAGGTGGTTTCACAACACTTGTCATTGCAATAAATCTGTACTGAGTACCCAACAATTTCTGGCCACTGAAATTGTTCCTGATACGGTGTGCTCCAAATGGTCTAATAAACGGATGCGACCAGCACGTAGGGACTTTGTCGTGACACGTCATTAGAATTAGGCGCTAGTGTCAGTCCCAAAGACTCATATTCACCACATGTGGAATATGTCTCAAAGAAGGATGGCCAAAAAAGCGACATCCATCAAGTACAAGATGTACTTGTGTATGGAGGAACTGCAAAACACTCCGTGACAAGAGTGAGAGGGACCCTCATTATCTTGCTCCACACTGGCTAAACCAAACTCCTTGAGTTCCTAGACCATGTTGTATCCCATGTGACAACATGTGCGAAATTGAACCGTACAAGTAAGTTCGTAACAACATAAGACAGAAAGATAGATTGGACACTTGGCCCAAAATACTTTGTGCCGACATGCCCTTGGCATGGCTCTGTAACATTCAAGCGTACGTAGACTTCTTGAAAAACCAAGCAAAGCATACTAAAAATGGAATAACATCAAATCAATCGATGCGTACCTGGAGATTTGAACGTAATGTAAACTTACCTGTATTCAAATGGAGAGGAGCACATCCCCTTACCTGAAAAAACAAACAACATTGCACCGAGAACCCTGGGTGTTGCCTTTGCAATCCAAGCCCTTGGATTATAATCTACGTAGTCAAACCCCTTGGTAAGACTCTTTGTAGAAATTGCTCAACTAGCAGATAATGGTAACCAACATAGTCAACCGTGTACAGAATGATTGAAATCAACTTGAAAAGTGTGTTCGTCCACTACCGCGTTTGGTAGATTGAGGAATTATTTCCTTGAAAGTATACTTGGGAGAGATCAATTATGATCCTCAATGCAGATCAAACTGTTATCCTTAATGCCTATGGGGTGATGTAACAATCACCCGCAGAGTCTTACCCCAAAACAGTATGTCCATAGACACTCCGCATTGCTATAGAGAGAGCAGGAGACCAACACAATTGAAGTTTCGAGCTCTTATGGACAACTATGCTGTCACTACTGATTGCTGCATCTATACTTTCTTATAGAGATCAGCTGTTGTGAGTATATCTTGAAAACAATCACCCAAAGAATGCCAATAGTTGGGCCTTGCCCCTGGCCTGACAACGGCTCTTAGCCTATTTGGCTCATAGCCCTTATGCAAAATAGTGTTCAATCGACGAACCGATGAAGACTAATTTGAGCAGCATCTTAGCCACGTGCTAGCTATGAGTTAGGGCACCTTGGCTCAAGCTAACTCACGAGCAGAATATGTATTCAAAGCTTATGCTGGGCTAAGGAACTTTCCGTAAATTTCTAGTGTGTGTGTGCCCAGAATGTGTGCTCTTAGACATCTTATGCCTCATAGGCAGCTTATCCTATAAGCATGCAATAATCGGCTTGTATAATGCTCTCATCGAGAGAGGGGACAGAAAACACAAGCCACAACTTGACCCTCTTACAATGTATGGGGTCATGACTTTAGAAAAATGACTTAAAATAGCACTTTGGTTGTGAAATATGTTGTAGATTTAGGTTCCATTATAGTGGTAGTCTGCGTTGAAAGCAACCATAAATTTAAACTATCCAGAACTTGGTAAGTCTATGATAGAGTGCCTAGTGTGATAGCGGAAGCATAATCTTTAAGGCGGTGGAATTTATGACACCTAGTTAGCATGCCATGCATACAGGTTGTGAAGCCCTTGGCAAGAGTGATGGCTTCAAACGTGAGAGCCAAAACCATTAGTGTCTTGCACAGTTTAAACTGGTAGGTATTCCCTATTTTGCCAGTTTGTCAATCCTGTGTGCCACTGCGCGTGATTCTGAGTCATTGGGCAGTACTTTGGCACAAGGGAGAAGCCTTGCTTCATGAAAAATTGTCAAAGAACTTTGCTTTGTACACAAGCATTAGTTTCCAATGTAAATGTATAAACATGGAAAAAATAAACAATACTAAACATGGTCTAACTTGGTCATCCTGCTGTAACCAGTTGTCTTGAGATGTGGGAAGAAAAAATCGCTCAGATGTAGATCTCCATCTCTGTTGCGTGAGAGAAAGTTGGCCTGAAATATACTGTAGACATAGGGAGAACTTCCCCAAGGGCATGTGCTCATAGCATACCCCAAACGGGAAACAACTTAATGTAACAGTCGTAAATTGAAGCCTTGCTTCCTTCAAAAATAGGTGTAGTAAAAGGCCATGCATGTCTGTTTGAAGATTGCAATTTTGCCATGCTTCATTCCAATATTTAAACAAATCCACGTTTTGGTACTTACAGTAATTTTCACAGGCCATGCTTGTGATGTGCATGCCTAAAGTGTATGCATATTGTATACACGTCTATTGCATATCGTAGCTATCAAACAGATGCTGCATAACCAAAAAAATCAATTGCATACCTTATCCAGTACACTTACTGACGAAGCTTGCTGCCGAAAGAATCAAATGAGTCACCAGCAAGAAGAACACCAAGAAGTGATTTGTCGGATAATAATGTTTGGTTCAGTAGACACGGTCACTTTGGATTCAACTTCACCATTTCCAATTGTCTATTGCTTAGAATTGAAAGAATAATCGGCCTTGCCAATCATCGATGCCTTATAAGGCACAGGGCATGCCTGAGTTGGTTCTGTTACTAGACAATCGTGCCTCGTTAAACCCTGTGTAAAGGTTATCTCTATCGGAGACATGCTCCTTAATTAGTCCAAATCATGGTAATGAATACCAATATTGTACTTATTATGTTGACCTTGGCCAGTAAAAGGCCATGCCGGTTGTCTTGGAGTAATGCTCTAGCAACTCAAAGCCTGCTTCCCTCCTCTGCTTGATAGTAGGAAGCGGATAAAACAAATAGATACTTGTTAATCAAAATCGATGACCAAGTAAGTGTATGGAGCCTTGCTCCCCTTGGAAATTGTGAATGAGAGAAAAAGAAGCATCGCTTCATAGGACCATCCGCATGCCATGCATAAGGAAAAACGTATCAATAATCAACGTAGAGTCTACTTGCGATGTATCATCATTCATTGCCACCGCAACCTTGCACAAGGAGTAAGTTGTGCAAAGCTCGTAAAGAACTCCTGTAATGTAAAATCATCATAGAGATAGAAAAACCTCTTTAAAAAAAACATGAAACACATATCAAACCTGTGTTTTTGCTCAGTCTCAATTATCATATACTGTTGCTCAGCCTCAATTATTCTCTTCCTGAAACCTTGCTCCCGCGGAGCATCTTGATAACAAGGTAGTGGTCGATTTTCCCTTGGTAATTATTCGAATACTTTGTGGTGCCATGCCATGTATGTGACTAAGCCGGGTATGGCTGTGGCGTCTGAAATCTTTTTTGCATCCGTAATTTTGCACATGTCAGGTGATGCGAACGCTGCGGCTGCAGGGTGTGTGCCTGGGGTGGGCATGCACCCTTGGAACTTTAACAAAGTGGCCACCTTGTGACCATGGGCGGCCCCCAAGTGGAAAAAGGAAAAGAAAACACAAACGCTTGTAACGATGGCGGCCTCAGCGGGAAACTGCGCAGTCTACAGCGACTTGCTCAACCACCATGTGGTGCTCGTCGGGCTACGGGCCTATGACGGGAATTCTTTGGCATGGCGGCGCAAACCGGCCAAGCACGCTTTTGTGGCAGTTTATGCATGGATGAATTCCTTCCCTTCCTCGCTGGAAGTGGCCTTGCACACTGCCGAAACCTTCGAGCTCCACGTCATCTGCTAAGTGTCCATGCCCGCACAGTTCTGCTGTGGCTTCTTCCTCTCCCCATGCAAGACATGTTAAGTATGGAGCCTGATTTACCCTTGTAATTTTCTGTGGTAAAAGCGCACATTTGTAAGGCCCCCATTATGAGGACAAGCCATCGTGCGTGAAGGAAAATCACTCACCGGAAACCAAAATTTTCACGGACAAGAATCAGGGGCTTTTTTTGCCGGAATATTATGACCGGACGGCGGCCGGAAAGTGGTCGGAAAACAACCGGTCGGTTGGCCGGTGGCCGGTAGTCAATGGCCGATGGCCGGTGGTCGGAAGTCAATGGCCGGTGGCCGGTGGCCGGTGGTCGGAAGTCAATGGCCGGTGGCCGGTGGTCGGAAGTCAATGGCTGGTGGTCGGTGGTCGGAAGTCAATGGCCGGTGGCCGGTGGTCGGAAGTCAATGGCCGGTGGCCGGTGGCCGAATTCAAAAGCGGACTTGTCTTCTCAAGGGCGGCCACACATGGGCGGATTGGAGGATCCGATTTGGACTTATTCGCACAAGGGCGACTACACATGGTTGTCTCTCATAAGAGAGGGCAGCCCTTTTGGCCTATAAAAGGAGGCCATTTCTACACACATTTCATAGTGTGAAGTTGATGCAACAAGGTGAGTGTGGGGTGGTGAGAGTGAAGCAAGGGGGGAGCTCTATTAAGGGTATAATCCCTTTGTAAACTACTTCTTGTTTTGAAGTACTAAAGCCATTGAGTGGCTGCTTTCCCATGGACGTAGCCCACATTGGGTGAACCACGTATATCGTGTGTACTCTCTCTCTCTCTCTCTCTCTACTCTATAATCTCGTGTATATAAATCTGTCTCTCTCCATTAAGTAATCTACTCAATTATCTATTTAGCTACGTCTTATTTCCTAACAAGACATGCAAAATCTCCCCAATCTTGAGGACCACGCCCTCCCTAAGGAAGGAGAGAGAGAGAGAGAGAGAGAGAGAGAGAGAACATGCGAAGACTCATGCCAAATTCCCCCCTTCCTCCATAGCCCCCTCCTCCATCGAGCTCTGATACCAATGTAGGACCTAGGGGACTAAAACCTCGGATCCTCCTCCCTACCGCCCTATATATAGGCCTAGCTCGTAGCTCTTGCCCTAAGCGGATCCCCAGTCCACACTGGTCCAGCCCAGGCCCTTGGCCTATGTCCCTGACCCCCTAGGTTGGGCCTTGCTCTGTAGGACCCTTGTCCTGACAGAAATGGTGGAGTCTAGAAGAGACAAGACATGCCAGTCTAGCCTCTTGATAGGTTCTAAAAAATCTAAAGGGGATATCATGTGCAAGAAGTGATCAATGGTGGGTATGTGGTCTCTAGGTCCATGGAATAGCACAACATGTTGTACCTACACAAGCCTTCAATATGCTAACACAACCTCAAGACTAGAAATATTCTACTACTCCCATCAAACCGATTGGCTGCCTCCATCGATCAAAATGAAGGTCGATAGCTACCAAAGCTTATCAGATCACTCACCACTATCAATCAAACTTGGTTGGATCAAAGGAGAAGATCACTACCCTAAAGTACGGCCACTAAGGTAGAGGACAAGAGATGGCTTGAAGTAAAAGAAGATTTTGTTGAACATCAGTTCAAAGAAGTAACAAAGGCAAGATTATAGTCTAGAGTGATATGCCTAAAATCCATAGTATGGCAGGGACTCGGCTATGAGATTAAGGGGGCAAAGATTGGGGAGTCTGGAACCACCTGACTAGTATTGACTAGGGGACATTCTCGCACGCTCGATGGCTTAATTTGCAGCTCAAACGTGCCCTTTGTCTGCTGTTGCGGCTCATGCAGGTAAGCTTGCCCCTCGCTTATCTACATGAGACAGAGAGAGGGGGAGAGGAAGGGGGAGAAGGGCACACTGCAGATTTAAATAACGGAAACCATTAGTATTATAAGCAGCGTGCTAAATTCATGGCTTTGTGTCTGCTCGCAAACGGCATAAGCTTACCCCGCCGTCCATCACCTTGGTTTCCATGCTAGTAGCAGTGACGTATGGCTACCCAAGGATAAGCGGGTATGTAGACATCTGAGGTACAAAAAAATATTGGTCATCTTTCACATCCTCTTAAGTTACCTTTACATTTGGACAAGCTTTGTACAACTCCCCCTATGAGTTGTTTGCTGCTCGAATCATCCATCCATGATTTACATCAATTAGTAATTTTACTTTTTGATAAAGACTCTTTGACATGAGGTTAATTTTTTACCCATGATCTATCAGCACAATGTATGGCTCTTCTAAGTCTCCCACTTTTACCAGTGTCTCAGTAGTTGCTCTTGCCGAATGACTCTTCAAATAGTAACTCTTGGGAGTGGTCTTGACTTCATCTTCATCATCCAAGAGCGAACATGTTTTACTCCTCCCATAGATTTGTAGCATCCAGCAACAGTTTCTTCACCTTGCTTGCCATAGACTGTACACCCTGTGCATTAAAAGTCTCTTTCACCCTGTACATGGATAGATTTAGTAAGAGACTATTGCTTTCTTTTTTAAAATATCAATTATATCTTTGTGGATCTCCCACTTTGCTATACCAAGGACCTCACCTAAGTTAGATTCCACCCTACTCTTCAAAATCTTCTCTTCCAAAACCTTTTTGAGATCCGTTACTGCCTCTATATCGGATTGGAGTTTGCAGTCCGGACCATTTGCTTTGGATTTGTTGCTTCTTTCTTCTTATCTTTAGAGGATTAGGCACTTCAGGGACATGCATATGTTGTGGGGAAGCTGATCTAGGAAGCATCGTGTCCTGAACTAGCTTCTTCATCCCACCTTTGCCAAAATTTGTCCCCAAGAGCTTACCTGTCTCACTCAAGTGAATCTTGCCATTTTTTAAGAAAACAAGCTCCTCCATCAAAGCATCTTTGAAACTTTCACAACCCTCCTCGCATGGTCAATACTATTACACCATATGCATCTGTTTACAAAGCCTTCTCTAGTTTGAGGTCGTTGCCCTCTTGTGGATTGACCCGATGGTTGCCCCTTTTCTTCTAGCCTTGTAAGCTTTGACTTAAGCTCTTGCATTCCCTTGATAGTATCATCTAGAATGGACTTGTCACTCTTTGGAACCACAATAACAGACTTTATGGGCCTCTCAAGAACGCTTGGGGATTGAGTAGGATTAACTATTACCTTGTCTCTCTGTCATTGTCGCTTGGATCGCAGTGAAATTTCACCTTCAACTTCATTCCAATCAGTCATCAGTAAGCCTTGTCCCGCATCCTTATCCTAAAGTAGTAGCTCTAACTTCTCTTGCATCTCTTTACCTTCAGCCTGCAAAAAGATCTCTATCTTCTCCGTGTTTAAGGTAGCCTTTTCAGTCCTTGAAAGTTGATCATAGTGGCGTTCAAATTCCCTTAGCAATTTGGTAGGCGAAAGACCCTCTTTTGGCTTAACTACCCACTCTAAAAAAGTCCTCTTTGTCACACTTTTGGAGTCTTCCATGAAATACTCTTATTTTAAGGCTAATTTGAATGCTTCCCAATCTAACCCATGCTCATTTCCAATTTCCCTTACATGCTCTCTGATCTCCGGAACCACAACAAGCTCAAAACTTTGTACCATTGCCTCATAAACACTGCAAAACTTGAAACACTTGCATTGTGACTGGATGAAACCGAACCCCCTATTGCTCTTGTTGCTACATAGATTTAAAGGTTTAATTTTAAACCTTCAATGAGGCTTTTGACCCTCATCCTAGCCTACTTCACGTCGGGTTCACCAAAAATGTGTCAAGCAGTGCGCAGTGCGGCTAGGAAAGCGTTCTGACTGTGAGGATTCATAGCCAAATCAAGCAAGGAGTAGATAAATTGAAACTAAAAACACACTCAAAAAGAACAAAACTCCACCCATGAAAGCTCCACTTTGAAAAAGAACCAAAATTAACTCAAAACTCTTGTGTGTGTGAAGATTAGGTGTAGCCTTGCTTCCAAATGCACATAAGAAGTTCTCTTACGGCCTGTTAAAACCCCTAAATTGGTGCTTCGATTCTTCGTCGTGACCATTTCATGGAAGCTTCAAAAATTAATTGGAGAAGCCCAAGTAGTTATTTGAGGAGAGGAAAACCTAATTGGAGGCCTCACAGCCTCGAACATGTAGTGGAAGCAGCACGAGACTGCACTAGCACCCTGAATTGTAGTGGCTGTATCTCCTTGCTTATATGCCTAAATGAGCTAATTCTTGGCTCTAAAACTTCCGAAACTTGAGAAACGACGGCACCGTTGTTGATGTGGAATTTTGAGACATTTTGTGCTATTTTTGACCATTTTATGGCCAATTGTAGCCCTGTTTTGCCCAAAAATGCCCCTTTTTTGTCCGTTAAATGTGCAAACGAGCTGGAAAAAATCCCTTAATTTGTGGAGAAATCTCATTGGGTTCATTTTTCATGTTAAACCTCATCTTTCCACTTGGTAAGCACTTTGGACACGCCTTTTATACTCGCGCATGAAACCTGCTCTTTTTTGGTCAAGATTGCCCGCATTGAACTTTCTACGCAAAACGAGCGTGCCACTTCAAAACACTTGAAATTTGTACATTCCTAAAGCAAACTAGGACTAATTTAATGTGGTAAAACATGCATGGGGGCCATGTCTTCAGCCTCGCCTGCCCGGCAAGGTATGCACATGCCTGCAAACCATGGCATCTGTTTTCACATATGTTACACTATACATACATTGTAGCATTTGATCCCATACATAAAAAACATTAAGAGTGAGGTAGATATTTTCATTTTCATATTATGCATGTGTCATGGCACGACATCGTGCGTTCCATACCTCCAAAGATTGCACTTGGCTCAACGTTGAGTCCACATGTTGCTTGTGTAGTTCGCTTTGGAGGTTGTGTCCCAATTGATTGGGCAACATTGATGTATAAAGTGGGCGCCTAAGAGGGATTTATGAAGATGGGGACACCTTGAGCGGTGTGTTAACCATTTTCTTGGCCTTGATTCTTACAGCATTTAAATAGTGAGACCACTAGGAATTATGCCAAGATTATTTTTAGCGTTGAAAATTACAATCGGGGATTTCTAGAGAGGGGAAATATAAACGGCAAAGTTACAAACCGATATGTGAGAGCTAGTCATCATTTTCAATGCTCGATTGTGGCTAGCCCGCGACGTTGCGCTGTTTGTTCATTGATTCTGTAATGAAATTATACCATTAGTTACCCTCATGAATATCAGTGAATTGACTTGAACTTTGAATTGCTCCTATAAAGCAATGAAGGCACACAAGGGTAGAAGTCCCAATATTCTCTGTTTTACTGTTTCGAGCAAGAAATGGCGCATTGGAAAACCTGCCGCGACATTGCAACAAAAATATTGTCATCGATGGTGTTTTGTAGTGAGCGCATTCATTGCACGCAATATGAGGGCCATAGCCTTAATCTCGGCTATGAGATTAGAGCTAGGTCGCACCATGGGTTAGTAGTAGGGTGAGTGTTTACTAAATAGATGTATATCCATGTTTTCCTCCAGGAATATAGAAGACCTCAAGTAACCCTACTAACACTTTGAAAAAGGAGGGGAATAAGCTATCTTTTTAGGTAGTGAAAGACTCTCCTCAAAAAGAGGCTTGCGTTCTCCAATCAAATACTCCTAGCTTCTGGCTCACCTACTCGTTCTACTTTTATTTTATTCATTACATTACCAGATTCCATCGTCTCTTCTTAATGCTAACCTTAACATTTCTTTCTTCTTGTAAAAGAAGCACAACCAGTAAGAATCGAATTGCAACCATTGAGCGCATCTCGAGTCTTGAGCCTTCTTGAATAACCACCTGAACGAGTACACAAATCTGCTTGCTCTCACCGTCCGTAAGTACTAAAAAAAAAACATTGACTCCACAACACGACAAAGCACCCCCTGCTCTGTCTGAGTCCGCATCCCCTGCTCTGTCGTCTACGAACGCCCCCCCTCCCCTCCTCCCCCCTCGTCCGAGTCTACCTGGCTATGCCGCCCTCCATGCTTCCTGCTCATCTTCGACCGCCAGGTGCATATGCCTTCCTTTTCTGGCTTAATCCTCAAAGGATCTCGCAAGATTTGCCCTATGTTTTCCTTTTGAAAATGTGTACCACCTACTTCTCATGATCTATTTAAAAATAAAAACATCAACTCTTTTCATCTACTCCTATGGGTGCGACCTTGTGCAATGAGTTACCCTTCTTGGCCCCACTAATCCATGGTGCAACCCGGCTCTTGAGGGGGCGGAAGTCTGGAACCACCTGACCAGTACTGACTAGGGGACCTTCTCGCGTGCTCGATGGCTTAATTTGCAGTTCAAACGTGCCCTTTGTCTGCTGTTGCGGCTCATGCAGGTAAGCTTGCCCTCGCTTACCTACATGAGACAGAGAAAGGGGGAGAGGAAAGGGGAGAAGGGCATACTGCAGATTTAAATAAGCAGCGTGCTAAATTCATGGCTTTGTGTCTGCTCGCAAACTGCGCAGATAATTATAAGCTCCCCCATGATCTTTAATTGTGTGTCCAAGTGTGCGTGTGCGTGTGTGTGGCGAAGGCGCTGCTGAATGCCTTGCACTCATGCGACGCATGCAACAGATTTAACAAAACGGCAACGAGTCAATTAAGAAGCCTTTGCTGCAGACGCACATGATGTAATATTGCACCTGTCTCGAGGCAGGGGAGCAGGGAACGGCTATTTCAAGATGGAGTTGGCTAGTCCGCGCACATGTTCATGATCCCCATGCTTGTTGCCAAAAGAGCCATGCTTGTCTGCCAAAAGAGCCACCATGGCCAGCTGCACGTTGGCGATTTTACAATGGAACCCCACGTTTCCAAGTGCTGATCTATAACTGTCCCACCTATCCCATGAGCTCCCATAGCCAGATCTGTAACACATTCTCCCTCCTACAGTACTCTGCTCATGCCGCTGCCTGTCGACAACATGGTTTCCATGAGCTCCAGCAAGGTTTCCTCTCGCTTACTCTCTTATCTTCGTGGGCGTCGGCTGGGGCACCGCCATGCCCGTGTGTTTGATGCAGATACAGACTCTTTTACAACAGGGCCCTCGCCAGCTAATTTGCACCGGTTTCAAACAGATCTGACAGAGATGCTAGAAAAACTCACCAACACTTCTGCTGATGACTGTTGTAGCTCTTCATCAAAGTCATCAGTGGATCGCCTATTGAGCCTTTCTTGGATGTGTGAGGCTTTGGATGTTGTCATCGCCACTCAAGAGTCCACGAAGCAAACTCTGCACACCCACACTGCACGTGCATCATGCTTGGATCAGAAGATACTTCAGCATTGCATGCAAGACAGTGTTAAAATGCTAGATGTTTGCTGCCTGCTCAAAGAGACCCTAGCTGGGGTGCAAGCTCAGGTGAAGGCTTCTCACCAAGCTCTCAAACGCCTCCAGCACCTCCAACTCACGAGTGAGGGGGACATTCAAAGAGTACGGTATGCTTTGCTCATGGCGAAGACATCGTCGCACAAAGGAGATGAGCAATCCAAAGCCCCAGCCCTACAGTTTTCTACAAAGAGGCTTAAAGCTTGCAGTTCCATGCTTAGAAGGATGGGGGAGAGGCTTCCTACCCCTCCCGTGCTGGTGAATTTTGAGGATTTGAAGGCAGGTGCTTCCCTGTCTGCTCTCTACGGAGGCGAGATCTGTACCCTCTTCTTTCTCAGACTTCTCTCAACTGCCCTTTCCTCTCCAGGAGGCAGGTCATCCTCTAATTCCATGGCAACCCCTTTGCACTTGTCGGGACGGCCAGTCTGGAGGTCTGCCCTTCTTGCTGTGCAAGCTCAATTTCAGAAAGAGCTGAATGCATCCCAACAAGAGACATGTGGTGCTACCATTCTCCCTGAGATGGGCACGTTGGATGCCTCTTTGCATCACATCTATGAGTCTTTGCTACATGTTCCCCCCACAGAGCAAGCAAGACAGGATGTGCAAGACCTAGTAGGCTCCACAAGCCTGCTGGTAGACCATCTGCAAAGCTCCATGGCAAGGCTTCACCATCAGCTTGACCGCATTTCGGCTTCCCTGGTGGACATTCAAATGGCCCTGCTCGAGCCACCTGTGACGTGCATGTAGCTAATTGTTGCATGTACTCTTGTACACTACTTGCTACCAAACAATTTTGGTATTGTAGATAATATACACTGTAAACCAATTTTCACACAATGAGAGATTGTCACATGAATGGATATGCTCATCTTTTCCTCATCTTGTGCTTTTCGCAATCCACACAATGGTGTTTGAATTGTTGTTTAGTCTGCAACTCTTCCTACATGCATTGTTCATGCCACTAATCAAACTTTCAAAATATACTGAGCATAAAGATGTCAAGAGAAGTAATACATAACATCAAGTAGATCTAAACTGCTTTGTAGTTTTCAATGTCTCACATCTCATAACATATACAACTTTGTCGGATACAAGAGATCCAGTGACAATCTCCTCATTTTGTGTCGTGAGCACAACAAGAGGAATCTCATCTCGATTAGCACAGTCTCAAAGTCTCCTATTAGAAGCCACATCATAAGGCTCTCTAGGAGATATCTGTGGGACTGGACTGAAGAACATGGGGTTGCTAAGCAAGATGGAATTCCGAATGTGGAAATTTTGCACGGTGTGACTACCGCTATCAGGCTACGTCTCCTTCACCTTGCCTATCTTCTCCGTGCTTCCCTTTTTATGTACGGAATTCCGTACACTCCCTGCCGCGTCAGCCTGTCGGCGCATTTCACGGGCATTCATATCAGTAGGGTGTGTGTTTGCTTCCGGGGGCCTGCCACATCATCAGTTTGTGACACCCACCAATGGACTCTTGCCTCTCTTGCGCATATGCCTATTGTCTTCGCTCTTGATGCATTGTGCATTGAGGGACCTTTTCCTTTTTCCCTCTGGCCTTTTCAACATCCATTCTTTGCCTTTTTTGTATTGCCTCTCTTCTCCTCGTTTTTCAACATCCATAGTTTCCCTTCTCGTTGTAACGACATATAGAAGACTTGGTGTCACTTCCACAAGCAAAGTAGTGCCCTCAAGCGCAATAACGAAGACCCTCTCCAAAGCTTCTCCTCCAAGGAGAATGTCATAAAATCTAATATCTAACCAACCCAAATGATTTTCTCATATTAAATTGATCACTTAATGTGGGAGAATAAACGGGAACAAGTGTTAAGATATAGATATGTGCTTATAGATCTATCTCAGCACGGGGCCAATAGTAAAGGGGCCCAAATGGGAGATGGTCTATCAAGAGCAAGGCTAACCAATGGAGCATAAGACCTTAGGGTTAGCTTCATTGAAGACCTCCAATAATGTGTGTAAAAGTCCTTTGACCTTAGGTAAGCTAGGGCTGAGCCTGAGGTGGGAACCCGGCCCAAGCTCGAGGTGTTTGTCCTGCTTGAGGTGCTTGACTTACTCCATGCTTGAGGTGCTTGATTTGCTCCTTGATTAAGGTGCTTGAGGTGCCTTGACATGCTTGCTTGAGATGCTTGTGGAAATACCCCCTAGTCCAAGTGCTTTGTCATGCTTGATGACTAAGGTGCTTGAGCTCCTAAAGTCAAAAGCATCCCTACAAGAGGGGGGGCGAGCCCTTTTCCTAGGGATTAGAGAGAGGACACACACTCACACTCACAAGGGAAGCCCCAGCTTGAAGAGGCAGCAAGGACACATGTCAGGTCCCTACCCATGTTACCTTCATGTGTTGCTTGAAGCCTATTGGCTAGGCTTCAAAGGGGTCCAATGATAAATTACTTGAATTATCTAATTGTTTTTGCATTTATCAAGTCCTCTCTCTCAAAGGGGAAAGGGGGAAACTTGTCCCAAGGCTATCCCTGTTGCTTGTAATGGCTTCTGCTTGTGATTGGCTAGGCCTGGAGGGGTCCAATGAGCTTCAAGCATGAGCTACAAGGGCGGGTCGACCCAAGCAAGCTAGGGGGGTGCTTAGGGGGTATACTCACCCACACACACTCACAAGCACTCTCATTGTGTACTATGCAAAGTGCAAGAGCTCCCTCTCCTTCTCCAAGCAAGTAGAGGTTGAGAGCCTACACCAACACTCTTGGCTATGGAGTGCAAATCCAACCAAGATCCATGCTTCAATGCTTAAGCTTTCCATCTCCTTCTTCTTCATTACTATGCTATTATGTATGCTAGCAACAAGAGTATGATAAGTGAGGAACTAATTCTTTCTCCTACGAAATGTTTCTTCTTTCTCTTCCCTACCCTCATTCCCTGCTAGCTCTCTCCACCTTCAAAGGTGTTTGAGGTCTTGGGACTGAGGCTTAGGATAGTTAAAGCTTTCTTCAAGTTAATGTTATGTTTGTGATGCATGAAGCCTTCCATCTTCATGGCATCACCTAGGTCACAAGGAACACAAAGACTGTATTGTAACAAGTCTCTCTTTATGGGAGAAATCATAATACAAATGCCTATTGGAGGGGGGACCGGCTCCACATAAATCTGGTCCTCAACTGTTGTCATGTTCTCTAAACTCTCTCTCTTGCAAAAGTATTGTCTATGCCAAGGTAACTAATTGCTATGATTATGTTGCTATCTTCAATTATGCAACCCGCTATGCTCACAAAATCATTTCTTGAAAGTACTCTCATTAAATTCCGCTACTCTCACATTGAATAGGAAAATTCCATTACATTGGTATCGGAGCATTTGGTTTCTCTTTTCCATCTTAAGAAAGAGGTCCTTAAGTAGCCTATAAATGGTTGATGTTGTTAATTATAATAGGGTAAGTGGAATTGGGATCTATTATCGGTTTTGTTGAGCCCACTATGTGGGGGATGGTGCACACCTTGGGAGCTTTGGACTTAATAATGGAGTTTTTCTAGACTTGCCTACGGCTTTACCATTAATGAGCCATAAGAAGTCCGAAAGGAGCTAACCCTTGGCAACTCTGCTATGTTAGACCTACTCCTCTACTCTCTATAATTAACCACTGTGAGCCGTGGGTGTAGATACTTAAGAGCCGATTTTCAAAGGCTAAGAGGAGTGGCAACTAAGGTTTTGTATTGCCAGAGCATACACTAAGTATAAACATAAATTTTGTTAACATGGATGACAATAATCAAGAGAGTAGAATGAACATTGATAGCTTTGATTTTGCACATGAAGGTGCTAATGATGATGCTCCCATGTTTGTGAATTATCTCGTCACTAGGTTGCAACAAGCTATGGGCAACCCTGTTTTGCAAGCCGAAGTTACTCAACAACTTCGTGCTTATGGAATTTCCCTTCCTCTCCCAGAGGAGAGAGAGCTTAGGAGGCCTCCTGAAGAGACCCCCAAAAGAAGACTCTCTCCCATTCGAGACGAGGAATCCAAAGATAAAGAAAGCAATGACTGTCTAAGTTCTTCTGAAGATGTGGCTCCACGAAGACAGCGGTCTAGATGATCGCCTACTCCTCCCAAGAGGAAAAGAGCAACCTATAGTCCTTCTCCTCATCACTCTGAAAGGCAAGAGAGGCAAAAAAGGAAGAAAAGGGCTAGGAAGAGGTCACCCTCTTCTCCTTCTTCTTCACTTTCCTCCTCTTCCGATGAAAGTTATGGCTATTCTCCTAGAGAATACAAGAGGGGAAGACATCGCAAATCATTTCCTGCATGGCGAAGGTCACAAAAGCTAAAGAAGTTCAAGGAGGGAGGAAAGAGTATCTCTTTTCTCACCTATGATGGCACCTTTGGTGCTACCGACAAAGTGTTGGCCTTCATCCAGCAATTTGATGCGGCCTTTGGGGACGAGGGCTTCACAGAGTCCTCCAAGCTACGCCATGTAGCTATGCACTTCCAAAAATCAGCTCTTCAATGGTGGGCTAGCCTTCGTGGCAATGGAGAAGCCCCAAAGACATGGAAAACTCTACGAGTTTCCATCATGAAGCAATTTCTTCCAAGCGATACTAAAGATAAAGTTCTTACCGAATGGCGCGGCTTGAAGCTCCTCTCTCATGAGTCTATCAACAAGTATGTAGATAAGTTTTGGGATTTACATCTCAAAGCTACTGTCTTTCAAAAGATAGACTTTGCCGAGCAAAGACAGCAATTCTGTACGGGATTACCTGAAGAGATGGCCGAATACATCAACTCTCAACGGCCCGGTACTATTACCGAAGTAATCCACCACACCATGGTTGCTTCACGCATCAATTTCCATCTAGGGGCTAGACGTAATGTCAAGCCCATGGAAAACAAAGATAAAAATGATGCAAAGGGGAAATTCAATGCTCAAAATAATTCCCAAGGCACTTCCAACAACAACAACAACAACAATCGGTCCAAGGAGAAGGGAGTTTACAAAGGTAAAAACAAACTCTCTCCTGAAGAGCTTGAAGCTTTTCGCAAGGACCATAAGTGTTTCAAGTGTGGAGAGCAAGGACATGGCTATCGTTCTTGCCCCAAGAAGAATACTCGCAATGAGACTCCTAGGGCTTCCACCATCGAAGCTCCAAAAGAGGATGGTCATTGCAAAGGATCATCACTTTCCTATGCGTGGGGAAAGGTAAGAGAGCATGATGCCTTCATCTTGTTTGACCCAGGCTCTACTCTCAACTTCATATCAATAGAGTTGGCCACCAAGTTGGGCATTCAAGCTTTTGAGATGGGAGATATAGTAACATCCGATGCAGCTTTCAAGGGACAACAAGCCTCCGTTACTCCCTTGATTGGGAAGTTGAGGCTTCATGTCCAAAGCTATGTCGACAAAGAAGACTTCTTCATCTCTCCTCTCCAACATCAAGATGTTATCCTAGGGGCACCATGGTTTGATCGCATGGCTGCCAACATGAAGTTCCCTGAAAGGAGAATTTACTTCACCTACAGGGGAAAGAACATGTATATAGATGCTAGTGAGCGTGGTCGCACTATTCCACTTGTAAATCCTCTTTCTTTTGATAAATCAATGAAGAGCTCAGTTTCTGCGTACATGATTTATGTCAAAGACTCTCTAAAAGCTAATAATGTTTCATCAAATGAAAATGATAGGAATCAAGAAGAGTTAGACTTGTCTACTTTTCTAAAAGGTTTCCAAGATGTGTTCATCGATGATATCCCTATGGATTGACCTCCAAAACGAGGGGATGATGACCATCGTATTGAGCTCCTTCCAGGAAGCTCACCGCCTAACAAACCTTCATATCGAGTCTCACAAGCTCAACAAGAGGAGATTATGAGGCAAGTATAGGAATTGGTAGACAAAGGGATGGTGAGGCCTAGTTCCTCTCCCTTTTGTTCTCCAGTCCTTTTAGTGCAAAAGAAAGATGGTATATACCGTATGTGTGTGGACTATCGTGCACTAAACCATATCACTATCAAAAACAGATTTCCCGTGCCTCGGGTAGAAGATCTGTTTGATAAGCTACAAGGCTCTACCTACTTCAGTAGGATTGACCTTAAGAGTGGCTATCATCAAATAAGGATAGTGGATGAAGATATCCTAAAGACCGCGTTTCGCACAACATTTGGTCTTTATGAATATCTAGTCATGCCTTTTGGCTTGACTAATGCACTAGCTACTTTCAATCGTCTCATGGAGAAAATTTTTAGACCATATCGGAAATTCACTGGAGTGTTCTTTGATGATATCATCATCTACTCCAAGTTTTTGCAGGAACATAAGCAACATCTCCAAGTGATTTTTCAAGCCTTGAGGGAGAACAAACTTTTTCTCAACCAAAAGAAAAGTGAATTCTTCCTTCAAGAGATTCAATATCTAGGTCATATTATCTCTCATGATGGTATTCGTATGGATCCATCAAAGTTAGAGGTAATAAAATCATGGCCTAACCCAAGGAATCTACATGAGCTAAGAAGCTTTAATGGTATGTGTGCATACTATAGACGCTTCATAGCAAAATTCTCTCAAGTAGCAGGACCACTACACGACTTAACAAAAAAGAACGTTAAGTTTGTATGGACTGCTAATGAGCAAAATTCTTTTGAAAAACTCAAAGAGAAGCTTACTTCCCAACCAGTCCTCGTGCTTCCGGATCTCTCAAAGTCATTTGAGGTCCAATGTGATGCGTGTGGTGATTGCCTTGGAGCGGTTTTGCTTCAAGAAGGGCATGCCATAGCATATGAGAGCCGAAGGCTCAATAGTGATGAACGAGTCTTGGGCATTTATGAGAAAGAGCTTTTAGCTGTTCTACATGCCCTAGACACATGGAAGCACTACCTATTGGGGACTCCATTTATCCTACGAACCGACCACCAAAGTCTCAAGTATTTCATGACGCAAACCAAGCTTTCCGACAAACAAATGAGGTGGGAAATTTTCTTTCGCAATTTAATTTCCATATTGCTCACATAGCTGGTAAGCACAATCAAGTTGCTGATGCACTTTCACGACGACCAAAACTTAATGCGGTGTCTATAGCTACTCACAATGATCTATCCTCTATGATAGATGAGTATGCTATTGACCCTGACTTTAGAGAGATAATGTCAGCCCTTGCTTTGGGGAAGAAAGAGGAACCATTCACCTTGCAGGATGGTTATCTTCTCCACGGCAATAGGCTATGTGTTACCCATTCCCTTCGTGAGAAGGTTATGTATGAATCCCATGCTCCTCCATATGCAGGGCATAGAGGTATTCAACCTACTCTCCCAGGAGTAGAGACGTATTTCTATTGGCCTACCCTGAAAGTGGACATACAAGAGTATGTTTCAAAATGTGTAGTATGCCAAAAGACCAAGTATGATAGAGAGAAGCAACCTGGATTACTCCAGCCATTGCCTATTCCAAATTCACCATGGGAGAGTATATCCATGGATTTCATCTTTGGATTACCCAAGTCTATCCATGGGAATACAGGAATATGGACAATAGTCGACAGGTTTAGCAAGCAAGCACATTTTATTCTTGTCAAAAAGACTATTAAGTCAGATAGAGATCCTAGAATGACCAGTAATTTCTGGAAAGGTCTCTTTGAAAATCTAGGAACAAGATTGAATTTCTCTTCGGCCTATCACCCAGAAACGGATGGCCAAAGTGAGATAGCCAATCTTACGATACTCGATCTACTCAAGACTTATGTTACCGAAGTAGATCAACGCTCACAATGGGAAAAGTATTTACCTCTAGTAGAGTATTCCTACAATAATACTGTCCATACTTCTACCGGGAAAGCACCTTTCGAGATCATAGAGGGAAGACCTAAAAGTCCCTTGCTACTCAAAGTACATGGGAAGATCTTCGCCGCCGATGAATATAGCCGTGACCTACAAGAATCTTTTCAAAAGATTAGGGAGGCTATAGCCATCTCTCAACAAAGGCAAAACGCTGCTGCTGATAAGCACAGAAGAGCCTTAATGTTCAACGAAAATGATTGGGTCTTACTCAAGTTTCCTAAGGTCAATTAAGGCAAACGACGGGAAAAAATCCTACGGGCCATCAAAAGTATTATGCTAAACTAGGAAAAAGATACTATGGTCCTTTCCAAATCTTGAAGCCTATCAATGAGACGGCTTATCAACTCAAGTTGCCCAACCATTGGCTTATACACAATGCCTTTCATGTAAGCCTACTTAAGCCCTACAAAGGTGAGCCACCAATTGAACCAATTATTGAAGATCCTCCCGAAATTGAAGACCTAGAAGAGGTGCTACAACCCGAAGCTGTCCTTCGGCATGAAGACAAGGTACTACGACATCGTAAGATAATCCGACGGTATCTTATTAAGTTCAAAAATTATCCTTTTGAAGATGCTAGATGGATGCAAGGAGTACAACATAAGGATAGTATGAACCTTGTCAATGCTTACAATGCTACATTAGAGTAAGCAAATGTACAAATTTCTTTTAAATGACTCATGTTTTTGTCTTATATGACTAGTCCTCTTTTTAATTGTGCAAAAATTTAACTAGTATGCATGCTTAGAATCATGTTTGTGATGACGACGTCTCTCAAACACCAAGTAGAATTTGTCACTCTACTTTGGGAGAATGAAATGGACTAAAGAGCAGACATGCTTGCGGCAGCTATGTCTCCCAAGCACCAAATGGATTAGTCATCCATCTTGGAAAGATGTCGTAGGGTAAAAAAGGGATCCTCTACCCGCTAAGTACGATTGACTAATGACTAAGCCTTTATCTCTTCTACCTCATACTCGAGGACGACTATGATTTCAAGAGAGAGGTAATGTCATAAAATCTAATATCTAACCAACCCAAATGATTTTCTCATATTAAATTGATCACTTAATGTGGGAGAATAAACGGGAACAAGTGTTAAGATATAGATATATGCTTATAGATCTATCTCAGCACGGGGCCAATAGTAAAGGGGACCAAATGGGAGATGGTATATCAAGAGCAAGGCTAACCAATGGAGCATAAGACCTTAGGGTTAGCTTCATTGAAGACCTCCAATAATGTGTGTAAAAGTCCTTTGACCTTAGGTAAGCTGGGGCTGAGCTTCAGGTGGGAACCCGGCCCAAGCTCGAGGTGTTTGTCCTGCTTGAGGTGCTTGTCGTGCTTGAGGTGCTTGATTAAGGTGCTTGAGATGCTTGACTTACTCCATGCTTGAGGTGCTTGACTTGCCGCTTGATTAAGGTGCTTGAGGTGCCTTAACATGCTTGCCTGAGATGCTTGTGGGAATACCCCCTAGTCCAAGTGCTTTGTCATGCTTGATGACTAAGGTGCTTGAGCTCCTAAAGTCAAAAGCATAACTACAAGAGGGGAAGCGAGCCCTTTTCCTAGGGATTAGAGAGAGAACACACACTCACACTCACAAGGGAAGCCCCAGCTTGAAGAGGCAGCAAGGACACATGTTAGGTCCCTACCCATGTTACCTTCATGTGTTGCTTGAAGCCTATTGGCTAGGCTTCAAAGGGGTCCAATGATAAATTACTTGAATTATCTAATTGTTTTTTCATTTATCAAGTCCTCTCTCTCAAAGGGGAAAGGGGGACACTTGTCCCAAGGCTATCCCTGTTGCTTGTAATGGCTTCTGCTTGTGATTGGCTAGGCCTGGAGGGGTCCAATGAGCTTCAAGCATGATCTACAAGGGGGGGTCGACCCAAGCAAGCTAGGGGGGTGCTTAGGGGGTATACTCACCCACACACACTCACAAGCACTCTCATTGTGTACTATGCAAAGTGCAAGAGCTCCCTCTCCTTCTCGAAGCAAGTAGAGGTTGAGAGTTTACACCAACACTCTTGGCTATGGAGTGCAAATCCAACCAAGATCCATGCTTCAATGCTTAACCTTGCCATCTCCTTCTTCTTCATTACTATGCTATTATGTATGCTAGCAACAAGAGTATGATAAGTGAGGAACTAATTCTTTCTCCTACGAAATGTTTCTTCTTCCTCTTCCCTACCATCATTCCCTGCTAGCTCTCTCCACCTTCGAAGGTGTTTGAGGTCTTGGGACTGAGGCTTGGGATAGTTAAAGCTTTCTTCAAGTTTATGTTATGTTTGTGATGCATGAAGCCTTCCATCTTCATGGCATCACCTAGGTCACAAGGAACAAAAAGACTGTATTGTAACAAGTCTCTCTTTATGGGAGAAATCATAATACAAATGCCTATTGGAGGGGGGACCGGCTCCACATAAATCCGGTCCTCAACTGTTGTCATGTTCTCTAAACTCTCTCTCTTGCAAAAGTATTGTCTATGCCAAGTTAACTAATTTCTATGATTATGTTGCTATCTTCAATTATGTCAACCCGCTATGCTCACAAAATCATTTCTTGAAAGTACTCTCATTAAATTCCGCTACTCTCACATTGAATAGGCAAATTCCATTACAAGAATCACGATAGAGATAAACAACGGAGGATCTTTCAAGAGAGCGGCATGAAGGATCACTTTGAGAATGAGGGTTTTGCTAGCATCGGAGGATGTCTTACCCTCACCTAAAACAACTCCAAGACATCCTCCATCTTTGAGAGATATGACTAGTACTCTAAGACAACACCTATTAATCTCACTATAACTGCAAGATCCTTGCCACGATAAAAAGCTTCATACGTTGTCTCCACCTATAAAGGCATCAAACATCTCTACCCCTATCCATAGGGCTCTATGCTAGATCCCATCTTCTTGATCGACGTCTTAAGATGATGTCTAAAACAACCTGTCCACATAGGAGACAACCATGTCTAAGGGATTGCCTCAAGGAGTGCATCATGTAATCATGTTAATCTACCACTTGAGCTCAGTACGAAAGGTTTTTAATGCAAACATTGAAAGAAAGTTAAGAGATATACATCAACAAAATGTAATACAACCCCCTTGCAAACCCAACGAGAAGCCTCTAAAGAAGTCACTAAGTGCTACTGAGAAATTGATGCTGATGGTTGAACCATCACGCTCCATGACAAATAACATTCAATAAAACATGATGTTTGCAATTTATCGGGTATCAAGTAGCTGAAGAATTTCTAATTTCTCCTTACAACTTTACCTCCCTTATAGTAGCAATTGGTTGTCTTTCTTATTTTCACTATTCTCCTTGCTCTCCTTCTCTCATATGTGCCGCTTGCACCACAAAATGTATACTAGATTCTAGAAAGTCTCATGCTAGTATTGATGATATTCTAGGTTCTACACCTAGACTAGAAATGATGGGTCACAGATGTCAGCTAAGATATGGAGCAAATTGTAAGGGTTTATTAAGTTTCCTTTGTTGCTTTTGAAGTAATAGATGCAATGTAGTATATTGGTATTTTGCAAACGAATTTAATTAAGAAAGAGCTTGATAGACTCAAAAGAGAGCATAAACCGGATATTTGATCGTGGAATTTATTTGTGGGTGAACAAATGTACAAGGGAATATCACACAAAATTCTTACAAATTAATTGCTACAGTCGGAAGCCTGGCTGCCCTGCAAAATATGCTACAAACGGATGTGTGGCTGTCCTGCAAAATAACCACTGCTACAGCGGGAAGCCTGGCTGCCCTTCAAAATACCCAAAATAGCACACTGCAAGCTATAAAATAGACGAAACGACATGCCTGGCACATCCACGAGCACGTGATTGACAACATAGGCAAACAGAGAGGGAGGCAGAGAGCGGAAAGAGCAAGAGAGCGCGTGTGAGAACACCTCCTAGAGCGGAGTGCTACGCCAGCACGGCGAGAGAAAAGAGAGGAGAGGAGAGAAGAATAGCACAGACACTCGGTGTAATCTACCCCCATGCAAGAGTCAACATTTTCCTCTTGCACGTATTTATTTATAGATTTATTGAATCTGCAAACAATACTTCCCAAAACATTGATTAGTATTCTATGTTAGGAACATGTCATAATAAAAGAAAGAAATTATTAAACTAAATAACATAGTTTATGCTTGTCGTCATCCACATACTACCTATTCTAGTGTCCCATATCACTAGAATAAGCAGTATATGTCATACCCTGATGAATCAAGATATCATTGGCCACACTCATCATTCAATAAATCAATGCCCATCAGTCTCAGTGTAATTGCACAAAAACTGTTGCGACAAAAAAACATCAGCTATCCCATTCCAAATCAAAATACAAATCCAAATATCTACCAACATATACCCAGTGTAAATCCAAATATCCTTCAATTTATAAACCCGAGAACAGAAGCATGCTAAGGACAGTGGTGGCCAGCCACTGCAACATGATTCTCTTATCGGTGTTGCCTAAATCGGCGAATCTACACCAATAAGACGTGCTGCCTAAATCGGCGGATCTGTAATAATGCTGCCTAAATCGGCGAATTTGTATTTGGTAGTGTTAAAAAATCATGAATTTGTAGTTTTTTGTGGTGCTGCCTAAATCGGCGGATCTGCACAGACAAGAAGTGGTGTTGCCTAAATTGGCAAATCTACACCAAGATGAGCATTGACACACTGCCTATATCGGCGAGTCTGTGTGCATGTGACCAATGGACTAGACAAGACATAAAGGAGAAAATATATTTACTACGTTGTCGATATCACAGTGTAGTATATCACGAAAGGACTTAGAAATGGTTGTGCACTATCCCAGAGAACCTTAGCTTGCATGAGTAGCTGCATAGCTTATTGACAAATTATCTCACACTACAAGAGGTTGTGTGCTCTTGTGAAGCTTTTAGCGACATAAATACATTGGGTTTTTATAACCCCCGGCGTCGCTAAGAGTGTTGCTACGAGCGTCGATACGGGGATGTCGCTATAAGCGTCGCTATGCCAGTCGCTATAAACGTCGCTTATAGCGACGCCCGAGAGGAAAATTTTTTGGTGGCAAGGCATTGAATGCCCTGCCACCCATCAACCATATTGAATGCCACCCATCAACCATATTGAATGTTTCATTTGTCTATTTACCTTTGAAAAAAAGTGCAAAGGTAAATATAGACCCAAAATTGTCACCCACAAGACAATATAATCATTAACTCCATCATCCATAGTACGTATTGTTTGCAAAATAAAGATACAAAATTGACAAGCGTGAATTGATGAAAGTAAATCAATGACAATTGTACACATAGGCAAAATCACTTGATTGTTAATCTTTGCAAATGTAATAGTTACAAACCATTGTCATTATTTAAAAAATATACATGGTTTTCAAAAAGACGTATAAAAGTCGTCTCATGATACATAAGCTATGACAAAAAAAAACTAATGCTATCTAGCTATGGCTAAACTGACGTCGTCTAATCAGACGTCTCATCACGTCCAAGCGGCGTATTTGTTGGATTCTGAAAAAAAAACAATAAGATAGCTTTTTGTAAGTATAAACATATAGCGATGTTTATAAAACAATACAATAAATAGAAAATAATAAACCCTAATACTAACCATGCCGCTGTGAGAACTGAGGATGTCTATAAGGGTGTTTAAGCCCTTCCTGTCTGCGTACTCACGCTCGTACAGTGTGGGATCACATCCTGTAAATGACCACTATCAAAACATACAAAGAATCCATTATGTTAGAATTTAAAATCCCATAGACCCTAAACTATCAAACATAGAGAGCAATGAGAAAACACCTACCAAATTGGCCTCAAATGATGCCCTCCTGCCGCTCCCCAAGTTGTGCGAGCTCCCTACCTCTACTCGCGCTTTGGTTGCCTCCTTTTGTTGCTTCCACTTGTTGGGATTCTAGCGTGCTACTTTCTTCGCATTCTTCCAATCTTCTTTGGCCAGCCAATCTGGTCTGCTCCACCCATGCTTGATTGCTTTTTGCACTTCGAAACGCTTATGCTTGCAGTATTCGCGCGTTCAAACCTTCATCACATCTTCATTGAAGCGGTCATACTGTGTTGGAACGGGAAACTCATCATGAAGCATGCTGATGACTCTGTCTTTTAATTCATTCGGTACTTCACTCTAGGTGTTTAGTATGTAGTGTCTAAACACATGAGAGCAAAGAACGCGCATGTGCGAAATCACCTTCTTGCCTTCATCATCCAAGATGATGCCGCCGCTGAAGTCGACGGAGTAAGGCAAGCCCTCGCCGTTGACGCGTGAACCTGGGTGTCCCGGTAGGGGTCTCTAGCGGCGTGTCAACGGGGGTATGAACGCCAGGTGTCTCCACTGGAGTCTGAGCCCTGAAGCGAGGAGTGTCACTGGAGTGACTCCTGAAGGAGTAGCTAGTGGTGTGTAGCTGCGGAGAACGACAATCAGCCACGCAAAACCTGGTGTCGATGGCGATGCCGCGGCTGGTGTCGGGACGGGCAAAGAAGGGGAGGGTAAAGAGCCTCGTCGAACATGAGGCGGTGTCGAAGCATCCATGGCGGCACCCCCACAACAATGGTGGCGGCACAACTTAATATTGAATGAATGGAGTAGAAAACATGGACAAGTAGATAGAGAGAGAGAGAGAGAGAGAGAGAGAGAGAGAGAGAGAGAGAGAGAGAGAGAGAGAGAGAGAGATGGACCATTAAATACAATGACGCAATGACACATATAAATACAATGACGCAATGACGCAAATACTTAGAGAGCCAAAGTTTTTACAAAACAGAGCAAAATTGTTCAAAACGGAGAATCGTACAAGAACTTGAAGGTGCTTGTAGCTTTGGAATGTTCAAAGGCTAGCAGCAACAGAAAGCGTTCTTCTTCGATTCAACTCGAGTGATGGAAGAGGCAGGTGCATAACTCTGAATTTTCAATAGAGAGAGAGAGAGAGAGAGAGAGAGAGAGAGAGAGAGAGAGAGAGAGAGAGAGAGAGAGAGAGAGAGAGAGAGAGAGAGTGCACAATCAAATCTTGCAGTCGAAAAACCAGGTGGTGGAGCTGCATGAGGCCATGGATTGCCCAAGATGTGAGCGCAAAATCAAAAGAGCGTTATACAACATGGAAGGTACTTAGAGAGCCAAAGTTTTTACAAAACGGAGCGAAATTGTTCAAAACGGAGAATCGTACAAGAACTTGAAGGTGCTTGTAGCTTTGGAATGTTCAAAGGCTAGCACCAATAGAAAGCGTTCTTCTTCTATTCAACTTGAGTGATGGAAGAGGCAAGTACGTAACTATGAATTTTCGAGAGAGAGAGAGAGAGAGAGAGAGAGAGAGAGAGAGAGAGAGAGAGAGAGAGAGAGAGAGAGAGAGCCAGAGTTTTTACAAAATGGAGCAAAATTGTTCAAATACAATATTTATGGCTTTTAGAGATCTCTCTCTCATCCTCTCTATCTTGAACCATTGATCTTCGAACAAGTCGACAAAAATTCCTTCATAATTGATCCTCAAAATTTCTTGTAGCGTGCCGAAGTAAATGAGTTCCGTCACCATAGGATCTGCATCAGAGGACCGTCGTTGACTAGACTGTTCAAATTTTGCCATGATTCCACAATCTTGAGTAAAACGCTTTTTGTTGATCCGTTCCACCCTAAAATGTCGACCTTTACACCATGCTGCTGTGTATGACTTATACTACAACCAACAAAGATTATGAGTGGCCGTTCAAACATCTAGAAAGTTACTAGTCGTACATTGAAAGCTTACCTTGGTCGCGCAACCCCGAGAGTACTCCCACTCTTCCTCAGTCACTTCTTCACCGCACTGTTGTGTGCTTTTCAATTGGTTGTGCAACCATCTTAAGCTCATGAATGTTGGTAGGCTCTCCAGACCCATCGGATAGTGCATCGGTGGTCGTCTTCCCCGTATCCACTCGATTTGTGCCCTTTGTCGCTCTTGCTTTGCATCCTCATATTGTGAAATCCACTTCTGCATGACTGGATTGTGAAGCATGCAAAATCGATTGATTTTAGCCTCTAGATCTTCCGTCGTCTTCTTCTCAACAGTGAGATTGCACATGACAATCCTAGATATGCGCTCATCATCTATGGTTCGCCATAGTGTGTCCCGGGCTTTATCAAATCCGTCTCGCCACTCTCCAATGTACACTAGGGACTCTGATACCAGCGAACCTTCTGCCATGCTACCCTCTGGACGTGCCTTCTGACGCACATATCCCTTGAGCGTTTTCATGAAACGTTCTAAAAAGAACATCCATCTGGAATGTACTGTGCCAGCTATTTCCACCTCATCAACTATGTAAACAAGAAGATGCACTTGAATGGTTAGCATGGTAGTAGGAAAATGTTTCTCAAACATGCTCCATACGATCCATATTTCTAAGGTCAACTCTGGCTCCCAAAGTATCTTTCTTGCCGGTCAGATGGTCCCATAGTAGATTACCCACATTCTTGAATATGTGCATAGGATCGAGTAAGTGATTGATCATGAGTCGGGGCCAGTATGGTAACTCATACCATAGCGATAGTCTCTTCATCCCTGGGGGCAATCCGTCATCACACATCTCCTTCTACTCTAACCATGCTTGTGCAGACATCCTCGGTGGCTCTCTTCCCAAAAAGCCATCGCGTAACACATGATTCTCTAGAAGATACGCTTGATGACCTTCGTAGATTTTCTTCTTCAATGAGGGCGCCCTATCTGCATTGAGTCTAGGTCCACATGTGACACATGCTATGTATCCGCTTGTTTGAAGCCCTGCATGTATACACATGATAATAGATAACCTTGAGAAAAAACAAGATTTACAGTGTCTAAGTGAGGAGTGTAAATAGATCACCTGAGCATTCTGTTAGTCCAGGATAGTCATGCATGGTCCACATTAGAATGCCTATGATCAAAGCATTTCGTCGACCTGTGTGTCGGCTCATATCCACCACTTCTATGCCAATCCACAATTGTTGTAGCTCTTCCAATAGTGGATGAAGATACACATCCATATTCTTCACTTTATATCGCCCCGGCACAATCAAGCTTAGCCATAGGTGCCCCTTCTTTGTAGTCAACCACGGGGGAATGTTGTAGTTGACGATGAAAATGGGCCATACACTGTAAGATGTTGATCTTTGACCAAATGGATTTACGCCATCCATAGCCAACCTAAGCGCAAATTTCAAGCTTCCCTGGCAAAATCCGACCATGTTCCATTTATATGTTTCTAGGCTGCTCAATCTGCAAGAATTTATAGCACACCTTCTGAAAATTTATTCTCCTCATGCCATGACGCTAGGGCGGTCATGGACTTACATTCGAAGAAATGCTTGATGCGAGGAAGCAGAGGAAAATGTTGCAAAACCTTTTGCGGAATTTTTGTTCCGTGGAGATCTACTCGATATCTTTCGGAATCACATTTTGGACACTTCTCCATGTCTATGTATTCCCCTCTGAAAAGAATGCAATCATTAGGACAAGCGTGGATCGAATTGTAATCCATCCCCAAGTTTTGCAAAATCTTTCTTGCTTCCTCTTGGGAATCTGACATCACATTATCAGCTCGTAGTATGTGCTCTTTGAGCAATCTACACAACATAAAAATACGGTACAATTGTGTAAAAATCTATCAAATCATTATACATTTAGAATTTTATTAAAGTAAACTAATTGTAATAGATCACCTGAAAAGCGTTGTGACGCTAGTGTCACTCCATCTAAACTTTGCCTGCATGTTGAGAAGAACCAGGAGCGCTTTCAATCTAAATACACGTGCTCCATTATACAATGGCGTATCGGCTTCACTTTTCATATCATCATAGATAAGCCTTTCTGAATCCATGATCGTCTTGATCATTTCATCAATCTCGGGCTCAAATATTGCCTCGTTGGGAATGTGGTCTGCATGATCACCCCCCGAGCTGTCAGAGGCTACATCTTGTGGCCTCACATATGCTGCTTGACCAAAGCGCCTGCGAGCACATCTATTGGATTGCAAGATTGCTGCCTGTTGGCCCCAGCGTCAGAGTTCGACGAGTTATAATTGGCAACAACTGGATCTATAATAGATGGATCGAACTCGTCAAATTCACGAACGTGCTGCAAAGAAATGCGTCTTGTCCGTCGCACAGCATGCTTGCAATGATTACAGGAAATAAGATCCTCGTTGAGAGATAGGTGTTTCGGTTGGACGGCCCCACATCCTCGTCACTACTCATAATGAGGGTAAAAATCTTATAACCTGGACAACAAATTTAATCTTCTATTGGCATTCTTCGTCTTTTATCTCTCTCTCTCTCTCTCTCTCTCTCTCTCTCTCTCTCTCTCTTTCTCTCTCTTTGTTCACACTGTAAACTACCTCACATTCTCTAGTCATGTCCAATCTGCGCACACCTCGGTCTAGAGGTTCACGGAGATCAGAACCACCGGGTTATAATCTCATCTTTGTTGATCAATGCCTATATTTGTGGGTACAAGAAATCTACACACCCACGTCTACATGATACTGCATGTAGTGGACAAAACCCCTTTGCCTCTTCTCTAGCTGTAGCATTTCACAGCATCTTAACATCTTTTCACAATAGATCTTTGTTTGTAGCATGCAAGCACGCCATTCTTGCAATGTAGCTGATGTCTGCTCAAGGCACTTAATTCTTACTCTAGATTTGACGGGATGTGGTGTATGTGTGTGTGTGTGTGACCCTTGGAATTGTCATCTTGCATCACTAATTTCTGTGTAGGATCAATTTGCTCTTCCATTAGTTGATCAGGACGGCTTATTGTATGGTAGCAGCAGTCGAACACGCAGGTGGAATTGTTGGTCCGCATGGACTGTCGAGGCTGTGAGTGCAGGAAATTTTCTTGCCATTTCTGACAAGCGTCGGCGGCTCTCTGAGTTGTGCCTACACGGAAATCTAAATCTAACCTTATCTTAAACGATAAAAAGAAGAAACTGGTATAACCTTTCTATCACCCAAGTGTGGTAGATTGGTTATGCCAATTCCCTCTTCAATAACACGTAAATAACGTAAATAAACCTAAATCTAATCTAATATAACGTAAAGAAACCTAAATTATTAAACCTAAATCTAATCAAAAATAAATTTAACTAAGAATAAACCTAAATCTAATCTAATTTAACTTAAATAAACCTAAATCTAATTTAACGTACGTCTACATCTAACCTAATCTTCAACGTCTTTTGGGATAGTTTCCTACGACGTTAAAACTCTCTTCTTGTTGTGTGTGTGTGTGTGTGTGTGTGTGTGGGTGTGTGTGTGTGCCAATAAAAAGAGAAAAATGGTATAACCTTTCTATCACCCAAGTGTGGTAGATTGGTTATGCCATTTTCCTCTTGAATTATAACAGGTCTTGAGTTCAACTCCTCGTTGGCTAGATCTTTAGGTCTCTTTAATTAGTTTCCTACGATGTTAAATTAAACTCTCTTCTTCTCGGGTGTGTGTGTGGGTGTGTGTGCACGCCGATAAAAAAAGGAGAAAAATGGTATAACTTTTCTATCACCAAAGTGTGATGGATTGGTTATGCCATTTCCCTCATGAATAACAAGTCTTGAGTCCAACTCCTATCGACTAGATCTTTAAGGTCTCTTGGGATAGTTTTCTACGATGTTAAGACTCTCTTCTTCTTCTTCTTCTTCTCTCTCTCTCTCTCTCTCTCTCTCTCTCTCTTTTTCTCTCTCAATGTGTGTGTGCATTCTTTGTTTATGCATGTGTGTGTGCGTTTTTTAGTTATGCATGCTCTCTCTCTCTTTTCCTCTCTCAATGTGTGTGTGCATTCTTTGTTTATGCATGTGTGTGCGTTTTTTGTTTATGCTTGTTCTCTCTCTCTCTCTCTCTCTCTCTCTCTCTCTCAAAAATACAATGTGTGTGTGTGTGTGTGTGTGTGTGAGAGAGAGAGAGAGAGAGAGAGGGAGAGAGAAAGAGGGGAAGGGAACATGAGAGTGAGGAGAGGGAAGGAGCATACCTGGATCTCCTTCCTCTCCTCGTGTATGTGTTTGTGTGTGGAGAAGAAAGAGAGAGAGAGGGAGAGCGCGCATTACCTTGATTGCTTGAGCGCGCTCCAAAAACTCAGATTTGAGATCTGAGTTTTCAGACAGTCTTGGTTATTATTTTTAGCCCTTGCAGCATCGCTATAGGCATCGCTATGAGCGTCTCTATGTAACTTGTAACATAGCGGCGCCTATAGCGACAACGTCGTTTTTCATGTTTGAGCATCACACTACGAGCGTCGCTACTATTAAGTACCTCTTGTAGTGTCAACAAAAATTTCTTTCGATACGCTTAGAGGGCATGACCTTAGTAGTGTAAGAGGGTATCATAAAATCGAATAAAATATGGTTAGGAGATCAGTACGAAAGCTATAAAAATAACTTTGCAAAATAAATTAAAGAGATTACTTATCTGACGTCCTCGCATTATGGTTTGCATATGTTTTTGTGAATCCTTAAATATGTTAGAGAAATGTAATAAAAACAAGTGAAGATCATGATAAAAATCATTTGAGTAAGGTCAATCAAGACAGCTACTTTTATTTCCTTAAGATTGTGTTTAACGAAATAAAGATAATGGTATGGAGCAGTGCTACTGTACAACAACTAGTAAAATATAATAATGAGCCATACGAAGAGGAGAAAACCCAAAAAAATCTTCAGAATTTTTGAAGTGCAATAATTTTAAGACCCACTTATGAATGCCTGATATTGGACAATCGGGATTGATGAACGGAATCACAGAGAAGATCATGTGATATAGAACATTGCTTGTGTAATTTGACCTTAATGTCATTGAAAAAAGGAAATACAGTGGATAATAAATATGGGGAATGGGTGGGAACTTGGAACAGTCATGAGTAGATATAGGACTTGTTTCAAAGTGTTATCTATCTTGTACACATACAAGAGTAATCATACCAATTGTACTTTGGAATTGCTGTTCTTATTGCACCTGTTTCATGCTAGGAATTGTCTTGTAAGGTGTGTTTTAGAACAGAGAAAAAGATCTAATGAAATTCAATCCTATTATAGTTCGGAGAATCAGGAAATGATAATGCATGACAAAATAGATTGTCTTGTGATGGTTTAAAAACTTTTCATCTCACCGTAAAACCCTAAACATTTCTTAATGTGACCCTTAGAGTCTTACATAAACATGAAGAAGTGGATTACGATGTGCATATTTTGAAGTAAGAAAGAATCTTACAAAATTACCTTTACTTGAACCAGCTTGCTTTCGAGAAATAAATCGACTTATCTTAAAATAATGAAGATAGACAACAATCAATCAACAATTTCTCAATCCATGATAAATCAAATTGGTGAAATAAACTAAATAAACCCCGAAATAATGGGATGAACAGTTGATATATAGGGATTCCATTGAGTGTATTTTTTATTTTGATAGTAGAAGGCCCCTCGCGAGATTCTATCTCGGAAGAGGAGAAAACCCGGCCAAAGTCTTTGAAGACAATTGTGGCTAAGCATCATCGTTGTTGACTTACATATGTTGAGAGTATTTCCCCACATGGGGCTGCTTGATATAAGAAATTATACGAGCTAATTGTGAGGTGTGCATTACCCATAAAGTCTCGCTTGACAAGCGAACACCAGCTCAGTTATTGTTGTGTCGTGTTTTGAGATTGTCTCGAGGGCATACAATATGATTGCAGCTAGTAGCATGACAAAGTTAGCGGCATACCTAGATTTCTATTCATTTTGTAGTAAGCCCTCAAAGTATTGGTTTGTTGAGAGAGATTTGTGGTGGGCGTTGGAGGGCACGGCGAGAGTGACCTGCATAGGTGGAGTTTAAATGTAGATGGACATGCATGTTTCTGGATAGCTTGTCTAGTATGTTGTCGGAGAAGGTATTGTACTAAACGCTGAATAACTTCGTCAATGTTTGCCGCTGGAAGTAGCGGTATTGGGAGGGGAAAGAGAGAGAGTGAAACGAAATGAAATGTTATATTATGTACCTTCAAAGTCCTATGGGACCAAACTTAGACAACCTTTATGGATCTAATACAATGTCTGGATACAAAATAAAATGAAGTAAAGTAATTTCTTTTTTAAAATCTTCAGGCTGAAATCATCATCGTCGTTGTCGTTATCACTGCCCGAGGATGCCCGATAGCGGCCTGTTGTCACTGAGAAAGTATTGCATCCATCATAGAAGAGATTTGTCAATGTCCTTGTCTCTATGTAGTCATACTGTGAGAGAGACAGGGAGATTTAATCAAGATTCTATGACTACAAACCTGTACAATCTCCATGGTCTCCAATTGACAATGGAAAGACCGGCCCAACAGAGAGAGTCCTGGACACAAAGAATATCGTGGCATACACAACATAGGTTACTATAAGCTAAGGCTGGTCAATCATATAGAGAAACACAGTAGCATCATTCACACGGTCTTTGTGTCGCATGCCAACCGCTTCTTCACGGCATGTAAGCTGCAGCGCTTGGTACGGAAGTGCACTCCTGGCTAGGAAAAGAACGCATTTCTTGGAAGACGTGAGAGTGATGCCTGAGACTGGGATACCCCGAGACCAAAACGATTAGCAGCAATGGAATTTTCTTCACCCATAAGAAGGATGGATATCCTTGCTATGGAATCAATTATGTGAGATGCTGACAGAAGTCCAAAAATGCGAAGCAGATCCCTCGCCCTGCATCAAACCTCGCCAAGAAGGTAACGAGGCCACCTTCAAAGCATGTGTGCACACCTCCCAAGATATGCAGAATTGCAAGGCGATCCCTTCATGAGAGACAGAAGAGGAGATGCACGGATCTGAAGAGAGGGAGAAGGAAAGAGAGAGGGGGGGGATGTGCAAATAAACAAGAGGAGAGGACGAGCTCAAAGCACACATTCGTAAGTTTTCACTCTCCAAGAAAACTTGACTAGCCTTACTCGCACGAGAGAGAGAGAGAGAGAGAGAGTAATAGACTGTGATGGCAACAGTTGCCATGCAAGTTAAAGTAGGGAAATTGTTGGACACCACTGCATGGCAGCACCCTTACTCATGCAATCACCCAGCAGTCAACCTCCACCCACTTCCTGTGTGGCTCCAACAGTAGCAAAAACCACACCCCTCCATTTTTCTGGCTACTCGGCATGAGTTCTACTGCATGTCAGCTAGCCACCTGCATGCCTTTTTGTGGTTTTGTGTGTAGTTGTTGGTTGGCACGCTATTTCATGACTGGCTAAGAGAGAGAGAAAGAGCATAGGGGCTCTGGGCTGCTGTAGAGCTCTACGCATGAGGGGAAAAAAAAACTTGGCGGATGTACAACAACAGCCAGTATGTGACTCAAGAGTTGAGGGCAGGGTAGGTAGAAAGAAAGAGAGAGACTGCGTGTATGACCGCCTGTGTGTGGGGTGGGCCATGCAAGGGTGGTAAAATGGTGGCAAAAATTACGCGCCCACTGCATGGCAGCTTTCAGTGGTTGCTGTAGAGAGAGAGAGAGAGAGAGAGAGAGAGAGAGAGAGAGAGAGAGAGAGAGAGAGAGAGAGAGAGAGAGAGAGAGAGAGAGAGACTCGCCGACTAGTAGATAATGAAAGAGAGAGAGAGTGAGAGTTGGAGAGAGAAAGAGTGCTCGACTGTACTCACAGACACTTGATGCTTCAAGCTTGAGCATAGTGAGTTCATGAGCTTGCTAAATTGCCGCTGCGTAGAGCAAAATCTATTTGGCTTTTATTTGTTGCTGACCAACGTTAATGTTGATTGCCATCATTAGCGCCATGCCTCGACTCGCTGCTCATTTTGTCAATAGAGTGTCCACCTATTAACTATTCGATGAGACCCGAGATCCACCCAATTTGTGAATGATGAGCACTAGCCTACTATTGGACAGTATTTTTGATCTCGTGAATACTATGCTTTGACACAGACACCACCCCCACGAATTAGTGCCATTGTTTTACCGACCTATATCCATTTTCTTTTTTTGGATTTTTATTTGTGTTAATTTGATCCCTCATAATCCTTTGAACACCTTAATTATTATTTGGTGTATTGTTTCCATGCTGCTAATGTTAATAAAGTTCCTAATCTGAGTGCTCATGACTCAATGATATCATAGAACATTGAAATTTTCCTATCTACTGCCTATATCTTGTTGGAATTAGGGTTGCAGAGAAACACACACAGCTTGGAGAAGATGAAGGAAGCTCAAGGCACACAATAGAGAGTGTATTACTTAGTGTGCAATGGAAAGATAGATAACCCTAGAGTGATGGGCGTATATACAATGCTCAGGGGAAAAAAAATCCTAAAGAGGGAAAAAATGCCCCGACAGTCCTAGTGTGTTGACACACATCACTACCACATGTATATGGTAACAAATCCCCCCTGGAGTGATGTGGTGAACGAGAGCTGGCACATGAGTAAAGGGAAGTGCCATGCCCTGAGGACATGATCAGTCCACAAAGGGGAGTAAGCCCAAAGCTTTGCGGAAAGCTTCAAGCTTCTCACAAGACAATGCCTTTGTGAAAAGATCTGCAAGGTTGTCCTGTGTTAGCACATAAGCCAAGCTGATCTCTCCTGCTGAGAGCCTCTCCCTGACATAATGGTAATGCACCTCAATGTGATTTGTGCAACCATGAAAAACTGGGTTCTTCGCAACTGCCAATGCGCTTTGACTGTCATTCTAGATAGTGTTGGCAGTGTCCTATCCAACACCCAAATCAGCCATAAGGCGTATAACCCATACACACTCAACCGTAGCTGTGAAGACTGCCCTGTACTCAGCCTCACAACTCGAACTGGACACAATAGGTTGCTTCTTGCTCAACCATAATATACATGAACTGCCAAGCATGAAACAAAAACCAGTTGTGGCACTCGCGTGTGAAAACAACCAGCCCGATCTGAGTCCGAAAAAGCATGTAAGTCTGGCGGCAATGATCCCCCCTTAGGATAAAACAAGACAAGATGTAAAGTGCCACTAAGGTAGCGGAAAATCCTCTTTACAACCTGCCAATCCTTAGACCCTGGGCTATGCATAAATCTGCTGACCTGTGAGACTGCAAATTGAATATCTGGCCTGGTGTTGCATACATAAATGAGGCAGCCAATAGCAGTTTGGTAAAGAGTACTGACATTAGCAGGATCGCCAGCATCATATAGACTCAACTTCAAACCTGTTTCCATGGGAGTTGCAATAGGTTTGCAATCCTCAAGTCCAAACTTACATAGCAACGTTTCTATGTAACTTTTCTGACACAAAGCAATACCACCATCACACTGCTTAAACTGTATACCCAAGTAATGATGCAACAACCCCAAATCTTTCATCTTGAAAGTAGCATTCAAATCAGCCTTAAATTCAGCAATATGTCTCTCATTTGGTCCAGTGATCAGCAAATCATCGACATAAAGAACCACAATGAGAAGTACATTGTCATAAAATCTAATATCTAACCAACCCAAATGATTTTCTCATAATAAATTGATCACTTAATGTGGGAGAATAAACGGGAACAAGTGTTAAGATATAGATATGTGCTTATAGATCTATCTCAACACGGGGCCAATGGTAAAGGGGCCCAAAAGGGAGATGGTCTATCAAAGAGCAAGGCTAACCAATGGAGCATAAGACCTTAGGTTTAGCTTCATTGAAGACCTCCAATAAATGTGTGTAAAAGTCCTTTGACCTTAGGTAAGCTAGGGCTGAGCTTGAGGTGGGAACCCGGCCCAAGCTCGAGGTGCTTGTCCTGCTTGAGGTGCTTGTCGCGCTTGAGGTGTTTGTCATGCTTGAGGTGCTTGATTAAGATGCTTGAGGTGCTTGACTGGCTCCATGCTTGAGGTGCTTGACTTTCTGCATGATTAAGGTACTTGAGGTGCCTTGAGAAGCTTGCCTGAGATGCTTGTGGGAACACCCCCTAGTTCAAGTGCTTTGTCATGCTTGGTGAGTAAGGTGCTTGATCACCTAAAGTCAAAAGCATTCCTACAAGAGGGGGGGCGAGCCCTTTTCCTAGGGGCTAGAGAGAGAACACCCACTCACACACACAAGGGAAGCCCCAACTTGAAGAGGCAGCAAGGACACATGTCAGGCCCCTACCCATGTTACCTTCATGTGTTGCTTGAAGCCTATTGGCTAAGCTTCAAAGGGGTCCAATGATAAATTACATGAATTATCTAATTGTTTTAGCATTTATCTAGCCCTTTCTCTCAAAAAGGAAAGGGGGACACTTGTTTCAAGGCTACCCCTACTGCTTGTAATGCCTCCTGCTCATGATTGGCTAGGCCTGGGAGGGTCCAATGAGCTTCAAGCATGAGCTACAAGGGGGGGGCAACCCAAGCTAGCTAGGGGCTTGCTTGAGGGGTATACTCACCCACACACACTCACAATCAATCTCATGGTGTGCTATGCAAAGTGCAAGAGCTCCCTCTCCAAGCAAGTAGAGGTTGAGATCCTACACCAACACTCTTGGCTATGGAGTGCAAATCCAACCAAGAGCCATGCTTCAATGCTTGAGCTTGTCATCTCCTTCTTCTTCATTACTATGCTATTATGTATGCTAGCAACAAGAGTATGATAAGTGAGGAACTAGTTCTTTCTCCTATGAAATGTTTCTTCTTCCTCTTCCCTACCCTCATTCCCTACTAGCTCTCTCCACCTTTGAAGGTGTTTGAGGTCTTGGGACTAAGTCTTGGGACAATTAAAGCTTTCTTCAAGTTCATGTTATGCTATGATTGTGATGCATGAAGCTTTCCATCTTCATTGCATGACCTAGGTCACAAGGAACACAAAGAATATATTGTAACAAGTCTCTCTTAATGGGATAAATCATAATACAAATACCTATTGGAGGGGGGACCGGCTCCACATAAATCCGGTCCTCAACTGTTGTCATGTTCTCTAAATTCTCTCTCTTGCAAAATTATTGATCATGCCAAGTTAACTAATTGCTATGATTATGTTGCTATCTTCAATTATGTCTACCTGCTATGCTCACAAAGTTATTTCTCGAAAGTATTCTCATTAATTTCCGCTATTCTCAAGTTGAATAGGCTAATTCCATTACATTGGTATCAGAGCATTTGGTTTCTCTTTTCTTGCTTAAGAAGAGAGGTCCTTAAGTAGCCTATAAATGGTTGATGTTGTTAATTATAACAAGGTAAGTGGAATTGGGATCTGATATAGGTTTTGCTAAGCCCACTATGTGGGGGATGGTGCACACCTCGGGAGCTTTGGACTTAATAATGGAGTCTTTTTAGACTTGCTTACGGCTTTACCATTAATGAGCCATAAGAGGTCCGAAAGGAGCTAGCCCTTGGCAACTGTGCTATGTTAGACCTACTCCTCTACTCTCTATAATTAACCACTTTGAGCCGTGGGTGTAGATACTTAAGAGCCAATTTTCAAAGGCTAAGAGGAGTGGCAACTAAGGTTTTGAATTGCCAAAGCATACAATAAGTACATACATAAAATTTTGTTAACATGGCTGACAATAATCAAGAGAGTAGAATGAACATTGATAGCTTTGATTTTGCACATGAAGGTGCTAATGATGATGCTCCCATGTTTGTGAATTATCTCGTCACTAGGTTGCAACAAGCTATGGGCAACCCTGTTTTGCAAGCCAAAGTTACTCAACAACTTCGTGCCTATGGAATTTCCCTTCCTCTCCATGAGGAGAGAGAGCTTAGGAGGCCTGTTGAAGAGACCCCCAAAAGAAGACTCTCTCCCATTCGAGAGGAGGAATCCAAAGAGAAAGAAAGCAATGAAAATCTAAGTTCTTCTGAAGATGTGGCTCCATGAAGAAGGCGGTCTAGACGATCGCCTACTCCTTCCAAGAGGAAAAGAGAAACCCATAGTCCTTCTCCTCATCACTCTCAAAGGCAAGAGAGGAAACAAAGGAAGAAAAGGGCTAGGAAGAGGTCACCCTCTTCTCCTTCTTCTTCACCTTCCTCCTCTTCCGATGAAAGTTATGGCTATTCTCCTAGAGAATACAAGAGGGGAGGACATCGCAAATCATTTCCTGCATGGCGAAGGTCACAAAAGCTAAAGAAGTTCAAGGAGGCAGGAAAGAGTATCTCTTTTCTCACCTATGATGGCACCTTTGGTGCTATCGACAAAGTCTTGGCCTTCATCCAGCAATTTGATGTGGCCTTTGGGGACGAGGACTTCACAGAGTCCTCCAAGCTACATCATGTAGCTATGCACTTCCAAAAATCAGCTCGTCAATGGTGGGCTAGCCTTCGTGGAAATGGAGAAGTCCCAAAGACATGGAAAACTCTACGAGTTTCCATCATGAAGCAATTTCTGCCAAGCGATACTAAAGATAAAGTTCTTACCGAATGGCGCGGCTTGAAGCTTCTCTCTCATGAGTCTATTAACAAGTATGTAGACAAGTTTTGGGATTTACATCTCAAAGCTACTGTCTTTCAAAAGATAGACTTTGCCGAGCAAAGACAGCAATTCTGTACGGGATTACCTGAAGAGATGGCCGAATACATCAACTCTCAACGGCCCGGTACTATTACCGAAGTAATCCACCACACCATGGCTGCTTCACGCATCAATTTCCATCAAGGGGCTAGACGTAATGTCAAGCCCATGGAAAACAAAGATAAAAATGATGCAAAGGGGAAATCCAATGCTCAAAATAATTCCCAAGTCACTTCCAACAACAACAACAACAATCGGTCCAAGGAGAAGGGAGTTTACAAAGGTAAAAGCAAACTCTCTCCTGAAGAGCTTGAAGCTTTTCGCAAGGACCATAAGTGTTTCAAGTGTGGAGAGCAAGAACATGGCTATCGTTCTTGCCCCAAGAAGAATACTCAGAATGAGACTCCTAGAGCTTCCACCATCGAAGCTCCAAAAGAGGATGCTCATTGCAAAGGATCATCACTCTCCTATGCTTGGGGAAAGGTAAGAGAGCATGATGCCTTCATCTTGTTTGACCCTGGCTCTACTCTTAACTTCATATCAATAGAGTTGGCCACCAAGTTGGGCATTCAAGCTTTTGAGATGGGAGATATAGTAGTCGTTGATGCAGCTTTCAAGGGACAACAAGCCTCCGTTACTCCCTTGATTGGGAAGTTGAGGCTTCATGTCCAAAGCTATGTCGACAAAGAAGACTTCTTCATCTCTCCTCTCCAACATCAGGATGTTATCCTAGGGGCACCATGGTTTGATCACATGGCTGCCAACTTGAAGCTCCCTGAAAGGATAATTTACTTCACTTACAGGGGAAAGAACATGTATATAGATGCTAGTGAGCGTGGTCGCACTATTCCACTTGTAAATCCTCTTTCTTTTGATAAGTCAATGAAGAGCTCAATTTCTGCGTACATGATTTTTTTCAAAGAGTCTCCAAAAGATACTAATGTTTCATCAAATGTAAATGATAGGCATCAAGAAGAGTTAGACTTACCTATGGACTTACCTCCAAAACGAGGGGATGATGACCATCGTATTGAGCTCCTTCCTAGAAGCTCACCACCTAACAAGCCTCCTTATCGAGTCTCACAAGTTCAACTAGAGGAGATCATGAGGCAAGTACAAGAGCTGGTAGACAAAGGGATGGTGAGGCCTAGTTCCTCTCCCTTTTGTTCTCCAGTCCTTTTAGTACAAAAGAAAGATGGTACATACCGTATGTGTGTGGACTATCGAGCACTAATCCATATCACTATCAAAAACAGATTTCTCATACCCCGGGTAGAAGATCTATTTGATAAGCTACAAGGCTCTACCTACTTGAGTAGGATTGACCTTAAGAGTGGCTATCATCAAATAAGGATAGTGGATGAAGATATCTTAAAGACCGCGTTTCGCACAACGTTTGGTCTTTATGAATATCTAGTCATGCCTTTTGGCTTGACTAATGCACCAGCTACGTTCAATCGTTTGATGGAGAAACTTTTTAGACCATATCGAAAATTCACTGGAGTGTTCTTTCATGATATCATCATCTACTCCAAGTCTTTGGAGGAACATAAGCAGCATCTCCAAGTGATTTTTCAAGCATTGAGGGAGAACAACCTTTATCTCAACCAAAAGAAAAGCGATTTCTTCCTTCAAGAGATTCAATACTTAGGTCATATTATCTCTAAAGATGGTATCCAAATGGATCCACCCAAGAAATCTACATGAGCTAAGACGCTTTAATGGTATGTGTGCATACTATAGACGCTTCATAGCAAAATTCTCTCAAGTAGCAGGACCACTACACGACTTAACTAAGAAGAACGTTAAGTTTGTATGGACTGCTAAGGAGCAAAATTCTTTTGAAAAACTCAAAGAGAAGCTTACTTCCCAACCAGTCCTCGTGCTTCCGGAGCTCTGAAAGCCATTTGAGGTCCAATGTGATGCTTGTGGTGATTGCCTTGGAGCGGTTTTGCTTCAAGAAGGGCATGCCATAGCATATGAGAGCCGAAGGCTCAATGGTGATGAACGAGTCTTGGGCATTTATGAGAAAGAGCTTTTAGATGTTCTACATGCCCTAGACACATGGAAGCACTACCTATTGGGGACTCCATTTATCCTACGAACTGACCACCAAAGTCTCAAGTATTTCATGACGCAAACCAAGCTTTCCGACAAACAAATGAGGTGGGCAAATTTTCTTTCGCAATTTAATTTCCATATTGCTCACATAGCTGGTAAGCACAATCAAGTTGCCAATGCTACTCACAATGATCTATCCTCTATGATAGATGAGTATGCTACTGACCCTGACTTTAGAGACATAATGTCAGCCCTTGCTTTGGGGAAGAAAGAGGAACCATTCACCTTGCAGGATGGTTATCTTCTCCACGGAAATAGGCTATGTGTTACTCATTCCCTTCGTGAGAAGGTTATGCATGAATCCTATGCTCCTCCATATGCAGGGCATAGAGTTATTCAACCTACTCTCCGAGGAGTAGAGACGTATTTCTATTGGCCTACCATGAAAGTGGACATACAAGAGTATGTTTCAAAATGTGTAGTATGCCAAAAGACTAAGTATGATAGAGGGAAGCAACCTCGATTACTCCAGCCATTGCCTATTCCAAATTCACCATGGGAGAGTATAACCATGGATTTCATCTTTGGATTGCCCAAGTCTATCCATGGGAATACAGGAATATGGACAATAGTCGACAGGTTTAGCAAGCAAGCACATTTTATTCCTGTCAAAAAGACTATTAAGGCACACCAACTGGCAACTCTCTTCATGTCTCATATTTTCAAGCACCATGGATTACCCACATCCATCGTGTCAGATAGAGATCCTAGAATGACCAGTAATTTCTGGAAAGGTCTCTTTGAAAATCCAGGAACAAGATTGAATTTCTCTTCGGCCTATCACCCACAAACGGATGGCCAAAGTGAGATAGCCAATCTTACGATACTCGATCTACTCAAAACTTATATTACCGAAGTAGATCAACGCTCACAATGGGAAAAGTATTTACCTCTAGTAGAGTATTCCTACAATAATACTGTCCATACTTCTACCGGGAAAGCACCTTTCGAGATCATAGAGGGAAGACCTAAAAGTCCCTTGCTACTCAAAGTACATGGGAAGATCTTCGCCGCTTATGAATATATCCGTGACCTACAAGAATCTTTTCAAAAGATTAGGGAGGCTATAGCCATCTCTCAACAAAGGCAAAACGCTGCTGCTGATAAGCACAGAAGAGCCTTAATGTTCAACGAAAATGATTGGGTCTTACTCAAGTTTCCTAAGGTCGATTAAGGCAAACGACGGGCAAAAATCCTACGGGCCATCAAAAGTATTATGCTAAACTAGGAAAAAGATACTATGGTCCTTTCCAAATCTTGAAGCCTATCAATGAGACGGCTTATCAACTCAAGTTGCCCAACCATTGGCTTATACACAATGCCTTTCATGTAAGCCTACTTAAGCCCTACAAAGGTGAGCCACCAATTGAACCAATTATTGAAGATCCTCCCGAAATTGAAGACCTAGAAGAGGTGCTACAACCCGAAGCTGTCCTTCGGCATGAAGACAAGGTACTACGACATGGTAAGATAATCCGACGGTATCTTATTAAGTTCAAAAATTATCCTTTTGAAGATGCTAAATGGATGCAAGGAGTACAACTTAAGGATAGTATGAACCTTGTCAATGCTTACAATGCTACATTAGAGTAAGCAAATGTACAAATTTCTTTTAAATGACTCATGTTTTTGTCTTATATGACTAGTCCTCTTTTTAATTGTGCACAAATTTAACTAGTATGCATGCTTAGAATCATGTTTGTGATGACGACGTCTCTCAAACACCAAGTAGAATTTGTCACTCTACTTTGGGAGAATGAAATGGACTAAAGAGCAGACATGCTTGCGGCAGCTATGTCTCCCAAGCACAAAATGGATTAGTCATCCATCTTGGAAAGATGTCGTAGAGTAAAAAGGGATCCTTTACCCGCTAAGTATGATTGACTAATGACTAAGACTTTATCTCTTCTACCTCATAGTCGATGACGACTATGATTTCAAGAGAGAGGTAATGTCATAAAATCTAATATCTAACCAACCCAAATGATTTTCTCATATTAAATTGATCACTTAATGTGGGAGAATAAACGGGAACAAGTGTTAAGATATAGGTATGTGCTTATAGATCTATCTCAACACGGGGCCAATGGTAAAGGGGCCCAAAAGAGAGATGGTCTATCAAAGAGCAAGGCTAACCAATGGAGCATAGGACCTTAGGGTTAGCTTCATTGAAGACCTCCAATAAATGTGTGTAAAAGTCCTTTGACCTTAGGTAAGCTAGGGCTGAGCTTGAGGTGGGAACCCGGCCCAAGCTCGAGGTGCTTGTCCTGCTTGAGGTGCTTGTCGTGCTTGAGGTGTTTGTCATGCTTGAGGTGCTTGATTAACATGCTTGAGGTGCTTGACTGGCTCCATGCTTGAGGTGCTTGACTTTCTGCATGATTAAGGTACTTGAGGTGCCTTGAGAAGCTTGCCTGAGATGCTTGTGGGAACACCCCCTAGTTCAAGTGCTTTGTCATGCTTGGTGAGTAAGGTGCTTGATCACCTAAAGTCAAAAGCATTCCTACAAGAGGGGGGGCGATCCCTTTTCCTAGGGTCTAGAGAGAGAACACCCACTCACACACACAAGGGAATCCCCAACTTGAAGAGGCAGCAAGGACACATGTCAGGCCCCTACCCATGTTACCTTCATGTGTTGCTTGAAGCCTGTTGGCTTAGCTTCAAAGGGGTCCAATGATAAATTACATGAATTATCTAATTGTTTTAGCATTTATCTAGCCCTTTCTCTCGAAAAGGAAAGGGGGACACTTGTTTCAAGGCTACCCCTACTGCTTGTAATGCCTCCTGCTCATGATTGGCTAGGCCTGGGAGGGTCAAATGAGCTACAAGGGGGGGTTGAACCAAGCTAGCTTGGGGCTTGCTTGAGGGGTATACTCAAACACACACACTCACAATCACTCTCATGGTGTGCTATGCAAAGTGCAAGAGCTCCCTTTCCAAGCAAGTAGAGGTTGAGAGCCTACACCAACACTCTTGGCTATGGAGTGCAAATCCAACCAAGAGCCATGCTTCAATGCTTGAGCTTGTCATCTCCTTCTTCTTCATTACTATGCTATTATGTATGCTAGCAACAAGAGTATGATAAGTGAGGAACTAGTTCTTTCTCCTATGAAATGTTTCTTCTTTCTCTTCCCTACCCTCATTCCCTGCTAGCTCTCTCCACCTTCGAAGGTGTTTGAGGTCTTGGGACTGAGGCTTGGGACAATTAAAGCTTTCTTCAAGTTCAATTGTAACAAGTCTCTCTTAATGGGAGAAATCATAATACAAATGCCTATTGGAGGGGGGACCGGCTCCACATAAATCCGGTCCTCAACTGTTGTCATGTTCTCTAAATTCTCTCTCTTGCAAAAGTATTGATCATGCCAAGTTAACTAATTGCTATGATTATGTTGATATCTTCAATTATGTCTACCCGCTATGCTCACAAAGTTATTTCTCGAAAGTATTCTCATTAATTTCCGCTATTCTCAAGTTGAATAGGCTAATTCCATTACAACATCATCCTCACGCTTTACATACAATGTGCTTTTTGTTGGACTGTTACGAAAGCCTCGTTTGACCAAATGAGTGTCAGCTTTCTCATACCGAGCACAAGGAGATTGCTTCAACCCATACAAAGCCTTCTTACATCTGCACACTTTGTCCTCTTGTCCTTTTATGACAAAACCGCGAGGCTGCATTACATAAACTTCCTCAAATATATCAACATTCAAGAAAGTAGTAACAATGTCTGATTGATGTACATCCCAACCAAAATGAGCTGCCAATGCACATAGAAAATGCACAGTAGTCATACAACAAGGGGGAGAAAAAGTCTCTTCATAATCAATGCCTTTTTGCTGTGCATAACCCTTTGCAACAAGTCGAGCCTTATGGCGATCAATCTCACCATCCGGATTGCGTTTCAACTTGTAAACCCACTTCATACCAATGGCCTTTTTGCTAGGAGGCAAATCACATAAAGTCCATGTGTCATTTTCTATGAGTGCATCATATTCTGATTGCATGGCAGCCATCCAATTTTCTGAATTCTGTGCTTCATCAAAAGACAGAGGCTCCTTAACATCATGTAAGCTAGACACAGCCAAAGCATAACAATATGATGCATAAGATGCATGGCGAGAGCCTGAACGAGTACGACTAGACAAAAGTGCATCCAATTTACTGTCATGCAAAGTGTGCACAACCATTTTGGCATACCTCTAGCCTGCTCATTTTCAGCCCTTTCCTCATCAAGTACATCATGTACATCTGCATCAGTAATAGGCTGATCTAAAACATTTTCAGAAACCCCCATAGGCTGTACATTTGCCTCATTAGAACTTACATTCGTATTTCCACCACTGAAAAGAGGCAACAAAGTGTCATAAATGTCCTGTGAGCTTACATTACTGTCTCTAGTACATGACAACAAGGGCTGAACAGAATCTTCCACAAACAATACATCCCGAGAAACCAGAATACATTTTGTTTGCAGATGATACAACCTGTAACCTTTCCTTTTAGCACTATAACAAACAAAAATACATTTGACAGCCTTATCATCCAATTTTCTGCACTGCACTTGTGGCACGAAAGCATATGCCAAACAGCCAGAAACACGCATGTGCTCAATAGAAGGCATTCTATCATGCCATGCTTCATATGGAGTACTAGACTGCAAAGCTTTCGTAGGACACCTGTTTCGTACATAAGTGGCACACAGTCCCCTTTCACATGCAAAAGACTCAACAATGGCTGCATTTGTAGTGGAACCAGCATTTACAGTGGAACCACCCTCTTTCTTCTTAGCCTCTTTGGCCTTCAACTTAGGACACGACTTGATCAAGTGATCATTGGCTTTACAATAATGGCAACGCATCTTCTTTTTGCCCTTATCATCAGAATTTCCAAACGAATTGCTGCCAGCAAAAGCATTAGGAACAAAATTTTTGCCACTCGCAACAGAACCATAAGAAGTGGCTGCATTGCTGTTACCACCCTTTCTTTGAGAAGCAATAAAAGCCTGTTCAACTGCATGCTTCCTAGTCCTGTTTTTTATGGAAAGTGGCTCTTGCAACAGCAATGTGCATAATGCATCAAACTTGACAACTTATGGATTTCCTTGGGTCATAAGTCTCCAAGTACTAGCAAAAGTTTGGTAAGAATCTGGTAAGGCATCAAGAACAGTCTGCACAAGGGAACTGTCTGAAATAACTTCACCTGCAGAAATAAGTTGCTCATTGATATCCTTGACACTAGCAAGGAAAGTGTCCATATCATCTTCCTCATGCATAATCTTCAACTCCAGCTTTTTACGTAGCAAAGCAATTTTAGCCTCATTGCGACTTGCATAAAGACCAGCCAAAATATCCCAAGCCTATTTTGCAGATTTCGCTGAACGGATGTGAGGAACAATGGTGCGCTTTACAGACAACGCAATCAATGCATGAGACTGCACATTCTTAACATCCCAATGAGCTTGTTCTGTCGTAGGCAAAACAACTCTAATAGCAGCAATCCTTGCAGAAAGACCTGCAACATCCTCAACATCGCCTACATCCTCAGCACAAGGACGTACATCAATGCCCTGCACAATGTTCCAGACACCCTTTGACACAAGAACATGTTGCATCATATAAGCCCACATAGGGTAGTTGTCCCCATCCAACCTGTCCTCAGCAGCAAACATCTTGAACACATCTGTGTTGTTGTTGTGAGCCATGGTAAATGCTGCACCTGATGTGAAAACTGCCCGAAAATAGGAGAAACGGAGTGAGAACAACACGTGCTATATAGCACAAACCGTAGAAGACTAAAAGGCACCTGTTATGTAGAAAACGGCACTGACAAAAATTCTGCACAAAATGACGAAATAGCCTGTGTTGTACTACCTGTAGTGGAAATGGAGGCCGAAATGAGCCCAAATCAAAATTCTGAGCAGACCCAGCTCTACGAGATTCCCCAAAATATTTGTCGACCTGCGAACGCTCGCCAAAGCTCACTGAAATCGAAGAAAGTGAGCAGGCGTGTACTGGAGCAGCTGGCGACTAAGCCCGGGAGGACGTGACCTGCTCTAATACCAATTGTTGGAATTAGGGTTGCAGAGAAACACACACAGCTTGGAGAAGACAAAGGAATCTCAAGGCACACAATAGGGAGTGTATTACATAGTGTGCAATGGAAAGATAAACAACCCTAGAGTGATGGGCGTATATATAATTCTCGGAGGAAAAAAATCCTAAAGAGGGAAAAAATGCCCCGGCAGTCCTAGTGTGTTGACACACATCACTACCACATGTATATGGTAACATATCTAATCTAATACCTACCTACAATATGATATTGTGCTTCTCTTTTTTCGATTGACATCTCCATATCTTGGCAATTTTATGCAAACCTATTACAACTTGACAATTTCTTATGTTCAAACACCTACTGTTTCCAACACGCGTGTAAGCACTCAAGGTAAAATACATATTGCAATAGTTACTTAATACATGCATGCATATCATTATTAATAAAAATGAGTAATTAAAGAGTACTTAGCTTCAAATTTGTCACGTTCTCCCTTCCTACAATCCGTATCTTGCCAAGAGCGATGGTCTATGCTCTGATACCACTTATCGGATGAGTCTCGAACTCAAGATCAGATATTCAAGAGGGATGAAATTTCAGCATCATTGGAAAAAAAAATAAAAAAATCCAAAGAGACGTGATCGATCTCTTTGATAAGCTTTGCACTGAAGGCTTGCGAAGCGGAAGAAGGATGTAGATTTGGGGAACTTTGAATAAATAATCGATACATTAGGTCTAACACTTCGGGGGATAATATGAAGATAAATGTCGATGGCTGTTCCGACATCAGTGCAGTCACTACTAAGGCTCGCTATCACCATGGCACATCCTCGTTCAATAGATCCAACAAGCGAGGCTTGTTTTTCCCTCCTCCTTTTTGAGTAGGCAAAAGCCTGCATATTGCAGCTTGCAGTGCTAACTCTCGTTGACTTCACAAATTCAGGACCGCCCGTAGACATGACAGCCAACCCCTCCTTCCACAAGCCGCCCTCTACGGCCCACATTGGCCATGCAAACGTCCCGATACTCATCCACACGCGAAGTTGCTTTGTTTCCAACCGCTGCATGGCGAGCTGCCGCGCCCAAAAAAATTTCAATTTTTATATGATTTTTGCTACTTTCGCCAGCATGCAACTATCACTGTTGCACCGTTTTCTTCTTAGTTGGCACTTCACATCGACCACAGAATCTCTGGCTCAGCTACTCTTGACCACTTGCAAAAGCAGTAGTCTCGCAACCAGTTGCACTTAACTGCACGACTCCACCATGCAAACTCATTTCTGTCTCTCTCTCTCATGTCGGACATAGCAGTGGTGTCCACCCGCCAGCATGTAGCCCACTATCGCTCTCTCCTCCTCTCTTGTCCGCTGCCCACACCACGTAGATGGCGACAATCTCTCCCTCTCTCTCTCATTTGGTGGTAGACCACCCACCCAGCAGTTCCACTAGACGTCTTCAACCCCACCAACTCCCCCCATTGGCACTGCTGACTCTCATGCCATGCAACTCCTCGAACTACAACTCTCTCTCACTACAACCGCCAGGCACTCCCACACACTATGCATGCCTCCGTTTGACACCCACTGGCCTCTTCGTCGTGAGCCACTACTTGAGTGCATGGCTCGTTGCAGTAGACTGGAGCCCGCGTGCTTGACCCACCACATACCAGCTACAATCCGGCCTCCATACTCTCTCTTTATCTCTATACAGTAGCCGCCCCGATCTCTCTCTCTCCCTCTTGCATGGCAGTGCCAAGAGATCCTGTGGCTTTCCTTGCCTTTCCATGCATGAGGTGCCCTCTTTTACGTCCCATATTACTGAGCAAGTGGCAACCACCCCCATCCACCAACCTTCATCCACGAGCCGTTGCCTCCCTTTACCTATGGGGTGCTAACTCTTCCATGTGCCACTCTCTCACGTTCTCTTCCTCTACCTCACATGCAATGGTACATACCCACATATGGAATGTAATCTCTCTCTCTCTCTCTTCTTTTTTGTACTATAGCTATATAAATTTTGAGAGTGCTGCTCTGTAGTGTGCACACACACACAAAGACATGCTGGTGCAGGAGGCGGTTACCAAGAGACGCATGTGGAGAGATACAACCGCTCTCATTCATATGATTGGAGACCTCTACATGGTATCACAAGGAGGTTCGATCAGGGAGGAGGATTTGTTTGCTGGCCCTTGCCTGGACTTTCAATTCTTCAGTGATGCCACAACCTAGGCGCTTCTTCCAAACAATTTCAGTGCTGCAGAGAGCTTTGAAGCCCAGCAAGCCTTAATGAACGGTGACGCCTTTGACCCTGCAAGCCTTGAGCAAGCGTCGATCTGCAAGCCAGCCTTTGCGCACGATTGCTAAGTCCAAAGGTGGAGTTGATGAAGCTCTGCAGCTGCGCACAGAAGCGGACATTGATGAAGCTTTGCAGCGACTAGCGCCTTTATTTTACTCCATTTTTTTTTTTTTTAACCAAGACATTGTTGTCTTGTATTATTGTATTAGATTCATAAGATTGTGTTAGTTTGTTCCCATAGGCCTGCCGAGGACGGCTCATATAACATTTCATTTCATTTCTTGTTCTCTCTTCACCCTCCATCTTTCTCGCTCTCTCTCCCCCTCGTTTGCCGCATCTGACGCCCACGACTGATGCAACACTTTCTACGACAATACCCGCTGCAAAGCATCCATGGGAATTGTAGACGATATTGATGATTATTTTAGTCTAATGCCCTTAGACTTTTAGTTTTTTTAAAACTTTATTTCATTACCATTTTGTACCCAAACATTGCATTAGATCCATAAAGATTGTATCAGCGAGGTCTCATAGGTCTTTTGAAGATGAGTAATACATTGATGACGTTCTTTAGAGAGCAGTGCACTACTTTCTCACACAACGCCTGATGCCATGTGTCCTCAGGCATCGACAATGATGATGACGATTTTAGTGTGATGTTTTTAGGGGTTTTTTCCATTTAGTCTTTCACTTTACTTAATTTTATTACCCAAACGTTGGTTTAAATCCAACGGATTGTATCAGATTGGTCTCATAGAAAATTTTGGCATTTTGAAGACGATTAATATAATATTTCATTTAAATTCTTTTTCTCTCTCTCTCAGTCTCTCCCCACCTTGTTTGCAATTCGTGCACACACAACTGCAACCAATGCAATCTATCAACTCGCAACAAGTTATTTCTAGGGCAACATCTCTTTTGATTAGCTTAGAGTCTCATTACCTCTCTTCTAAAATTGAGTTATATATATTGGAAATGAGTACACTCTAACTAAGAATGCTTCTCATATTTTTTTAATTTTTACTTTTGTGGCTTTCTACAGCTAGAAAACCATGGTAAGACCTACATACAGTGAAAGGGGGCAACGTCTTGCATGATATTAAAGCTATTTACGATTGCTCCTGTTTATAATCGATTCGTATTTGAAGAATTAATGGTAGTTGTATTTGGTGTTGGGGCTACATACAATCAAGTAATATCGGTTTCATGCATAGTGTAGGGGCACAACAATATAATGTTCCACTGGCATGTAGACCTAAAGACTGTCGAGGGTATTAGTTTATGACCGCATTATCTAGAGAACACTAAACACACTCACAAACACTCTGTCATAAAATCTAATATCTAACTAACCCAAATGATTTTCTCATATTAAATTGATCACTTAATGTGGGAGAATAAACGGGAACAAGTGTTAAGATATAGGTATGTGCTTTTAGATCTATCTCAACACGGGGCCAATGTAAAGGGGCCCAAAAGGGAGATGGTCTATCAAAGAGCAAGGCTAACCAATGGAGCATAAGACCTTAGGGTTAGCTTCATTGAAGACTTCCAATAAATGTCTGTAAAAGTCCTTTTGACCTTAAGTAAGCTAGGGCTGAGCTTGAGGTGGGAACCCGGTCCAAGCTCGAGGTGCTTGTCCTGCTTGAGGTGCTTGTCATGCTTGAGGTGTTTTTCATGCTTGAGGTGCTTGATTAAGATGCTTGAGGTGCTTGACTGGCTCCATGCTTGAGGTGCTTGACTTGCTGCATGATTAAAGTACTTGAGGTGCCTTGAGAAGCTTGCCTGAGATGCTTGTGGGAACCCCCCCTAGTTCAAGTGCTTTGTCATGCTTGGTGAGTAAGGTGCTTGATCACCTAAAAGTCAAAAGCATTCCTACAGAGAGGGGGGGCGAGCCCTTTTCCTAGGGCCTAGAGAGAGAATACCCACTCACACACACAAGGGAAGCCCATCTTGAAGAGGCAGCAAGGACACATGTCAGGCCCCTACCCATGTTACCTTCATGTGTTGCTTGAAGCCTATTGGCTACGCTTCAAAGGGGTCCAATGATAAATTACATGAATTATCTAATTGTTTTAGCATTTATCAAGTCCTCTCTCTCAAAGGGGAAAGGGGGACACTTGTCCCAAGGCTACCCATGTTGCTTGTAATGGCTCCTGCTTCTGATTGGCTAGGCCTGGAGGGGTCCAATGAGCTTCAGGCATGAGCTACAAGGGGGGGTCGACCCAAGCAAGCTAGGGGGGTGCCTAGGGGGTATACTCACCCACACACACTCACAAGCACTCTCATTGTGTGATATGCAAAGTGCAAGAGCTCCCTCTCCAAGCAAGTAGAGGTTGAGAGCCTACACCAACACTCTTGGCTATGGAGTGCAAATCCAACCAAGAGCCATGCTTCAATGCTTAAGCTTGCCATCTCCTTCTTCTTCATTACTATGCTATTATGTATGCTAGCAACAAGAGTATGATAAGTGAGGAACTAATTCTTTCTCCTACGAAATGTTTCTTCTTCCTCTTCCCTACCCTCATTCCCTGCTAGCTCTCTCCACCTTCGAAGGTGTTTGAGGTCTTGGGACTGAGGCTTGGGATAGTTAAAGCTTTCTTCAAGTTTATGTTATGTTTGTGGTGCATGAAGCCTTCCATCTTCATGGCATCACCTAGGTCACAAGGAACACAAAGACTGTATTGTAACAAGTCTCTCTTTATGGGAGAAATCATAATACAAATGCCTATTGGAGGGGGGACCGGCTCCACATAAATCCGGTCCTCAATTGTTGTCATGTTCTCTAAACTCTCTCTCTTGCAAAAGTATTGTCTATGCCAAGTTAACTAATTGCTATGATTATGTTGCTATCTTCAATTATGTATACCCGCTATGCTCACAAAATCATTTCTTGAAAGTACTCTCATTAAATTCCGCTATTCTCAAATTGAATAGGCAAATTCCATTACATTGGTATCAGAGCATTTGGTTTCTCTTTTCTTGCTTAAGAAGAGAGGTCCTCAAGTAGCCTATAAATGGTTGATGTTGTTAATTATAATAGAGTAAGTGGAACTGGGATCTAATACCGGTTTTGTTAAGCCCACTATGTGGGGGATGGTGCACACCTCGGGAGCTTTGGACTTAATAATGGAGTCTTTTTAGACTTGCCTACGGATTTACCATTATTGAGCCATAAGAAGTCCGAAAGGAGCTAGCCCTTGGCAACTCTGCTATGTTAGACCTAATCCTCTACTCTCTATAATTAACCACTTTGAGCCGTGGGTGTAGATACTTAAGAGCCGATTTTCAAAGGCTAAGAGGAGTGGCAACTAAGGTTTTGAATTTCCAAAGCATACACTAAGTACATACATAAAATTTTGTTAACATGGCTGACAATAATCAAGAGAGTAGAATGAACATTGATAGCTTTGATTTTGCACATGAAGGTGCTAATAATGATGCTCCCATGTTTGTGAATTATCTTGTGACTAGGTTGCAACAAGCTATGGGCAACCCTACCTTGCAAGCCGAAGTTACTCAACAACTTCGTGCCTATGGAATTTCCCTTCCTCTCCAAGAGGAGAGAGAGCTTAGGAGGCCTGTTGAAGAGACCCCCAAAAGAAGACTCTCTCCCATTCGAGAGGAGGAATCCAAAGAGAAAGAAAGCAATGAAAGTCTAAGTTCTTCTGAAGATGTGGCTCCACGAAGAAGGCGGTCTAGACGATCGCCTACTCCTTCCAAGAGGAAAAGAGCAACCCATAGTCCTTCTCCTCATCACTCTCAAAGGCAAGAGAGGAAACAAAGGAAGAAAAGGGCTAGGAAGAGGTCACCCTCTTCTCCTTCTTCTTCACCTTCCTTCTCTTCCGATGAAAGTTATGGCTATTCTCCTAGAGAATACAAGAGGGGAGGGCATCGCAAATCATTTCCTGCATGGCGAAGGTCACAAAAGCTAAAGAGGTTCAAGGAGGGAGGAAAGAGTATCTCTTTTCTCACCTACGATGGCACCTTTCGTGCTACCGACAAAGTGTTGGCCTTCATCCAGCAATTTGATGCGGCCTTTGGGGACGAGGGCTTCACAGAGTCCTCCAAGCTACGCCATGTAGCTATGCACTTCCAAAAATCAGCTCTTCAATGGTGGGCTAGCCTTCGTGGCAATGGAGAAGCCCCAAAGACATGGAAAACTCTACGAGTTTCCATCATGAAGCAATTTCTTCCAAGCGATACTAAAGATAAAGTTCTTACCGAATGGCGCGGCTTGAAGCTCCTCTCTCATGAGTCTATCAACAAGTATGTAGATAAGTTTTGGGATTTACATCTCAAAGCTACTGTCTTTCAAAAGATAGACTTTGCCGAGCAAAGACAGCAATTCTGTACGGGATTACCTGAAGAGATGGCCGAATACATCAACTCTCAACGGCCCGGTACTATTACCGAAGTAATCCACCACACCATGGTTGCTTCACGCATCAATTTCCATCAAGGGGCTAGACGTAATGTCAAGCCCATGGAAAACAAAGATAAAAATGATGCAAAGGGGAAATCCAATGCTCAAAATAATTCCCAAGGCACTTCCAACAACAACAACAACAATCGGTCCAAGGAGAAGGGAGTTTACAAAGGTAAAAACAAACTCTCTCCTGAAGAGCTTGAAGCTTTTCGCAAGGACCATAAGTGTTTCAAGTGTGGGTAGCAAGGACATGGCTATCGTTCTTGCCCCAAGAAGAATACTCGCAATGAGACTCCTAGGGCTTCCACCATCGAAGCTCCAAAAGAGGATGCTCATTGCAAAGGATCATCACTCTCCTATGCTTCGGGAAAGGTAAGAGAGCATGATGCATTCATCTTGTTTGACCCTGGCTCTACTCTTCACTTCATATCAATAGAGTTGGCCACCAAGTTGGGCATTCAAGCTTTTGAGATGGGAGATATAGTAACAGCTGATGCAGCTTTCAAGGGACAACAAGCCTCCGTTACTCCCTTGATTGGGAAGTTGAGGCTTCATGTCCAAAGCTATGTCGACAAAGAAGACTTCTTCATCTCTCCCCTCCAACATCAGGATGTTATCCTAGGGGCACCATGGTTTGATCGCATGGCTGCCAACATGAAGTTCCCTGAAAGGAGAATTTACTTCACCTACAGGGGAAAGAACATGTATATAGATGCTAGTGAGCGTGGTCGCACTATTCCACTTGTAAATCCTCTTTCTTTTGATAAATCAATGAAGAGCTCAGTTTCTGCGTACATGATTTATGTCAAAGAGTCTCTAAAAGCTAATAATGTTTCATCAAATGAAAATGATAGGAATCAAGAAGAGTTAGAATTGTCTACTTTTCTAAAAGGATTCCAAGATGTGTTCATCGATGATATCCCTATGGACCTACCTCCAAAACGAGGGGATGATGACCATCGTATTGAGCTCCTTCCAGGAAGCTCACCGCCTAACAAACCTCCTTATCGAGTCTCACAAGCTCAACAAGAGGAGATCATGAGGCAAGTACAAGAGCTGGTAGACAAAGGAATGGTGAGGCCTAGTTCCTCTCCCTTTTGTTCTCCAGTCCTTTTAGTGCAAAAGAAAGATGGTACATACCGTATGTGTGTGGACTATCGAGCACTAAACCATATCACTATCAAAAACAGATTTCCCGTACCTCGGGTAGAGGATCTGTTTGATAAGCTACAAGCCTCTACCTACTTCAGTAGGATTGACCTTAAGAGTGGCTATCATCAAATAAGGATAGTGGATGAGGATATCTTAAAGACCGCGTTTCGCACAACATTTGGTCTTTATGAATATCTAGTCATGCCTTTTGGCTTGACTAATGCACAAGCTACGTTCAATCGTTTGATGGAGAAAATTTTTAGACCTTATCAAAAATTCACTGGAGTGTTCTTCGATGATATCATCATCTACTCCAAGTCTTTGGAGGAACATAAGCAACATCTCCAAGTGATTTTTCAAGCCTTGAGGGAGAACAAACTTTTTCTCAACCAAAAGAAAAGTGAATTCTTCCTTCAAGAGATTCAATATCTAGGCCATATTATCTCTCACGATGGTATTCACATGGATCCATCAAAGTTAGAGGTAATAAAATCATGGCCTAACCCAAGGAATCTACATGAGCTAAGAAGCTTTATTGGTATGTGTGCATACTATAGACGCTTCATAGCAAAATTCTCTCAAGTAGCAGGACCACTACACGACTTAACCAAGAAGAACGTTAAGTTTGTATGGACTACTAAGGAGCAAAATGCTTTTGAAAAACTCAAAGAGAAGCTTACTTCCCAACCAGTCCTCGTGCTTCCGGATCTCTCAAAGCCATTTGAGGTCCAATGTGATGCTTGTGGTGATTGCCTTGGAGCGGATTTGCTTCAAGAAGGGCATGCCATAGCATATGAGAGCCGAAGGCTCAATGGTGATGAACGATTCTTGGGCATTTATGAGAAAGAGCTTTAACTGTTCTACATGCCCTAGACACATGGAAGCACTACCTATTGGGGACTCCATTTATCCTACGAACCGACCACCAAAGTCGCAAGTATTTCATGACGCAAACCAAGCTTTCCGACAAACAAATGAGGTGGGCAAATTTTCTTTCGCAATTTAATTTCCATATTGCTCACATAGCTGGTAAGCACAATCAAGTTGCCGATGCACTTTCACGACGACCAAAAGTTAATGTGGTGTCTATAGCTACTCACAATGATCTATCCTCTATGATAGATGAGTATGCTACTGACCCTGACTTTAGAGACATAATGTCAGCCCTTGCTTTGGGGAAGAAAGAGGAACCATTCACCTTGCAAGATGGTTATCTTCTCCACGGCAATAGGCTATGTGTTACCCATTCCCTTCGTGAGAAGGTTATGTATGAATCCCATGCTCCTCCATATGCAGGGCATAGAGGTATTCAACCTACTCTTCGAGGAGTAGAGACGTATTTCTATTGGCCTACCATGAAAGTGGACATACAAGAGTACGTTTCAAAATGTGTAGTATGCCAAAAGATCAAGTATGATAGAGGGAAGCAACCTGGATTACTCCAGCCATTGCCTATTCCAAATTCACCATGGGAGAGTATATCCATGGATTTCATCTTTGGATTACCCAAGTCTATCCATGGGAATACAGGAATATGGACAATAGTCGACAGGTTTAGCAAGCAAGCACATTTTATTCTTGTCAAAAAGACTATTAAGGCACATCAAATGGCAACTCTCTTCATATCTGAGATTTTCAAACACCATGGATTACCAACATCCATCGTGTCAGATAGAGATCCTAGAATGACCAGTAATTTCTGGAAAGGTCTCTTTGAAAATCTAGGAACAAGATTGAATTTCTCTTCGGCCTATCACCCACAAACGGATGGCCAAAGTGAGATAGCCAATCTTACGATACTCGATCTACTCAAGACTTATGTTACCGAAGTAGATCAACGCTCACAATGGGAAAAGTATTTACCGCTAGTAGAGTATGCCTACAATAATACTGTACATACTTCTACAGGCAAAGCACCTTTCGAGATCATAAAAGGAAGACCTAAAAGTCCCTTGCTACTGAAAGTACATGGGAAGATCTTCGCCGCCGATGAGTATAGCCGTGACCTACAAGAATCTTTTCAAAAGATTAGGGAGGCTATAGCCATCTCTCAACAAAGGGAAAAAGTTGCTGCTGATAAGCACAGAAGAGCCTTAATGTTCAAAGAAAATGATTGGGTCTTACTCAAGTTTCCTAAGGCTCGATTAAGGCAAACGACGGGCAAAAATCCTACGGGCCATCAAAAGTATTATGCTAAAATAGCAAAAAGATACTATGGTCCTTTCCAAATCTTGAAGCCTATCAATGAGACGGCTTATCAACTCAAGTTGCCCAACCATTGGCTTATACACAATGCCTTTCATGTAAGCTTACTTAAGCCCTACAAAGGAGAGCCACCAATTGAACCAATTATTGAAGACCCTCCCGAAGTTGAAGACCAAGAAGAGGTGCTACAACCCGAAGCTATCCTTCGGCATGAAGACAAGGTACTACGACATGGTAAGATTATCCGACGGTATCTTATTAAGTTCCTTTTGAAGATGCTAAATGGATGCAAGGAGTACAACTTAAGGATAGTATGAACCTTGTCAATGCTTACAATGCTACATTAGAGTAAGCAAATGTACAAATTTCTTTTAAATAACTCATGTTTTTGTCTTATATGACTAGTCCTCTTTTTAATTGTGCACAAATTTAACTAGTATGCATGCTTAGAATCATGTTTGTGATGACGACGTCTCTCAAACACCAAGTAGAATTTGTCACTCTACTTTGGGAGAATGAAATGGACTAAAGAGCAGACATGCTTGCGGCAGCTATGTCTCCCAAGCACCAAATGGATTAGTCATCCATCTTGGAAAGATGTCGTAGGGTAAAAAGGGATCCTTTACCCGCTAAGTACGATTGACTAATGACTAAGACTTTATCTCTTCTACCTCATAGTCGAGGACGACTATGATTTCAAGAGAGAGGTAATGTCATAAAATCTAATATCTAACTAACCCAAATGATTTTCTCATATTAAATTGATCACTTAATGTGGGAGAATAAACGGGAACAAGTGTTAAGATATAGGTATGTGCTTTTAGATCTATCTCAACACGGGGCCAATGTAAAGGGGCCCAAAAGGGAGATGGTCTATCAAAGAGCAAGGCTAACCAATGGAGCATAAGACCTTAGGGTTAGCTTCATTGAAGACCTCCAATAAATGTGTGTAAAAGTCCTTTTGACCTTAAGTAAGCTAGGGCTGAGCTTGAGGTGGGAACCCGGCCAAGCTCGAGGTGCTTGTCCTGCTTGAGGTGCTTGTCATGCTTGAGGTGTTTTTCATGCTTGAGGTGCTTGATTAAGATGCTTGAGGTGCTTGACTGGCTCCATGCTTGAGGTGCTTGACTTGCTGCATGATTAAAGTACTTGAGGTGCCTTGAGAAGCTTGCCTGAGATGCTTGTGGGAACCCCCCCTAGTTCAAGTGCTTTGTCATGCTTGGTGAGTAAGGTGCTTGATCACCTAAAAGTCAAAAGCATTCCTACAAGAGGGGGGGCGAGCCCTTTTCCTAGGGCCTAGAGAGAGAACACCCACTCACACACACAAGGGAAGCCCATCTTGAAGAGGCAGCAAGGACACATGTCAGGCCCCTACCCATGTTACCTTCATGTGTTGCTTGAAGCCTATTGGCTAGGCTTCAAAGGGGTCCAATGATAAATTACATGAATTATCTAATTGTTTTAGCATTTATCAAGTCCTCTCTCTCAAAGGGGAAAGGGGGACACTTGTCCCAAGGCTACCCATGTTGCTTGTAATGGCTCCTGCTTCTGATTGGCTAGGCCTGGAGGGGTCCAATGAGCTTCAGGCATGAGCTACAAGGGGGGGTCAACCCAAGCATGCTAGGGGGGTGCCTAGGGGGTATACTCACCCACAAACACTCACAAGCACTCTCATTGTGTGATATGCAAAGTGCAAGAGCTCCCTCTCCAAGCAAGTAGAGGTTGAGAGCCTACACCAACACTCTTGGCTATGGAGTGCAAATCCAACCAAGAGCCATGCTTCAATGCTTAAGCTTGCCATCTCCTTCTTCTTCATTACTATGCTATTATGTATGCTAGCAACAAGAGTATGATAAGTGAGGAACTAATTCTTTCTCCTACAAAATGTTTCTTCTTCCTCTTCCCTACCCTCATTCCCTGCTAGCTCTCTCCACCTTCGAAGGTGTTTGAGGTCTTGGGACTGAGGCTTGGGATAGTTAAAGCTTTCTTCAAGTTTATGTTATGTTTGTGGTGCATGAAGCCTTCCATCTTCATGGCATCACCTAGGTCACAAGGAACACAAAGACTGTATTGTAACAAGTCTTTCTTTATGGGAGAAATCATAATACAAATGCCTATTGGAGGGGGGACCGGCTCCACATAAATCCGGTCCTCAATTGTTGTCATGTTCTCTAAACTCTCTCTCTTGCAAAAGTATTGTCTATGCCAAGTTAACTAATTGCTATGATTATGTTGCTATCTTCAATTATGTATACCCGCTATGCTCACAAAATCATTTCTTGAAAGTACTCTCATTAAATTCCGCTATTCTCAAATTGAATAGGCAAATTCCATTACACACTCACTTATTCTGATGATATACGCGTACACACACACATTCAAGATCAAACAACCATGGGCTATGGTGATTGCAAGGCTTTCCTACACATATACACCCATTCTTGTACTCTCTCTCAATCTCTATGGTTTTTGGTTTCTGAATAGATTTGTATGGATTGCTGTCTATAATAATTGACAACTAGATTTTAGCTTTTAGGCTTTAGATGTCTATCGAGAATACCCTCCTTAGAATTTTTGAAAGGTTTTATTCTTTTCTATTATACACAAATAATCACACTCAACCATTGATTAACTCACAATACATTTGGCTTTTGTAGAACTCTTCAAAGCTATCATTACATCCATAGGACTTAAAATTCGTGATATTTACACATTTGTGGAAAATTTCATGATTTTCTTTAACTCATTTTCTAGTTATTGCTTACGTCAAAAGTGGTTTAACATCTGTATCTTGAATGACACTAATCAAGTGATGATTTTGCTGTTGAGCTTCAATTTTAACAACTTGTTTAATATTTGACAGTCTGTGCATATATTTAAGTCCAGCAATTTGAAACCGTTGAGAAGATTTGTCATCAAGTTGTTATACAGCCACACACAAGAGCTACAACGCTTTTGGATCGTGAGAAACGGTTCGTAAGTACTTTCACACCTAAGCATACTCCAATTTTGTGTCAAACAGGTAATGAATATTTTGGTAAATTTTATGTCTAGTCTAGTCCATTGGTCACTTGCACACACATTTGCCGGTTTAGACAGTGTGTGAATGCTCATCCTAGTGCAGATTCACCGATTTACTCAGTACACTAACAAACTGCAGATTTGCAATTTTTTAAATATCAAATGCAGATTCGACGATTTAGGTAGCATTAGTGCAGATTCATCGATTTAGGCAGCACGTCTTATTGGTGTAGATCCGCCAATTTCGGCAACACCTATCACAAAATTGTGCTGCAATGGCTGGCCACCATTGTAAAAGGTATAATTTTGTTACCAGGGTATACAAAAAGAAGGATATTTCGATTTGGATTTGAAATGGACAGACATTTGGATTTGGTATATGACATTTCCCTGTCGCGACAGTATTTATGAAATTGGACTTGAGATGGATGCGAATTGACTTATTACATGATGAGGGTGACCAATGATATCTTGATTTATCAGGGTATGACATATACTGCTTATTCTAGTGGTATGGGACACTAGAATAGGTAGTATATGGATGATGACAGACATAAACAATGTTGTTTAGCTTCATTATTTTTACTATATGCTATTTTTTTGACACCGATTTTTAATCATTGTTTCTGACAAGTATCATTTGCAGATTTCTTATCTTTGCAACTGAGGACATTTTCTTTTCAACGTAGGGGTATGTTATGGAATTGACAATTAACTATTTATTGCAGCTAATAGGTGGAAAAAGCTTGACCAAGCTAGGCTATTGTAAAAGGATATTATATTTTATCTACATTTTATTATTCATGTGCACTTTTATGAGCTTTGGCCATTTATGACCGACCGGCCAGTTTGTACTCAATTTGACCATTCAAGAACTCTATAAATCAAATACGTGCAAGAGGGAAATGATCACTCTTGCACGGGGAGAGATTGCACCCATTGTTTGTGCTATTCTTCTCTCCTCTCCTCTCCTCTCTTCTCTCTCGGCGTGCTGGTGTAGCACTCCGGTCTAGGAGGTGCGCTCGCACGTGCTCTCTTGCTCTCTTCTGCTCTGTGCCTCCCTCTTTGTTCGCCTATATTGTCAAGTAGTGCTCCTGGATGTGCCAGATATGGTGTTTGGTCTATTTTATGGCTTGTAGTGTGCTATTTTGGATATTTTGCAGGGCAGCCAGGCTTCGGGCTGTAGCATTAATAATTTTTCTTTTTTATATGAAATACTTGGAGCCAAACTAAATTTTTAGCCGGGGTTGACCACCCATTGCCCCTTTCGTCCTTTAAAAGCAGAGATTGGTCCTTTCCAATTGCACAATCAAGCAAAAGTTGAAAGGTCATCCTGTATCTATACTATATATGATGGACCATTAAAAGCTCCACATGTCACACCCTGTTTCATTTCAAAAAAGATCTTACAGAACAATTCATTTAAAATGAAAGTGTTTTATGTAATATAATGTCAATGTAAAGTTTGGGCAATGTACAATCAAACAAGTGATGAGATCATCAGGCTTGTCCTTGCTAGGGGAAATAAAAGCAATCAATCAAAGAGGAAGTAATATACAACCAAAAGCTTTAGCCATTATCTTGCCCTTGGCAATTTATTTAACCGTGCTCCTCTTGGAGTTGTTCTCATTGCCAAGTTTGTCAGTAGTCAACTCCCTTAAACTCACTACCATAGGTGTCATGGCCATCACTTGAATCAATGACATTCTACTACTCTAGTTTTGCCACTAATCCTACCATCTACCTTTAACACCCCTTCTCTGTTAACCTATGATGAAATATAGGCTTTAAGGCTCCCCTCTACCCATAACCACCTCTAGCTACTACATGGCTATATCATATTAAAGCTTGTCTACGCTAGTGAAATGTAGCATGTTATCATTCAAGGCCCTCTACTTGCCATTCACAAACATGGCTTGTCGGTGGACAATGATGAGAGTGCATGAAATGCCTCAACAAAACCTTGAGGGCCTTGCTAGATGCATCACCCACACAAGAAAAGGCACAGAAGTGAAGGCATGGGTGGCGTCGATGTCAATTTGTGTCATGCACTCAATCTGATTCTACTATGAGTTCTCATTCAATTCTTCAAGGAGGAGACCCATCAAAAGACAAATTGAGTGTATTTTGCTGTCGAAATATACTTAGGAGGTGTCCCTTGCACTATAGTAGAAAAATATAATAAAGTTGTCCATAGAATTGTTTTTTAAAACCTGAAAAAGGCCATGGAAAATCTCTTTAGGAAAATATACTGAGACACAACCATACAAAAAAAATTGAAAGCCCTAATCCATTGCCATCAAAATTGCATTGATACTTTGCCCTAACCCACCAAGAGAAGAATTAGGACTAAGATCAAGCTCATAATAATGAGCATGTAGGTGGTAGACTTGCTATGAAATGTGTGCAATTTATAGTGATTAGTAAAGGATATGAGGTTCAAGGCAAGAGATGTCAATGAGATATAGCACCTTAGCAGCAGTGGAAGTTCCTTAGCTAGCAAGGAAATGGAGGAATGTAAGGCAAAGGAGCCTAGGCAGAGAGTCCAATTGGAAGACTCACAGATAGTGCCTTTTCAAATTAAGGCATGGGGCCTAGTTGGGGTTTTGCTTAAGGGAATCAATACATCTCTACCCCTATCCATAGGACTCTATGCTAGAGCCCATATTCTTGATCAATGTTTTAAGATGATTTTTAAAGCAACATGTCCTCATAGAAGAGGGCCATGTCTAAGGGCTTGCCTCAAGGGTGCATCATGTAATCATGTTAATATCGTACGTGAGCTCAATAGAAAAGTTTTTTTAATGCAAACATTTTAAAAAAATTAAGAGAGATACATTAACAAAATGGATTTTTATATTCCATTTTGAAAAATAAGGGGCAAAAATGTCAAAAATGGTGTTTCCAATTATCCCTGAATGCAAATTATATATGGGGGTTTTGAATAGTGCACCCCAAGAGGGGCTTATTGAAAAACAATGCATGGAGGTACTCTCGGCCACTACAAGAGGTTGTGTGCTCTTGTGACGCTGTTAGCGACGGAAATACACTGGGTTTTTATAACCCCCGGCATCGCTACGAGCGTCGCTATGAGAGCGTCGCTATATGCGTCGCTATAGGCATCGCTATATAGCGATGCACATAGCGACGCTCATAGCGACGGTTATAGCGACGTTTACACAGAAGACTATAGCGACGCTCATAGCGATGCTACAGAGCCATAAATAGCGACGCTTATAGCGACGCCCGAGAGATTTTTTTTTTTGGTGGCAGGGCATTGAATGCCCTGCCACCCATCAACCATATTGTACTTGATTCACTTTTTTAAAAAAGTGCAAGGGTAGATAATAGACCCAAAATAGTCACCCACAAGACGCATTGTTTGCAAAATTGACAATTGTACACATCATAGGCAAAATGAATTGATTGGCAAATGTAATAATGACAATTGTACAACATCATAGGCATAAAGAATTGATTGGCAAAAGGAACTGCGGTGACAAATGTAATAATATACATGGTTCAAAAAGACGTATAAAATCCGTCTCATGATACATAAGCTATGAGAAACCCTAAACTAATGCCATCTACCTACGACTAAACTGACGTCGTCTAGTCAGACGTCTCATCGTGTCCAAGCAGCGTATCTATCGGATTCTGCAAAAAAAGACAATAAGACAGCTTTCAGTAAGTATAAACATATAACGACATTTATAAAACAATACAAAAAATAAAAAAGAGTAAACCCTAATACTAACCATGCCGTCGTGAGAACTGAGAATGTCCATCAGGGCGTTTAAGCCCTTCCTGCCTGCGTACTCGCGCTCGTACGGTGTGGGATCACGTCCTGTCATCGACCACTGTCAAAACATACAAAGATTTCATTATGTTAGAATTAAAAAACTCATAAACCCTAAACTATCGAACATAAAGAGCAATGTGAAAACACTTACAAAATCGGCCTCAAATGATGCCCATCCACCGCTCCCCAAGTGGTGCGAGCTCCCTGCCTCTACTCGCGCTCTGGCTGCATCCTTTTGTTGCTTCCACTTGTCGGGATTCTCGCGCGCTGCTTTCTTCGCATTCTTCCAATCTTCTTTGGCCAGCCAAGCTGGCCTGTTCCACCCATTCTTGATTGCTTTTTGCACTTCGGAACGCTTGTGTTTGCAGTATTCCCGCATTCGAATCTTCATCAGGTCTTCATTGAAGCGCTGATCCCGTGTTGGAACGGGAAACTCATCATGAAGTATGCTGATGACTCTGTTTTTTAAATCACTTGGTACTTCACTCCATTTGTTTAGTATGTAGTGTCTAAACAGCTGAGAGCAAAGACCACGCATGCGCGAGATCACCTTCTTGCCGTCATCATCCATGATGATGCCGCCGCTGATGTCGACGGAGTAAGGCAAGCCCTCTGGCCGGTGACGCGTGAACCTGGGTGTCCCGACAGGGGTCTCTAGCAGCGTGTCGATGGGGGTACGGACGTCAGGTGTCTCCACCGGCGTCTGGTCCCCGAAGCGAGGAGTGTCGAGTGGGGTGGCTCCTGGCGGAGTAGGTAGAGGTGTGTAGCTTCTACGAACAGTCAGCCGTGCAAAACCTGGCGTAGATGGCGATGCTTTGGCTGGTGTGGGGGCGGGCAAAGAAGGGGAGGGTAAAGAGCCTCGTCGAACACGAGGCGGTGTGGAGGCATCGGTGGCGGAATCCCCACAACAACCGCCACCGCCACCACTAGAGCGCCGGTGTCTAGACGAGTGTGAAGCTCTTCTCGTCGACGCCGAAGCTTCGGAGCGCGCCGAATGCTCCGAAAGAGAGGGAGATGCGGATGGAGTAGGAACGCGCGATGATGCGCCAGAGCGATGACGCTCCATGTACCACTGTCTCTGCTGCAGTGCCAAAGAAGAAAGAAACTCCTCATCATCCATACCTGCATTAAACACACGAATATTTAAACTTAATATTGAATGAATAGAATAGACAATGATGCAAAGACCATTAAATACAATGACGTAATGACGCATATAAATACAATGACGCAATGAATTGAGTGATAGAAGAGGCAAGTCGAAAACTCAGAATTTTCAATCAAAAGATGTGAGCGCGAGTACAAAAGAGCGTTATACACCATGGAAGGTACTTAGAGAGCCAGAGCTTTTACAACACGGAGCAAAATTGTTCAAATACAATATTTGTGGCTTTAAGAGATCTCTCTCTCATCCTCGCATAACTCAGCATAACTTCCTATATCTATATAGAGCTCTCCGTTTAAACACATATCCTCTGTTTCATTTTGTAGCTCCTCTGCATGCACCCCATATAGAGTAGTAGCATCTTGATGCTCGTCTGGCACCACCGCAGCGGCTTCTGATTGAGCATCTTCTCTGATCTCCTCCATTGATGTTGTTGTGATTGGCACATGGTAGCCTTCATACGTCCTTGCACTACGAGGGGCTACCTCTATGACGTACCACCGGTTTGATGTAGACTTTGTAGGATGAAATATTACCTGCCAGAGCCACATAACTTACATCAGAGCTTTCAAGCACATAACTTGTAAAAGGGGGATGTTAACTATTTACATACTTACTTGTTCACAATGCTCGGGTAGTACGAAAGTGTCTCTTAGGTAAAACACGTTCGGAGCGAGTGCATTACGCCAGTGGGGGTCCGCAAAGATCGAATGGTCTCTTTTACTTTGCGTTCTTGGGCTCCTGTGAAAATCCATGGTGCTTTAGGGAGTTTTATCGATCCATCAGACGCTGTTTGTGGCCAATATTGCTCCATACGATCCACATTTCTAAGGTCAACTCTGGCTCCCAAAGTATCTTTCTTGCCGGTCAGATGGTCCCATAGTAGATTACCCACATTCTTGAATATGTGCATTGGATCGAGCAAGTGATTGATCATGAGTCGGGGCCAGTATGGTAACTCGTACCATAGAGATAGTCTCTTCATCCCTGGAGGCAATCCATCATCGCACATCTCCTTCTGCTCTAACCATGCTTGTGCAGACATCCTTGGTGGCTCTCTTCCCAAAAAGCCGTCGCGTAACACATGATTCTCTGGAAGATACGCTTGATGACCTTCGTAGATTTGCTTCTTCAGTGAGGGTACCCTACATGCATTTAGTCTAGGTCCACATGTGACACATGCTCTGTATCCGCTTGTTTGAAGCCCTGCATGTATACACATGATAATAGATCAACTATGGGAAAAAACAAGATTTACAGTGTCTGAGTGAGGAGTGTCAATAGATCACCTGAGCATTCTGTTAGCCCGGGATAGTCATGCATGGTCCACATTAGAATGCCTCTGATCAAAGCATTCCGTCGTCCTGTGTGTCGGCTCATATCCAGCACCTCTATGCCAATCCACAATTGTTGTAGCTCTTCCAATAGTGGACGAAGATACACATCCATATTCCCCACTTTATATCGCCCTGGCACAATCAAGCTTAGCCATAGGTGCCCCTTCTTCGTAGTCAACCACGGGGGAATGTTGTAGTTGACGATGACAACGGGCCATACACTGTAAGATGTTGATCTTTGACCAAATGGATTTACGCCATCCATAGCCAGGCCTAAGCGCAAATTTCGAGCTTCCCTGGCAAAATTCGACCATGTTCCATCTATATGTTTCCACGCTGCGCAATCTGCAGGAACTCGTAGCACACCATCCGAAGATTTATTCTCCTCATGCCATGATGCTAGGGCGGCCATGGACTTACATTCGAAGAAATGCTTGATGCGAGGAAGCAGAGGGAAATGTCGCAAAACCTTTTGTGGAATTTTTGTCCCGTGGAGATCTACTCGATATCTTTCGGAATCACATTTCGGACACTTCTCCATGTCTATGTATTCCCCTCTGAAAAGAATGCAGTCATTAGGACAAGCGTGGATAGAATTGTAATCCATCCCCAAGTTTCGTAAAATCTTTCTTGCTTTATCTCGGGAATCTGGCATCACATTGTCAACTGGTAGTATGTGCTCTTTCAGCAATCTACACAACATAAAAATATGATACAGTCGTGTAAAAATCTATCAGATCATTATACATTTAGAGTTTTATTAAAGTAAACTAATTGTAATAGATCACCTGAAAAGCGCTGTGACGCTAGTGTCACTCCATCCAAACTTTGCCTGCATGTTGAGAAGAACCAGGAGTGCTTTCAATCTAGACATATGTGCTCCATTATACAATGGCGTATCGGCTTCACTTTTCATATCATCATAGATAAGCCTTTCTGAATCCATGATCGTCTCGATCATTTCATCAATCTCGGGCTCAAACATTGCCTCGTTGGGAATGTGCTCTGCATGATCATCCCCCGAGCTGTCAAAGGCTACATCTTGTGGCCTCACATATGCTGCTTGACCAAAGCGCCTGCGAACACGTCTATTGGGTTGCAAGATTGCTGCTTGTTGGCCAGCGTCAGAGTCCGACGAGTTATAATTGGCAACAACTCGATCTATAATAGATGGATCGAACTCGCCAAATTCGCGAACGTGCTGCAAAGAAACACTTCTTTTCCGTCGCACAGCATGCTTGCATTGATTACAAGGACATAAGACCCTCGTTGAGAGATAGGTGTTTCGGTTGGACGGTCCCACATCCTCGTCGCTACTCATAATGAGGATAAAAAACTTATAACCTGGACAACAAATTTAATATTCTTTTGGCATTCTTCGTCTTATCTCTCTCTCTCTGTCTCTCTCTCTCTCTCTCTCTCTCTCTCTCTCTCTCTCTCTCTCTTTACCTCACATTCTCTAGTCATGTCCAATCCCCGCACACCTCGGTCTAGAGGTGCACGGAGATCAGAACCACCGGGTTATAATCTCGTCTTTATTGGTCAATACCTATATTTGTGGGTACAAGAAATCTACACACCCACGTCTACATGATACTGCATGTAGTGGACAAAACCCCTTTGCCTCTTCTCTAGCTGTAGCACTTCACAGCATCCTAACATCTTTTCACAGTAGATCTTTTCACTGTTCGTCTAACTCTAAACCCTAAACCGTAAGTAATTCTTGCGTGGACTCGATCTAACGTAAATAAGCGTAAATCTAAATAAACGTAAATCTAACTAAAAATAAACCTAAATCTAATTTAACGTAAGTCTACATCTAACCTAATCTTTAACGTCTTTTGGGATAGTTTTCTACGACGTTAAAACTCTCTTCTTCTTGTGTGTGTGTGTGTGTGTGTGGGTAAACCTAAATAAACCTAAGTCTAATCTAATATAACATAAATCTAAATCTAACGTAAATTATGTTATATTAAAAACAAAGAACTAAACTAACAGGGATTATAAGAACCTTAAAACTGATTTAACACATAATTTTTCACATAACTCGGCAAGAGTTGGCATTCTCATCACTAAAGATGTGAGAGTTAACTTCCGGCGGTGACGCTGCCTCATCTCCATCCACATCTGACGACAGCAATTGGCCCTTTAGACCGTTCTTGCTCTTGTTACTAACTTTGAAGTTGCTGTTGAATGACTAGAGGTTGTCTAGATAGTCATTGTGTCGGGGATGTAGTGATTCTTGCCGCCCTGAAGATCCACCTTCTTCCCTATCTTCTGAAGACATTTCACCAGTACTTTTGGATCGACGGAGCCCACCATGAGTGAAGGCAGCAATACCCTATATTCCATTGAGGGCTTTCTTCACCCGCTTCATGCAGGCATCGCAGTCCATGGAGACCTAAATCTAATCTAATATAACGTAAATCTAAATCTAGCGTAAATAAACATAAATCTAGTTAAAAATAAACCTAAATCTAATTTAATGTAAGTCTACATATAACCTAATCTTTAACGTCTTTTAAGATAGTTTCCTACGACGTTATAACTCTCTTCTTCTTGTGTGTGTGCGCGTGTGTGGATGTGTGTGCCAATAAAAAGAGATAAATGGTATAACCTTTCTATCACCCATGCCAAGTATGATAGATTGATTATGCCATTTCCCTCTTGAATAATAGGTCTTGAGTTCAACTCCTCGTCGGCTAGATCTTTAGGTCTTTTAATTTTAATTAGTTTCCTACGACGTTAAATTAGTTTCTCTCTCTTTCTCTTTCAATGTGTGTGCGTTTTTTTGGATCGTATGCATGTTTTCTCTCTCTTTTCCTCTCTCAATGTGTGCGTTTTTTGTTTATGCATATTCTCTCTCTCTTTTCCTCTCTCAATGCGTGCGTTTTTTGTTTATGCATGCTCTCTCTCTCTTTTTCTCTCTCAATGTGTGTGTGCATTCTTTGTTTATGTATGTGTGTGTGCGTTTTTGTTTTTGTTTGTACTCTCTCTCTCTCTCTCTCTCTCTCTCTCTCTCTCTCTCTCAAAAACACTATGTGTGTGTGAGAGAGAGAGAGAGAGGGAGAGAGAAAGAGGGGAAGGGAACATGAGAATGAGGAGAGGGAAGGAGCATACCTGGCTCTCCTTCCTCTCCTCGTGTGTGTGTGTGTGTGTGTGGAGAAGAAAAAGAGAGAGAGAGAGAGAGAGAGAGAGAGAGAGAGAGAGAGAGAGAGCGAGGGAGAGCGTTACCTGCTCCTTGCTTGAGGGCGCCGAAAAACTCAGATATGAGATCTGAAATTTTGGGCGCGCTCGGTTATTTTTTTAGCCCAGCCGGCGTCGCTATGAGCGTCGCAAATTTCTTTGTAAATTTGCGACGCTCATAGCGACGCCGGGAATTTTTTTTTCGAGCGTCGCTAATATGAATAGCCTCTTGTAGTGCAAGTTGTTTGCTTGAAAACATGTAAGACAACCCCCTTGCAAACCAACGGAGAAGCCTCTAAAGAAGTCACTAGGTGCTGCAGAGAAATTGATGCCGATGGTTGAACCATCACGCTTCATTATAAATAATGTCCAAAACAACATGATGGTTGCATTCTATCGAGTATCAAGTAGCTGAAAATTTTCTAACTTCTCCTTAAGAAATTACCCCCATCATGGTAGCAATTGGTTGTATTCCTTATTTTCACTATTCTTCTTGCCCTCCTTCTCTCATATCTGCCGCTTGCACCACAAAATGTATACTTTTATAAAGTCACATGCTAGTATTGATGATATTCTAGGTTCGACAACTAGAATACAACTGATGAATCACAGATACCAACTAAGATATGGAGCAAATTGTAAGGTTTTATTAAGTTCCCTTTGTTGCTTTTGAAATAATAGATGCAATGTAGTATATTGGTATTTTGCAAACAAATTTTAATAAAAAAGAGCTTGATAGACGATAGAGAGCATAAACCGGATATTTGATCATGGCATTTATTTGTGGGTGAACAAATGCACAAGGGAAGATCACACAAAATTCTTACAAATTAATGTTTTTTATTTTTTACATGAAATACTTGGAACCAAATTAATTTTTTAGCCGGGGTTGACCAAACCCATTGCCCCTTTCGTCCTTTAAAAGCAAAGATTGGTCCATTCCAATTGCATAATCAGGCAAAAGTTACAAGATCCACTTGTATCTATACTATATATGATGGAGCATTAAGTGCTCCACGTGTCACACTCTGGTTCATTTAAAAAAAAATCTTATGAAACAATTCATTTCAAATGCAAATGTTTTATGTACTAAAATTTCAATGTAAAGTTTTGGCAATGTAAAGTCAAACAAGTCATGAGATCACGAGGCCTGCCCTTGCTAGGGGAGATAAAAGCCATTAATCAAAGAGGAAGTAATCTACAACCAAAAGCTTTAGCCATTATCTTGTCCTTGGCAATTTATTTAACCATGCTCTTCTTGGAGTTGTTCTCGTTGCCAAGTTTGTTAGTAGTCAGCTCCCTTAAACTCACTACCATAGTGTGTCTTGGCCATCGCTTGAATCAATGCCATTCTACTACTTTAGCTTTGCCACTAATCCTACCATGTGCCTTTAACACCCCTTGTCCATGAACCTATGATGAAATATAGGGTTTAAAGTTGTCCTCTACTCCATAACCACCTCTACTTGCTACATGTCTATATCAGATTCAAGCTTGTCTACGCTACTGAAATGTTACATGTTACCATTCAAGGCCCTCTACTTGACATTCACAAACATGGCTTGTTGAGGGTCTTGCTAGATGAACCACCTATGCAAGGGGAGGCACAGAAGTGAAGGCATGGGTGGCGGTGTCAATTTGTGTCATGCATTCAATCAGATTCTACCATGAGTTGTCATTCAATTCTTCAAGGAGGAGAACCATCAAAAGACAAATTGAGTGTATTTTGCTGTCGAAATATACTTAGAAGGACTAAGATCAAGCTCATATTAATGAGCATTTAGGTGGTAGACTTGCTATGAAATGTGTGCTGTTTATAGTGATTAGTAAAGGATATGAGGTTCAAGGCAAGAGATGTCAATGAGATATATCACCTTAGCAGCAATGGAAGTTGCTTAGCTAGCGAGGAAATGAGGAATGCAAGGCAAAGGAGCCTAGGCAGAGAGTCCAATTGGAAGACCCATAGAAAGTGCCTTCTCAAATTAAAGCATGCGGCCTAGTTTGGGTTTTACTTAAGGGAATCAATATATCTCTACCCCTATCCATAGGGCTCTATGCTAGAGCCCATCTTCTTGATCGACGTTTTAAGATGATCTCTAAAGAAACGTGTCCTCAAGAAGAGGGCCATGTCTAAGGACTTTCCTCAAGGGGTGCATCATGGTATCATGTTAATGTACCACATGAGCTCAGTATAAGGGGTTTTTTAGTGAAAACATTTTAAGAAAATTAAGACATATACATTAACGGAATGGATTTTTATATTCGATATTGGAAAATAAGGGGCAAAAATGTCAAAAAAGGCATTTCCAATTATCCCTAAAGGAAAATTATATATGGGGGTTTTGAATAGTGCACCCCAAGAGGGGCTTACTAAAACACAATGCATGGAGGTACTCCCCAAGTTCTTTGCTTGAAAACTTGTAATACAACCACCTTGAAAACCCAACAAGAATCCTCCAAAGAAGTCACTAAGTGCTGCTGAGAAATTGACGCCGATGGTTGAACCATCACGTTCCATCATAAATAATGTCCAAAACAACATGATGTTTGCAATTTAATGAGTATCAAGTAGCTAAAGAATTCCTAGCTTCTCCTTACAAATCAAACTCCATTGTAGTTCACCATTCTCATTGCTCTCCTTCTCTCATATGCGCCGCTTGCACCACAAAATGTATACTTCTAGAAAGTCTCATGATATTCTAGGTTTGACAACTAGAGTACAAATGATGGGTCACAAATATCAACTAAGATATCAAGAAAATTGTAAGGTTTTATTAAGTTTCCTTTGTTGCTTTTGAAATAATATATGCAATGTAGTATATTGGTATTTGCAAATAAATTCTAATAAAAAAGATAGAGCTTGTCAAACAATAGAGAGAATAAACCAGATATTTGATCGAAGCATTTATTTGTGGGTGAACTAATGTACAAGGGTATATCACACAAAATTCTTACAGATAATGATTTTTCTTTCTTACATGAAATACTTGGAACCCAATTATTTTCTTATCTGGGGTTGGCTAAACCCATTGATTCTTCCATCTTTTAAAAGTAGAGACTGTTCCTTTCCAATTGCACAATCGAGAAAAAATTTCAAGATCCACTTGTATCTATACTATATATAATGGATCACTTAGAGCTCCACGTGTCACACTCTCGTTCATTTCAAAAAAAAATCTTGAAATATAATTCATTTGAAATGCAAATGTTTTATATAATATAAAGTCAATGTAAAGTTTTGGCAATGTAAAGTCCAACAAGTGATGTAATCACAAGGCCTACCTTTGCTAGGGGAATTAAAAGCAATCAAACAAAGAGGAAGTAATCTACAACCAAAACCTTTAGCCATAATCTTTCCCTTGGCAATTTATTTAACCATGCTCTTCTCGGAGTTGTTCTCATTGCCAAGTTTGTCACTAGTCAGCTCCCTCAAAATCACTACCATAACGTGTCCTCGTGGTTGCTTGAATCAATGCCACTCTACTATGCTAATATTGCCATTAATCCTACCATCTTCCTTTAACACCCCTTCTCCGTGAACCTATGATGAAATATAAGCTAAGCTTTAAGGCTCTTGTCTACCCCATAACCACCTATGCTGTTGCATGGCTCTATCATATTCAAGCTTGTCTATGCTAATGAACTCTTGCATGTTACCACAAGGCCCTCTAATTGCCATTCACAAACATGGATTGTCGGTGGACAACTGACAAGAGTTCTTGAAATGACTCAACAACCCCTTGAGGGCCTTGCTAGATGCACCACCTATGCAAGGGGAGGCACGAAAGTGAAGGCATGGGTGGCGTCGGTGTCAACTTGTGTCATGCGTGCAATCAGATTCTACCATGAATTCTCATTCAATTCTTCAAGGAGGAGAACCATCTAAAGACCAATTGAGTGTATTGTGTTGTCGAAATATAATTAGGAGGTGTCCCTTGCACTATAGTAGAAAAATATCATAAAGTTGACCATGGAATTTTTTTCTAAAACCTCAAAAGGCCATGGAGAATTTTTATAGGAAAATATACTGAGGCACTACTAATCGATTGCCATCAAAATCTTGTTTCTACTTTGCCCTCACCCACCAAGAGAAGAATTAGGACTAAGATTAAGAATATATTAATGAGAATGTAGGTCATAGACTTGCTATGAAATGTGCACAATTTATAGTGATTAGTAGAGGATATGAGGTTCAAGCAAGAGATGTCAATGAGATATAGCACCTTAGCAGCAATGGAAGTTGCTTAGCTAGCAAGAAAATGGAGAAATGCAAAGCAAAGGTGCCAAGGTAGAGATCTCAATTAGAAGAGCCACAGAAAGTGCGTTTTCAAATTAAAGCATGGGGCCTAATTGGAGTTTTACTTAAGGGAATCAATAGATTCTTGAGGTTGAAAGAATTGTCAACTATGTTGGTTTTTATGCTCATAAGCAAGAATATAGTGTAGATTTTTCATGGGCAAGTGGAAACATCTCTTTGAACACTGTGTGTGTGTGTCTCTCTCTCTCTCTCTCTCTCTCTCTCTCTCTCTCTCTCACACTCACTCACACACACACACACACACACACACACACACACACAGAGGGAGAGAGAGAGAGAGAGAGAAATGGGCAAGTGGAAACGTCACTGGGAAGACACTAACTCTCTCTCTCTCTCTCTCTCTCTCTCTCTCTCTCTTTCTAGAAAATTCACAAATGTAAGTGTAGTATTATATTAACCCAAACAAGAATTACAGAGCCACACAACAACAGCCCTGTATAGACCGTACCAGGGCACCAAGGACATCATCACCATAAATATTATCTTTAGACCATACACCGGCTACGATAGGAGCCGCCTAGAACGAATTAAGAACGGTGTCATGCAGCTCCGCTCCCATGATGGAAAAATTATCAGAAGGATGCACATTGTGCTTGATTGAAATCTACTTGATTATTTAGCAATGATCAGGGATTGTTAACATGCCAAGTTTAATGATTAATGTATGTCAGATACACCTTAAAAGGTCCAAGAGATGTCTTAATGATGCTAAAAAAGAGTATGCTTGAAGTGAGCACAGATGGTAGTTTATGATCTAGAGCTGTAGTGCTTGAATTTCTCTACCGGCCTATCTTTACGGTTTGTCGATTGGAGCTACGATGCGAAAGTTATGGCAGTTTGAAGTTCAAGTTGATGCAGATCCGTACCGAATTGGGCAACTGCACTTGAGGGGACAAAAATGAAGTGAATGTACAGGCCTGAAGTGCTCACTTTGTGGAGAGCGTCGATCTTTTCAGATCAGTGATTCATTAGGACAAATATGAACCTTGCATGGGCCTTGTAAGGAATCCTAATTTTTAGGGATTAAGGCTAATGGTGTGTAGGGTTAAGGGGACAAGGGCATTCAAGAAGTTAGTTTTGAGTAGGCTTTTCTAGCCTTTTTTTTAGACACATATAGGGTGTGGACCTAGGAGGTCACCTTCTCTCTCTAGCTTTTTGAAAGTGAAGGGAGTAAAGAGGTGTGGCCACATCATCAAAAACGTGGATCACTAAGAGCCAAAATTAGACTTTTTAAAAAAAAAGTTATTTTTACTTATTTTTGACTTAAAACTCCCCCCCAACATATATCCATATCAAAAAAGTATTTTTTGATATTTTTTTAAACTTACAAGCACTAAAAGTCCAATTTTTCCCAAAAAAACTCCCCCCAAAAAAAAAAAACCTTTCTTCTCTCTTCCTCCTCCCTCCTTTCTCCCTCTCCTCTCCCTCCCTGTCCCTTCTCTCCTCCTCCTCCCCTCTCTCCCTCTCCCCCAATGTCCCCTTCTCTCCTCCCTCTCCCTCCCCGCCCTCTTCTCTCCTCCTTCTCCACTCTCTCTCTCTCTCTCTCTCTCTCTCTCTCTCTCTCTCCCACTACCCCCTTGTCTTCTCCCATGTTCCTCTCTCTCCCTCCCTCCTCTCTCTTTTCATCCTTTGCTTCCTCATGCAACAGCTACCATGGTGCTCGAGGACATCACAAATCGTATGCATACATATTTGCTTGTTCGCAACGTTTGCACCGAAGGCCACACGTGAGGGTGAGCAGAGGTCATCCCAGGAACGTCGTACTATCAGTGAGATGAATGTTGACGATTCTTCAATATCTTGCCAATACCATCACATATTTGAATAAAACACCCCTTTATGCAAGGTAACAATATACTTCTTACTTTTGATTGTGTTCTTCTTATCATAAACTTTGAAGTCTAAGGTGTTGCCTCTACTTGTTTTGTAGTGCTTGGCACAAAAGTTGCTTTTATGCACAAATAGTGAAAGGCTACAGGTTAGAGAGTCCAAGTGTCACCATTTTTTCTCTAAAACAGTCTTCTTTGTTACATCTTGCAGGTAGGTGCTTCAAATCCATGCTTATTAGGGGTGGTAGTCTCATCCTAATGTATATTTTTGTATTGTTTATTCCCAGCTAGATAGAAATACTTGCAAATTGTACAATATATACTTAACAAGTGTCTTCATTATATAGCTTGAAAATATTGAATTCATACATGTTTTTGTTACAAGGTGACCTCTTGCTATGCTAGTTGAGTGGCGTTGTTTGCAAGAATGGCTCAAGGAACTTGCATAACATGAAGCTTTTATGGTGGCACAAAGCTCTCCTCAGTAGCAATGTGGCTCCCACTACACCAAAAATCATTATGCTGACATGAAGAGATCCCTAGTAGGACAATGCAAAAACTTTTCATCAGCAGCAACACACTCTTTCCTAACATGAGGGCACTTCTACCAAAGATATTTTTATGTGATAGGTCACCCCAGGAGCATACCATGTCATGGAATGGATGTAAGAACTATGACCGCACTACTCCTTGGAAAGTGTTCACAGATGTATGTTTATCAAAGTTAATGAGAAGAAATTTCGACTTTTTTGTTTGTTGATGTGTGAGAGCACTCTAGGTCTACCATATTTTAGATTGTTTTTGATAAGTTAAATAAAATTTGTAGTCATTTAAAGTGTAAGTTTGTTTTTGTTTGGTAAGATTGTACATGAGAAGACATAAAGTATAAAAGATCTTGACGGAATAAGCCTCGATTAGATTCCTACCATGCACTTGTGACACCAGACCTCTCCTTGAACCTTTTGATTTCTATCATTGTGGGAAGTCCAAGGGTGGTCTATTTTCAAATTTTTAGCAAAAACGTTTTTTTAAAGGAAATTTTGGGTATTTTAAAGTTTGTACATAGTCTAGGAGTTCATTCTGATTGTTTTCCTTCAGTTTCAATTTTTGATCGAGGGCACTCCTTGGAAGCCACTTTTGAAGGTGTTAGGGTGAGATTTTGAGAAAGTTTTGTATGTAGGAAATGCAGTCCTTAACACAATAGAAAACATTGGTTCTCTGAGTATTTTTAGATTCCATGGTTTTAATGCCCGTTCGAGCCCGTAGAGTAAGGAAAAGTTAAGAAATGTCTGTTTTACATCATTTTTTAAGAAATTGCCAACTTGCATGTTGATTTTTGGAAAATCCGAGTAGGATATGATTTTTTTGCATCACACGATGGTCGAAGAGCGTGACGAGATGAACAAATTTATGTGAGACAAGCCCAGACAGATTCAGAGCCAATTGAACACTAGAAGCTCTTGAAAACAACTTAAAAGTTCAACACTTCAAAAAAAAAAAAAAAAAAAAAGACCACTTGAATTATGACCATGCATAAAAAATATATTGTACTTGTCATTTTAGGGCCCCAGGGACCCTCAACATGAGGGGCCACAAGGGCGCGCAAATCGGCCATCGATTTGCGCGCCCTTGTGGCCCCTCATGTTGAGGGTCCCTGGGGCCCTAAAATGACAAGTATAGGCCTTTTTTTATGCATAGCCATGAGATAGAATTTGGCAAATTAATGTATTCATAGCAAACTCCCCCCCCCCCCAATGGCAAATAGCTAAACATTGTATCATGCGATGCATTAAAGAAAAGCTTGTACTTGTCATTTTAGGGGCCGAGGGACCCTCAACAAGAGGGGCCACAAGGGCACGCAAACTGGCCATCCAAAATTTTTGGATGGCCAGTTTGCGTGCCCTTGTGGCCCCTCTTGTTGAGGGTCCCTCGGCCCCTAAAATGACAAGTACAAGCTTTTTTTAATGCATGGCCATGAGATAGAACTGGGCAGTTTAATGTGTTCATAGCAACCCCTCCCTCCCCCCCCCCCCCCCAAATGGCAGATACCTAAACCTTGTATCATTCTTATCAACCATTTTTTACTTCCTTGTGTCCATCCACTGTTCTTGGAAATATCTTGGTCCCTATTTGTGCTTGGATGGGCATTCTACACGCCATTGTGGTCCCTCTTGTTGAGGGTCCCTGGGGCTTCAAAACGACAAATAGGGGCTTTGTTTTAATGTATGGCCATGAGATAGAGTTGTAGTGTTTGATTTCCGGAGTATTCACTATGTCAAATTTTCCTATATCATGTGCGTTCACCACAATGGATTGAAAGTAGCCCTTATAGGCCTTACCTACACATGTTTCTGTAAATTTACAAGCATATAAATTCCCTTCTGTTGAACACATGTGCTATGTTACATATACTTTAGTGAACTCCCAAGGTCAAAGGTCTCACAAATTTTGTGCACTCAGAACATTTAGCACTAGAAATCAACCAAACAAGGAGCCAATTTTTACCTCCTTGTGTTCACCTCGTGTTCTTGGGAATGTTTTGGTTAAGCCATTTCTTTGGTATTTAAAACCACATGTGACCCCTATTGTTATAGTATCCGACCAAAGGTTTCTTGATTAGCAGTTATATAGGTTCGAGTGATACATATCTTCTATGTTAACAATGCATGTATCTATAATTTATGTTTACACTTTCTCTATCCAAATGAGCTACATAGTAAAAATCAAATCCGCAATTCAACAATTAAGTTCACACGGTGATAGCTCTTGGTATGATCTTTAGCAATACCAAAAACACTACAACAAAAGAAGGTGTTATTGACGCATATATCGACGCTGCCCGTCGCTATACGCGTCGCTGTGAAACCAGTCGTTATTAGCGACGCTGATATCGACGCATATAGCGACGCGCATAGCGACGATCATAGCAGAAAAAAATTTTCTTGGGCAGAGGGCAGGTAGCCTAGCCTGTGCCCAGTTAAAAGATGGACACAGCCATAGCCAGACTTCCTGCCCTCTACCCAAGAAAGCGAGCAGCACCAAAATATCAACCATGCTCCCGCGCGCAAAAATTTCGACAGAGTTCCCTTTGTTTTTACATAAACTTTTCAAAAAAAACCATATCATGTATACGCCTCCTACATGCTATCCATGTAGGATCTCACATGAGATTTAAGGCCAATGAAAGACAACCGTACCAACTGAAAAGCACAACCATAACTTAAAAGCATAACCATAACGAACCATAACCATAATTTAAAAGCATAACCATAACTTAAAACCATAACCGGCTATAATCACTTTGATCAAAACCATAATGCAGATAACCATAACCATAAACAAAATTAACAATGACCATAAGCATAACCAGAAAAAGAAACAATAACTGTCTATACAATGACAATGACAATAATCATATCCATAAGGGAAACAATAACTGTCTGAACACTAACTGTTTGTACAAAAAAGAGACACAGAAGCGTGTCTGTGTCTCACAAAGCATACAGATGAAATCTGATCTACTAATGACTAGGCGTCGCAACCTGCACATAGGACAACTCACAAAATTAGTATTGATATTACTTCACATATACTGACTTAATTAAATCAACTCACACATATTAACGTCTCACCTCAAGCGATTAGCGAGACTGTAAGGCCTCCCAGTATATAGGCTCTCCTGAAGCTTCAAGATCATTCAGTACTTCATAGATACCTCTGTGATATCCATCTGACTCCTCCTCGCGTGATGAAGCTCGATGCATCGCAAGATTCTGCGTTTACACAAAAATCAAAGTAATAAGAATACATGATTCATCGTGTTTTAAAAAACGTCATAGTTAAGATTGGATTAGAAACTCACAAACTCATAGCGAAATGTGTCGAAGCCTCTGTTGCCAAGATGAGATGTCCCCCTAGTCTACCTACGCGGCCTCACGCTGCTGTCTGAACCGCGTGGCCGCTGTCCGCTCATCCTCCCTGATCTGCAGCCATGTCTGGTGTGGGATGCCCGAAGGCTTCGGCTAGCCGGTCCTGAAAGCCTTCCGAGCTGCATCTCGTCGATGTTTGATGGTGTCCCGTGCAACACCCTTGATTCACCGCGTCGAAACAACGGAAGAACCCGGAGCAAGCTGGTACTCTCTCAGGATGGTCTCCACTATGTAAGTGACTTTTTCCTTTTCTTGCTCATCCCAAGACGTCAGAACGCTGGTCGAAAACTGTAGCTCCACGAGCTGGCGAATCCGCTGTCGCATCTCAGTCCCGACTCTATCCATGTCAACAGAACCATCTCCCCGTACAATATAGAGCTTGGAGGCACTAGGATCGTGTGCCCCCCAAGGTGTCCGAGGTGTGCCAAGAGGTGTGTCGAGAGGTGTGCCTAGGTAAGACGGAGGTCGTGAGCGAGGAGGGGTTGAAGCATCTCTGGACCCTCCTCCAAGCAACCACCACCTCCACCTAACGATCGCCGAGATCGGCGAGTGCGCCCGTGCTACGGAGATGAGGACGTACCCGCATCTTCCCCACCCCTAGGTGTCGAAGCGGCTGTTATGGGAGAAGAAGGCGTCGTACCCATAGGCGTCATGAACCCCGTAGGCGTCCCCCCCTAGGCGTCGGTCCCTCGGGTGTGAATCCCAGAGGCGTAGTACCCGTGCCTCTGGCTACCCAGTACTGAGAAGCCTCTGCCATCTGAGCAGGCATCATCCGTGTAACGAAGCCCATGAATGCATTTGCACTCATGGAAGTGGCATCTGGAATCTCGCCTGCCATACTAAAGTCCTGCACAAAGAAAGTAAAATAAAGCGTCAGAACACAGTAACTGTTTAAATTAACTTTAAGCTTAATTTTAAATCAAAGTCTTCACACAAACACTTACAGGCCTAGGCCTCGACGAGTGAGGCATCATCGATAAGATCTTGCACCGTATCATCGTCTATCTCTAATTGGAAACATAACTCTGTCCCAACTCGTTCTAGAAGATTGTCTTCATCCATTGCATCTTCATCTACAAGTGTCAATTCTGGCTCGTCTACGTCATCCCTCGTATATCTGTCAGCTTTCTCTGCCATACCTTCGTCCATCTTATCTAATGTCACAATAGTATGGACTTCGTCTAACTAACTTTCCTCGAGGAGATCTTGCCCTTCAAATACTTGTTTATTTCTTGGAGCAACCTGAACCACAAACCACCATTGTTGCTCTCGAGGGTCCGGTACAAAGACCACTTGCTCGCAATGTTCGGGAGAGCAAATGTGTCGCTCGCATCTGTCCAAGTCTTTGTAGAATCTATTTGCACAAGTTTGTTTCCATCTCTGTGTACCGTTGCATTGCGACCAGAAGTAATCACCTTAACCCACTTCACATTCAACAAAAACATCTCAAACCGCCTGAAGCTTACTTTCAGGATATCTGACACCAGACCACAGTAATCCAGGTTGCTAGTGCTCTCATTCCTGTCTCTAGCACTGGCCTTGCTCTTTTGAATGAAACTAACCATTACCCCACTGTCAAACGTGTTTCTTCTGCTATCAATTTTTTGTGTTCTGAAATGATTTCCATGCGACCACAGTGCCATGTATGTATGATACTTCCAGTCACATCCAATAGCCAGCTCTTCCTCTTCTAGAGATATGGGTTCTCGGATCTGTCTAGCTGCTCTCACTGTCTTGTCCAACCATGCCATTGTAGGGAATTCAGGTAGAGGAGCGAGATAGTCTGACAAGGGTAAGCCTCTAGTCGTTCGACTTCGCCTGAAATCCTGTCGCTCTAGATTGTGTCTCTCTTTCTCTTCTTCGTACCTTTCAAGCCATTTTTGCATCGGCACTGAATTTAGTATACAGAACTTCATGATCTTTTCTCGCATGGCCAGGTTTATTTTCTTCGGCACCCCTTGCCCTTGCGGCTCCTCTCCCACCAGTCTTGCATCCTCCTCATCGCTCCACAGTCGAGGAATTTCTGGGTCAGAAACGGATAGAAATTCGGTCGTCAATACAAGAGACTCTTGCACCAGCCATCCTTCTTCCATGCTCTCCTCTGGACGCGCTTTTTGGCGAACAAAACCCTTAAGTGTTTTCATGAACCGCTCTAGAAAGAACATCCAACGGCTGTGGACTGTACCTGCCACTGCAACCTCATCTACTACATGGACGAGCAAGTGCATTTGGATAGTTAGGCATCTCGTGGGTAGATACTTCTCAATCATGCAAACTGCCTCAATGGAGTTAGCCCTTGCGACTGCAATAGATTCCTCCCGTATCTCCTTGGAAGAGATCCACCGCACTAGCTCTGAAATCTTGTATATGCAGGTTCGCACTTTCTCCGTTAAACACCCCTTGATCGCAATTGGAAGAATGAATTGCAAGAACTTTTGCCATTCGTGCGATTTCAACCCTGGCAGTTGATCGTCACGGGTGAATGCTGTCTTGAGACATTGCATATATCCTGTTGGTGTCCTGAACTCTGAAATCACCCTTTTCACTTGTCGCTCTTTGCTTTTTAGCAATACCCATGGCGCTCTTGGAAGTTTTGTTTGACCAGCTTCATTGGTGAAAGGCCACAGCTCTGGCATCTTTCCAACCGACTGCAAATCATCTCGTGAAGCTCGATTGTCTTTCATTCCCATGATTGTCTTCCAGAGGAGCTCTCCCACATTCTTGAATATATGCATTGGATCCAGCAAATGGTTAATTAGTAGATCACCCTAGTATGGCAACGTATGGAGAATGGACAAACGTTACTTCCTGGAACAGGTTGCCCCTCATGTTGCTCCCATCGGCGACGCCACTCTTGTACACGCATAAGACGACATTCGACGCGACCAAGCTGGCCTTCGCGCAAGTGATGGCCATCTGGAAGATAAGGGTGGTGGCCTTGATAAATTGTCTTTCGAAGAGAGGTAGAATAGCGCACATCCAAAGACTGCCCGCAAATTGGACATGCATTGTATCCCGAAGTTGTTAGTCCTGTATATATCAAAGCATATAGCGACGCGCATAGCGACGACCATAGCAGAAAAAATTTTTCTTGGGCAGAGGGTAGGTAGCGCAGTTAAAAGATGGACACAGCCATAGCCAGACTTCCTGCCCTCTACCCAAGAAAGCGAGCAGCACCAAAATATCAACCATGCTCCCGCGCGCAAAAATTTCGACAGAGTTCCCTTTGTTTTTACATAAACTTTTCAAAAAAAACCATATCATGTATACGCCTCCTACATGCTATCCATGTAGGATCTCACATGAGATTTAATGCCAATGAAAGACAACCGTACCAACTGAAAAGCACAACCATAACTTAAAAGCATAACCATAACGAACCATAACCATAATTTAAAAGCATAACCATAACTTAAAACCATAACCGGCTATAATCACTTTGATCAAAACCATAATGCAGATAACCATAACCATAAACAAAATTAACAATAACCATAAGCATAACCAGAAAAAGAAACAATAACTGTCTATACAATGACAATGACAATAATCATATCCATAAGGAAAACAATAACTGTCTGAACACTAACTGTTTGTACAAAAAAGAGACACAGAAGCGTGTCTGTGTCTCACAAAGCATACAGATGAAATCTGATCTACTAATGACTAGGCGTCGCAACCTGCACATAGGACAACTCACAAAATTAGTATTGATATTACTTCACATATACTGACTTAATTAAATCAACTCACACATATTAACGTCTCACCTCAAGCGATTAGCGAGACTGTAAGGCCTCCCAGTATACAGGCTCTCCTGAAGCTTCAAGATCATTCAGTACTTCATAGATACCTCTGCGATATCCATCTGACTCCTCCTCGCGTGATGGAGCTCGATGCATCGCAAGATTCTGCGTTTACACAAAAATCAAAGTAATAAGAATACATGATTCATCGTGTTTTAAAAAACGTCATAGTTAAGATTGGATTAGAAACTCACAAACTCATAGCGAAAGGTGTCGAAGCCTCTGTTGCCAAGATGAGATGTCCCCCTAGTCTACCTGCGCGGCCTCACGCTGCTGTCTGAACCGCGTGGCCGCTGTCCACTCATCCTCCCTGATCTGCAGCCATGTCTGGTGTGGGATGCCCGAAGGCTTCGGCTAGCCGTTCCTGAAAGCCTTCCGAGCTGCATCTCGTCGATGTTTGATGGTGTCCCGTGCAACACCCTTGATCCACCGCGTCGAAACAACGGAAGAACCCGGAGCAGGCTGGTACTCTCTCAGGATGGTCTCCACTATGTAAGTGACTTTTTCCTTTTCTTGCTAATCCCAAGACGTCAGAATGCTGGTCGAAAGCTGCAGCTCCACGATCTGGCGAATCCGCTGTCGCATCTCAGTCCCGACTCTATCCATGTCAATAGAACCATCTCCCCGTACAATATAGAGCTTGGAGGCACTAGGATCGTTTGCCCCCCAAGGTGTCCGAGGTGTGCCAAGAGGTGTGTCGAGAGGTGTGCCTGGGTAAGACGGAGGTCGTGAGCGAGGAGGGGTTGAAGCATCTCTGGACCCTCCTCCAAGCAACCACCACCTCCACCTAACGATCGCCGAGATCGGCGAGTGCGCCTGTGCTACGGAGATGAGGACGTACCCGCATCTTCCCCACCCCTAGGTGTCGAAGCGGCTGTGATGGGAGAAGAAGGCGTCGTACCCATAGGCGTCCTGAACCCCGTAGGCGTCCCCCCCTAGGCGTCGGTCCCTCGGGTGTGAATCCCAGAGGCGTAGTACCCGTGCCTCTGGCTACCCAGTACTGAGAAGCCTCTGCCATCTGAGCAGGCATCATCCGTGTAACGAAGCCCATGAATGCATTTGCACTCATGGAAGTGGCATCTGGAATCTCGCCTGCCATACTAAAGTCCTGCACAAAGAAAGTAAAATAAAGCATCAGAACACAGTTGTTTAAATTAACTTTAAGCTCAATTTTAAATCAAAGTCTTCACACAAACACTTACAGGCCTAGGCCTCGACGAGTGAGGCATCATCGATAAGATCTTGCACCGTATCATCGTCTATCTCTAATTGGAAACATAACTCTGTCCCAAGTCGTTCTAGAAGATTGTCTTCATCCATTGCATCTTCATCTACAAGTGTCAATTCTGGCTCGTCTACGTCATCCCTCGTATATGTGTCAGCTTTCTCTGCCATACCTTCGTCCATCTTATCTAATGTCACAATAGTATGGACTTCGTCTGACTAACTTTCCTCGAGGAGATCTTGCCCTTCAAATACTTGTTTATTTCTTGGAGCAACCTGAACCACAAACCACCATTGTTGCTCTCGAGGGTCCGGTACAAAGACCACTTGCTCGCAATGTTCGGGGAGAGCAAATGTGTCGCTCGCATCTGTCCAAGTCTTTGTAGAATCTATTTGCACAAGTTTGTTTCCATCTCTGCGTACCGTTGCATTGCGACCAGAAGTAATCACCTTGAACCACTTCACATTCAACAAAAAACATCTCAAACCGCCTGAAGCTTACTTTCAGGATATCTGACACCAGACCACAGTAATCCAGGTTGCTAGTGCTCTCATTCCTGTCTCTAGCACTGGCCTTGCTCTTTTGAATGAAACTAACCATTACCCCACTGTCAAACGTGTTTCTTCTGCTATCAATTTTTTGTGTTCTGAAATGATTTCCATGCGACCACAGTGCCATGTATGTATGATACTTCCAGTCACATCCAATAGCCAGCTCTTCCTCTTCTAGAGATATGGGTTCTCGGATCTGTCTAGCTGCTCTCAGTGTCTTGTCCAACCATGCCATTGTAGGGAATTCAGGTAGAGGAGCGAGATAGTCTGGCAAGGGTAAGCCTCTAGTCGTTCGACTTCGCCTGAAATCCTGTCGCTCTAGATTGTGTCTCTCTTTCTCTTCTTCGTACCTTTCAAGCCATTTTTGCATCGGCACTGAATTTAGTATACAGAACTTCATGATCTTTTCTCGCATGGCCAGGTTCATTTTCTTCGGCACCCCTTGCCCTTGCGGCTCCTCTCCCACCAGTCTTGCATCCTCCTCATCGCTCCAGAGTCGAGGAATTTCTGGGTTAGAAACGGATAGAAATTCGGTCGTCAATACAAGAGACTCTTGCACCAGCCATCCTTCTTCCATGCTCTCCTCTGGACGCGCTTTTTGGCGAACAAAACCCTTAAGTGTTTTCATGAACCGCTCTAGAAAGAACATCCAACGGCTGTGGACTGTACCTGCCACTGCAACCTCATCTACTACATGGACGAGCAAGTGCATTTGGATAGTTAGGCATCTCGTGGGTAGATACTTCTCAATCATGCAAACTGCCTCAATGGAGTTAGCCCTTGCGACTGCAATAGATTCCTCCCGTATCTCCTTGGAAGAGATCCACCGCACTAGCTCTGAAATCTTGTATATGCAGGTTCGCACTTTCTCCGTTAAACACCCCTTGATCGCAATTGGAAGAATGAATTGCAAGAACTTTTGCCATTCGTGCGATTTCAACCCTGACAGTTGATCGTCACGGGTGAATGCTGTTTTGAGACATTGCATATATCCTGTTGGTGTCCTGAACTCTGAAATCACCCTTTTCACTTGTCGCTCTTTGCTTTTTAGCAATACCCATGGCGCTCTTGGAAGTTTTGTTTGACTAGCTTCATTGGTGAAAGGCCACAGCTCTGGCATCTTTCCAACCGACTGCAAATCATCTCGTGAAGCTCGATTGTCTTTCATTCCCATGATTGTCTTCCAGAGGAGCTCTCCCACATTCTTGAATATATGCATTGGATCCAGCAAATGGTTAATTAGTAGATCACCCTAGTACGACAACGTATGGAGAATGGACAAACGTTTCTTCCTGGAACAGGTTGCCCCTCATGTTGCTCCCATCGGCGACGCCACTCTTGTACACGCATAAGACGACATTCGATGCGACCAAGCTGGCCTTCGTGCAAGTGATGGCCATCTGGAAGATAAGGGTGGTGGCCTTGATAAATTGTCTTTCGAAGAGAGGTAGAATAGCGCACATCCAAAGACTGCCCGCAAATTGGACATGCATTGTATCCCGAAGTTGTTAGTCCTGTATATATCAAAGCATGAATCAGGCCAAGGCAAAGGGCTTGCGAATAGCAAGAATTTTGTAAATCAATAACCATTACCAGAAGCTTCTCCGTATCCTGGCCAATCATGCATAGTCCACATAGGAAGTCCATGGATCCTTGCATGCTGTTGTCGTATTGGTTCAACCGCATCTGCTATGTCGATCCCATGCCATAACTCCTGGAGCTCTTCAACTAGTGGAGCTAGATAAACTAGGTACAATCAAGCTTAAAATCAAATGACCCTTCTTGATAGCAAGCCACGGCGGGAGATTGTAATTGATAAGGCACACATGCCAAGTTCTCCATGACGAGCTTCTCAAGCCAAATGGATTGACTCCATCCATTGCCACGCCCAAACGCAAATTGCGTGGTTCACTCTTAAAATGTGGCCAGGTATCTTCAATGTGCCTCCAAGCCTTCGAATCAGCGAGCACCCTAAATGTTGCGTCAGTGGATCTATTCGTAGAATGCCACCGCATCAACTTTGCAATGGAACCACAACGAAACATGTTGTTTATCCTAGGAATAATAGGGAAATTCCGCAACACTTTAGCTGGCACTGTCTCGCCAACTGCATCTTGTTTGTAGCGCATTGCGCCGCACTTAGGACACGACAGACAATCTGCGAATTCATTGCGAAAAAGAATGCAATCATTTGGACATGCATGAATCTTGTTGTAGTCCAAGCCAACTAAGGTCAGAAGTTGCTTTGCGTTTGGCCTGGAGGGGGGCATTTCATTGCCAGCCGGGAGAAGTTTCTCCCGCAATAACCTGTTTAAGCCACATTAAATTAAAAAGCTCTCCGAGCACATCACCGTTGCAATCGGAAATCTCTTTTGTAAATTATGTACCTAAACAAAGCAGTGACGCTTGCATCTGACCACCCGTACACTGACTGAAGATTCAAAAATGCGAGACAAGTACGAAGCACAGATATTTTGGTGCCTTCATAGATTGGTTGACGTACCAACTTCCTCAACATGTCTTCAGGAGATAGGCGCACGGCTTCTGGTGCCGCTTCTTTCGCGTTCTCCTCGCTTGTCTGGAAGAAGGCATCCAGCATCTCCTCCATGCCGTCGTCTTCTGTCTGTAAGCCCTTTTCTACTTCCATCCGTGGCTCTATATTGGTCGGACCTTCACGCATAATCTTTTTTCTCTCTCTCTCAAATGTAGGTGCTATGTCGCGAAAATCAATGCCCGTTCCATAGGAGTCGTATCGCAAATTCTATACGGTTTCTCTAGAAAACTCTCCGTACTTGTGCACATGCTCATTACATATCCTACGCTTGCGCAGGATTTGATACTTGCAGAGCGTGCACGAGTATGCAACCTTTTCCTCCATGTTAGTTGATGACGTTGCCATCTACAATGATTATGAATGTTGTTTTAATATATATATATATATACTCCTCACAATGTAAACTACCTCGCATTCTATAGTCTTACCCAATCTCTGTACACCTCGGTCTAGAGGTGTACGGAGATCAGGACCACCGGGTCAAAATCTCGTCTTTATTGGTCAAATCCTATATGGGTAGACATATACGTGCACTCCCAGGTGTACATGGCAATGCATGTAGCAGGCAAAACCCCTTTGCCTCTTTTAGTTCCATAGTTTCTTCTCTGTCTACGAATCCACCTGCCTCCTTTCCGAGGTAGCCTGTCAAAGAAAGTTTTCTAATGCCGCACTTGATGAATCATATATTAAAGCATGACCATTTTTGTCATTTTTGTAATGTTTCGTCTGTTTACAATTTTTTGCACAGGTTTTTCCAAGGATATTATGCCCATCCTGGTGTTTTTTTCACCACATGCACAAGCCATGGAAGTTCTCAGCCCAATGAAAGTTTTCTACCTGATTGTAAACCGGACGGGGCCTCCATGTCCAAGCCAGAAGATAATGTGGAGATGGATGAGCAACTTGAGAAAGATTCAGAAGCCTTGCATGGTTCTTGCTCAAAAAAGCGATCTCGATCTCTCTTTCTCTCTCGATCTCACTCTCGCTATCTCTCTTTCTCTCTCTCTCTCTCTCTCTCTCTCTCTCTCTCTCTCTCTCTCTCTCTCTCTCTCTCTCTCGATCTCGCTCTCGCTCTCGCTATCTCTCTTTCTCTCTCTATTTCCTTATTTTCCTATCTCTCTCTCTGTCTCGCTCTTCACTTCCCTACCTCTGTCTCTCTCTCTCTCTCTCTCTCTCTCTATATATATATATATATATATATGTATATATAATATATATATATATATATATAACTCTCTTTCTCTATCTCTCTAGCTATTTTCTATCTCTCTCTCTCTCTAATTACCTCTCTCTCTCTCTCTCTCGCTCTCTACTTCCCTATCTCTCTACTGATCGAAAGAGCGACTGAGCTAGGGAGATCTAGACGTCCACAACTGCGGAGGACTACACAACATCGAGAGAGGCTGCATCCGAGGATCTAGCTAGGTCACTTTGGCTCGACATGCATAACGCCCGATCAGACCACTGACCATGGAGGAGATTGATGAGATCCACCAGCGACAACTGCTAGATCTCCTATGATCTACCTATCCCAGCTAGCTGGTTTAGCCGTTTAGTCCATACCCAACAGTTTAGGATTCCATAATATTTTATTTTGTCATCTTCTTACTCTGACTTTGTATCAGATCCATCACATTGTAACTTTCTTGTCTCGTGTCTCATAGGTCACTTTGGCCTTTCGAAGACGTTAATATAACATTTCATTTCATTTCTCTTTTTAATTATTTTTCTTTAATTTAAATTTCCTAATCATACATTAATTCTCTCTCTCTCTCTCTCTCTCTCTCTCTCTCTCTCTGATTACCTACACACACACATTTCTCTCTCTCTCTCTCTCTCTCTCTCTCTCTCTCTCTCTCTCTCTCTCTCTCTCTCTTCCTACACACACACACACACACACTTCTCTCTCTCGCTCTCTCGCTCTCTCTCTCTCTCTCTCTCTCCCTCTCTCCTACACACACACACACACACACACATCTCTCTCTCTCTCTCTCTCTCTCTCTCTCTCTCTCTCTCTCTCTTTCCTACACACACACACCGCTCTCTCTCTCTCTCTCTCTCTCTCTCTCTCTCTCTCTCTCTCTCTCTCTCTATTTCCTACACACACACACCTCTCTCTCTCTCTCTCTCTCTCTCTCTCTCTCTCTCTCTCTCTTTCCTACACACACACACACACCGCTCTCTCTCTCTTTCCTACACACACACCTCTCTCTCTCTCTCTCTCTCTCTCTCTCTCTCTCTCTCTTTCCTACACACACACACACACACGATGTAGAGAGAGAGAGAGAGAGGGGTTTGGGGGGGGGGGGGGGGGGGGGGGGGGCATAATACCTGCGCAACAGGTGGAGGCCAAGATTTGAGCAGAGCGCAGGTGAAAATGGCCCCTGTTGCTCGCGGGTTTCGTTTTTTTCCCCCAAATTTTTTTGCGTTGCTATACGCGTCGATAGACACGTGGGAAATAAAGCCTTTCCACATGTATATCGATGCACATTGCGACGCGTATATCGACGCCCGCTAATTTCGTCGATATACGCGCGTCAATATCTTCATGTAGTGTTGTAGTGAAATAAATAGCTACCAATAGCGCATGAATAAGGATATTTAAGAAGGTTTGATACCAAAAACTTGTCAACACTACTCAAACAGGTGGAAACTCAAAGGCTTTATAATATATATGATGAAACAAGAATCAATAATAAGTCACCCCTATATATCTACACCTCCATCTCAAGTTTTCATTTCTCTAAGTCAAGCTTGGCATAGGCATAGTATGGAAACAATAACATTTTGGAAAGCAAGAATTTAGCTTTCTCAACTTTTGAAATGTTGCTGTTGATATATATTCAACATCCCCAAATGAGGACATCTTGACAAAGGTTATGATCCACTTAATAAGAATAACCATTAGTGATTAAACTAAAATCAAAATATTGCATGAATTTCTTCATGGTGGAATGATTAAGACTTGAAACTTCAAACATCTTACAGGCAAATCAGAATATCCAAAAAAATCAACAATATTTCTCAAATCTGTATGAAACTCAAGTAATCTAAATAAAATACTCTCAGTCAGTGCGACACCATTTAACAAAAAGAAATATTTGTATTGCATTTATAGAGGAATCCAGTCTCATAAAAATAATTACAAATGGAGACAATGTTGTTGCTGTTAGGCTTCTCTTACAAGTATTTGTCTTTCTCATCTAGAGATTCATATACACGAGTATTTGTGTGTCTATGACACTAGGGAAGATAGTAGTACTATAGGGATGGCCTTTCTAAGAGCTCCTAGAGAGTACCTATTGGTTCAAGATTCTACAAAAATCCTACTATTCTTATCAAAATCTATTAACACGGTAGTGAAAGGTTCCTCACGGAACAAAAATAGGGTGATTTCCATCTCTGCACATGGTTGCTTGCTCATGTCCTCTCAAAACAAGTTGACTCTGTAAGTAAACAACAGATTATGTGAGCACAAAGTTATAAAATACAAAATGATATCATTCTAATAATCTAATGACAACTATACAAAGAATAATTTATAAGAAAAGTATTTGACGACTCTCCATAGATAACACAACTTACTTACATTGTGAGACTCAATCACATGCTACAAAACTATAGATGGGGCACCAAAGACGTCAACAAAATAGCACCACCTAATGTTATGAGGTGTGAAGCCTAAACATTGAAAGCCATAAAGAGGTTAATTCCCTTCAACATGATAAACTTAAAGATGGAGATGATCTTAAGCTCTGAATGTAAGCTACAAGGGTAGTTTTCTCACCATTCTATCTTTATGTTGGAGATGAATCCTTGCAATGCCCATGCATTATTCACACCTCCTGTTCTTGTGGTATGCAAGTCATGTGAGTTGATGCTTTTTCCACCTTCGGGAGTAGAGGTTTCCATGTAGTGCGAGTGAATGAAAGTAGAAGAAGGAGAATCTTGTTTCATGCTGTAATGGAGGTGAGAGAAGGGAATGGAGCTAGCTTGGTGTGGAACTATGTGGTGGGCAAGGGGAAGAGATGGGGGAGAAGCTTTCTTGGTGCTACAATGGAGATGGGAGAAAGCTAGTAGAGAGATAATGTTGGACTATAGGGGGTGCATGTGGTTGTTGTAGCCATGGAGAGCTTGGAAAAGGGTTTGTAGAGAGAGAAAATCACTTTTAGCTATAGAATAGGTTTGGAAAGACTTTGGAGGGTGGAAAATGATGTTTTGAATTTTTTTGGAAAAATTTAATTTTTTGGAACTTTTTAGTGCACGTTTTTGACTTTTGGAGGTCAAAAATACTTTTTTGACCATGAAATAGGTCAGGGGACCTTTTAAGGAGGGAAAACTTGAAATTTGAAATTTTTTGAAAATTTGAAATTTTTCGTGTATTTTTAAATCCGGGCCAAAAAGTGGGGGAAAAAAGGTCAAAGTGGTCTCCCCCCCCCTCCCTTTCCCCTAGCCACCTCCCTTACCTTTTCACTAGGTAAGAGGCCATTAAGAGGTGTAAGGTGTTGAAGATGATGAAACAGGAAACAGAAGGAAGACAGCAACTCAGAGTAGGAAGAAGATGGAGAAGGAGAAGACACAGAGCTTGTGTACGAGATCTCTGTAGTCTCTCTCTCTGTATTGGAATAATAATTGTGTACAAACTCAGAGCTACAAAGCTTATATGAAACCCTAAGAGATAAGGTGTCCTTTCACACCGGATGTCCAAGGGGAAAAACCCAGTGGGAGAAAAGTGCCCCTGGTGAAGCGCGTATACACACTAACACTACTAGATGTCTACAAATCCCCCCTGTAGTGATAGTGTGAATCCGTACAAGGTAGCAGATCATCATGTGTATGAGAGTAAGCCCAAAGCTTTTCGGAAAGCTTCAAACTTTTCTCGTGATAACGCCTTCGTAAATAGATCTGCAATGTTATCCTGTGTAGGACAGTAAGTTAGTGTGATCTCCCCTGCATGTAGCCTTTCCCTGACATAGTGGTAGTGAACCTCTATGTGCTTTGTTCTTGCATGAAATACTGGATTCCTTGCAACTGCCATAGCACTCTGACTGTCAGTGAAAATGGTAGTGGGTGCCTGCTGACACTCACAAAGATCTGCCAATAACCTGCGAATCCATACACAATCAACTGTTGCCGTGAAAGCTGCCCTGTACTCAGCTTCACAAGTTGATGTAGCCACTGTGGGTTGCTTCTTGCTTAGCCAAGATATACATGCATTTCCCAAGAAAAAACAATTGCCACTTGTGGAATGTCGTGTGTCAAAATCACCAGCCCAATCTGAATCGCTGTAACCAAGAAGCTGCATAGAATTGTGCTTTCCATACATATCCCCCCTTGGAAAGAACATGGCAAGATTAGGGGTACCTGAAAGGTAACGAAGTATGCGCTTCACAGCCTGCCAATGATGCATACCTGGGCTGTGCATAAATCTGCTTGCTTGTGAAACCCCAAATTGAATGTCTGGACGAGTGTTGCCTGCCAAATATATCAAGCAACCAACCGCTGCTGCATAAGTATGTACATCAAAAGTTTCTCCAGCATCATGCATGCTCAACTTTGATCCAGTTTCTACGGGTGTAGAGATTGGCTTACAATTTTGCATACCAAACTTGTCCAAAATTTTATGCAAATATTTTGCCTGCAACATGTATATGCCATCTTCTGATTGCACAAACTGAATACCCAAGTAATAATGTAGCAAACCAAGATCAGACATCTCAAAGGTTTTTCTCAAAGCATCTTTAAACGCTTCAATTTCATCTGCACTATTGCCTGTAAGAAGCATATCATCCACATAAAGTGTTAGCATAATGAGAACTCCATCTCTCTTTTTGACATACAAAGTACTTTCTGTTGGACTATTCTGAAATCCCTGACCAATCAAATAAGTATGTATCTTCTCATACCATGCTCTTGGAGCCTGTTTGAGACCATACAAAGCTTTACGCAATCTACATACCTTTTGCTCTTGACCTTTTACAACAAAACCACTTGGTTGACTTACATAAACTTCTTCCTGCAAATCACCATTCAAAAAAGCAGTTTTGATATCCAACTGATGCACTTTCCAACCATGATGAGCAGCAATTGCAACTAGTGATCTAACTGTGGACGCACGAGAAGTAGGAGCAAAGGTTTCATCATAATCTATGCCTTTCTGTTGCGCATAGCCTTTTGCCACAAGCCTTGCTTTGTACCTGTCAACAGTACCATCTTGTTTCCTTTTTACCTTAAAAACCCACTTTGTACCAATAGGCTTTTTACCTGTAGGCAAGTCCACTAGATCCCATGTATGATTCTTACGAATAGAATCAATTTCTTGCTGCATAGCATCTTTCCACTGAACACACTCTAAAGCTTGTTCAAATGAATCAGGCTCATCTGCATCACAAAGAGTGCTAAAGCAAGCCAAATCTACTTGCTCTCTGCCAAAAGTAGTACCAGCACGTGTTTTTCGTGGCAACGGTGCATCCAACTTGCTATCCTGCAAAGTTTTCTGAACCCATTTAGGTAAGGTTCTTTCTTCCCTGAGAACTTCTTGCTCTTCACGCACAATTTCCTCTACATCATGAGGTGTCACATGCTGATCAAAAGATTGATCAAGATTATCAACCTGTTGTGATTCTTGATTCTCCACAAAAGAAGGAAGCAAACCTTCAAATACATCATGTGTCTGCATATGAGGTACATCAAAAGCAACCATAGGTTGAGCAGTAGTTTCTGCAAAAATTACATCACGACTTTCAAAAATCTTGTTTGTAGCAGGATTGTAAAGTCTATAACCTTTACTTCCACTACTGTACCCCACAAATATACATTTGATTGCCTTATCATCAAGCTTCCCACGTAACTGCTGAGGGATGTGAGCATAAGCAAGACAACCAAAAACACGAAGATAACTGACTGAAGGTTTTTTGTCATACCAAGCTTCATATGCAGTAATGGTCTTCAAGGCACGAGTAGGACACCTGTTCAAAACATGTGCTGCACAAGCAACTGCCTCCATCCATAGCTTATGAGGCAAACTCTTAGCCTTGAGCATACATCTAGCTGTCTCCATTAAAGACCTGTTCTTCCTTTCTGCAACACCATTCTGTTGTGGTGTGTATGGCATAGTGCATTGGTGTTTAATGCCTTTCTTTCCCAAAAAATCCTTAAATGCACCTGACATGTATTCACCTCCTCGATCGGTACGAAGAGTCTGTACTTTGCAACCTGTTTCATTTTCAACCATGGCGACATAATGTTGAAAAACTGCAAACACATCTGACTTTGCTTTGAGTGGATACACCCAACAAAACCTGGAAAAGTCATCAATGAAGGTCACAAAATAAAGGCTGTTTCCCAAAGATGGCGTCCTCATAGGACCACATACATCACTGTGTACAAGCTGCAACTTTCGTGTCGCTCTAACTGAACCATCCTGCGAAAATGCAAATCTGTGCATCTTTCCAAGAACGCAACCTTCACATACATGTCTTGGTGGCATCTCCAATAAAGACAAATGATGCACCATATTATGACGTTGTAAAGTCATCAAACTGCCATAACTAACATGCCCAAATCTAGCATGCCACAACTCAGCATCCTGCATGGCCTGAGTCTTTGTTTCTGCAATACATACCTGAATCTGCTTTTCATAACGATCTAGCACAAATAGTCCATTTTCCAGCGTACCTGTAGTGATAAGAGAATAACCATTCTCTCGATCTCGTACAACACATCTGTCATCCTCAAAAATGACCCGAAGACCATTTTTTGCAAGAGAGGATACAGACAACAAATTCTTCTTGATCCCTGGAACATATAAGACATCTGGCAAGCATAAATCTGAACCATCTGAAATGGTAATCAAAATCTTACCAACGCCTTTGATTGGATAAGAAGCATTATTTGCACATGTCACCTTCTTTCCTGCTGGAGTTGCATCCAATGAACAAAACAAATCCTTCCTTGAAGTAATATGCCTGGATGCACCACTATCAAAGTACCAAATCATTTGTGTCTTGTCAACACTGTAAGCAGAAAAATTTGAACATACTACAAAAGCATAAGAATCCTGCACAAAGTTTGCAGACTCTTCTTTAGCTGTAGAAGAATCACCAGAAGCTGAAACAACCAAACTTGACTCTTTCTTCTTTTCTTTAGCAATTCGCTTTTTACACTCACTAATGTAGTGACCAGGTTTCTTGCAGTAGTGACATTTACCTTTCTTCTTGGACTTGTCTGAATCACCTTTAGACTTCTCTGAAGATTGTCCTGCACTAGACTTGGAGTAATGAGCACTCTCTTTACCCCTGTTTTTGTTCTGTACAACAAGAGCATGATCCATACCATCCACCTGTAAAGACTTGTTCTTACGTGATTGATCCTCCTGCAATAGCAAAGCCACTAACTCTTCAAAATGAAGAGGGTCAGGATTAGCTCGCAAAGACAGAGTCAAAGAAGTCTGAAAAGTCAAATAAGATGGTGGTAGTGAATTGAGTGTTTTGGAAACCAAGTCCTTCTCTGGAATCACTTCATCAATGCTAAGCAATTGCTCTTTAAGATCCCTGATTTTTGTAAGATGCTCGATAATATCGTCACTTTCGTCCATCTGTATTTTGTCAAGTTGTTTCTTCAAAAACTCTATTCTGGCAGCATTTCTTCCTCCAAACATAGCTTGCAGAGTGTTCCAAGCATCCTCAGAAGTTCTGCAAGATCTGATATGTGGTGTGATTGTCCTCTTTATGGTTAAGGCAATCACAGCCATAGCCTGTGCATCTTTAGTATCCCATCTCTTTTGCTCTGGAGTGACTTGTGAGGGTCCTGCACCAACAGCTGCACCACGACCAGGCGTGGCAGGTGCAATGCTACCTGGACGAACTTCATCTCCAGATACATAATCCCACAATCCTTTACCAACCAAAACATTTTTGGCCATAAAAGACCAAAGAGAATAGTTGGTACCATCCAATTTGTCTTCGGATGTAAACGCACCAAAAATCTCTTTCTCCGTAGATTGAGCCATACTGTAGATGCACACAAGAGAGCAAAAGAACCTCCAAGAGATTCACAAATCTCTTCTCCAATCCAAGCAAAACTCTACACAAAATCTCAGCACAAAGCTAAGACAAGCTGCTTCCCAAAAGAACTGTTTACCTGAAGAAAATCTGTCAGAAAGCACACCCTCTTGATCTAAACGCCTCGGAAAAGTAACTTCTGCTACGCTGCTCAGAACGAAATTCTGAGGGCTCGAACGGCTTCGAAAGGGGGGTAAAACCCAAGGTCGCCTGGTCAGAATACTCCCGGAACGTCGAGGATGCTCCCACGAACAAATTTTCCGAAAACTGCCTGAAAACTGCGATTGCGCGCGCGGACGCGAAAACGCAAGTAGAGGCTCTGGAAATCACCTTGCTCTGATACCAATTGTTGAAGATGATGAAACAGGAAACAGAAGGAAGACAGCAACTCAGAGTAGGAAGAAGATGGAGAAGGAGAAGACACAGAGCTTGTGTACGAGATCTCTGTAGTCTCTCTCTCTGTATTGGAATAATAATTGTGTACAAACTCAGAGCTACAAAGCTTATATGAAACCCTAAGAGATAAGGTGTCCTTTCACACCGGATGTCCAAGGGGAAAAACCCAGTGGGAGAAAAGTGCCCCTGGTGAAGCGCGTATACACACTAACACTACTACATGTCTACATAAGGCTACCTTGTCCCCCTACTTTTTTGAGGGTATAGAGTGTGTCCACCGCCCTCTTCCTATTGGCTGGCCTCTAATTAACCTTAATCCCAAAGGGCCCCTAGAGGGTTCATATTTTTCCTAATGTGGAGTTTCGATTGCCAAGATATTGGCCGTTAAAGATTCACCGGTGGCCGGTTCCGTACCGGTCCGCTCGGTCGGAGTGCCATCTGGGAATTTTTGACTTCGACTGTGTTATCTTTTGTAGGGCACTAATAATTATATATGGGAGAGGATTTGAACTCGACACTACTTTAGTCAAAATCTGTGTCATCACTGTGCTTGGTACTGGATCCGGGCCAAATGTGATGCCGTATAGAAGCACATAAGGCTTTTGAAGATCTTCGTGTCTGGAATGTCATCTCTCGGAATGCAATGATCACAGGATATACCCAACAAGGCAGGGCCAAGAAGTTGGGTATTTTGAGCAGAAGCAAAAGAGGAAAACTCTCCGAATGTGATCACTTATACTTGCATCTTGAAGGCGTATTGCACTAAGAAGCTGATATAGGCATCAAAATTCTCGATGATATTGTTAGTTGATGGCTACTGGAGAAAGTTTTTGAGCTTGGCGATGCTTTGGCCGATGTGTATATCAAGTGTGACCTGAAGAGGGGTGGCCACCCAATTAAAGGGTAAAATTGAGTGTGAAAGAAAGAAAACAAAAATGGCGATGGCTAAGGCAGAGAGCGGTAGAGCAAGGTGGCGAGAAAAACTCACGCAGTCTTGAGGAGTTGCCGGTTGACGCCGACCAAGAAACACGAATTGCTCGGCTTAGCAGGGCGACGTTACACTGGGGCCGAATTTGCAGCGATTGGCGCAGTGGAGAAACCCGGATGCCATGTCAGCTGGAGCCGTTTCTTATGCTCCCTAGCAATGACAATGCCATCGTTGCTAAGGGAGGAGGAGGCTATTATTAGGAGGTTGTTTTTTGTAGCATGCAAAAGGGTGATGAGAAGAAGCAAGTAGGAGAGGTATCAAGTGGCGTGAAGGGAAGTATCAAGGGTATCAGGAGGAAGCAAGGTTTCGAGGGCTCGCCCGCTCTTACTCTCGTCCTCGGCTAGCAAAGCAAGCAAAGGGAAGAAGAGGGAACTTGGATGAGAGTTGTTGTTAGGAAATATGACATAGCTAAGTAGATAATTGAGTAGATTACTTAATGAAGAGAGGTAATTTTCACAAACAAGAGATTACAAAGTAGAGAGAGAGAGTACACACGATATACGTGGTTCACCCAATGTGGGCTACATCCACGTGAAAGCAGCCACTTAATGGCTTTAGTACTTCAAACAAGAAGTAGGTTACAAAGGGATTATACCCTTAATAGAGCTCCCGTCTTGCTTCACTCTCACCACCTCACACCCACCTTGCATTAGGAAGGGAATGGGGTCTAAGGGGGACTCTTTATTTGCCATGGGATTAAAAAGGAGATTATGGAAGGGCAAAAGGGTGGATGCCATGTGAGCTGAAACGGTGGGGTATGTCAGGGCCTAAAAGTAAGTGGTCAAACTTGTACTCTTTTATAAAATACAAAGAGAAAATCTCTTATATATTAAAAAAATGAGCTTTTCTCTAAATAGTTGATTAAAAACCAATCCTTTCTGTCTCTACTGGCTGCCAGTTTCTCCCCCCTCTCTCCTAAAGGGGGTCCCCTCCAAAAACCTGACGATCATTCCCTCCCTCTCTCTCTACTGTACCATCTCTCACTTCTCTTCAGTTCACCTTGTTTCTCTTTCCTTCCTTTCAGTTTTCCCTCCCAAAAGCTTTGCAACAAAAGTTTGATCCTCTATTCTCTCCTCAAGCTTACTGCATTCTTGAGGGTTTCATTCTCCTCAAACTGAAGTTCTCCATTACTCAATGGGTGAAGTATACAACATATCCTTCTGCTACATCATCCCTCTTTCTTTCCTCAACAGTTTTCTTGCTCCTTCTCCATTAAGCTCTCTAGAGAGGATCTACTTCCCTCTCAAGCTTTTCAACATTTCCTCCACATTAAGCCAACAAGCAGGTGGAGCAGTATATCAGTAAGTGGCATCCTTCACCTTTGTGTACCATCAAGATTCTTGCTCTTTATACAGCTGAGAACATGGATATGAAATGTCTAATCATAAGTGTTTGTGTGCAGGTTGTGCCACTATTTTCCATGGCATCATTAGGTACTCGACAACCTAGGAGTGTCATTGACTCCATTTCATGCAACAATATACAAGACGACAATGGATATTGGGTGACGATGGAGTTGAAACGAATGATGTGGGTGACAATGCAGCCCAGCTCAAGAGGTGCACAAAAGGTCTCAAGGAGACACATGGCTTCTCAAGCACACCATTGGAAGTGAAGAATCATGGAGTTCAAGCAAACACAAGATGGCTAGAGGCTTGCGAAGGTGCAACATGTTTATGTTTCTTCACAACTGAAGTTAGAGACAGCAGTGGCTCCATCGAGAATTCCTACAAATTGTATTTTTTACTCCTCTTGCAAGTCTTTTAATTAACTATTTAGTATTTCAGCCTTGTGTGTTGCTTTTGATGACTATAAGATTTTCATTGCTTTTTGTTCATGTTTATAGATGTTTTTCCATTTGATTTTGTGGAGTGGGAGCCAATAGAGTCCTTCACTGGAATTTTGAGGCCATCCACACTGAGCTTGGAAAATTGCTCTATGCTGGTTGTTAGTCCTCTGAGCTTGCCTCACGTGACATTTTTTTAATGATCATACTTATGTCACACCTAGGCGAAATGGAAATGGTAATCTATCTCTGGTTCACTCGCCAACCTTGGAGAGTTTTGGAATGGCCTAAGCCAGACAATGCCTTGATCGTAGCAACCAAAAGGAGAATCAAGGTGGATGTGCAAGCAGCAATGAAGTGCACCTATGGTTCCCATAAAGCCACAGCAACATGTTTTATGTCTCTTCATGTGTTTGTGTTTATATTTCGACTTCAGAGTATTCACATGACACCAACAATGTGGACTTGCAAAGGGGGAAGTGTGATCAACGGGTTTCTTGCAGCTGGATGGGAAACTAAGGTGGTCAACCACTAGGGAGATAGAATCAAGTTCTCGGTAGTTGGTGACAAGGTGGTATTCAGGTACCATATTGTGAAGCAAAGCTTGTCGATGGTCTTTCCCTATAGAAGATGGAAGCTGACGATGGGAGAATGGGAGGCAATAGACTCTCAGGTTGCTGCTAGAGAATCAAATGACCTGCAAATACATCTCCACGATGATGCAGTGCACCACATTACAGTGAACAATGACTAGCATCTTAGTCACCTTCGCGAGTATCTTAATCTTAGATATACCTTGCCCAAGAAATATCTCTTTGTAGTCAATGAAAAGATTGTTCACACCAGGAAAGAGAAGAGCTTTCTATGTGAGAACATTCCGTTTTCGCGATGTATTTTTGTAAAAGCTTGTAACTGACATGGATTTTGTCCACATTAATACATAGGTGTTTTGAATCTCGTTTCTACGCATGCTTGTTTATTCTCAGCTTGTTCAAGTTTTCGATTGAAACATGCAATTTATTTGTTTTGGAGCAGAAATGTTTTCAATGTTGGTGTCTTTCAATGCTTTGTCGCGTGATTTTGTTTAAAATTAAAGTTTTAAGTTATTTTGACATTAATTTAAGTGCTTTTAAAAAAGTGACTTTGGGTATATAAGTGACTTTCTAGTTTTTAAACTTCATTTCTCACATTCACAAAACTCTAGCTCTAAGCTCTCTTTGCATCTTCTTCGCAAACGAACACATGGCAACGTCTACTGATGCACTTCTCACACAATTAGAAAAGGTAGGACTTGCAGATCGAGCACATGAACTACTCAGTGTGTTCTAGGGGACAATTGACATGCAGGCCACTGCCAACCTTTATGCAGAGGCATTCAGAAGTTTTTTTGACTACATGGCGCAACACACGGAGGAACATGCCATAATCTTTGATGGATCCAACACGGCGTGGTTGCTAGTGGATTTCTTGAAGCATCTCTATGGGGCTGACAAAAACTTCCGGTTTCGCTTGTTGAGGTTTATTAAAGGCCTCACGGAATGGGACTTCAAGATAGAGGATGAGGATGATCTCATGGATCTGGTCATGGGGTGCATAGGCACCCAATTTATTTCATGGGACATGGTTCTGGCATTACTTGTTCTTGAGGGCATGGACAAGGGAAAATCAAAGGAAAAGGTCAACCAAAGACCTCCTATGACCGTTGTGGAGGAATCAAATGAAGTTATGAAAGAGATAGATGAGCAGGTCAAAGCATCTATGGCACTCGTACTCATGCAAGATCCTAGGGCCACTAAGGAGGAAGATCGAATGATAGAGAGAGATGAGGTGTTGGAAGAGATCGCGGACCTCCAAATTCTCACTTTGCATCTAGTGGTGGTGGATGATCATCAGTTTTTGTTCCTTGAAGACATTGCCAAAACGTTAGGACTCAGAAAAGATGAGTCACTTGCAGTGATTTCTATCTATGCGGGCATGAAGGATCCCAGTGGGAAGGAAGAGAAAGCCAAATTTCAAATTGATTTCAAAGACCAAGATCTCCGAGCAAGCCTCTCTTTTCTCCCCAGTGAAATGAACAACAATTGGTGCAAACAATAGCAAGTACACTAGTGGAAATAAAATCATGTGTCTCTTTCTACGAAAGCATACCAGAGAGCACATTTCATCCACACAAACCACTGATTGCAATTAATAGAGATAATCGATCTAGCATCGATCTTACAAAGAAAAATCTTGAAGAGAGGGATGAAGAAACTGAGGTAACTAAATCTAAACTTGGTAAAATTTCTAGTATTCCTTACTACAAGTGTTAATATCAATTAAAATGTTTTGCAGACAGCTTATCATGTTGATAAGTTCACAATGCGTACTGGAGGTTCGTGCAACGTCTCCACGGGTAGAAATAGTTCTCTTTGGCACTACTTGAGCCATCTGGGGCCATGGATTCTTAGAGTTTCTCACACAAAGTTCTCCAAGAATGGTTTTGCAGAGCTGCTAAAGTGTAAGGCATTAAGTGGCATACTCGCTGAAGATTCTCTCACCTTAAACGTTGACAAATGTATATTGGTGGACTGAGAGGCAGCATTGCTCGGTCCTCTCCCACTGCGCCTTGAGCCTAGGTCAAGGGTTGACAAACCCAGAGGAAATTGTAAAATCCCTTGGTGTCAAGTCAGTCATTCTCCCATTACCCAAAGATGTAATTCGTAGAAAAACCAATCGACCATGATGTAATATTCAAATCAATAAAGAATAACGTTTTTGTCAATGATTTTGTCACCATTTGGTACTTGTTTTTTTATTCATAATGTTCAATAATTTCCATTTTCGCCCAGCAAGGGACACGTGCACAAAACCTCAAACATGCAGCCACCGGGCAACCACCGAGGGGGAGCGTCTTGGAGATAATCTTGCAAAACGGGGCGACGGGGAGCCGTACGGGGTCTAGAAGGGCACGTGACGCATCGGCCAAAAATGTCTTCGACGGCATTCTGTAAGGCCAGTAAAGCTGCGGGTTGTATTCTTGGAACGGAATCACTATATTCATCTATCATCTCTCTCACCACCCGAGAGAAGGCCGCTTTGGGTATGATTGGCTTAGTGCTCTTTTGGTATTTCCTGATCTCACGCAGAGCCACTGTGCCTGGCCTCCATCTCCATTTTTTTGTGTTGTTGGTGGTGGTGGAGGAGCCTCCTGCCTAGCCTATTGGGAGAATCATCTTTGTATTTTTTCCTCGTCTCCTCTTGGGTTTGCTGCTCTTCTGGTGACACCTTGTCCCTTTTTATTTTTTCACATTGCTTGGCTCTCTCAGGGATTTTTGAAGGCTTTGAGCTCCCAGCCTTTACTTGTTGGGTGCTTTGAGCTCTATCTTGTGCCGCCTTCTTCTCTGCCTCTGCTCGTGCTTGTAAGTTGGCCAAATGAGCTCTCTCGGCCTTAGATCTCTGCCTTTCCTCTTGCTCTCTCTGTCTTCTTTGCTCTTCTTGTACTCTAAGGGCTTCCTTTTCAGCTCCCTCTTTCTTTTTCCTCTCCCTTTGTCTTTTCCTCCTCTTGGCCTCTTTTGATTTAGATACCGGGTCACCTGGTATCACCTTGATTACTCTTTCTTTGATTCGTGGTGGAAACTTTCGTGGCGTAGTATGTGGGCTGGCATGAGCACTAGTGGTTGTGAAAGGATGCGATGGCGGTGGATTTTCAAGCGGACCTTGATATTCCTCTTCTATTTCTCTAGTTTCTTGCGTTGCTTTGCGAAGAGGCAAAATCGGTGGGGGATCTGGAAGAGGTGTGCGAGTGACATGGGTTTAATCCTCCAGACCTCCAAATATGTGTTGCATGTTGCTTTGATCATCTGGATTTGATGGTTGGGGAGGCACTGGGTTATCCACTTCTGGTTGGGGATGTGGATTTGAAGCCGTGGATTCTGCATGGGGTTTTGGCTGCAGATTTTGTGTTGTGTGAGTGGTTGTGGTGGTATTGTTGTGCGTAGTGCCAGCTTGCTCGTGTGAATCGTCCATGTGGTGCAAGATGTGAATGCGTGTGCGTTTGTGCTTGAATGGATCTTCTAGAATGTGCAAACAAGAAATGAACTTCAAGTTGTGAGTTTTGACTTATAAAGTACTAATGTTTTAAAAATAACTTAAAAACTTAATAATACCATCAAAAATCCAAAATAACTCCAAAATTGTCAAAATTTGATACATGAAACCACTGATTGGGGCGTCAACAAATCACGTGGCATTACAATGTATGCTCAATATGGGAATGGTTAGTGGCAAAAATTTATTGATTTTCCACCCAACGTCTGCCATTTCATTGCCTTGTCGCCAACCACCGTCGAAATCGATCTTTTGCACTAGAAACATGATATGATTGCAATCGCCTCAGGCTAACCACTTTCTCTATTCTGCATTTCAAGCTTCTTTGCACTCTAGTCTTCTTCTTTCTCTTCCCGCTAAAACTCTGTGGAACCAATTGAACATTTTGTGCAGGGCATTGCTCTTTTTCCTCCCACCTCCATGCCTTGTATTTTTAAAATACACTACTTTTGCTTGATAGTGTGAGCGCTCCATTCCTTGGCTACTCCAGATGCCCAATGAGCCGAATGTGTCGAGAGAAAATGAGCTATGAGCAAAAGGAATATTCTAAAAAATATAAACCTTTAGTTCAAACACTGATGTTTTTTTATTCCAAAGACAAAATGTTCAACCCACCATTAATGTGTTAGGTGTGTCTCCCCCCAGGCATCCACCATTTGCATTTTGAAACTATTGATTACAAGCTTTAAAGTGGATATCTCAGCAGAAGTTAGATTTGCCTTTTCAGGCAAACAAAAAATATCATCTACAGACTGCCACATACGAGCACGCTTAATTCCTAGGGCTGCTTCGTTACCTCTGTAGGTGGTAATGTCACACATATTTTTCCACAATTAAAACTCATTGGGACTTTGAGAGTTAGAATAGTCTGGAAGCATATGCCTAGCTTTACTACCACCCATACATATTTTATTAGGACAATCCTGTGTACTTCCAGATGCCTTCCTATCCTTTGATAGCTCTACTGCACCGCCATGCAAGCTAACGCTTGATAGAATAGATTCAAGTTCTCTGATACACTCTTTCCTTCTTTTTGCAGGCTCCATATTCCAAGCATAATTAATATGGAGCATCAACAACTTGTCAAGAATTCATAGACGGGTATGAAGAGTGCACACATGCACATTTATCAGAAGAATCGGTAGAATAGGATCCCAATTTGGATCATCCATGTCTCGATTAGGGGGTACACTTTGGTTACAACTGAGGATACCTTGAAGATAGCATATACATCTCATGTATCTTGCGCTTGCGAATGTGATAGCCCAATGGAATGTGTGTGAGATGATCGATTCGCCGGCGCACATTACGTGCAGTGTGTTGTGGCCAGGGATTTAATATTGATGTAATTACATAAAAAATGTATGTAATTACGGAGTTTTATTATCATATTTTCATAATTACAATTGACATGATCACAAATAATACGTGTAATATAATGTAATTACGTGTTTTTGGGGTGTAATTACGCATGTTATTGACATGTTGACGACTTTGTAATTACGTTAATGAAATCCTTGGTTGTAGCTGAACATAATTGTCTAGACCACACTCTTGCTCCATTTATTGATGCTCTACCTTTGTAATAAGCTTTGACATCTTGTCATTAAGCTGCTTCGTCTTCTCATTGGCTTCCTCTCTAACTTGTTGAATGTCTTTCACATACTTCTCTTGCAATAAACAATAGGCAGCACAGAGATGTTTTCTTGCTTCCCTTTCATTGAAAAAAACTAAATATAATCTCCAGCAGTAGCCAAACAGGCCGTCTCTCCCATCTCCAATAAATCGCAGTAGCTCAGTGACATTACGGAAAGGCGGTGATGCATTGGTCATTGGATTTCCAAGGTAAATATGGCCATCAACCCATAAGTTGATTGCCTTGCATCCATAATTTCGTAGCTGGTCTCTAACACTGGGATTAGATGTGCCAAGTCGCACAGTTGCATACTCCTGCTCTAAATAAGCATTTAAGATATCATTTTGATTTGTTAGTAATGTCTTGCAATGGTAGGGGATTGAATGACATTGTATTAGTTAATCAAGCAAATTAGTGAGAATGTGTAATGGTGACTGCTACAAGTAGGTGAAGGTGGCTATGGATGAAAGAAGTGGAGAGTACTCAGAGTTAAGAGAAAAAGATTATGTTGTGGAGGGAAGAAAGAGATGGAGTGCACCTCAATCTCCTTTGAATCTGAATTGTTGATCATGATGACTATAGAGAGAGAAATGCTGCAGCACACGGAGGTAATGGAGTTTTCCATTGCACTCAGCTGGAGCAGGAGTGGCAGAAGCATGGGGGGGGGGGGGGGGGAAGAGAGAGAGAGAGAGAGAGAGAGAGAGAGAGAGAGAGAGAGAATAAAGGAAGAGAGAGTGGGAGAGAGGAAAAATCTGCAACCTTGGAGGATCTGCACTTTTCAAAAAGAGACAACCAAGAATTTTCCTTAATGATTAGAAGAGGAAGTGACATGAGAGAAGGGGGGAAAGAGAGAGAGAGAGAGAGAGAGAGAGAGAGAGAGAGAGAGAGAGAGAGATTTGTCTCACATTTTAAAGAGAGAATGTGAAAAATCTACTTTTCTGGCGGGGGGGCTAAAAAGTGCCTCCTTTGGTGAGTTTTAAGTGAGAGAGAAAGAGTGTTTTATATGTTAGAGAGAGAAGAGGGGTGGGAAAAGGACATTTGAAAATTCATTTACCCCCTCTCTTTTGGGTTACTAAATAAACTATTTTCAAATTCAAAATATGAAAAGGGTTCTTTTAAAAATCTCAGCATAGGGCTTTTTGCCCTTTCTTTTAGGCTTGGTCAAACTTGGATTAAGCTTTAAGCATTCCCTTAAACTGCCAAATAAAGAGACCCTCCTATACCCCATTCACTTCCTAATGTTGCATCAACTTCACACTGTGAAATGAGGTAGAAATGGCCTCCTTTTATAGGCCAAAAGGGCTGCCCTCTCTCATGAGAGACAGCCACGTGTAGCCGCCCTTGTGTAGATAAGTCCAAATCGGACCCTCCAATCCGCCCATGTGTGGCTGCCCTTGAGGAGACAAGTCCGCTTTTGAAACCGGCCACCGGCCATTGAATTCCGACCAACGGCCACCACCGGCCAACCGGCCAATCGACCAATCGTTTTTCGACCACTTTCCGACCGCCGTCCAACCATAATATTCCGGCGAAAAGGAATATTCTAGTGAGTGATTGGCTGTGAACAATTTTGCTTTCCGGCGAGTGATTTTATTTTTCGACAAGCTATTTTTCTTCATGCATGATGGCTTCTCCTCATAATAGGGGCCTTACAGATGTGCGTTTTTAACAGAGAAAATTACAAGGGGTAAATGAGGCTCCATACTTAGCAGTTGTGAGGGCATGGAGTTAAGGAACAAGGGAAGAGCTCAGACTATGGGAGCAAGGACTTGGCAAGGAAGGGGCACTCTCTCTTTCTCTTGTGCATGAGATAGAGAAGTGGGGAGCCAAGACGAAGGAAGGAAGAGAAGGAGCTTGAGAAGGGTCGATGGAGCAATCGAGTAGGAACATGAGAAGGGTCGATGAAGCAATCGATAAGGAGCATGAGAAGGGTCGATGAATCAATCAAGGAGTGCATAGCAAGCAGGGAGAAGAGGAGGGAATACCGAGGGATCTCAAAAGGCAAGAAAAAGGAAACAAAGCTCTCTCTCTCTATCTCTCTCTCTCTCTCTCTCTCTCTCTCTCTCTCTCTCTCTCTCATCTTGGCTAGCAAAGCAAGCAAAGGTTCTCTCTCGTTCATTCTCGAATCTAAACAAGCAAGGAGACTTTCTCCCTCTCTCTTGACCTTGGTGAAGCAATTCGACTCTCTCTTATTCCTTAAGGAGCAAGTAAGATCACTCTATCAAGCTCGGTAATACAAATCACCAAGGGTATACAGATCGTGAAGGCAATCAAAGCAAGTGGATTAGAGGGGAGTCAAAATTTATAAGCCGAAATTAAGGTAGTGCAAAGCAAATAGAGTAGGAAGCATGAAAATTGAGGCAATAAACAGAATTGAAGCTTGCAGAATCAAGGGCACTTAAAGCAAATAAAGTGAAAAGAGAGAATTATCATCACTTTCATAAGTCTGAAGCTTAATTAATCATGTTAATGAGTCAGTGTCATTAACGGCTCGGTTAATATGGAAAGGGAGCTTAAACTCCTATTTACAAATTAATCTAAGTGTTGGTGCTGCTAACAGCCTTCCTTGGCTACTGATTATATTGTACTTAGAGCTTGAATTGATTAATTGAAGATTACAGTGATTGCTAGAGCCATTTGCATCTATTTTTCTTGTTCTCTCTCACACCTCTCACAGCGAAAGGCCCGACGCCTGCATGACTCACGTTTCAAACACATACTCCCCGACATCTTTGGTGAACCCAATGCGAAACGAGCTAGGATGAGAGGTAAAGATGGAGAATTTAGAGTAGATGATGAAGATGATTGCAGAGTTAAGTACAAACGGTTTTTATGATAAGTCAATAGTTCCAAATTTTTTCAAGATGCTTCAATTGGTTCAAGGATCTCTGCTTGAAATGGAGACCGTAAAGAAGAAAAATCAAATGGATGTAGCTTTAGATGCACTATACGACGAGAGGCGAGTCTTCGATGGTTATGATCCAGAGGGCTACCTAGAGTGTTATGAGCTGGAAACCAAGTTAAGAGGGATACCTGAAGAGTTAATGATCAGATATTTTGAGCAGTTAGTGAGTTCATATTTGAAGGAGCAGATTCAAGAGGTTACCAAAGTCTGCAATGACGATTGGGAATACTTCAAAGAAGCTATTGTACAAGTAAGTTATGAGCATTATGAAAGCTATCAAGAACACAGTACAAGCCTACCAAACTACACAGATATTTGAGGACAAGTACGATCAAAATTAGAAGCCGTGATTGATGAGTTTATTGTACAAGATGCTACCTTCTTACAGGCTAATGATGCAGATATAGTTGAAGCTCTGAATGAAAAGCTGGGTTTATCAGATGCCTTGCATGAAGTAGAAGTCTTTGAGGGTGAGGCTTTACAGCTTCAAGATACACATGGTGAATTTTTCAAAGAACCTACACATGCAATTCAGGATACACAGGGTGAATTTTGTAAGGAACTTATAAACGCAGTACATGAGGAAAAGAAATCATGGAACAAAGAAGTGGCTAAAGCTCAAGAAGAGATTGTGCAGGTGAATGAGTGCAGCCATTTTCAAGTAGACATGTAGGAAGATTCGGTTTCAACTGATATTTTTGCTACTCACTCAGAATTAGAGGAAAATTTTCTAGAATAGACTCTACCATAGAGTTGATTGGTAATACCGGTACAGATTCTACCATAGATTTTATTGATGATAACATATATTATAGATCAAAGAAAGGCTGCTATTGAGAGCAGCATGACCATGGATTTGGGTATACCAGATATTTTGAATTTGAATATACCATATTTTGAGGACTTGGTTAAGCAAGAGTATGTGCTTGAAGGTCTGCAAAATGTTGATTCAGAGGGGGTGCAGACTCCTTCATTGACAGGTTGTTGTGAAGCTAAGCTACCAAAGTGAAAATTGATCTTGAATGTGATGATGATGGTTCAAAGGGGGTGCAGACTCCTTCTTTGACAAGTTTTTGTGACCTAGAGCTATGGATGTGAAAAACTGATCCTGAATTTGTTGGTGATTTAGAGGGGGAAGAAATTTCTTCTCTATCAAGAATTTGTGACACAGGGCTCACACTATGGTAGAATGATCTTGAACTTGATGATGCTGATTCAAAAGTGGTCCATAGTGAAGTGCAATCTCTTGGTGCGGGATATGATTGGTTTCCTTGTGTCTTTTTGATGTGCATACTAAAATTTTTGCTACAGAAGTGCAAAGATATTTGGATGAGGGTGAAAGACTCGAAGAGCACTTTACAACAGATGTATTCAGTATGCATGTCATATGTGGAAATCTTTGTTTACAGTAGCCTGAGATGTGCAAGATGGAGGAACCTTTTGAAGCAGTGGACCTAGATCTTATGTGCTTATTGGACGAAGCTTTGGAAGGGTTCTCAAATTTACATGCTAAGGATACCAATCAATCTAGGTTCATGCATGAGCAAGTTTGTTCAGATGCACCTGATGATGACCTTATGCAGTTGTTGGATGATGCTCTACTTGATTTTGAACCTCTACAAGATAGAGAATTGTTTTTTGATGCATCTTGCGAGCCAAGTGAAGAGAGTTTTACCAGAGACTTGATGTATTCAAATATGCATGATTGGGATTCCAATACTAGTGAGAGTGAAGGTGCACTGCCAATCCTTTTACCTGTGATTGATGACCAACAATTGGAGGAGCCAGTTGCACATGGGATATGGCAGTATCTAGTGCTACCTGATGCTATATGGGATCTGATGTTACCCTATGAAGTAGGAGATATTGAGCTAGCTTTTGACCCAAGAGGTGACAGATATATGCATGGTCCGAGGCAATTGACTTATATGCCATATGATCTAGGCAGTTTTCATGAAGATTTGTGGGCTAATTTATGTTTATGATTTAATGACTGAAAATTATTGTATTTTCCCTATGATCCTGGAGGATGGTGCAAATTTTTAAAGGAATGCTCACAGTGGGGCAAATGATTAGTTTCCCATTTGATCCTAGGGGATACTAAAATGGCAGTTGCAAATTTGAAGAGTACCAGTTATCTGTTGTAGCAGGTTTCATGGTACAAGTTTTGGTTTCTAGATTATGCTAAGTCAGCAAAGTTTTTCATTATGCATTCAATAAGATTACATGGCCAGCTTCCACTTGCCTTCTTTGGACAATTGATGAAGTATCTTCACATCTTTTGAGTTGGTTCTGCTACCAGAACTTGAAGTAAAGGAGTTGATGGCCATTCCGTGTGGAGACAGAGCAAGGCATACTTGAGCTTGACAGGGTTCCCTAAAGCGATCTTAATGGTCAAGCCGTGTGCATCATTAACTCGAGCACTTGAGTCTGCAAGGTTCACTAAACAGGTTTCCATAATTGAATGCTTTGGAGATACAGTTCAAAGATTTTTGATGGGAAGCTACTTATTGGTTAAGCTAGAACATTGATGATAGGGTATAAGCCTTATATTCTTTTTCATATGTTTACCAGCAGTTACGTGAGTTTGATGATGGCAAAGAGCTTAAGGTACCTATAACAGATGCAGATTGAAGTGCAATTAGCACAGACTGAAGGCTGTGCATGTTCAAAGGAGGTGGATGTCGTGCAGCCCGCTTCCATGATGGGAAAATTATCAGAAGGATGCACATTGTGCTTGATTGAAATCTACTTGATTATTTAGCAATGTTCAAGGCTTGTTAACATGACAAGTTTAATGATTAATGTATGCTAGATGCGGCTTAAAAGGGACAAGATATGTCTTAATGATGCTAACAAAGAGTATGCTTGGAGTGAGCATAGATAGTAGTTTATGATCTAGAGCGGTAGTGATTGAATTTCTCTACCGGCGTGTCTTTACGGCTTGTCAATTGGAGTTACGATGTAGAAGTTATGGCACTTTGAAGTTTAAGTTGATGCAGATCCGTACCGAATTGGGCAACTGCAACTGAGGGGACCAAAATGAAGTGAATGTACAAGCCTGAAGTGCTCACTCTGTGGAGCGCGTCAGTATTTTTAGATCAACGATCGAAGTTTCGATTGCCAAGATATTGGCCGTTAAAGATTCACCAGGGGTCGGTTCTGTACCAGTCTGGTCCGCTCGGTAGAAGTGCCATCTGGGAATTTTTGACTTTGACCAGTTTATCTTTTGCGGTACAATAATAATTATATATGCGAGAGGAATTGAACTCGGCGCTACTTTAGTCAAAATTTGTGTCATCACTATGCTTGGCATTGGATCCGGGACAAATGTGGTGCCGTACAGAAGCACATAAGGCTTTCAAATAGCTTCGTGTTCGAAATGTCGTCTCTTGGAATGCAATGATCGTTGGATATACCAACAAGGCAGGGCCAAGAAACTGGGTATTTTGAGCAGAAGCAAAAGAGGAAAACTCTCCGAATGCAATCACTTATACTTGCATCTTGAAGGCGTATTGCACTAAGAAGCTGATATGGGCATAAAAATTCTCGATGATATTGTTAGTCAATGGATACTAGAGAAAGTTGTTGAGCTTGGTGATACTTTGGCTGATGTGTATACCAAGTGTGGTGCCCTTACAAAGCTCCACTATCAAGCCAAGGCAGCCCAATGAACCTAAAGGCCGCTCGCCCATGACCTAAAGAGGGGTGGCCACCCAATTAAAGGGTAAATTGACTGTGAAAGAAAGAAACACAAAAATGGTGATAGCTGAGGGAGCGAGCGGTAGAGCAAGGCAATGAGAAAAACTCGCACAGGATTGAGGAGTCGCCGGTAATAAAAATCAGGAAGGGAATACAAATCCTGAAGGCAATCAGAGCAAGTGGATTAGAGGGGAGTCAAAATTTATAAGCAGCAATTAAGGCAGTGCAAAGCAAATAGAGCAGGAAGCATAAAAATTGAGGCAATAAACATAATTGAAGCTTGCAGAATCCAAGGGCAGTTGAAGTAAATAAAATGAAAAGAGAGAATTATAATCACTGTCATCAATCTGAAGCCTAATTAATCATGTTATTGAGTCGGTGTTGTTAACAGCTCGGTTAATCTATAAAGGGAGCTTAAACTCCTTTTTACCAATTAATCCAAGTGTTGGTGCTACTAATAGCCCGCCCTACCTATTGATTACATTGTACTTAGAGGTTGAACTGATTAATTGAAGATTATGGTGATTGCCAGATCCATTGGTATCTGTTTTCCTTGTTCTCTCTCACACCTGTCACAGCCAGAGGCCCGCAGCCTGCCCGACTCACATTTCGAACACATATCCCCCGACAATGGTTAGAACGGGAGCCACGTGTTGACAACTAAGCTATATGCTCGTAGAAGGGGGAAGAATGAGCTCCAACACCTATGGGATATTCTAGTAATGTCAAGGCAAGAAGGAAAATTGGGGATGCCACATCTGAAGGAAGCTACCACCATCATGCCGAATGTCCATCGACCCGCCAAAGCTTTAAATCACATTCAATAGAACAATTACCATAAGAACCACGGGTTCCAAACAAGCACGTGTCGAGTACCATCACTTCATGGACCAAGAGAACACAAAGAAAAACCTATCATGACAACCAAATTCATCACCCAAATCCACCCACCAAATCCGAATAAACCTGCTGCCAACACCACCCAATGACCAAGAAGGCCTTCTACAAGCTCTTGCATACCCTGCATTCCAAGGAAACTACACCCGCAAGCAAAGGGGACCTAGAGGATCTGCAATAGCCCCAAAAATTCACATCAATGCCCACTCCTCATGAACCGTCAACAACCCCTACAAAGGGCTTCCTCTGACAATCCAAAACTACAGCCCTGCCAGAGAAGCAAAAAAAATTCCCCACATTTCTGCGGAAGCCACCTTGGCGCCATGGATCCAAAAAATGAAGCCCATTGTGTGAGGAGAAGAAGCTTCCCAGCCAAGGATCCCTCCCTTGAGGGCACCCTCGAAGCCGAGGCCTCTTCAACTTGTTAGCTTGCAGAGACGAGTGGGGAGAAATGGGAGTGACAATGAATTGGGAGGGAAGGAATGCTGTTGAAGTAAAAGGAGAGTAGGTCTACACATTATGGGAGCGGGAAGGTATTCTTAGCTTCACAAATTGACTCTTCTTTGAGCTAATATGTTGGTATTTCTTGAATCTTTTGCTTCATTGCGTTCTTCTTTGATGATGTCTACCAGCTTTGCATTGAACCTGGAGTCAATACACCAAAGTTTGTCGTTAAGTATACTTCAAAGTTGACATTTTCTTGTGAAGTCACATTTGAGTTGTAACATCAAATTCCATTTTCAAGCTAAATAAATACTACTATAAGTTATAAAAACAAAATGCAATTACCAAAAAACCACTCTAGCTAAAAACTTACACCTGAGATAATAAGCACACTTATTGTCTTGGGCATGACTCTGGCTTTGGCCTTGTACCCACATTTCTGATTGTCACCTTATTTATAGGTTGCATATCTTGAATAAAGCGTCAAGGTTGCATGATTCGTTATTTGACATTCGTTCTATTCGTGAATAATGGTCAGTTAATACGTTTCAAAGATTTATTCGCCCGTATTATTCGCTGCCATGTCAGCTTTATTCAAAATAATGTTTTACTGCTTACATATCGATCGAATTACTATCGATCGATATTGTTTCGATCGATACAATATTGATCGATAGGTACCGATCGAAACAGCATCGATCGATTATGACATATTATAAAAAGCCTAGATTTGCATGTTCTGGGCACAATTACCTTCACTAAAGTGTCAAGTTACCCCCGATATAGAAAGTTTGAATCGTCAACTTAAAAAATTATTTAATGTTAAAATATTAAAAATAAAACAAATGGGTAGATTTGAATCATCTATAATTTTAAGCGATAGAAGTTATTTTTTAGTATAAATAAATAATGCTAAGCACTAGAGGCTATCTTTTTAGCTATAGTGTCTTAGTGCGAATGTATAATTCTAAACATTAGAGGCTATACTCTTAGCTCTATTTGTTTTAGAATATATAAATAAACAATTCTAAGCATTAGAGGCTATTTTTTAGCTATAGTGTCTTAGTGCAAATGTATAATTCTAAACATTAGAGGCTATACTCTTATCTCTATTTGTTTTAGAATAGAGCAATTAAAAGGTTACCAAAGGTTATTTAAATTGTAATACTACTATACTTGGTTGTTTGAGTAGGGTCTCCTATTTCTAAGTATGGATAAGATATACACATACATGTAGGGTCTTTTAGTTGTCATGAACAAATGTTCTTACCTTCATATAGATATAGAAGAGGTCCACTTAGTGCCTCTTGGTTGTTATGAGATGATTCTCTTACTTCCAAGCGAGGTTCAAGGTATGAAGTAGGATTCACTTGGTTGTTATCAAGTTTATGCTCTTACCTCTAAGTGAATATGGTGTATCGCTTATAGAACTCACTAGGTTGTGATCGAGCAAAAGCTCTTACCTTCTAGTGAATATTAGTCATGCATAGTACTTAGGAGTCACATGGATGTTATTGAGCTCATTCTCTTACCTCTATGTTGATATTGAAATTAGAGAGCTCATTTATTTTACGGTTGATTGGTTGTGTTTGAGTAGTATCGCCTACCTCCAAGAGACATAGATAGTGGAATATGATAGAACTAGATGGATTGATGATCGGAGATATCGGTCGATGGTTGTGTTTGAGTAGCTCTCCAAGAGACATAGATGTGGAATATTGGTGGATCACCTATAGTACTTAGTGAGCTCTCTTTCCTCCTAGTGAATATTAGTCATGCATAGTACTTAGGAGTCACATGGATGTTATTGAGCTCATGATCTTACCTCTATGTTGATATAGAAATTAAGAGAGCTCATTTATTTTACGGTCGATTGGTTGTGTTTGAGTAGTGTCATAAAATCTAATATCTAACCAACCCAAATGATTTTCTCATATTAAATTGATCACTTAATGTGGGAGAATAAACGGGAACAAGTGTTAAGATATAGATATGTGCTTATAGATCTATCTCAACACGGGGCCAATAGTAAAGGGGCCCAAATGGGAGATGGTCTATCAAGAGCAAGGCTAACCAATGGAGCATAAGACCTTAGGGTTAGCTTCATTGAAGACCTCCAATAATGTGTGTAAAAGTCCTTTGACCTTAGGTAAGCTAGGGCTGAGCTTGAGGTGGGAACCCGGCCCAAGCTCGAGGTGTTTGTCCTGCTTGAGGTGCTTGTCACGCTTGAGGTGTTTGTCTTGCTTGAGGTGCTTGATTAAGGTGCTTGAGGTGCTTGACTTACTCCATGCTTGAGATGCTTGACTTGCCGCTTGATTAAGGTGCTTGAGGTGCCTTGACATGCTTGCCTGAGATGCTTGTGGGAATACCCCCTAGTCCAAGTGCTTTGTCATGCTTGATGACTAAGGTGCTTGAGCTCCTAAAGTCAAAAGCATCCCTACAAGAGGGGGGCGAGCCCTTTTACTAGGGATTAGAGAGAGAAACACACACTCACACTCACACTCACAAGGGAAGCCCCAGCTTGAAGAGGCAGCAAGGACACATGTCAGGTCCCTACCCATGTTACCTTCATGTGTTGCTTGAAGCCTATTGGCTAGGCTTCAAAGGGGTCCAATGATGAATTACTTGAATTATCTAATTGTTTTTGAATTTATCAAGTCCTCTCTCTCAAAGGGGAAAGGGGGACACTTGTCCCAAGGCTATCCCTGTTGCTTGTAATGGCTTCTGCTTGTGATTGGCTAGGCCTGGAGGGGTCCAATGAGCTTCAAGCATGAGCTACAAGGGGGGGTCGACCCAAGAAAGCTAGGGGGGTGCTTAGGGGGTATACTCACCCACACACACTCACAAGCACTCTCATTGTGTACTATGCAAAGTGCAAGAGCTCCCTCTCCTTCTCCAAGCAAGTAGAGGTTGAGAGCCTACACCAACACTCTTGGCTATGGAGTGCAAATCCAACCAAGAGCCATGCTTCAATGCTTAAGCTTGCCATCTCCTTCTTCTTCATTACTATGCTATTATGTATGCTAGCAACAAGAGTATGATAAGAGAGGAACTAATTCTTTCTCCTACGAAATGTTTCTTCTTCCTCTTCCCTACCCTCATTCCCTGCTAGCTCTCTCCACCTTCGAAGGTGTTTGAGCGGGTCTTGGGACTGAGTTTGGTATAGTTAAAGATTTCTTCAAGTTTAGGTTATGCTATGATGGTGATGCATGAATCTTTCCATCTTCATTGCTTCACCTAGGTCACAAGGAACACAAAGAATGTATTGTAACAAGTCTCTCTTTATGGGAGAAATCATAATACAAATGCCTATTGGAGGGGGGACCGGCTCCACATAAATCCGGTCCTCAACTGTTGTCATGTTCTCTAAATTCTCTCTCTTGCAAAAGTATTGTCCATGCCAAGTTAACTAATTGCTATAATTATGTTGCTATCTTCAATTATGTCTACCCGCTATGCTCACAAAATCATTTCTTGAAAGTACTCTCATTAAATTCCGCTACTCTCAAATTGAATAGGAAAATTCCATTACAAGTAGTATCTCCTACCTCCAAGAGACATAGATAGTGGAATATGAGATGACTCCATCGCTCATCTAGGTTGTCTTGAGCAAACACTCTTTACCTCCTAGTAGCTAGGAATGTCATATCCATTGGTGATCTTTCTAAAATATTATCTTAACACTATTCATTCATCATTTTAATTAGAAAATCATATCTATAACCTTTTATCTTTCTCATTGTGTGACTATTGTAAAAAATTATAATCATAGTGTATCTATTGATTGTAGGATATATATTGTTGAAGTCAGAAAGCATGGTGCAAGGAAATGAGTGGACATATGTGGAGGAAATAGAAAAAGGAAAAACATTTTTTTTTGTGGAATGCAAACACTGTGGGCATAAGTGGCACGGCAACACAACTCACATCAAGGAACATTTATTCGGCACTAGCCCCAATGTGAAAGAATGTGGAGCACCACCTAAAGACATATGGGTCCATTTTGCACGGTATCGAAAGAGATGCAAATAGGCAAGACTTCTTCCTAAGAGACAAAAGGGTATGACAGGTGGGTCATCTGTCAACATAGAAGAAGTGTAGATCATGAGGATGTGCGAGCTAGCCAAGGACCTTCATTGGGAACAAACCGAACACCTTAAAGTCCTTACACTTTTCCAAATGGTGCCATGTGAGGGATGGATGCAAGTCCCGGGACATCCAGCAGAGCCGCTATGCGTGGGACTCTACATGCAGCATTCGCTCAACAAGACATGCTCGAATTGCATCTAAAGTGGACACAAGCCTTCAAGGCTTGTGGAATCCCATTTAATGTCATAAGAAATCCTATTCTCAAAGATGCACTAATATCAATTGTAGAAAAAGGATTCATCTCTCCCGATTATAATAAAATGCGAACAGAGTATGTGGACAAAGTTAAGAGCAGTACAGCCTAGGGTTCTTAAGAGAACGGTGCTTGACTTTGTTCCAGTGTTTGGCTGTACCATAGCGCTTGCGGATGGACCAACTATCAGGAGAAACCATTGAGGTATCAACTCTATTTAGTATTTATGCTCCCGCCCAAATATGACTTTGAGTAGCTCTACTTCCCTCTCAAAACTTCTTCCCTTTTTCATATTTGCGCTAGCCTTTCTGTGTATTCTAGTGCACACCATGACTACTTCTCCAAGGCCTAGCACTACCATTGACTTTGTTAGCATTTTTAACAGTTATACTACAGATGATCAAGCATGGATACCATCTTGAATAACTATCGGAAGTTGGGTTCTACTGCAAACTAGGAGGAGGAAGAGGAGGCAACGCAATGATTTCGTGGAGGCTTTCAAGGGACACATTAAAGAGTTTAAAGTGTGTGCACAAAGCAAGCGAGTGAAAGAGGTCCTCATACAACATGCTTGCCAGCATGCAAACTTGAGGTTGCAAACATCTCCTCCAAGTTATTTTGAGCATCTCACTTAGTGCATGATTATATTCAAAGGTTAAGTGGTGGATATCATCTTTGGTATGTTTCAGATATGTATCCATTGAATAGGACGGATTGGCAACCAGTTGAGTGCATAGTTGGGATTTTTGATGCTTTCCATGCATTTATTGGTGAGAAAATGTATCGAGAAAGACAACACAAGGAACTTGCATATAATGAAAAATTATTTTATGATATGTCATTTTTGGAACCGAGAACTTTCTTTGGTTGGGGTCGTGTAGCTCCTTTGTCACTTCTTCCATCCTTTGATAGCAAGGATTGGTCTTTGCCATCTTTGCAAACTAGTGAAAGATTTAGGAATAGGTGGTTTCAGGATATACAGAAGTCCCTCAAGTATTTAATTGCCACAAAAATAGTTCGGCTTGCACTATTTATGCCTCTTGAAGTTTTTATAGATTTCTTCTTCGATGAGAAAATAAGAACTACCGCAACAATGTTCATTTGCAAGTCTGAGATTTGTTTGGACTTTTTAGATGATAATTGGGATAGGAAACAGTCACATGGAAAACCCTATATTTTGCAAAAGAAGTCCATAATTTGCAAGTTCTTTATAAGCTCTCAAAATTTCATAGTATCATTTTACTATTTTAGATATCATCTTCTTAGTGGGCAGCTTATTCCACTCGACCAAGATATAGAGTCTAGCCTCGAGAACAAACCTTTATCAATGGAGCTTCACTTTCGAGACAACCTACTTACTGTGATGGAGACAATGTCAAGCACAACTCTTGCACAGCTCAGGGTAGATCTTACATGTGAAGAACTTCCACTTTTGCTGGAATTGTATGCATTCAGTCTCAACAATAGAAAGGTGCTTACTAAATGGATGAATTTTGATTGTCTTTAATACATTAAGACATAGGCTAACTCTTTCTTCTTCTCAGATTCCAAGATGCAAGGAGAAAACAACATTGTGCAAGGAGTCACTCCCAAATGCACTTCACTTAATTGCTTCCACCGGAAGCTAGGTCACATACCTTGTGCACGCAATGATATTTGATGCCATGAAAACCATGGTGTACTCTTCAAAATGACTAATAGAGAGGCATTTTGTGCCACTCAAACAATGTTTAAAAAATGTGTACTTTTCATTGTCTCAAAACTTTAAAAATTGTGTTGTTTCTCTTAAGATGTATACAAGTTATTGCGCCCTTTCCGTGCTACTGCTCCCCTCTTCTCTTCCCTGTTTTGTGCCACTGGTCCCCTATCCTCTTTCCCGGTTGCTGCCACTGCTCCCCTGCCCTCTCCCCCGGTTGCTACCACTGATTGCTGCCACTAGTCCCTTGCCCTCTTCCCCGGTTGCTGCTACTTCTGCCTCGGGGGATGCTGGTCTCGGGCATCCTTTCGCGTCGTTCAAAATCATGGGCCTCTTCCATGGCTTCCCATGCATCTTGCACCTGTGAAGCTTCCCTTTGTTCTTGCTCTTGCCGCTAACGTGTAGCCCATTCCTCTACTTTTGCGGCGTTCGCATAATATTGATTTATTGCTTCTTGCATATTTCGAACCTCTTCTTGAGTTTGATTGTAGTGCTGCATCATTTTGTCAATGCGAGCCTGTTCGAACTTCTCAGCTCTCACCCCTTCCTCTCTTGTACATCTATTTATTGAGATTATAATATGTTGGTTGGCCATTACAGTAAAATGTCACACATCATTGGGGGTGTAGTTATGTAATTGAAATTCCTGTAGAAGCTTGATAATAGGAAAGTAAGTAAAGATGTTGCTTCTTTTAATACTAATGTTGCAGCAAATAAACAATGAAACATCACGATTACTTATGTTTGGTACATCCAACATTTCCCTAAGGAGCAAGAAGGCATTCGAACAAGTTCGCCAGCCACAGCTATAGTCATCAACCTGCGTGGGCACATTTACCCATTTGTGCCGGATGGTAATCTCTAGATCATGTTCTAACAAAACATTCTCTACACAACATACAAGTTTTTTCGCGGCACTACATACGTAACCACTTGAGTCAGTAACACATTGCAAAGAGATAATGCTTCCAAATGTACCCAGATGTGCCTTACGTTTTACATGACCATGAAACAACCTGCTTTGCCCGAAGTTTGCGTAGTAGACAATCTTGTCTTCAATGTCAAATAACAACATACTCCAATGATCACTACACCAAAACCATCAAAGATGAGGAGAAAGATCCTAAATACAACATGGTTTTTACAAGGCAAGAAGAAACTCACAATTGATTGTATGCAGTGACCAAAAAACGTGCTAGATTAAAATTGAATCTGCTAAACCAGCCCATCAGAGCCAACAAGAAAACTTTGTTGTTCTGCAACATAGGCAAGATCAACGGATCTATTATGTATATTTTGTTGTTTGAACCTCAGCGGGCAGAAGCGAGATAGCATGACTCAATGGGAGATATTATACTTAAGATATTTCAGCGGGCTATCAGTGCCACACACCCATGAGTCAATACCAAGCAGTTGGGGCAGCTATCAAATTTCATAAGCCACTGACTCGCTTGGTATTGACCCATGTCTTAGTGATAGTGAGCCATCTAATGAACCAAGCGTGACTTATAAAGAAAAACTTGAGACGTAACACAACAACATTGACGACTGCCGCAAAGACATGGGTCAATTGGTATCACTATCCAATTCCATAAGCCACTGACTCGCTTTGTATTGACCCATGTCTTAGAGAAAGTGAACCATTTAATGAAACAACCGTGACTTATAAAGAGCTTGAGAAGTACCACAAAGCAATGTTGACGACCGCATCCGTTGTGTTGGAGTTGGAGAACTATGCATGCACAGGAAGTCTTGTTGATCAAGGTTGAAATGTTAGGAAATAAGATGTAGCTAAATAGATAATTGAGTAGATTACTTAATGGAGAGAGACAGATTTATATACACGAGATTATAGAGATAGAGAGAGAGAGAGTACACACGATATACGTGGTTCACCAAGTGGGCTACGTCCACGGGAAAGCAGCCACTCAATGGCTTTAGTACTTCAAAACAAGAAGTAGTTTACAAAGGGATTATACCCTAATGGAGCTCCGCCTTGCTTCACTCTCACCACCTCACACTCACCTTGTTGCATCAACTTCACACTATGAAATGTGTGTAGAAATGCCTCCTTTTATAGGCGAAAAGGGCTGCCCTCTCTTATGAGAGACAGCCATGTGGCCGCCCTTGTGTGAATAAGTCCAAATCGGACCCTCCAATTCGCCCATGTGTGGCCGCCTTGAGAAGATAAGTCCGCTTTTGAATTCGGCCACCGGCATTGAATTCGGCACCGGCCACCGGCCATTGACTTCCGGCCACCGGCCATTGACTTCCGACCACGGCCATCGGCCATTGACTACCGGCCACCGGCCAACCGACCGGTTGTTTTGACCACTTTCCGGCCACCGTCCGGCCATAATATTCCGGCGAAAAAGAATATTCGGCGAAATTTGCCCTGATTCTTGTCCGTGAAAATTTTGGTTTCCGGTGATTGATTTTCCTTCACGCACGATGGCTTCTCCTCATAATGGGCCTTACAAATGTGCGCTTTTACCACAGAAATTACAAGGGTAAATCAGGCTCCATACTTAACAGAAAATGCAGTCCTCCTCTGTCCTTCTAGACAACAGTATCTGTGCATGTAGAGGTGCTGAGCTGATTAGAACTTGCAACTCCTCTTCGTTCTCTTCGTGGATTTGCTCTAAAATATTCAAGTCCTTTGCTAAAGGCTCCTCGTTGGATGGCCCTTGTGAAGTAGAGCCTTTCCCTTGCCTTTCTTGAGGTTTACCGTGGCTGCCTCATTGTCCTCCTTTAATGGCATAGGATCCTCCCTAACAGGCATAGGCTCCTCCCTAACAGGAAAGGGCTCCTCCCTTACAAGCACATGGTCCTCCTTATAGGCAGGCTCCGGATCCTCCATGCCTTGCTCATTTTCCTTCATAACTGGTCTCTCCATAAATGTCTCTGTTTCTTCAATGACCGCCTCAGGGTCCACCTTGGCTTGCTCATGCCCCACATCGGCTAGCTTAGCCTTCCCATATGTGTCATTCCTCTCGACCCGTGATCGGATTCTTCTGTTGTTTAATCTAGCCCTAGAAGGCTCTGTCTACCTTGCACGAGGATGGAGAGGGGGGATGTTAAGAATATCCATGGTTCTACTATCCCGAATAGGTAGTGGATGAAGCAGCCCATCGTAGCGGAACTGCAGCCTCCGAAGAGTGTCAAAATCCCGTGTCATGATAGTAATGTGGTGTGCATGGGCAGCCAGGATATATCCATTGCTGAAAAATTCAACGAGGTAGTCTTCTACAATTTCTTGCAAGCAGAGAAGTGCACTGCTGGCCCATCGCATGCCGACTCTCCACTGCTTGCAAATCTCTTGCACTACTCGCTGGAAAGAAAGACGTGGAATGGCCAATTGCACGTGCCATTCAATCCTTCACAGCTCTTTCAATACACCTTTGTGCCCCTGATATCGGCATCTTCTTGCTTGAGCATTCAAAGAGTCACATGTTGTCCTTCTAGGCGTGGCCTTTGAACGAGGCATCTCTACAAATAGCATAACAGAAAACGACATTTCATTTGTTGCAAAAGGGAATTAGGATTTCTAGGGTCAGCACGAAGCGAAGAAGTGTTCCAAATACGGTTGTATTGCCTCTACTGGCTTGGTACTGACCTCAGAAAAATATAATAGCAAACATCATAAATAAAGACGATGGTCAGCACTAAGCAAACAGGTGCAACAAACAGAGTTTACCTTCCCTTATCCGCTTGGTACTGACCTCAGAAAAGTGTAATAGAAAACATCATTTATATTTTCTAAGGTCAGTACCAAGCGAACAGGTGCAAGGAACAGAGTTTGCCGTTCCTTATTTACTTGGTTTGACCTCAAAAAAGTGTAATAGCAAACATCATTTATATTTTTTGAGGTCAATACCAAGCGAACAAGAGAAACGAATAGAGTTTGCCTTCCCTTATTTGCTTGGTACTGACCTCCAAAAACAAAATAGCAAACATCATTAATATTTTTTGAGGTCAGTACCAAGCGAACATGTGCAACAAACATGGTTTACCTTCCCTTATTCGTTTGGTACTGACCTCAGAAAAGTGTAGTAGCAAACATCATTTATATTTTTTGAGGTCAGTACCAAGCGAACAGGTGCAACGAACAAAGTTTGCCTTCCCTTATTTGCTTTGTACTAACCTCAAAAAAGTGTAATAGCAAACATTATTAATATTTTCTGAGGTCAGTACCAAGCAAACAGGTGAAACAAATAGGGTTTACTTTCCCTTATTCGCTTGGTACTGACCTCAAAAAAGTGTAATAGCAAACATCATTAATAAAGACGATGGTTAGTACCAAGCGAACATGTGCAACGAACAGAGTTTTCCTTCCCTTATTCGCTTGGTACTGACCACACAAAATACAAGTGCACAAAAATGTAGTAGCATACCTCTTCACTGTGTGTAGAGTTCTGCCTCACTAAAGCACCACAAAAAAGGAGTAAGAGGAGGACGCGCAAAAAGGAGGAGCACCAGAGAGTAAGAGGATATGCACAAAAGGGGTTGGAAGCACAAAAGAGATGGTTTGCTTACCACATAGCGTCAATGGGGCACAGTTAAAATACTGGGTAGTAGAGGATGTGAAGAGAGATAGAAGAGCACTCATCTCAGGCGAGGGTATAGTTAAAATGTTTGGCGGGGGTACTGCCTCTAAACGTAGAATGCTTACCTCCACGAGGGTGAAAAATTCACTTATGCACATGATTACACCCGATATTGTGGTTGGTAGATCGTACTGCATGGGAATTTGAGCCCATTTATTACTGGTTGTCCTTGTGAGCACAACCCACGTGCCTTTTTCGGGTGACTGTTTAGAGTCAGACACCGATCGCCATTGCAGTTGCCACCTCCATCTCTATAGAACAAAGAGATCACCCTTGCCTTCGCCTTTTTTGTTATCTTCCCCTTGGCCACCTCTTGTGATCCTCCATTGAGTGACCTCCACTGATTTGAGTCCTTTGCTGCCGCATCGCCATCGCCCTGGCCTTTGCCTTTTGTTCCTCTTCCTCCTGGCCACCTTCTGGTTCTTGCTCTCAGCGACCTACGACATCACCATCCAGCTCGACACCATTGGATATTGTAGAGACAGGTTCTTTCTCCCTCTCTCTCTCTCTCTCTCTCTCTCTCTCTCTCTCTCTCTCTCCCCACTGTCTATGTGCTGTTAACTGTGTGCGCACCGAAGCCACTGTGCTACGGGGTTAGAGCACAAGGGGAACAACACTCCAAGGGCCAAAGTGGTTGTTAGGGTAATATTAGAAGTCTTGTACCGCATGGTTGGAATAATTACTCCTTATGTGACCGTTCTTGAGTTGTTATTCAATGCTATGTTTGGGCATAGCGAGTGAGAAGGCCTATATATCTTTTACTGATAACATTAAATGCTCTGTTCCAATCCACCTGGTCTGAATGGACGTGGGTACATCGTAAATTCAACTTGGGTCAGAACCAAGCAAATAGGGCCCTTTGAAGATTCTCGAGGCCCCTATTCGCCTGGTTCTGACTCAAGTGACATCACCTATTATGACATTAGCGCTGACAAGCGCAAAGCGCGACATGAACCCCGACGGCCTCGAAAACACTCGGAGCCGATGCACGCCGCAAGCCGGTCACGGTGAAGCGAATAGGGGGGGCACCACCTAGCTTTGAGTGGCTAGGACGTAGACAACGGTAATTTTGAAATGTCATGGACTCTCCACACACACACACACACACACACACACACACAGAAAGAGAGAGAGAGAGGAAAAATGATAGGTGATGAAAACCCTTGGGGGTGTGAGGGAGAATTATTTTCTTGCAATATTTACAGCAACCTTATTTTCGACGAGGTGGCAAATCATGGTGATAGAGAGATAGAGGGAGAGATAGTGAGCCTACTTGGTGAGTTCTCTAAAGATGACTCCCTGACACGAGAACCTTGCTAACATGAGTGTGTGTGCATCGACCATTGGAGTCGAGATGTAGACATAGCTTTTGCACATAGTACAAATTCCCAAAGAAAATTGCTACACTAAGTCCCCTCTCTTGTGATGCAAATGTTGCCAATTCCTCCCACCAAAATACTACCAAGTGCTGACCTCTGATGAACTTGCCTTGCCAGCCCCTATAGTGACCTCTTGGTGCCTTTTTATAGGTGCTGGCTGCTTTAGATTAGGGTAAGCTAATTGGATTAGGGTAATCTAATCAAGGGAGACAAAGCAAGGCGGTGGGCCCTGGGTGGTTGACCCTTGCTTTGTCTTGGGAAATATTATAAGGAAAAACTCTACGTGGGCCTTTGTGACCATCACCTAGAGAGATAAGAATTTACAAAATTGGGATTTTTTTACAAGATTTGGTTTGAAACTGGAAAAATTGATGACAACCTACAGATTTTACTAAAGAGGGTGTCATGGATGCAATGCCGGTGAACAACGACACTACAAGTGCGTTGGTGTAGCGCATTCGTCACTTTCGGGATCGGCCGGGGCATGCCTTTGGCACCTTTGCTTGTTTTGGTGTTGGTGACGCGCGATTTAACCGCCTCCTTTCTTTTTGTTGATGTTGTCGATGTACTTTGGTTTTTTTTATATTTTTCTGGTGTGTGCGTATACGTGTGCGTGTGTATGTGTATATGTGCATGTGTAGGCGTGCATGCTATATAGGTGAGTGTATGTATGGCAAGGTGTGCGTGGGAACGGGGGGGGGGGGGTAATAAATTAAAGAATATATATATATATATATATATATTTATTTTTATATTATGTTTTCTTTCTTTACGCAATGCGTGCCACAGAGATGGCGGTGTGTGAGTGAGGGGGGGGGGGGGGTGGTGTGTGTGTGTGTGTGTGTGTGTGGGTGGGTGCGCATACAGCAAGGGTGTGTGTGTGTGATAGAGAGAGAGAGTGTCCCCGTTGCCTGGCGGCTGCGCGCCTCCGACGAGCTGAGAGCAAGAGCGAGAGAGTATGAGATGGCTGCTTGTGGGCACCTGGGGAGAGATAGGAGAGGGGAGAGTGTGTGTGTGAAGGGGAGAATGTAAGAGTGGTGTGTGTGTGGATAAGATGGGGGGGGTATACTATTTCACTGTGCGCGTTCCGGTTGCTCGTCCACAAGGCGAGAGAGAGGTTCCGGGGCGAGGTGGTGAGGGAGGGAGAAGGTGAGGGTGGATAAGAGAGACAGAGTGGGCCCTGGTGCTGGTGGGCCCGCAGACTTTGGGCTCGAGCAGAGAGAGCACGAGAGAGAGTCTGAGGGAGCGCTTGGCTCGGGCGGCCCGTGGCCAATAAATAGCAAGAAAAAGGGGGGGGGGGGGGTGTGTAGACTGGTCAAAGGAATGGGAAGGGGGGGGGGGGGGGGGATGGAGGGGATACAGAGAGAGAGAGAGAGGAGAGAGAGAGAGAGAGAGAGAGAGAGAGAGAGAGAGAGAGAGAGAGAGAATTATATTGTGGCGGGTTCCTACCCGTGGGAGAGAGAGTGTGTGAGTGAGGGGGGGGGCTGGATAAGAGGAAGAGGTTATGTGGAGGGGGTGAATTTAGAGAAGAGAGAGAGAGAGGAGAGAGAGAGAGAGAGAGAGAGAGAGAGAGAGAGAGAGAGAGAGAGAGAGAGAGAGAGAGAGAGAGAGTGTTATCATATTTCATGCCCGCGGGGTCGCTCACTCAGAGGGAGAGAGAGTGAGAGAGCTAACTAAGGGAGGGAGAGATAGGAGAGGATAGGGCGGTGGTCCGCCGGTGGGAAGAAAACAAGAGGGGAGGGATAGGGAGGAGAGTGAAGTCGAGGGGGTGTGGACGAGAGGGAAGAGGGAGGGGTGATGGTATGGCGGCCCGCTGGGCTAGGATATAGACGAGCGAAGAGAGAGAGTGAGAGAGAGAGAGAGGAGAGAGAGAGAGAGAGAGAGAGAGAGAGAGGAGAGAGAGGAGAGAGAGGAGAGAGAGAGAGAGAGAGAGAGAGAGGAGAGAGAGAGAGAGAGTTTGTGAATAATGAAAGAGAGAGAGAGAGAGAGAATTTACAAAATTTGGTGGCCTGCCAGGGAATAGTGTAAATGTTTTTTTTTATGCGCCGATTGGGCCGGGTGATGCAGCGGCAGGGTAAGTGAGAGAGAGTGTGTGGCAGAGCAAGAGGGGGGGGGCAACTTGAAGTTACAAGAGCAGCAGAAGAGAGAGGGCTTTGTCTTCTGGCAATAATGGAGAGATATGGCCAAATTGGTGGCGCCCCGCCAGTGGTTAAGCCTAGGGGTGGTGAATGTTAAAGAAACTTTTCTTTTTTTTGTTTTCCCTTGGTAATATGCTCTCCCCTCTTTGGGGTTTGGTTCTTGCGGTCGCGGTTTTGAAAACCGGCCGTCATTAGCCCTCCCGTCTGGCTAGAGGCATTCATGCTTCTAGCCCTACCTCTAATTATTTAGTCGCAGAGTTGGAGGGTTCTCTCTCTTCTGGAATATCTAGCATGAACTCTGGATCAAACATAAGGAAATGCCTTTTTAGCCTCCATCCATTGACTGTACTCTTGTGAATTCTCCCATCTGCTTCCATCAGCTTATAGCTACCGTTGTCATAGCGCCTTTTGAAAATGAATGGTACTTCCCATTGGGGTTGAAATTTCTTGTCCTTCCTGGTGTCGAATCTGTTGTTGTATCTCAATACTAACATGCCTTTTTCCAGGCCCTTTTCCTTAAGCCCTTGATTGAAGGGGAGCCGGCGTCGCTCTGCCTGCACTGCATAGTGATTGATTGCATCTTCCCCATCTAGTTGAAGCCTTTCCAAATCTAGGATGTGGTTGCGGAGATTTACAATTGGATGCTATAATTGGCTAGACACGACTCATAAGCTGGCTATCTGTACCTCAATGGGTAGAATTACCTCCTTTCCATAAACTAGATGGAAAGGGGTGAAACCTAATGATGTTCGGAACGTCGTTCGGTAGGCCGATAGAGCAGCCATGAGATGTTTATCCCAGTCTCCTGTGTGGTTATTCACCTGCTTTGTGATGATTTTGCAGATCATTCCGTTTACCTTTTCTACTAGGCCATTACACTATGGATAGTATGGTGTGGAATGTCGGCGTGTAATGCCTAACTTTTTCATTAGTTCTCCCACCAGATCGCCTCTGAAACCTGGTCCCCTATCAGATACTATCTCAAGGGGAGTGCCAAAACGGCAACAGATGTGCTCAAATATGAACTTTGCTACCTCTTGGGTTGTAATGCGGGTGGTGGTTGCTGCTTCTTCCCATCGGGTCATGTACTCTACACCAACTAGAATGTATAGTTTACCTGGTTGGGCCCTTGGTAGAGGACCGATTGCATCTATTCCCCATTTCTCAAATGGACCGTATGCGATGATAGGAGTCTGTGGTTCATAGGTTAGTGTGAGATCACTGGCCACTTGACAGGCCTTGCATGTTTTACACCAATGATGCACATCCCTATTCAGACTAAAGAGTATCCTGCCTGTAGAATCTTCCTATTGGTGATATCTAAAGCAAAATGACGACCGCAAACACCATCATGGCAACTTGAAATTACCTTTGTGATCTCACTGGAGGTTGGTACTCGCCTGAGAATATGATCCTTGCCTTTACAATACAAGTGGTCGCTTACAATGTGGTATCTTGTAGCCTTCCTTACCAACCACTATTTCTGGCCCCTAGTGTACCCTTCCGGACATTCTCCTGTGTCTAGAAAGCTGATAATATCAGGCATAGCATCACTACCTTGAAAGAGGGGTAGTTTTAGTTTGATTGCTCCTATGGGAACATATTGTATTCTTTCCTTGGCTAGAGCATCTACCTCCTGATTTTCTGTCCTGGGGACATGAAATAATTGCACTGCTTCAAACTTTCTTAAAAGATCCTTAACTTGGCGTAGTTGACCAAGTAAAACCTGATTTTTACAAACCCAAGTGCCGTTTATCTGCTTTATCAAAAGCAAAGAATCACCAAACACATTTAGGCGATGAATCCCTTGCAAAATACACTGTTTTAACCCAAGAATTAAAGCTGCACACTCTGCTTCGTTGTTGGAGTGGGAGTGTAATAGCTGCCCCTGATGGAGAATACCCTTTCCTGTTGCTCATTGAAAATGACGATGCCAGCTGCAGACTGATCCACTGTTCTCTTGTATGCTACCATTGGTGTCTCTTCTTTTACTTCCATGTTGACCTTCAGCTTCTTCTCATAGTGGCGATGAGTAAGAATACCCGCTAAACTAGCCCTGGTGGAGTTTTCTACTTGCGTGGTGTAGTCAAACTCTTGCAATCTAACCAGCTATTTAGATATCCTAGATGAGACATCCATGTGTCGCATTACATACGGAAAAACCTCCTCCATTGTCAGAATCACAAAGGGTCTAGGCAGTAGATAGGAGCAGAACTTTGGGGTAGCAAACATTAGTGCGAGCACCATGTGTTCTACTGTGGTGAATCCCTTTTCTGATGGGGTCATGACACAACTAGAGAAGTATATAGGACACATTAAAGAATTTTGGGGATACTTTTGCATTAGTACGGCTCCGAGTGTATCACTTCCTACACTGGGGTTCACATAAAATGGCTTGTCTCATCTGGGGGGTGAAATAGTGGGAAGCGTAGCTAGGATTTGCTTCCTTTCGGTAAATTGTTGCTCATTTTCTTCACTCCATGAGAAGACATCCCTCTGCGTGACTTGTTGTAGAGGAAGAACCACTTGAGATAGCAAGTGAATGAACCTGCTTAAGTATCTTACCTTCTGAAGGAAAGAAACCAACTGCTTAGTAGTGGTGGGTGATGACAAAGATACCAGAGCTTGAATCTTGCTAGGGTCAGCCTCAATCCCTTTTGCTGAAATTACATGGCCAAGGAGAGTGATTTCGCTTTCACCAATGTGACACTTATCCACGTTGAGCTCTCCACTCAAGGTTTGCAGCCTGGTCAGGCCATCATAGACTTTGCTCAAATGGAGGGAGCGTGAACTATAGATGAAAAAATCATCTATGAAGACTGGTATTGACATTCCAAAGTATGGTTGGAAGACAAAAGTTACATAGCGCTGGAATGTGGCCTGAGCGTTGGTGAGGCCAAAAGGCATCACTCTGTAAGCAAAGCATCCCCAAGGTGTTATGAAGGTTGTCTTTTTCTGGTCTTCTTCCGCAATGCTAATCTGAAAGTATCATGAGTAGCCATCACATACTGTGTAGCGCTCATGACCTGCCACTTCATTGAGAATTTCATCTTGGAATGGGAGGGGAAAGTGATCCCTCTTTGTGGTTGCATTGAGAGGTTTACAGTCCACACAGACTCTCCACTTGCCATTCTTCTTTGGTGTGACTACTACTAGAGAGACCCATTCTGAGTCTTTGACGGGGCAGATGAAACCTGCCTGTAGCAGATTCCTCACTTCTTTGAGTAGTGCCTCTTGTTGGATTACCCCAAGTCTTTTGAGCTTTTGCACTACGGGTTTACTTCCTTCTTTGAGTTTTATGCGGTGTTGTACTATTGTGATTCTTGTGATTTTATCATAACCACCCATCAATGAACAATGTAGTGAAGTTACCTAGCATGGAGACATATTCCTTCCTCTCTTCATCGGTTAACTCATTGGAGAGCATCCGATGTAACTTACTTGTATCCTCAAAGGATTGCGTACCTGATGGTCCTTGTTGGTTCATCGATGGTGCTTCAGATTGTGTCAATCTTTTGGGTCTTTTAGGATGACCCCCATCACTTCGATGCTACTACCACTTTCTTCAGTTGTTGTTGTCTCTTCTCCTGAGGTGGACGAATAGTCACTGGTGGACTCATCTTCTGAAGCCTTCAAGATCATGTTACGTTGCTTCCTAGTCCTCATGTCGTAGAATATGGACTTCTCTTTAGCGTCCTTCATCTAAATCATTCCTGTACTCCAATCTTGCTTAGCTTCCATAGCCATGAGCCAGGGTCTCCCAAGAATGATAGGGTAGCCCTTCCCTTTGTGTGGCATGACAAAAATGTCTACCTCCACTTCTGTATTGAACAATTTTACTTTGACCGCATTCACAATGCCTACGCATTTCACTCGTTTGTTATTTTCCATTTTGGCTCAGCAGGGTGCCGGCCTACTCACCTCTAGGCCTAGATGGTGCATATTTTTTTCACTCATGACGCATCTTTGCGCGCCACCATCTATGTAGACATTTGAAATTCATTGCCTCTTGATGTGGGCATCCATAGTTGGTAGGATGTCATTGAGATCCTTCCCAGAGATAGCCCCAGCTATCCTTGGTCTTGATTTTCTTGTACTTACCATCTTTGTCCATTGCCTCCTCATCCTTGGTGCAAGATGGAGTAATTGGGGCCAAGTTATCTTTGGGCCCTGCATCAACACATCCTGAACTAAGTGTTTTTGCTACTTTTGGATCCTGTTTTGGCCATAAACTGCTCATCCAAGGTCGAATTTGAGCACTTTGACACTGTAGACTTGGGTTTTGGGCCATTCCGGACTTGATGGCACTGTCCATTTTGCCAAATTCCTCACTGTTTTTTTGTTGTGTAAGTTTCTCCTATGAACGAAGCTTCTGGTCCAATTTGTGATTGTATCTGGCATATTTTATCCATATTGTGTGAGCTATTTGTCCCATTGGTGTTGGGCCAAGCTCAATCGTATATAAACATCATAAATTCTCCTCTTTTGAGCTGCGTTTTTTAGATGTGTATGTGTGTGTGTGTGTCTCTCTCTTTGTGGAGTGGGCAAATGGGTAGTCTCTCTCCTCTCACTCCATTGGTGTGTTCCCTGTCTCGGCTAGGTGGGTTGTATAAGCCGAGTGATGCCCCATAGTGTGTGTGTGTGTGTGTGTGTGTGTGTGTGTATCATCCCAAGAGTGTGTGTCGGGTCATTATAGAGGCGTTGTGTGTGTTTCCATCCCGCTCACATTCTTTTGGCATCCCCACGGAGGATTTTGTTCGAGTACCTTCAGCTTCGGGATTACGGGATTGCATATTACAGGTTACATGGATAGGTACAGGTACAGGTGATTCACACAGGTACAGGTAGCTGGAGTAGGGTGATACAGTGACAATGGAAGTCACTTGCAGTTACTGTGGGTATGCATCATTTGGTGCTTGTTTGAGCGCATTGTTTGGTATTGTACGCTACTTGTGGAAACTACCATTGTACGCCTTTGTGGAGACATACTTGGTTTTACTTGGCAGTCCCAGCCATTTCTGAGACTTGGTCTGGAAGATAGTCATTTCTGAGACTTGACTATACGAGATTTGCATAAGCTTTCGTGAGAGGGTCGATAGCGTGAGGTTTTATTGAGCTGGGGGATTCTCAAATGTGAGATCCTTTCGGTGATATAGGTAGCTGGAGCACCCTTTTCATGACCTCGCCATAGCTATGTACTAGTGATTCCTACTTGATGCTCGGGTTCTATTGTTGGCAGTTTATGCATACATATAAAGTCTATATTTTGGGTTCTTACTGCTCTACTTCTAGGGAAATTCTGCCAAAATTTTTCCAAGTTGTGATGGCTGGTTTTTTGGTCTTTTGAGCCATTTATGTTGTTACGCTACTGAAATTTTGGCAAAATTAGAGGATAAGACAGGTGTGTCTTCTTGGGAGTTGCATGGTTGGCTTTGATGGATGATCAAAATGGACCTCAATTCACTTCTTTTCATTTAACACAAAGAATCCAAATAAATGTTCATGTGTCCAGGAAGATTTTTTTCTAGCAGCACATAGTATTTATGTTTAGGCCAAGAAGGTTAAGAGAGATATTGGAATGCCCTTCGCCTGTTGTAATTCCGATGATTAACTATGAAAACTCATTTGATGTGCATGTGTTTGTCCTTATCCAAAGACAAGCTCCATTGAAGTTTCTATGGATTGAGCCAGTCAAAATTTTTGGGTTCTTGTACGTGTGTTCGAAGGGGTTCTCAAAGCATTGAAACTTGGGTAGCCATGGCTTTCTCTTATCCGGAATTTCATGGAAGAAGTGATGAAGATGTGGAAGACTTTTTAGAAAAGATGGAGGGTGCATGCATTAGCAACCAGATTCATGATCTGGCATAGATGTTACGTCTTCTCCAGATTTGTTTGAAGAGTGATGCACGAGTTTGGTCCAAAGAATTTGAAGAGGACTTGTGTGTGGCTGATCCACCTGTAAGATTGAGTTGGGACAATCTAAGGCATGGATTGGAAGTGGAGTTTGTGAAGACAGAAGATCTTGACAAAGTGTGGCAAGAAGTACAGGGTTTGGTGCAAAAGGAAGGTGAGCCAGTAGATGCATACATATGTAAGTTTTCATTGGCATGGGAGAGGATGTGCAAGGCCTTAGCACCACAGGTACCCCCACCTGACATGATGAAGAAGGACATATTCTTGGCTGGTCTTTGGGAGAATATACGTTGGAGAGTGGAGCTAAAAAATCCTAGGACATATGAAGATGCATTGGATGTGGCAAGGAACAAAGAGTGGAAGCTGAGAAAAATGAGTCAGCTAGGAGTAGATTCTTTGCCCATGAGGTCTGAATTTCAGCCTATGGATTCTTTGCAAGTTCGCATGCCAGGGGTTCATCATCCACTAGTGGTTTCTCTTACTCCTCAGGTTATTCCAGCAGTGGTCACTACAACAGTGCAAGATGATGGGCTAAGGCAAGACATGAGGCAAGTGGTAGATTTACTGAAGAATATCAGCCTAAATATGCTAGGTCAAGTGGGAAATAATCGAGGTCGAGGGTGGTTTTCAAATCAGCCAGGAGGTGAAGAAAGACCTAGGAATGGTGTTGGACAAAGCAATGGTAGGTTCTGAAGGCAGACACCCACATGTTATAATTGTAGAGAGTTGGGACACATCAGCCCTCAATGTGATAAGCCACCAAGGATGGGGGGGAGACATGTATCCATTGCCAAGACAGGTGCTAACTAGGTCCAATGATTATGGCATTGAAATTAAGGGAGAAGAAGGAACCAGTGGATTAACCCAGGAGGAAAAGGGAAAGACCAAAGTGATAATTGTGGTCACCTTGGAGAAGGCATCAAAGCTAGAGGATACATTAGTGATGCCTATTGGAAAGAGGACCACAGAGGACAAGGAAGGAAGAAGTGCCCCAGGTCCTAGTAAGAAGAAGGGAAAGAGCCATGCAGGCGAGGATGTCAAGACCAAGAGGAAAAGAAGGGCTCGTCACAAGTTTCATGTTGCAGATTTTCCACTAGGGGATGGGCAATTAAGCTATGACTTGAAGGAGGATCTGTCAAGCAGGAAGGCAGATGTTACTTTTGGGCCACTTATAGAGATGGTGCCTAAGCTAAAGCGATAGTGGAAGAGGATGGTTAACGCAATGGAGAAAGAGCCAGAGAGAGGTTCAGTGAAGGTGTTGGCGATGGATGAGCTGCCTGACATTTGTCCAATAGTAGATGTGTGGCACAAAAGAAAAAATATGGGACAAGGTTATGTGGATGGTGGAGCCCAAATATGTGTCATAACACACTCATGCGTTGAGAAGATGGGTCTTACAGTGACTAGGGTGTTAGGCTTTCGGATTAGATTGGCAAACCATCAGAAAGTAAAATGTTTGGGTGTTGTAAAGAGCTTAGAGGTGGAGGCGTATGATGCAAAGGCAGTGGTTGATTTTCATGTGATGCCAGCGGGGTTGGAAGCATATCCTATTATACTAGGAAGACCATGGTTACGTGCATTGGGAGCTGTTCAAGATTGGAGACGTGGTACGATTAGCCTCTATGGAAAGACAGGTGCCAAGAAGATAACCATCCTGCAAGGTGAATGGTTCCTCTTTCTTCCCCAAAGCAAGGACTGACATTATGTCTCTAAAGTCAGGGTCAGTAGCATACTCATCTATCATAGAGGATAGATCATTGTGAGTAGCTATAGACACCGCATTAACTTTTGGTCGTCGTGAAAGTGCATCGGCAACTTGATTGTGCTTACCAGCTATGTGAGCAATATGGAAATTAAATTGCGAAAGAAAATTTTCCCACCTCATTTGTTTGTCGGAAAGTTTGGTTTGCGTCATGAAATACTTGAGACTTTGGTGGTCGGTTCGTAGGATAAATGGAGTCCCCAATAGGTAGTGCTTCCATGTATCTAGGGCATGTAGAACAGCTAAAAGCTCTTTCTCATAAATGCCCAAGACTCGTTCATCACTATTGAGCCTTCGGCTCTCATATGCTATGCCATGCCCTTCTTGAAGCAAAACCGCTCCAAGGCAATCACCACACGCATCACATTGGACCTCAAATGGCTTTGAGAGATCCGGAAGCACGAGGACTGGTTGGGAAGTAAGATTCTCTTTGAGTTTTTCAAAAGAATTTTTCTCCTTAGCAGTCCATACAAACTTAACGTTCTTCTTTGTTAAGTCGTGTAGTGGTCCTACTACTTGAGAGAATTTTGCTATGAAGCGTCTATAGTATGCACACATACCAATAAAGCTTATTAGCTCATGTAGATTCCTTGGGTTAGGCCATGATTTTATTACCTCTAACTTTGATGGATCCATACGAATACCATCGTGAGAGATAATATGACCTAGATATTGAATCTCTTGAAGGAAGAATTCACTTTTCTTTTGGTTGAGAAAAAGTTTGTTCTCCCTCAAGGCTTGAAAAATCACTTGGAGATGTTGCTTATGTTCCTCCAAAGACTTGGAGTAGATGATGATATCATCAAAGAACACTCCAGTGAATTTACGATATGGTCTAAAAATTTTCTCCATGAGATGATTGAAAGTAGCCGGTGCATTAGTCAAGCCAAAAGGCATGACTAGATATTCATAAAGACCAAATGTTGTGCGAAACGCGGTCTTTAGGATATCTTCATCCACTATCCTTATTTGATGATAGCCACTCTTAAGGTCAATCCTACTGAAGTAGGTAGAGCCTTGTAGCTTATCAAACAGATCTTCTACCCGAGGCACGGGAAATCTATTTTTGATAGTGATATGGTTTAGTGCTCGATAGTCCACACACATACGGTATGTACCATCTTTCTTTTGCACTAAAAGGACTGGAGAACAAAAGGGAGAGGAACTAGGCCTCACCATCCCTTTGTCTACCATTTCCTGTACTTGCCTCATAATCTCCTCTTGTTGAGCTTGTGAGACTCGATAAGGAGGTTTGTTAGGCGGTGAGCTTCCTGGAAGGAGCTCAATACGATGGTCATCATCCCCTCATTTTGGAGGTCGGTCCATAGGGATATCATCGATGAACACATCTTGGAATCCTTTTAGAAAAGTAGACAAGTCTAACTCTTCTTGATTCCTATAATTTTCATTTGATGAAACATTATTAGCTTTTAGAGACTCTTTGACATAAATCATGTACGCAGAAACTGAGCTCTTCATTGATTTATCAAAAGAAAGAGGATTTACAAGTGGAATAGTGCGACCACGCTCACTAGCATCTATATACATGTTCTTTCCCCTGTAGGTGAAGTAAATTCTCCTTTCAGGGAACTTCATGTTGGCAGCCATGCGATCAAACCATGGTGCCCCTAGGATAACATCCTGATGTTGGAGAGGAGAGATGAAGAAGTCTTCTTTGTCGACATAGCTTTGGACATGAAGCCTCAACTTCCCAATCAAGGGAGTAACGGAGGCTTGTTGTCCCTTGAAAGCTGCATCAGCTGTTACTATATCTCCCATCTCAAAAGCTTGAATGCCCAACTTGGTGGCCAACTCTATTGATATGAAGTTGAGAGTAGAGCCTGGGTCAAACAAGATGAAGGCATCATGCTCTCTTACCTTTCCCCATGCATAGAAAAGTGATGATCCTTTGCAATGACCATCCTCTTTTGGAGCTTCGATGGTGGAAGCCCTAGGAGACTCATTGCGAGTATTCTTCTTGGGGCAAGAACGATAGACATGTCCTTGCTCTCCACACTTGAAACACTTATGGTCCTTGCGAAAAGCTTCAAGCTCTTCAGGAGAGAGTTTGTTTTTACCTTTGTAAACTCCCTTCTCCTTGGACCGATTGTTGTTGTTGTTGTTGTTGTTGGAAGTGCCTTGGGAATTATTTTGAGCATTGGATTTCCCCTTTGCATCAATTTTATCTTTGTTTTCCATGGGCTTGACATTACGTCTAGCCCCTTGATGGAAATCGATGCGTGAAGCAACCATGGTGTGGTGGATTCGGCCATCTCTTCAGGTAATCCCGCACAGAATTGTTGTCTTTGTTTGGCAAAGTCTATCTTTTGAAAGAAGTAACTTTGAGATGTAAATCCCAAAACTTGTCTACATACTTGTTGATAGACTCATGAGAGAGAAGCTTCAAGCCGCGCCATTCGGTAAGAACTTTATCTTTAGTATCACTTGGAAGAAATTGCTTCATGATGGAAACTCGTAGAGTTTTCCAGGTCTTTGGGGCTTCTCCATTGCCACGAAGGCTAGCCCACCATTGACGAGCTGATTTTTGGAAGTGAATAGCTACATGGCGTAGCTTGGAGGACTCTCTAAAGCCCTCGTCCCCAAAGGCCGCATCAAATTGTTGGATGAAGGCCAACACTTTGTCGGTAGCACCAAAGGTGCCATCATAGGTGAGAAAAGAGATACTCTTTCCTCCCTCCTTGAACTTCTTTAGCTTTTGTGACCTTCGCCATGCAGGAAATGATTTGCGATGTCCTCCCCTCTTGTATTCTCTAGGAGAATAGCCATAACTTTCATCGGAAGAGGAGGAAGGTGAAGAGGGTGACCTCTTCCTAGCCCTTTTCTTCCTTTGTTTCCTCTCTTGCCTTTCAGAGTGATGAGGAGAAGAACTATAGGTTGCTCTTTTCCTCTTGGGAGGAGTAGGCGATCGTCTAGACCGTCGTCTTCGTGGAGCCACATCTTCAGAAGAACTTAGACTATCATTGCTTTCTTTCTCTTTGGATTCCTCCTCTCGAATGGGAGAGAGTCTTCTTTTGGGGGTCTCTTCAAGAGGCCTCCTAATCTCTCTCTCCTCTGGGAGAGGAAGGGAAATTCCATAAGCACAAAGTTGTTGAGTAACTTCGGCTTGCAAAACAGGGTTGCCCATAGCTTGTTGCAACCTATTGACGAGATAATTCACAAACATGGGAGCATCATCATTAACATCTTCATGTGCAAAATCAAAGCTATCAATGTTCATTCTACTCTCTTGATTATTGTCAGCCATGTTAACAAAATTTATGTTTATACTTAGTGTATGCTCTGGCAATACAAAACCTTAGTTGCCACTCCTCTTAGCCTTTGAAAATCGGCTCTTAAGTATCTACACCCACGGCTCAAAGCGGTTAATTATAGAGAGTAGAGGAGTAGGTCTAACATAGCAGAGTTGCCAAGGGTTAGCTCCTTTCGGACTTCTTATGTCTCAATAATGGTAAAGCCGTAGGCAAGTCTAGAAAGACTCCATTATTAAGTCCAAAGCTCCCGAGGTGTGCACCATCCCCCACATAGTGGGCTCAACAAAACCGATAATAGATCCCAATTCCACTTACCCTATTATAATTAGCAACATCAACCATTTATAGGCTACTTAAGGACCTCTCTTCTTAAGCAAGAAAAGAGAAACCAATGCTCTGATACCAATGTAATGGAATTTGCCTATTCAATGTGAGAGTAGCGGAATTTAATGAGAGTACTTTCAAGAAATGATTTTGTGAGCATAGCGGGTTGACATAATTGAAGATATCAACATAATCATAGCAATTAGTTAACTTGGCATAGACAATAATTTTACAAGAGAGAGAGTTTAGAGAACATGACAACAGTTGAGGACCGGATTTATGTGGAGCCGGTTCCCCCTCCAATAAGCATTTGTATTATGATTTCTCCCATAAAGAGAGACTTGTTACAATACAGTCTTTGTGTTCCTTGTGACCTAGGTGATGCCATGAAGATGGAAGGCTTCATGCATCACAAACATAACATAAACTTGAAGAAAGCTTTAACTATTCCAAGCCTCAGTCCCAAGACCTCAAACACCTTCGAAGGTGGAGAGAGCTAGCAGGGAATGAGGGTAGGGAAGAGGAAGAAGAAACATTTTGTGGGAGAAAGAATTAGTTCCTCACTTATCATACTCTTGTTGCTAGCATACATAATAGCATAGTAATGAAGAAGAAGGAGATGGCAAGCTTAAGCATTGAAGCATGGCTCTTGGTTGGATTTGCACTCCATAGACAAGAGTGTTGGTGTAGGCTCTCAACCTCTACTTGCTTGGAGAAGGAGAGGGAGCTCTTGCACTCTGCATAGTACACAATGAGAGCGCTTGTGAGTGTGTGTGGGTGAGTATACCCCCTAAGCACCCCCCTAGCTGGCTTGGGTGGACCCCCCCTTGTAGCTCATGCTTGAAGCTCATTGGACCCCTCCAGGCCTAGCCAATCACAAGCAGAAGCCATTACAAGCAACAGGGATAGCCTTGGGACAAGTGTCCCCCTTTCCCCTTTGAGAGAGAGGACTTGATAAATGCAAAAACAATTAGATAATTCAAGTAATTTATCATTGGATCCCTTTGAAGCCTAGCCAATAGGCTTCAAGCAACACATGAAGGTAACATGGGTATGGACCTGACATGTGTCCTTGCTGCCTCTTCAAGCTGGGGCTTCCCTTGTGAGTGTGAGTGTGTGTTCTCTCTCTAATCCCTAGGAAAAGGGCTCGCCCCCCCTCTTGTAGGGATGCTTTTGACTTTAGGAGCTCAAGCACCTTAGTCATCAAGTATGACAAAGCACTTGGACTAGGGGGTATTCCCACAAGCATCTCAGGCAAGCATGTCAAGGAACCTCAAGCACCTTAATCAAGCGGCAAGTCAAGCACCTCAAGCATGGAGTAAGTCAAGCACCTCAAGCACCTTAATCAAGCACCTCAAGCAGGACAAACACCTCGAGCTTGGGCCGGGTTCCCACCTCAAGCTCAGCCCTAGCTTACCTAAGGTCAAAGGACTTTTACACACATTATTGGAGGTCTTCAATGAAGCTAACCCTAAGGTCTTATGCTCCATTGGTTAGCCTTGCTCTTGATAGACCATCTCCCATTTGGGCCCCTTTACTATTGGCCCCGTGTTGAGATAGATCTATAAGCACATATCTATATCTTAACACTTGTTCCCGTTTATTCTCCCACATTAAGTGATCAATTTAATATGAGAAAATCATTTGGGTTGGTTAGATATTAGATTTTATGACAAAGCATGATTAGGGAGCCATTTGTGTTGAGGACCAATTTACCTCTTTATCATTGATATTTTTTGGCTCAAGAAGAGGAGTTTTTGCTAACAGGAATCATCTCAAAGGACATTCAGAAGTCTAAGAAGTATGGTTTTGTGCGTAAAGCATACAGGTACAAATTGATTGGTGATGTCTTATACATGAAAGGGGCTGATCTCGTGTTGAGACGTGTACCTTGGCGGGAGGAGCTTTACAGAGTTTTGGAAGAGAATCATGAAGGCGCATGTGGTAGACATTTTGCTCCGAAGATCACCTTGCATAAGATTTTGCAAGAGGGGTATGTATGGCCTAGTTTGCACAAGGATGTTCACCATTGGTGTAGGTCTTGCAATAGGTGTCAAGCATTTGGAAAGAGAGTGTTGAAGCCAGAGCTACGAAAAACCATTATGGCCTTTGATGTGTTTGAAAAGTGGGGGATTGATGCAATAGGCCCGTTACCTATCACAAGCAGGGGCAAAAGTTATATTTTGACTGCAGTAGACTATCTCTCTAGATGGGCAGAGGTTATAGAAATAAAACAGATTACTGCAAAGGATGTGGAAAAATTTGTGTATGATGAAATATGTTGCAAGTTTGGGGTGCCACTGGAGCTACTTTCAGATAAGGGGCCAGGATTTAGAGCTAAACTGCTAGACTTTTTATGTGCAAAGATGAAGATTAGACACCAGCATACCACTCCTTATTACCCACAGTGTAATGGCTTAAATGAAAGATTCAATGGTGAGTTGGTATAAATTCTTTCAAAAGTAACATAGCACCAAGGAAAGAATTGGGATTTGGAATTTCCTAGTGCATTATGGGCTTACCGTACTTCGGTAAAGACAGGTACAGGGTTTACTCCATTTCATTTGGTATATGGAAAGGAAGGACTATTTCCTGTGGAAGTAGAGTTGCGTGCGGTCAAGATGTTAGAAAAGTTACTTGGGCAGCCCAGTGATGCATTCAAAGAGAGGCTCTTACAGTTACAAGAGGTTCAACTGGATAGGATGAGTGCATTGGAACATTATGGGCAGATGGAGGATAAGGCTTTGGCAAAGATAAATGAAAAGGTCAAAAGTAAGGGTATCAAGAAGCATGACTTGGTTTTGCGGTACAACAGTAAGCTGGACAACACCTTCCAAAAGAAGTTTCAATTAAGTGGGAAGGCCCTTTCAAGGTAGTGGAGTGTTTTCCGAATGGTACATATTAGTTGGCTAACCTGGATGAGGTTCTATATAAGTCAAGGGTAAATGGATTACGTCTGAAATTGTATCATTCTAGATTGATGATGGTGGAGCAAGATGAGCTGTCTGTGGAGCAAGTAATATTGGTGAGGGATGAGGAGACTTGTGACGCGGCGAGTCTCATATCTCTTTTTGCTATTGCTGATCATGAATGATCTAGCAGGCTAGGGGATGGGCAAATTATGTCAGGATTTGTTTGGAGCAGGGGATTTCCCATATGTACATACCCATGCATGGGGCATCAAAAATATGATTGCCCATTTTCCAGAGCCAGGTGGTTACGTGGGGCCCATATGTGTACAGGTAGGACAAGGTACTCAAATGTTGACCTATGAGAAACCATTTTCATACATATCCGCTTCAAACCTTTTAAGTGAGCTTGTGCAACATACATGGTTACCCTTAGCATGAGGTATGGTGTAGAACTTTGTCCCTACATCATCCATCTCATCAACCATATCTTCCTCATATTCATACCTTGCCCTAGAAAGCATACCTCAAATTGTATTATCTTTCCTTGCAATATGATTGAATTCTAGATTCAAAGACTTGATGTATGCAATCCAATGTAACATACCAATATTAGGAGTTGAGCAGCTTGTGATCATTCGGAGAAGAGGCATGCAATATATTTCCACAATCAAATGATCCTTATCACTTTTTAAAGTCGTACTATGCCGCACATTTCCCTTTTTACCTATGGATATTTTCTTTAGTAAGAACTTAGAGCTTTAGCTCCAAATCTCACCACATACATGTGCCTCTTCCTTGTCCCTCATCATCATCTTGTCATATTTTCCATCCAACCCTTGTAAGACTTGTATCCTATATCACAATGACAGACCTTCCACACACATAATCCGCTTTTCTCAAAGTCGGTGCACGCTGCAATAACTTTTTTACCTTCTTCATAGCTTTTACATGTACATATCCCCATTTGAATTTATGGTTCTTTCTCAACAATTGGTACAGAGGAGCAGCTACATGTGCATAATGTGGAAGCCATGTGACATATAAGATACATTTACCTAAGATTCTTTGCACCTCAATGACACTTAGACACGTCTTCTTTATTCTTTGAATTGTATCAACCTTGCAAGAATACAAGGTCTTTGCAAGCCTTTAGTGTCCATCATTTTTGGTGTGCTTTCCACTAAGATGGTATCAGTCCACCAACCTCAGATTTGGCTTCATGTTCTCCTATGAAATATAGTAGATTCTGTAGAGAGTGTGGTTTACTCTCTTTAAATTCTATAGACCCAGCATCAACATAAATAAATTGTATATCTCTTGTGTACAACTCATGATCTATGTTGATTTTAGTGATATGTACCAATTTCAAATTTGCATTGCCATCCTTTTGTTTTCTATAACTCACTTGGTCGTGGCTCCTCTACCTTTGGGATATGTGCCATAAATTGTGATCTTGTTTCATCACTGGTGTTGACCACTAACCTTATGTCCAATGGTGTTTTTGTTGCAAGCTTCATTCGATCACGTGTTTTGTTTCTTTTTTTCTCAATATCCCCATCCCTTTTGTGGATCAACACTTCTTGTTTAGAGATGTTAAGCTTCTCTAGATCCATTGAAGCATGAGTAGTCTCATGATCAACACTTCTTGTTTAGGGATGTTTAGCTTCTCTAGCTCCCTTGAAGCATGGGTAGTCTCTATGAGCTCTTTGCACATTTCTAGTCTCTATTATTCAACCTCTAGGTGCTGATATGTTAGTAGCCATCTATGTTCCAGTGTCTAATTGGTTTTCACTATAGCCTTGTAATATTTCAATAGAGCCTCTAAAGGTTCAAAAACTTTATCTACCAAGACTGAACTTCCCGATGAAATTTTGGATGACAACACTCCTTCCATTTATTCTTGATTTCAAAGTCGTAAATCCCGATCGCATACTCACCTTGAAAAATTCAAGACACGCAAACCTTGATGGATTTTGAGGCTTCTAGGTCCACCAACCAAGGCTGCAAAAATTGGAAAAAGTTATCCCCGCCGCAACCAACCTTCGGGCTATTGTCCCAAACTTCGACCTACCGTATCTTGGTGCTCGAGACTTAGAATGGAGAGCCGTAACTTCTTAATGATCCCATACATCCCATACTACCTTGTTGAACTTGGTTGACCCCCACAAAGTATCTGATGGCATGATTTTTGATGTGGTCAACTTGGCCCCCGACAATATTCAATTGACCAAACCTACTCTATAGAGATCTACTCTATAGAGCTCCGATTGACAATCCAAAAAGATGGGCAATTTGAGTACTTTTCATCTATCCATTGGCATTAGCTGGGGCCATCTGTCCACAGTTGCCCTATCCGTCGGGGATCTGCAAAACCTTCCAACTTTGGACATTAATATCTTTCACACCGGGGCTCCGTTTGAGGAGTTGTCTGAATCGCTCGTAGAGCCTCTTGAACACTACATTTCAAGACATAATCCCATCACTTTGAACACTTGGACCTTCCATCCTAACTAGACCATTTTGGAGCCGTTTTGGCTTAGAAAACCACCTTGAACATAGATTCCCACTGTACTTTACTTGCGCAAAGTCTTTGTTGTTTAATGTATCAACCTCTCAGTTCCGTCGGCGACAACATCCACATATTTCTCACCACCTCTTGAGATGTCGTCTTGGTCATCTCCACATCTATCCTCTCCCTTTCAATAGTGCCCTTCTTCTTGGAAGACAAGAAGCTCTCGAGGGTCACCCCAATGGAAGACTCTTTGTCATCACATGGTATAGACTTCGCAATGTCATCGACGACATCATCCAAATATTTATCACCAACCTCCGTTTTGCTCTTACCAAAGCCATTGCTGGTTGGCAGGCTTGATGCTTCACTTGCATTCAAACCTTGCACTCGTTGACTGCTTGTGGTGCCACTAGGGCTCACACCTTGCACTTTGGGAATGCTCTTAAAATGTTGTGTGCCGATAGTCTTCAGTGATGAGCCAGCTTGTGAGCCTTCAAGACTACATGCACAATGTACAAAAAAGACTTGGAACACTCTACTGGTGATTTCCAACACTATACAGGTGGTTTCTAGCATTGTATTCGTGGTTTTTATCACTATATTGAGGGTTTTCACCATTGTATTGGTGGGTTCAACCACTATATGGTGAATTCCACCACCACAAAATGAAGTACCCACCGATAAATCTTAAAACCTAGCTACTTTTGACCAGTTTCAATAGGTTCCCACCACTTTATAGGTGGTTTCCAACATTGTATTGGTTGTTTTGACCTTTATATTGAGGGTTTCCAGCATTGTATTGGTGGTTTCATCCACTATATTGGTGAATTCCACCACCACGAAATGAAGTATCCACCAAGAAATCTTAAACCTCAGCTACTTATTGACTAGTTTCAATAGTTTTTCACCACTTTATAGGTGATTTTTAACATTGTATTGGTGGTTTTTACCACTATATTGAGGGTTTTCACCATTGTATTGGTGGTTTCAACCACTATATTGGTGAAATCCACCACTACAAAATGAAGTACCCACCGAGAAATCTTAAAACCCAGCTACTTTTGACTAGTTTCAATAGGTTTCCACCACTGTATTGGTGGTTTCAACCACTATTTTGAGGTTTCCACCATTGATTTCATGGTTTCAAACATTGTATTGGTGGTTTCAATCACCAAGAACTGAGGTACCCAATAAGAAATCTTAGAACCCATCAACTTTTTACCAATTTCAATAAGTTTCTACCAAGTCAATGGTTTCCATCATTCCTTTACTAGTTTAAAGTGCAACCAATTATGGTTTCTAGTAGGTCTACTTGTGCTTTCTATTCATCCCAATCGTATGGTTTCTACCACTTTCCATTTGCTTTCAAGAAGTTCATAATGATTTCTTTCAACAATTGGGTTTCTACCATGTCCAAAATGGTTTCTACTGGTGCATATCATTGCACTATTAGAAACAATGTCATGGTATGGTTCTTAGACTAGTTTCTACCTGGTCATTGGTTTTCACCTTGCCTTCGTTGCTTTATAGTGCAGGAAATTATGGTTTCTAGCAGGTCTACTAGTGCTTTCTACTTATGATGGGAGTAGATTCTACAGAGTTATCACATCATAGGTGAATCTAAGTAGAAATTCTTGTCACATCCTGGTCAAGCAGTTCTTGCACTCTATCCCTCTTTTCCTGGCAAGTTGTTGCACGCTTCTCATAGTCAAGCATCTCTCAAGCTCCTATAAGCTATAAAACTTTATTTGCATCTTTAATATCATCACAGAGTCTTATGATTTCCTTCGTGTTTGCAGTTTCAACCGCTGTCTCTATTGCTTCCAATTGGCACTGAGAATCTGCCAGTTTCTTTTGAAATACAGCTATGCCATTTGAGAGGCCTTCCTGTATGTGCATGTATGTCTTTGCTACCTCCAAGTCTATATCATTGTCTATAGCTACTCTTTCTTCTCATGAACCCTCTCACTGAAGGTGCTAACCTCCCATGACAGAAAAGCGTGCACACACACACCCTAAGATTAGGAAGATGATTAAGGAGGGCTTATCTCCTCCAAACCTAGAGGTTAAAAGTGCAGCTGAAAGCTCTTTTAGAGACAATCAAAACACACAATTGTAAAAAATGAGAATTTTACATAGGCAATAAATCGAAAGTCAAAACAAACACAAAATTAATGCAAAATGGAACATAATTAGCATAAAATAACAAAAATTGAACCGATGAGGGCTCAATTGTAGCAGTTGATGAACACACAAAATTGGATTAACTAAGATGCGTGTTAATTAAGCATGTAATATGTTGTAATCACTCTATCAAGGGTAGTGGCTCGAGGAATACATCAAGAACGTGCCCAAAATAGTGTAATTAGCAAGTAGATACCGCTAATCTAAATGCAAATGCAAAGCAATTGGTTCAATCCTGTGAGAAAGAGGGGACTCACAAGGTCTAGCATAGAAGGGTTTAATAGATGCGGATTGATTTGCGTGATTAAGAGATACTAATCACATTGCAAGCTCGGATACGACTTGTAGGGTTAAGGTGGATAGGTTAGTGTTCCTTTCATGGGATAAGCATGCTTGGAGAGGTTAGTGTAGAGCATTAGGAGAAATATGGACCTTGCATGGGCCTTGTTAGGAAGCCTAATTTTTAGGGATTAAAGTTAATGTTGTGTAGGGTTAAGGGATAAGGGCATTGAAGAAGCTAGTTTTGAGTAAGCTTTTCTAGCCTGTTTTTTAGACACATGTAGGATGTGGACCTAGGAGGTCACCTTCTCTCTCTAGCTTTTTGAAAGTGAAGGGAGTAAAGAGGTGTGGCCACATCAGCAAAAACGTGGGTCACTAAGAGCCAAAATTTTATTTTTTTTCAAAAAAGATATCTTTACTTCTTTTTTACTTAAACCCCCCCCCCCCCCCCCAACATATATACATATCAAAAAATCATTTTTTGTCATAAAAATTGATTTTCTCATATTAAAATTATCACTTAATGTGGGAGAATAAACGGAAACAAGGGTTAAGATATTGAGATGTGCTTATAGATCTATCTCAACACAAAGCCATTAAAAAAAGGGGCCCAAATGAGAGATGGTCTATCAAAGAGCAAGGCTAACCAATGGAGCATAATATCTTAGGATTAGCTTCATTGAAGACCTCCAATAATGTGTGTAAAAATCCTTTGACCTCAGGTAAGCTAGGGCTGAGCTTGAGGCGGGAACCCGACCCAGCTCGAGGTGCTTGTCCTGCTTGTCATGCTTGATGACTAAGGTGATTGAGGTGCTTGAGATGCTTGATGTGCTTGATTATTGATATTCTTGAGGTGCTTGACATGCTTGAGATGCTAGGGCTGTACTTGAGGTGAGAACCCAGTCCAAGCTTAAAGTGCTTAAGGGCCAAGCTTGTGGTGGGAATTGGGCCTATGCATGAGGGTTTGAGGTGTCAAAAAGTCAAATATTCAATCCCTACATGGAGGGGGCGAGTCCTACATGAGGGGGGATGAGAGAGAACACCCACACACTCACACAAGGCATGCATGGTACAAAGATAGCAAAAGGGACACTTGTCAAGTTCCTCCTCATGGTGTGTCTGAAGCCTATTGATTGGTCACCCAAGGGGTCCAATGATAATTTAGGAGATTTAATTAATTGATTTTGCATTTATCAAGTCCTCTCTCTCAAAGGGGAAAGGGAGACACTTGTCATAAGGCTACCCTTGATGCTTGTTATGCCTCCTACTTGTGATTGGCTAGGCCTGGAGGGTTCAATGAGCTTCAAGCATGAGCTACAAAGGGGGGGGGTCAACCCAAGCAAGATAGGGGGTTGCTTAGAGGGTATACTCACCCACACACTCTCACAAACACTCTCATTGTGTGCTAGGCAAGGTGCAAGAGCTCCAGCTCCTTGAGAAGTTGAGAGCCTACACCAACACTCTTGGCTATGGAATGCAAATCCAACAAAGAGCTATGCTTCAATGCTTAAGCTTTTCATCTTCTCCATCTTTATTACTATGCTATTATGTATGCTAAGCAAGAAGATTGATGATAAGTGAGGAATTATTTCTTTCTCCTATGGAATACTTCTTCTTCCTCTTCCCTACCCTCATTCCCTGCTAGCTCTCTCCACCTTCGAAGGTGTTTGAGGTCTTGGGACTGAGGCTTGGGATAGTTAATGCTTTCTACAAAGTGTATGTTATGCTTATTGCAAGAAGGCTAATGGTTTATTGCAAGTAAATTATACATCTTTATGCACTCAAATGATTTATGGAACACAAAGAATAATGATGTTCACAAGTTCTTGATTGTTTTCAAGCTAAGATTGATTGTTGATATTATGCAAAAGCTTGGTGTATGAAGCTTCCATCTCCATACTGCCAAAGAGGTCTCAAGGAACACAAAGATTTTATTGTACCAAGTCTCTCTTAATGAGAGAATCTATAATACAAATGCCTTTTGGAGGGGGGACCGGCTCCACATAAATCTGGTCCTCAACTGTTGTCATGTATTCTCTAAAGTTTATCTCTCTTGTAAAAGTGTTGCTCATGCCTATTTAATTAAGTGTTATGATTAAGTTGCTACTACCAATTAAGTTCACCCTCTATGCTCTCAAAGTTACTCACTCTAATTCTCTTAATTCCGCTATTCTCTAAGTTCATAGGCCATCTCCATTACATTGGTATCAAAGCATTTGGTTTCTCTTTTCTTGCTTCAGAAGAGAGGTCCTTAAGTGGCCTATAAATGGTTGATGTTGTTAATTATATTAGGGTAAGTGGAATTGGGATCTATTATCGGTTTTGTTGAGCCCACTATGTGGGATATGGTGCACACATTGGCAGAGTTGGACTTAATAATGGAGTCTTTTTAGACTTGCCTACGGCTTTACCATTATTGAGCCATAAGAAGTCCGAAAGGAGATAACCCTCAGCAACTCTGCTATGTTAGACCTACTCCTCTACTCTCTATAATTAACCACTTCGAGCCGTGGGTGTAGATACTTAAGAGCCGATTTTCAAAGGCTAAGAGGAGTGGCAACTAAGGTTTTTAATTGCCAAAGCATACACTAACTACATACATAAATTTTGTTAACATGGCTGACAATAGTAAAGAGAGTAGAACTAACATTGATAACTTTGATTTTGCACATGAAGGTGCTAATGATGATGCTCTCATGTTTATCAATTTTCTTGTTTCTAAGCTGCAACAAGCTTGAGAAACCCAGCCCTACAAGGTGAAGTTTTCCAGCAACTTCATAGTTATGGGATTCTCCAAACTCCCCCAAAATAGAGAGCACCTGAGAAGTCTCTTCGAGAGATTTCCAAGAGAGGGCTCTCTACGGTGACAGAAGAGGAGAACCCATACGAAGTGCTTAAAAGTTTACTAGCAAGCTTACCTCCATCCAAGAAGAGAGGTGAACTCTCTACTATAGAGCCTTCACCAAGGGAAGGAGAAATAAGTGAGTCTCCCAATACTTCCAAAGAAGTGGCTCCAAGAAGATGACAGCCTCAACGATCTCCAACTCCCCCCAAGAGGGAAAGATCGCTGCAAAGTCCTCCTCCTCGTTATCACAAAAAGGAAGAGAGGTACCAAAAGAAGGAAAAAGAGAGAAAGAGGCCACCCTCATCTCCATCTTCATCACCTTCCTCATATTCCAATGAAGGTAACGGCTCTTCTCTCAAAGAGCCCAAGAGGAAAGGGCTCGCAAGTCCTATCCGATATGGAGAAGGTCCAAGAAGCTGAAGAAGTTCAAGGAGGGAGGAAAGAACACCATTTTACTTACCTATGATGGCACCTTTGGTGCTACGGACAAGATCTTGGCCTTCATCTACCAGTTTGATGTGGCCTTTTTTGGTGATGAGGGCTTCATGAAGTCCTCTAAACTGCATCAAGTATCTATGCATTTCCAAAGCTCCGCTCATCAATGGTGGGCTAGCCTACGAGCCCAAAGAAAAGCTCCAAGGACATGGAAGGCTTTAAGGACCTCCATCATGAAACAATTTCTGGCAAGCAACACTAAAGACAATGTCCTCATGGAATGGAAAAGCTTGAAACTCTCTCCCTATGAGTCTATCCAGAAGTATGTAAATAAGTTTTGAGATTTACTTCTCAAAGCCACTATCTACAAAAAGATAGACTTTGAGGAGCAAAAGCAACAATATTGTGCAGGTCCTCTTAAAGACATGGTCGAGTATATTAACTCACAAAGGCCTAATACCATATCGGCGGTCATACACCATACTATTGTCGCCTCTCAAACCAATTTCCAACAAGGGGTTAAGAGAAACTCTAAGCCCATGGAAGTGAAGGATCAAAATGAGCCTAGAGGGAGGAATAATGCTCAAACTTCCTCCAAAGGCAACTCTAGCAACACTGATAACAAAGCTAAGGAGAAAGGAGTCTACAAAGGTAAGAATAGACTCTCTCCAATAGAGCTAGAGTGTTATCGTAAGGATCACAAATGCTACAAGTGTGGACAGCAAGGGCATTTCTATCGTGCTTGTCCCCAAAGAAATGCACGCAAAGAGCCACCTTGAGTTTCTATGCTGGAAACTCCAAAAGAGGATGCTCATAGCAAAAGGGTTTTCCTATGCTAGGAGATATGTACATACATGTTTATGAGTCGAGTAGCATCCTATCCCTTGTAAATATGCATGCTTTTCACAAGTTAATGAAAATCTATATTTTCATATACATGATTTTTGTTAGAAAGTCTATAAATGAATTAATGTTTCAACCAGTAAAAATAAAAAAGACGGGAATCAAGAGGAATTAGAATTGTCCACATTCCTAAATGGATTCCATAATGTTCTTATTGATGATACCCCCGTGAGCTATCTCCACAATGAGGGGACAATGACCATGCAATGGAGATTTTACCATGAAGCTCACTGCCTAATAACCCTCCTTATTGAGCTTTATAAGCTCCACAAGAGGGGTTCAAAAGGAAATAGCATGAACTGGTAAGTTTCAAGACAGATTAGGCTTTCTTCTAACCAAAAGAAAAGTGAATTTTTCAAGAGATTCAATAATTAGGTCACATTATCTCTAAAGGTGGTACTTGTACGGATCCACAAAAGGTAGAGGTAATAAAAAGATGGCCTAATCTAAGGAGTCTACATGAGTTGTGAAGCTCTAAAGGTATGAGTGCATACTAGAGATGCTTCATAAGAAAAATTCATGCTTAGCAGGTCTAATACATGACTTAACAAAAAAACAACGTTAAGTATACATGGACTGCAAAGAGAGAAAAATACTTTTGAAAAGTTCAAAGAGAAATTATCTCTCAACTAATGCTTACACTATGGGATCTCTCAAAGCTATTTGAGGTCCAATGTCATGCCTGGATGATTTCCTTCGAGCAAAACTTTGCTTCAAGAAGGGAATACCATAGAATACAAGATTCAAAGACTCAAATCCAATGAGCAAATGTTGGACATATACAAAAGGAACTACGAGCTGTTTTACATGCCGTTGACAAATGGAAGTACCTCTTGAGGACTCCATCCATGATACAAACCAAGCTCTCCGAAAATCAAATGAGGTGGGCAAATTTCTTTTTACAATTTAAATTTTACATTGCTCACATTGCTGGCAACCACAATCATGTAGCCGATGCACTTTCCCGATGGCCAAGGGTAGATAGGGTATCAATAGCAACTTACAATGAGCTATGTTTTATGATAGTTAATATGCTTCTAACCCAGGCTTTAGGGATATGATAATAGCCTTTACAAATGGAAGAAAAAAAACTAGTCATGTTAGAGGATGGTTATCTTCCATACCTCAATAGGATGTATCTTCCTCACTTCCCATGCTCCTCCCTATGCGGGGCAAAGAGGAATTCGAATTAACTCTGCTAGGAGTAACAACTTGAGGTTTCACGATCAAAGCCTCTTCCGCAAGCATTAGAGAGAGAGAGAGAGAGAGAGAGAGAGAGAGAGAGAGAGAGAGAGAGAGAGAGAGAGAGAGAGAGATCTAGGATATAAAACCGAAATCAAGAGTGGCTGGATGTTGTGCCGTGGCATGTACATAGTGTGAAGTAAAATCATTCATCTCACTATGTACTTTTGACACTTCTCAATGTTGCAAATAAAGGAAATCATGAACATATTTTGATATATGTTGAAGCGGCTACTACGGTTGCTATCATGTACATACCAATCCGGGGAGTAGTGGCCTTGGATGTGGTGTCTTTGCATGCTTTTCTACTTGATAAGATGCCTATTTTGGTTTTATGATGTATATGTTCTAACTGTCTCATGGTGGAAAACTCATCTCACCTATAAAGAATGATGCGAGCAAAAACTGCCAAAAATAGCAGCTAGCAGATGTCGTTGTAGAACTGCATGAAAAGTGACCCAAAATGGTATATTGATGAAAAAAGATGCTTATCCATGCTTTTTATGCTGGTCCCATAAATTTAGGGATTTTTTTGACTCTGTTTGGGATTTTCCGCATTAAAAAAATGACATTTTTTGGATCAAAATGAACTGAAAATGACCTAGTTTGGGTCCATAGTGGCAAAATGGCCCAAAAATTGACACATCAACTCATATTTCCGTGGGGAAGAGAGAGGGGGGACTGCTTTTTATAGAAAAAACCTGCAATTTTTCTCTACTGTGCAATAGCTTCCATGATTGCCCAATCTATGTGTGCTGCAGTCCCCCCTCTCTGCAATCTTGTATCTGAGCTTGTGAGGGAGTGAATTAGGGTTTTCCCTTATCAAAATGGTGTGTGGGCTTCAATTTGGAAGCTCATAATTCTTAGCAAGATCAAAAAATCTTCGCCGTGAAGGTGGATTCTTGTGCATTCCTTTCAACTGTTTGGTGCTACGACTATGTAATTGGGGGCGATGCTACATGATACCATGAAAGAGGTTTGGGTTTTGATTGAGATTTGTGCTTGTATGAACATTGAGGTTTTATGGATGAAACTTTAGTATTTTTAAATAGTTTTTAAAGTGAAATTGAATGTGATTTGGTGATCCTCTCATCATAATCTCAACTACGAAAACAAGCAATTTCTAAACATGATAAGAAAGATGTGACTTTGCTGTCACGAACGCTCTTAGATTTTTATTCACCCTTAGAAAGAGGGTTGGTGAATCTCCACAAATGCTTTTTCGTAAAGTGTTTGTGACTCTCACCATGAACACTCACAGCCATAGGTTTTGCACCTTCTCAGATAGACCGCACACATCCCGACAACAAAAAAGTTATAAAGAGAAACTATGCTTTGTACCAATTATCATCAATGTGAATGAAAGTTCTCTCTCTCTCTCTCTCTCTCTCTCTCTCTCTCTCTCTCGTCACATTTTTCTCTCTGACTGCCACTTCCATGGGGGCTAAGTAAGGATGTAACAAGTTGCAAAGGAGGCCTTGGTGAATCGCAGAGGTGGGAGCATGACAAGGCATCTGTCCAATGTTAAAAGAAAAAGTAGATGTGAGGAGGAGGTGAAGAACAACTTTACTTCTATTGACATCTTTACGCTGAGTACATTTTGAAAGTTTGATTAGTGCAATGTGATGATTAGAAAGGGTTGCAGTCCAAACAACAATTCAAACACCATTGTGTGGATTGAGAGAAGCACAAGATGAGGAAAAGATGAGCATATATCCTTCATATGACAATCTCTCATTGTAACAATTCATTTACAACCTGATTTGGTGTATATTATCTACACTACCAAAATTGTTTGAAAGTAATACAAGAGTAATATACACGTAACAATTAGCTACATTCTGGTCACAGGTGGCTCAGGAAGGGCCATCTGTATGTCCACTAGGGAAGCCGAAATGCGGTCAAGCTGATGGTGAAGCCTTGCCATGGAGCTTTGCAGATGGTTTACCAGCACGCTTGTGGAGCCCACTAGGTCTTGCACATCCTTTCTTGCTTGCTCTGTGGGGGGGACATGTAGCAAAGACTCATAGATCTGATGCAAAGAGGCATCCAATGTGCCCATCTCAGGGAGACTAGTAGCACCACATGTCTCTTGTTGGGATGCATTCAGCTCTTTCTGAAGTCGAGCATGCCGTCCTGATAAGTGCAAAGGGGTTGCAATGGAATTAGAGGAAAGGGCAGTTGAGAGAAGTCTGAGAAAGAAGAGGGTACAGATCTCGCCTCCGTAGAGAGCAGCCAGGGAAGCACCTGCCTTCAAATCCTCAAAATTCACCGGCACGGGAGGGGTAGGAAGCCTCTGCCCCATCCTTCTAAGCATGGAACTGCAAGCTTTAAGCCTCCATGTCGTGGCCATGAGCAAAGCATACCGTGCTCTTTGAATGTCCCCCTCACTCGTGAGTTGGAGGCGCTGGAGGCGTTTGAGAGCTTGGTGAGAAGCCTTCACATGAGCAGGCAGCTGTCGTGCATGCAATGCTGAAGTATCTTCCGATCCAAGCATGATTCGTGGGTGTGCAGAGTTTGCTTCGTGGATTCTTGAGTGACAATGACAGCATCCAAAGCCCGACACATCCAAGAAAGGCTCAGTAGGCGATCCGCTGATGAATTTGATGAAGAGCTACAACAATCATCAGCAGAAGTGTTGGTGAGTTTTTCCAGCATCTCTGTGAGATCTGTTTGAAACTGGTGCAAAGCTGGCGAGGGCCCTGTTGTAAAAGAGTCTGTATCTGCATCAAACACACGGGCATGGCGGTGACCCAGCCGACGCCCACGAAGATAAGAGAGTAAGCGAGAGGAAACCTTGCAGGAGCTCATGGAAACCATGTTGTCGACAGGCAGCGGCATGAGCAGAGTACTGCAAGAGGGAGAATGAGTTACAGATCTGGCTATGGGAGCTCATGGGATAGGTGGGACAGTTATAGAGCACTTGGAAACGTGGGATTCCATTGTAAAATCGCCAATGTGCAGCTGGCCATGGTGGCTGTTTTGGCAGACAAGCATGGCTGGCAACCCCTGTGAGATCAACATGTGCACGAACTAGCCAACTCCATCTTGTTTGAGAAATGGGAAATAGCCCTTCCCTGCTCCCCTGCCTCGACACAGGTGCAATATTACATGTGCGTCTGCAGCAAATTAGGCTTCACCACTTGGACACACGATTAAAGATCATGGGGGAGCTTATCATTATCTGCGCCATGATCTTTACATGTGCGTCTGCAGCAAATTAGGCTTCTTAATTGACTGGTTGCATGCGTTGCATGAGTGCAAGATATTCACCACACACACACGCCCACTTGGACACGCAATTAAAGATCATGGGGGAGCTTATCATTATCTGCGCCAAGAGCCCAAAGAGCAGGCACAGAGCACGTTTGCCAGCAGACACAAAGCCATGAATTCAGCACGCTGCTTATTTAAATCTGCAGTATGCCCTTCTCCCCCCCCCTCTCTCTCTCTCTCTCTCTCTCTCTCTCTCTCTCTCTCTCCCTCCCCACGCCCGGACACACACACACACACACTCTCCCCAATGGCTGCTACCCATGTGGCAGCAGCCATTGCCATTAAAAAACTGAACATTTTTTCAATCAACGACGTACTTGCATGAGCCACAACAGCAGACACAGGGCACGATTGAGCTACAAGTTAAGCTTTGGAACACGCGAGGAGGTCCCCTACCTTCACAACATCGCCACAATATTATTTCCGATTTGGCCCCTAATCTCATAGCCCGTCCCTGCCATGCCATCTACTAGTATGTACTACGATTGCGTAAGCGCTTTGCAGCAGTGCTCGAAAAAAACATTTTTGCAAAACCTCGCAAACCTGTCCATGCTATGCATACTTCCAATGTGTTCAACTAGTGTGCCATGATTACTTTGCAAGAGCAATTCAATGTTCTAGTCAACTCACAGATGCTCATGAGCGTAACTAATGGTATGATTGCATTGCAGAATCAAACCGCAAACAACACAACACCGCGGGCTAGCCACAATCGAGCATTGAGAGTGATGACTAGCTCTCACTTGTGGTGTAGATTTCCCTTGTTAAGAAATCCCCGGTTGTAATTCTCAAATCTAAAATTAATTTTGGTATAATTACTGGTGGCCGCACCTTCTTGTAACTGTAAGAATCAAGGTGGAGAAAATGGTTCACACACCGCCCAAGGTGCATGTGTGCCCATCTTCATAAATCTGCCTTGGGCACCCACTTTACACATCAAGGCTGCCCAATAAATAGCGACACAAATCTCCAAAGCTAACCACACAACCAAGGGGATGGGCAACATGGGGACTTAACGTTGAACCAAGTGCAACCTTTAAAGGAATGGAAGGCACGTCATCAAACACCAGTTCAATTAGTGCCAGCCAAGAGCCGCATCCCTTTGCAAGCTAAAACAACTAGTTTGCAACTTGAATACAATACATTCCATGAAGCTTTCCAATATAAAATCAAATGATCGTGAAGAACACACCTCACAACATAACTATGAAAGCCACACCAACATCCCTCTAGAACCAAAACATTTGGTTTTCACTCTCTCTCTCACCTATTGAAAGAGTACCTTTATGGCCTCCTCTCTCTCCAATCTACCTTCCCCTTCTCTCCCAAGCCTAGTTTTGAGTTTTGGCATCTTTTCTGCTATGGAGAGCTTGTAATACAATGCATTTTCCCCTTCCTGGAGGTCTTCCTCTCATGCTTTCACCCATTCTCCACTCTCATCTTAGGGGCTCACATACATCTTGTAGAGCTTGGTAGCTTCGATTGTCCCAAGATTAGGTTTCAGGGACCTTTAATTTGCAAAACTTTAGGGTTACAGAGCTTCCGTTAAAAGGATTTAGGCTTTAGGTTTTAGGAACCTTCAACTTGCAAAGATTTAGGGATAAGGGAGCTTCAGCTTGCACAGTGCAAGAAGCTTGGATAGCATGAGTCCTAGACCTCATTCAAGGGTAGCTCATTCTGTTGAACAGCAAGCAAGACAACAATGGCCATTGGATAACGGCCAAGCACAAAGGTAGCCCACAAAGTCTCTCGTCAATTCATTGAATTGAAGTCCCATCATTGGAAGGGTCATGTATTGAAGATGAAGCAGGAAGCCGATGGAAGCAATCAAGTGAAGATACACTCAACTACAAATTAATGACGTGGATCACAAGCACTTTCCTGCTAATTGTAAGTATTTCTAGTGTTGTTTGTAGCAAACGCTATACTTTCGCATAAAGTCTCTAATGAGGAAACTCTGTGGGTATGGTGCTTGGCTTGTGCACATATATTGCCATCAACATTTATGGAATGGAAGCCTCTAGAGACGCTCTCCAAAACTTTTGCGGCTCACAACTTTGAGTTTGTCTCATTGCTATATTCTGGATGCATTGCGTCGGAGCTTGTAGAACGGACCATCTTCTTCTTTGATACAGAGTATGTAGTCCCAACAACGAGGAACCACTATGGGACCTTGAAAACACTTAGTCCACCAACTCTGATGGACAGTGATTGGCCAACTCCTGACAGTACCTCTATTGTATAATCTAGATGGCTGATTGAAAATGAAATCTTCAATGCAATGAAGTGCATGTATGGGTCACACCAAGCAACACTTACATCTTTTATGCATCTGCATATTTTTGTTTTTTCGTTCAAGGTAGACGATGTTCATCACATGCCTACCATGTGAATTTCTAAGGGTAGAACAACAATGAATGTCTCGCTTCCATTGGCTTGGGACTCAAAGTTTTGTCAGCACAATGGGGATACCCTAAAGTGCAGGGTTGTAACAGAAAAAATGATCATTCGATACCACATTCAAAGAAACAAATCTTTATTATATTCCCTTACTGGCAATGGAATCAGACGCGAGGTGAATGGGAAGCACTCAATTCAGACATCACTGATATGGACCAAGTTGAAGTGCATGTGTGCAAGAAGGAGGAAGTGTGGGATGTGTTCATCAATGCTGATTGGAATCGGTGGCACTCCTCTGCGTAAGAGAAAGGAGAGGATCTTTCTTTGTAAGAGCATCCCCTTTCCTAGATGTATCCATATCAAGCAAGCAACTGTCATTACAATGTAACACTCTCATATGATGGTGAAACTCTATAGATTCTCTCCTACTATTCGCTAAACTTTCAATTCTTTATATGGAATCCGCACAAGATACTCCAGCAACCCTGGATCCTAAAGCAAAACTACTTCTATCTTTTGTTCCCACGTAGTTCTTGCAGTGTTGGTCCTCGCGCATAGCCGTTCCTCGCCATCCATGCCTTCTAGCTGCTCATGCCACCCGTGGTCGTCCTGCTCTGCATTCACGACCCACCCCATCTCTACCGCTTCTCATGTCCAGCCTCAACCTCAAGAGGACCGTCTCACTGCGCTCACTAGGCTACATCCAGCTACAAGACAAGGGTTGCAACCCTCTGCACTAGACTGCAACCGCCCCTCCCGCTTCTCTCTCACCGACTGAGCCTCATATCGCTCCCCAAAAATCCCCTTCTCACTAGCGACTCAACATCGGGTCTTCGCCATCTGCAATGCAGTCAGACAAAACAAAACAAAACCTCCTCCCTTTATGCCCACGTGCTCTCCAGCTGTACCTACCCTCCCCCCCCCCCCCCAACTTCTTCTTTTTCTTACTAATTTGCAACAAAGTATCTTCTTTGATTCGCGTGAATTTAGACGTTGGCACCACCTATTAACACAATACATTTTCGTATAAGTTTGTGATTTGAGAATGTCTAATTTTTAGTTTTAGAGGCATTAAGTGACTTTAGAGTCGTGGTGGGTGGTGAAGTTATGGTGTTTCAAACTTTGGTGTTGGATGGCAATTTTATGCATTATAGCCCGAGCTTTTTGAGGAAGAGAACGTTTAAAATCTAATCATCTTTGAATTTGTAAGTTTTATAAAAGTGTCCTATTTTTAATTTTCTTCTTTATAAGTGACTTGCAAAGCCCATTTTAAAGTCACTTTCTTATGTTTGAGCATCTCTCATTTTCTTCACTGCTTCCTTGATCTATCCATCCCCAAGCACGTTCCATTGCCCCTTGCACTCCGCCAGTAAGAATGGCTACTGCTAATCAAGCCCTCCTTGCGCATGACCTAGGACACATGATGGAGAAGCTTACCGTCGTGTTCTAGGTATCCATCGACATGGAGGCTACCATCGAATTGCATGCTAATTCATTTGAAGCACTTACATCCTACATGGAGACACATATAGTAAATTACTCCATCAATTTTTAAGATGACGAAGGTTTGTGGGTGCCAGTTGATCTCCTCAAACACACCCTCAAAGAAGACAGTAGTTTTCTCTTCAGATTGGGTAGGGAGATTGGGTAGGGCTCACCTTGGAACACTACTGAGAGGATGAGGAGGACAACCTCATAGACCTGATCATGGGGATATTCTACCCACTTTATTTTCTTATGCAACCAGCCTTCCATCCTTCTTATGCTCTTCGACAAAGAGACCATTGGAGTTAAACCTGACCTGTAAACCCTGCTCAACCATTTTCCCAATAGAAACCAGGTTCTTTGTAATATTGGGTAAATGTAGTACATCAACTAGGTACTTCACTTCACCATCTGTCATAGACAATGACACATTTTGTGTATGCATAATACAAAGTGTAGTATCATCACCAATTTCTACATAGCTAGGAATTCATAAAGTTTGCATTTCCTCAAACCCTTCACCATGGCTGGTCATATGATTTGATGCACCATAATCCACATACTAGACATTATCACTGGATTTTTCTACATTTGTAGGCATAGTATTCAGCATGTGTTGCACCACAAATAGCCTCTCAGGCTCATTGGCATTCTTGCTAGTAGTTGCATAATCATTTTGTTGCCTCCTGTCTGGAAAGTCATGTTCAAAGGGAACATGTCTTCCACAACCCCAACATACTATATTTCCATGTATACTTGCATTATTGCGCTGCGTATTTCCACAAACTGTTGGGCTCCCCCTGCCTCCAAAGTTTTGTTGACCACCACCTATGTTCTGACTATGATTGTTGTTATGTCGTTGTGCATGTCGATTGCCTCGTCCTCATTCTCATCCACGACTTGTACCACGTCCTCTTCCTCTATTGTTGAAAATGACCTGTTGATAATTGTTTCAAACCTGCGAGAGGAGTCTTCCTCAAGTTTATTCTCTTCCACAATCAATAAGGACACTAAATCTATAAACGAGGGAATGTTCTCTCGAAGCTGGATGTTAGTTTGAAACTATTTGTACTTAGGCACCAAACCTCATAGACAGACTTCTTCTTTATCATCATCGTTGACTGTAACACCAATAGATGCAAGTGACTCACATATGTTCTTTATCTTCAACAAATAGTCATTGATAGACAAACTTTTCTTCTGAACAATATTCAACTCAGTCTTCAATTGCAGCTTCGTTGCCTTTGTGTTGGTACACATCCAATCATAGCAAAGTGTCCCAAGCCTCCTTAGGAGATTGAAAATCTTGTATATGCCCAATCATAGTGTCCTGGACACTTACAAAAATCCAATACATGACCTTTTGAGCTCCCTAGTTCCAATCTTTAAATGTCTTAATTTATGCAGCATTTGCACCTTCCTCTGGCACTAGTTGTGCTACCTCATTGTCTCCACCAATGTAGTCCCAATAACCTTTGCCCATAAGGAAATTGATCATTTTGAACTTCCAAGCATGGAAGTTGTTCTTGTCCAGCCTCTCACTGACAACCTAGTTAAGCCCATCATTGTTGGATGACATGTTTCCAACCTTTCACACATTCTTCGAGCAGCGTGCTAAAAATAATCGGTTACCACTTGTAACAACAACATGCGTACATACACCTGTTTCACTGTACTAAACAATGTCTATGCACACTACAGCAAAACCAAAGTTTTTTGCACCACCTATATGTAGATCTGTAAAATTTTGAACCTTAGTGATTTTGCATGTGAACTCACTCTAATTGCAAAACGGGGGTCGAAACATGCCCAAAATGAAAATTTGGCTGCACATTCTCAAGATATGAGGCCTACAAACCATAAGGGAAAATACAACATAAAAGAGGGAAACTAGTACAATGGTCTAGTATAAAGGTTTGTTTTGTTTGTCTAGTATAAAGGTTGATTTCCTAATTGTTTGTTTTGTGGTTGTTGGTTTCTTGATTGTTGGTTTCCTGTTTTCTGGTTTCCATCGGGAAGAGAGAGAGAGAGAGAGAGAGAGAGAGAGAGAGAGAGAGAGAGAGAGAGAGAGAGAGAGAGAAAGAACTTAAACTCACAAACTTATAAAATACTTTAAAAACTCACTTTGATATTTATAGGGCCCAACTTTTTAAGAAATTACAATTTATCACTAATGTGCTCCAAAAAGTGGAAATTACAATTGTTATTGTTTGAGAAGCCACGGGTGCCCTACTCTTTGTCAATTTATCCTCCATGCCGATGCTCTCTTACGTGCATTCAACCCATGGTATCCTTGCCTTCATCAGACACTCACCACTTTTACAATATGGCACCTAAGAGACAAGTTTCCCCATGCCCTTTGCTTCTTCCTACGAGTAGCACACAATAGAACCAATTGAACATCTCATGAAACGCGTTGCTGTGGATCTTGCCACCACCATGCTAAGTGCTCTTAAAATAGGTAGCCTTTGCCTGATAGTGTGACCTTTCCATCCCTTGATTTCTCCAGAGCGCAAGGTATCCATACTCATCAAGGAAGTATGGACCATGGGCGAACAAGATATGCATGTAATGTGTGATATGGTTTATGTTGGAATTAGGGTTGCAGAGAAACTCACACAGCTTGGACAGTCTTGGAGAAGACGAAGGAAGCTCAAGGCACACAATAGAGAGTGTGCTACTTAGTGTGCAATGGAAAGATAGATAGCCCTAGAGTGATGGGCGTATATACAATGCTCGCGGGGGAAAACCTCCTAAAGAGGGAAAAAATGCCCCGGCGGTCCTAGTGTGTTCACACACATCACTACCACATGTATACGGTAACAAATCCCCCCTAGAGTGATGCGGTGAACAAGAGCTAGCACATGAGTAAAGGGAAGTGCCATGCCCTAAGGACATGATCAGTCCACAAAGGGGAGTAAGCCCAAAGCTTTGCGGAAAGCTTCAAGCTTCTCATGAGACAATGCCTTTGTGAAAAGATATGCAAGGTTGTCCTGTGTTGGCACATAAGCCAAGTTGATCTCTCCTGCTGAGAGCCTCTCCCTGACATAGTGGTAATGCACCTCAATGTGCTTTGTGAGAGCATGAAAAACTGGGTTCCTCGCAATTGCCAATGCGCTTTGGCTGTCAATGTAGATAGTGTTGGCAGTGTCCTGTCCAACACCCCAATCATGCATAAGGCGTCTGAGCCATACACACTCAATCGTAGCTGTGAAGACTGCCCTGTACTCAGCCTCACAACTCCAAGTGGCCACAGTAGGTTGCTTCCTGCTCAACCATGATATACATGAACTGCCAAGCATGAAAAAAAAACCACTTGTGGACACTCGCGTGTCAAAACAACCAACCCAATCTGAGTCCGAAAAAGCATGCAAGTCTGGCAGCAATGATCCCCCCTTGGGATAAAACAATCCAAGATGTAAAGTGCCACTAAGGTAGCGGAAAATCCTCTTGAGAGCCTGCCAAGAAGAATCTCACAAGACATTTATGACACTTTGTTGCATCTTTTCACTGGTGGAAATATGAATGGAAGTTCCAATGAGGCAAATGTACAGCCTATGGGGGTTTCTGAAAATGTTACAGATCAGCCTACTACTGATGCAGATGCACATGATGTACTTGATGAGGAAAGGGCTGAAAATGAGCAGGCTAGAGGTATTCCAAAATGGTTAGTGCACACTTTGCATGACAGTAAATTGGATTCACCTTTGTCTAGTCGTACTCGTTCAGGCTCTCGCCATGCATCTTATGCATCATATTGTTATGCTTTGGCTCTATCAAGCTTACATGATTTTGAGGAGCCTCTGTCTTTTGATGAAGCACAGAATTCAAAAAATTGGATGGCTGCCATGCAATCAGAATATGATGAGCTTATAAAAAATGACACATGGACTTTATGTGATTTTCCTCCTGGCAAAAAGGCCATTGGTACGAAGTGGGTTTACAAGTGGAAATGCAAGCCGGATGGTGAGATCGATCGCCATAAGGCTCGACTTGTTGCAAAGGGTTATGCACAGCAAAAAGGCATAGACTATGAAGAGACTTTTGCTCCCAGTTGTCATATGACTACTGTGTGTTTTCTATGTGCATTGGCAGCTCATTTTGGTTGGGATGTACATCAATCAGACATTGTTACTGCTTTCTTGAATGGTGACATATTTGAGGAAGTTCATGTAACGCAGCCTCGCGGTTTTGTCATAAAAGGAAAAGAGGACAAAGTGTGCAGATGTAAGAAGGCTTTGTATGGGTTGAAGCAATCTCCTTGTGCTTGGTATGAGAAAGCTGACACTCACTTGGGTAAATGAGGCTTTTGTAACAGTCCAACAGAAAGCACGTTGTATGTAAAGCGTGAGGGTGATGTACTACTCATTGTGGTTCTTTATGTGGATGATTTGCTGATCATTGGACCAAATGAGAGACATATTGCTGAATTTAACGCTGATTTAAATGCTACTCTCAAGATGAAAGATTTTGGGCTGTTGCATCATTACTTGGGTATACAGTTTAAGCAGTGTGATGTGTTGCAATTAGGGTTGCAGAGAAACACACACAGCTTGGAGAAGACGAAGGAAGATCAAGGCACACAATAGAGAGTGTGTTACTTAGTATGCAATGGAAAGATAGATAGCCCTAGAGCGATGGGCATATATACAATGCTTAGGGGAAAAAACCTCATAAATGAGTGTCAGCTTTCTTATACCAAGCACGAGGAGATTGCTTCAACCCATACAAAGCCTTCTTACATCTGCACACTTTGTCCTCTTGTCCTTTTATGGCAAAACCGCGAGGCTGCGTTACATAAAGTTCCTCAAATATGTCACCATTCAAGAAAGCAGTAACAATGTCTGATTGATGTACATCCCAACCAAAATGAGCTACCAATGCACATAGAAAACGCATAGTAGTCATACAACAAGTGGGAGCAAAAGTCTCTTCATAATCTATGCCTTTTTGTTGTGCATAACCCTTTGCAACAAGTCCAGTCTTATGGTGATCGATCTCACCATCCGGCTTGTGTTTCAACTTGTAAACCCACTTCATACCAATGGCCTTTTTGCCAGGAGGCAAATCACATAAAGTCCATGTGTCATTTTCTATAAGTGCACCATATTTTAATTGCATGGAAGCCATCCAATTTTTTAAATTCTATGCTTCATCAAAATACAAAGGCTCCTATCATGTAAGCTATACACAGCCAAAGCATAACAATCTGATGCATAAGATGCATGGCGAGATCCTGAACGAGTACAACTAGACAAAGGTGCATCGAATTTATTGTCACGTAAAGTGTGCACCAGCCATTTTGGCTTACCTCTAGCCTGCTCATTTTCAGTCCTTTCCTCATCAAGTACATCATGTATATATGCATCAGTAATAGGCTGATCTGTAACATTTTCAGAAACCCCCATAGGCTGTACATTTGCCTCATTGGAAATTACATTCGTATTTCCACCACTGAAAAGAGGCAACAAAGTGCCATAAATGTCCTATGAGCTTACATTACTGTCTCTAGTACATGACAGCAAGGGTTGAATAGAATCTTCCACAAACACTACATCCCGTGAAACCAGAATACGTTTTGTTTGCGGATGATATAACCTGTAACCTTTTCTTTCAGCACTATAACCAACAAAAATACATTTGATAGCCTTATCATCCAATTTTCTACCATGTGTTTGTGGCACCAAAGCATATGCCAAACAACCAAAAACACGCATGTGCTCAATAGAAAGTTTTCTATCATGTCATGCTTCATATGGAGTAATAGACTGCAAAGCTTTCGTAGGACACCTGTTAAGTACATAAGTGGCACACATGATGGACTCAAGCCAAAAAGAATGCGGCAAAGCTTGACTTTTGATCATACATTGTGCCATTTCCATCAGTGACCTATTTTTCCTCTCAGCAATGCCATTTTGCTGAGGTGTATGGCACTGTACATTGGTGTTTTATCCCATGACTAGCCAGAAATGCATTAAATTCATGAGACATATACTCCCCCCCTCGATCGGAACGGAGGGTGCCCATAGTACATTTCAAGACATTTTCAGCCATAGCCAGAAATTTTTTGAAGCACATAAAAACTTTGGACTTCGCTTTAAGTGGAAATACCCATGCATGCCTGGAGTAATCATCAATGAAAGTCACGAAGTATAGGTAATTGCCCAAGGACGGAGTTTGCATGGGCCCACAAACATCACTATCCACAAGTTGCAACCTGCATGTGGCTTGGATTGAATCATCCTTTGGAAACTTAGAACATTGTATCTTACCCAAAATACAACCTTCACAAACATGTTTGACAGGTGCTTCAAGAGGTGGCAAAGAAGCAACCATATTAGATTTCTGCAGACGCAGCAAACTGGAAAAATTCAGATGACCAAAATGTGCATCCTAAAGTTTTGCATCTGAAATATCCCTTAAATCTACAAAACAGTATTTGCAAAAAAAATTCCACACTTGTCATACAAAGTGAGCTTATACAGCCCACGGCACAAAAGCCCTGTTGCAACAATTTCATCACCATAACTAAGATCATGAACTGTACATCTGTCATCCACAAATTTGACTACAAGTCCAAGTCTAGCAAGTGCGGATACAGACAAGAGATTGTTCTTGATCCCAGGTACATAAAGTGCATCAACAAGTGTGAAGAAACTGCCATTTACAGCAGTAAGCACAATCTTTCCAACTCCCTGAACCGGATAAGAGGCATTGTTGGCACAAGTGATTGAACTCCCATGAGGGAGAGACTCGAGAGAGGTAAACAATTCACGATGTGAGGTAATATGCTTTTTAGCACCACTGTCGAAATACCACACATGTGAATGTGCAGCAACGGACAAGCATGCATCATGGATCGACAGCACGATTGTAAGTGCACTCTGCGCTAAAAGCCCATTCTGCATCAACATCAGCAACAAAGTCTCCTTCCACAGAAGACTCAAGAATGGCTGCATTTGTAGTGGAACCACCCTCTTTCTTCTTAGCCTCTTTGGCCTTCAACTTAGGACACTGCTTGATTTAGTGATCATTAGCTTTACAATAATGGCAAAGCATCTTCTTTTTGCCCTTATCACCAGAATTGCCAGACGAAGTGCTGCCAGAAGAAGCATTAGGAGCATAAGTTTTGCCACTCGCAACAGAACCATAAGAAGTGGCTGCATTGCTGTTACCACCCTTTCTTTGAGAAGAAATAAAAGCCTGTTCAACTGCACGCTGTCTAGTCATGTTTTTGTTGGAAAGTGACTCTTGCAACAGCAATGTGCATAATGCATCAAACTTGACAACTTCTGGATTTCCTTGGGTCATAAGTCTCCAAGTACTAGCAAAAGTCTGGTAAGAATCTGGTAAGGCATCAAGAACAATGCACAAGGGAGTTTTCTGAAATGACTTCACCTGCAGAAATAAGTTACGCATTCATATCCTTGACACAAGCAAGGAAAGTGTCCATATCATCTTCCTCATGCATAATCTTCGACTCCAGCTCTTTACGCAGCAAATCAATTTTAGCCTCATTGCGGCTTGCATAAAGACCTACTAGAATATCCCAAGCCTGTTTTGTAGACAACGCAATCAATGCATGAGGCTGCGCATCCTTTACATCCCAACGAGCTTGTTCTGCCGTAGGCAAAACAACTCTAATAGCAGCAATCCTTGCAGCAAGACCTGCAACATCCTCAACATCGCCTACATCCTCAAAACCAGGACGTACATCAATGCCCTGCACAATATTCCAGATGCCCTTTGACATAAGAACGTGTTGCATCATATAAGCCCACATAGGGTAGTTGTCCCCATCCAACATGTCCTCAGCAGCAAACATCTTGAAGACATCTGTGTTGTTGTCAACCATGGTAAATGTTGCACCTGATGTGAAAACTGCTCGAAAATAGGAGACATGAAGCGAGAACAACACGTGTTATATAGCACAAACCATAAAAGACTATAAGACACCTGTTATGCAAAAAACGGCACTGAGAGAAAATCTGCACAAATGACGAAATAGCCTGTGCAGAACTGCCTGTAGTGGAAATAAAGGCTGAAATGAGCCCAAATCAAAAATCTGAGCAGACTAATGTCTACGAGATGTCCCAAATTTTTTGTCGACATGCGAACGCTTGCCAAAGCTCATTGAAATCGGAGAAAGTGAGCAGGTGTGTGCTGGAGCAGCTGGCGACTAAGCCCGGGAGGACACAACCTGCTCTGATACCAATCGTTGGAATTAGGGTTGCAGAGAAACGCACACATCTTGGAGAAGATGAAGGAAGCTCAAGGCACACAATAGAGAGTGTTTTACTTAGTATGCAATGGAAAGATAGATAGCCATAGAGTGATGGGCGGATATACAATGCTCGGGGGAAAAAACCTCCTAAAGAGGGAAAAAAAACCCCGGCGGTCCTAGTGTGTTCACACACATCACTACCACATGTATACGGTAACATGATGGTGGTATCGCCTTGTGTCAAAAAAGTTACATAGAAACATTGCTATGTAAGTTTGGACTTGAGGATTGCAAACCTAGGGCCACTCCCATGGTTGTTACCATATACATGTGGTAGTGATGTGTGTGAACACACTAGGACCGCCGGGGCATTTTTTCCCTCTTTAGGAGGGTTTTCCCCTCGAGAATTCTCTAGGAGGGTTTTCCCCCCGAGTATATACACCCATCACTCTAGGGCTATCTATCTTTCCATTGCATACTAAGTAACACACTCTCTATTGTGTGCCTTGAGATTCCTTCGTCTTCTCCAAGCTGTGTGAGTTTCTCTGCAACCCTAATTCCAACAATTGGTATCAATTTTCACCCCATGTATTGACTATTAGCTCTATGAATTTATTAATAGACACCTTGAATGATTTTATCTCATCTTCACTAAGGTGCGGCTGCTCAAGAAGTCTCATCATCTCTTCGCATGCTTCCCACACACGTGCTCTCTTCAACCCTAGTGTTGCTTCATTGCCAAGGTAGGTTGTTATGTCACACACCTGCTTCCATATCTGAAAAGGAGTATGGATTTGAACCTCACCATAGTTTGAAATCAAGTATCTTTCCTTTGCCCCACCCATACATATCTTATCAGAGTTATCATGTGTGGTTGTTGGGTTTTTGCGGTCCTTTGAGAGGGTTACTGCAGCAGAGTGAAGCCCTAGAGATGAAAAAGTCATTGCAAGCACGCGAATGCAATTCTCTTGTCGTGACTCTAGCTCCATGTTCCATGCATAATTTATGTGGAGCATTAGCAACTTGTCCAAAATTCTAAGTCTCAAATGGCAAGGAACACACATGCACTCGGTTAAGGGGAATTGAAAGAATGGGATGCCAATCTGGACCCTCCTCTGCACAAGATGGTGGATTGCTTTGGTCGCAAGTCATGATGCCATTGAACCACACGTTACTCCCACTTGCCTTTTGATTATCGTTCGGGCTCTTAGCCCCTGCTTGCTTGCCGACTTTTGATATTCTGACCCCTGTGCCCTTCCCTAGTGCATCCTTAGGCATCTTGCATGACAACAAAAAATGTATGGAAATAAAGTATTTGCGCCGCACTTAGTGCCCAACATGATTTTAGGATCTTCAAGTTTCCACCAAGGTGACACTCTATTTCAAAGTCTCCAATGCCAAGGACATTGAGGAGTTCCCCATTGCATTGTTGATCTATTGCCTCTTGGATACTTGAACGGTTGAAATACAACCTCAAACTGTCACGGTCCTCATGTGGGAGTGCCCATGCCGCTTGCCACCATATGTTCTTCTCTGATTGCACCCCATCAAAATCTTTCCATTGCCGCCTCGTGTCAAGCTATGCGGCAGTCTCTTCACATTCTAACCCCTTTCCCACCAGTGCCCTGCTCATTAGTGTGAGGCTCATGTGCTCCACCCTATGGCCTTTGACAACCCGACATTCATCTAATTTTAACACAAATATAGCTTTTCCACTTGTCTCCTTTGTTGTGGTATCGTAATATTGTATCATAGCTTGTTGCAGGGCTTCTACTTCAACACAAACATTGTTGTAAACAAAACTCTTTGAGGACATTGGCATGTTGCCATCCACCCACTTGTACCCACCTAGTAGGGTTGAAACGTCGTTGTGTGTGGTTTTTTTTGCCATAACCATATTGTATGGGGTTGGTAACATTAATAGAGCCATTCCCTTGCTGCGTAGACACCCTATTATGCATGTATACAATGCTTTCTACCCCTTATCATTAATCTTGGCTGAGTCGCACACTAGAAGCATATTGGAAGGGGGAATAATATTTTTATAGTCCTTTAGTAGTAGTTTCTCAAGGGATTGTCGCAATGTAGCATGTGCGGGATCAGAGATCATATTCAAATTATCTTTGTCATCAACCATGTGCCCAAGTATGGACGCCTTCATCGACTCCTTGGTACCGTTGCAACCTAAAATTGCTTTCGCACATTCCTTGTAAAAACAAAATAGAAAAGGAGTCAATTTCTAAATTCTACTAACAAATTACACTCTTACATCTTGCAACTACCTTGTTTGGCGCACACGTCTCTTATGAGCGCCTCCAAGTTTAACAAGTAGCCCCATAGCCGTGCACTTTTGTTATCTGGTTTTGAATTCCATAGGAAGGAGAGTAAAGTGGTCAACGTGCCATTTAATATTTCGAGTGGAATATCAAAGACACATGTAATTTTTGACAATCCGATCGATGCTTTCTTTATCGCCTTCAAGCTTCATCTTCTGCTCTACAAGTTGTTTTCTTAATTACACTATTTACACCATGAATTGCTCCTTTGCAATCAAGGATCATGCCCGAAGTTGTTCCTTTTCAGCTAAGCTTGTAATTTGTAGCATGTCTAGTTTTGTTTGAATCTGATTGCATGTCAAGATCTCTTGCAAGTATAAAATGTAAATCCAAGGTAGGCGTCACCCAAAAAGCGTAAGAGTTGCATGATGTTGCAAAATGGTGGAGACGCACCTGTCTGAGGATCAAAGGAGTAAATTGCTCCATCCGTCCAACGGTCAATGGATTACCTCCCTTGCAATCGTAGCATGTCCATCAGAATAGACCCACTATCTCAATTTGTTTTACAAATTTGAACTCTTGCTCCAAATCAACATGTAATCTCAACTTCGAAGGCTTTTGGGTGATGTCTCTCATAGCCATTGTATCTAGAGATGGAGATGGAAATGGAGATGGAGATAGAGGTGGAGCTGAAGATGGAGGTGGAGGTGGAGATGTAAATGGAGATGGAGATGGAGCTTGCAAGGTGTTTGAGGACAGATCGAATGGGCACCCAATTGGTCGGACACGTAGCCGAACACCACATTGGTATTCTATTAGTTTTCTGAGCTAGTGTGGTAATACTTTGTGTAAATCGTGATTGCAGAGTAGTGGATCAATCCCCTCAGTTGTAATGCTATCATGATATTTGTAAAGGTCCATGTGAGTCGGCCACTGGCCATTTAGAATGCCGTAGGTATAAAGTCAATAACCTTAATGTGAAAGGAGGCTTATCTTTAGAGAAGAAAAGAGCTCTGTTGTACATACGCTCAAGCTATGAGCTACTCCAACTTCTAATCATCGCAGTTAATGATTGGGTAATCCATTTTCAGTTTTGTAACTTGCATTGTGTTCCTCTCTCTTTGCTCTTTCAATTAAGTCTAAGCATTATCGTTTTGGATGTGGTTCAGGACTACGCATCTGTGAGCCTTAATTGCAAATTTGAGTGCTTAAATCACTGTTTTTAGTCATTTTGACCATAGGAGAGTGTGTTCCTAGACCATAGGGAGACCTTTATGGATAGTTCTGTTGCAATTTTCAGGACCTTTTTCATGATGGATGGTTATTTTGGTACCTTGTTGGATTGCGACCAGACTAGTTTCCTTGCATTTTGAGTCCATTCAAGTGCCGAAATGGCACCAATGTTAGCAGGACGCCACGAGGGACGTCTACAACATAGTTTTTTGGTACGAACATAATGTCAATACTCAGGGAAGTGAGTTGGATGGGGCACGGAGACTCTTTGAGATCGTCCATCTCAAAAAGTGAACCTTAACGAGCAAGCACACTAGCTCAACAAGAAAACCAACACTCAAAGATTAGGAGAATCTGCCTATGTCCTTTCACACAGCTCTAGGTCATCACGCCATTTCGGCACTCGATCGGACTCGAAAGGCAACGAAACTTTAGGAGGAGGTCTAGGACATCTAGGGGCACTATCCTAGCAAGTTTGGTCTCAATCCGACAAGGTACCAAAATCACGATCCATCATGAAAAAGGTCTTGAAAACTGCAACAGAACATGCCAGAAATGTCGTCCTATGGTCTAAGAACACTCTCCTATGCTCAAAACGACTAAAAATAACGATTTAAGCACTCAAATCTGGAATTATAGCTCACAAACATGTAGTTGCAAACCACAACAAAACTGACAATGCTTACACTTGAATTTAAGAGCAAAGAGAGGGAAACACAATGCAAGTTTCGAATTGAAAACTGATTACCCAATCGTTAGGAAAGTTGATTACAATTTAGAGCAGCTTCGTAGCTTGAGCGTACGTTTTCAACGGCTCCCTTCTTCTCTAAAGATAAGCCCTCTTTCACATTAAGGTTATTGACCTTTATACCTAGGGATTTCTAAATGGAAAGTGGCCGGCTCACACGGACCTTTACAAATGTCATGACAACATTACAACTCAGGGAATTGACCTTCTACTCAGGAATCAGGATCTACATAGAGTATCAGTACACTAGCTCAGAAAACTAATAGAGTACAAATGTGGTGTTCAGTTACATGTCAGACCAAGTGGGCACCCGTTCGATCTCTCCTCAAACACAAGCATGTGTAGGTATGCAACAATGCATATAGTAGAGAGAGAAAGAGCTATGGTGAGCTATTATAAGAGAGAGAGAGAGAGGGTGGAGAGAGTGAGGGAGGTAGAGGAGCTTCAAATATGCAGGCTATGGCTTCTAGAGAGGGAAAAAGAAGCCTAAACCCAAGCATAATCCTCCAAACTCTGTTTAGAGAGAGGATATAGAGAGAGAAAGTCATTTGAAGCATGTCCAAAAGGGGGAGGGAAAAGTGACAAAAAATTTCAAATTCGAAAGTGGGGGAGTGGTATGTGGGGCTGCACTAACACCAAAAAAGATGAGAGGATTTGGTGACTAGATATGATTAAGACCTATTTTCTTTTCTATTTTCTATTTTCTCTCTCTCTCTCTCTCTCTCTCTCTCTATATATATATATATAGTTCCCCCCCCACCCCCCTTGGTAAACACACCTGGATCAAACATCGTCGTCACCACTTCTTTTGCTCCGTTTTTCTCTCTCCAAGTCCTCCATCGATCGCGACCTCTCTCTCTCTCTCTCTCTCTCTAAGGGAGAGAGAAGACAAATGTCCATTACTAATAGATAACCTTACATTTATGTTGCTTGGAGTACATACAACAATACTTTATTTGGTGCGGATACATTCAATTTTTGGAGGCCCCGGGATTTGTAGGAGTGCTAGAAATAATAGGTAAGAGATGATTCACCACGCACCCTAGCTACATCTTATATCTCTCGTCATCCTTCTCTGTGATGATTCCAACTCTTTTCCAGCGAGAGATTGAAATTGCCCATTCTTAATCAAGTTCAGCAACGAGTGCAAGTTGAGTTTCGTGTGGCATCGATAAAGACGATACCCTCTAATGTTGCCTTGTGAGCCTCCCTAAACCATTTGGCTCCATATGTTGCCCCTCCATTGCGGATGACATGGGTAGACGTGATGCTATTCTCAAGATTGTGAGATTTTTATAGCGAGATAGAAGATCTCTTAACAATAGCTGTTGAATGCACCTCTAATGTTGCCTTGTGAGCCTCACTAAACCATTTGGCTCCATATGCTGCCCCTCCATTGGGGATGACATGGGCAGACTTGATGCTATTCTCATGATCGTAAGATATTATAGCAAGCTAGAGGAGCTCTTAAGGATAGTTGTTGAATGCTTACACAAAATAATTGACGGCATTTTCATTTTTATAGCATTTGGGAGATCATTAATTTATTATTCATTACTTTCTTACTGATCAGTGACACCTCAATATCCTCATATCATATAGCACAATCTCTCTCTCTCTCTCTCTCTCTCTCTCTCATTTTACATCAAGATTAATGCTAACAAAAAGAGAAAATGATTTATAAACCAGGATAAACCAAAACATCTTTGACAAAGGTCCAATACCTACCTAATCCATATCAACTTTGTCAACTTCAATACATGGCAATCGTAAGACTCTATACAAGTGGATCTTGTAACTTTTTCTTGATTGTGAAATTGTAAACGACCAATCTATGCTTTCAAAGGATGGGAGCAATGGGTTTGGTCAACCTCAACTAAAATATGATTTTGGTTTGAAGTATTTCATGTTGGAAAAAAATACATCATTAGTTTGTAAGAATTCTGTGTGATCTTGTCTTATACATCTGTTCACCTACAAAAAAATGACACAATCAAATACCCAATTATTCTCTCTAGAGTTTAACTCTATTTGATTAAAAAATGTTTGCAAGATAACAATGTACTACAGTGTATCTATTATTCCAAAGCAACAAAGGAAAAACTTACCTACAATTTGCTCCATATCTTAGACAAGTAGGCATGGATATTGGCAGCGTCAAGTCTAGATGCTGAAAGGCATGGTGTATTAGTATCTCTACAAAAAAAAGCTAAGTTGAACACTTAAACTCTTTCATTTACCTCTTGAAGTTTTCCACAAATTCATAATTAGTGCTTTGTTTCTTCCTCCTTGTATGTTCTAGCACCAAAGTGATTACAACACCTTTCTTACTTGGTGTGTGTGACCCATCATTTGTATTCTAGATGTTGAACCTATAATATAATCAATACTAGTATGAGACTTTCTAGAAGTAGAAATCTTGTGGATCAAGCCACACGTATGAGAGAAGGAGAGCAAGGAGAATGGTGAAAATAAGAAAGACAACCAATTGCTACTATGATGGAGGTAGATTTGCAAGGACAAAAGATAGAAATTCTTCAGCTACTTGATACTTGATAAATTGCAAACATCATGTTCTTTTTGACGTTATTTATCATGGAGTGTGATGGTTCAGTCATCAGCATCAATTTCTCAGCAACACTCAATGACTTCTCTAGAAACTTCTTGTTGGGTTTGCAAGGTGATTGTACTACAAGTTTTCAAGCAAACAACTTAATAGAGAGTATCTCCATGCATTTTTTTTCAACAAGCCCCTCGGAGGGTGCACTATTTAGAACTCCCATATATAATGTGCGTTTCAGATAATTTAAAAACACCTTTTGTTAAATGTTTGAATGAATGAAATGACCCCTTATTTTGCAAAATGGAATGTAAAAACATATTTTGTTAATGTATCTCTCTTAATTTTCTTAAATTTTTGCTTAAAAAAAACCCTCATCTTGAACTCATATTGTACATTAACATGATTACATAGTACACTCGGTGAGGCAAGCCCTTAGAAATGGACATCTCCTATGAGGAGAGGTTTCTTTAGAGCTCATCTTGAGACATAGATCAAGCAGATGGGCTCTTGCATAGAGCCCTATAGACAAGGGTAGAGATTCTTTTTGTCATGCTCATGACTTAAAATGAGGAGATTGATTTGATCTCTTCTATCCGACAAACATGAGATGTGAGATGCAGAAAATTACAAAGAAATTTAGATCTACTTGATGTTATGTATTTATTTGAATTACTTCTCTTGACATCTTTACCTTGAGTATATTTTGAAAGTTTGATTAGTGGAATGTGATAATAATGAATGCATGTAGGAAGGGTTGCAGTCCAAACAACAACTCAAACACCATTGTGTGGATTGCAAGAAGCACAAGATGAGGAAAAGATGAGCATATATCCATTCATGTTACAACCTCTCATTGTGAAGATTCATTTACAGCCTCACCTAGTGTGAAGTATCTACACTACCAAAATTGTTTGAAATTAAGTAGAGTACAAGAGTAATTTACATGTAATACTAGCTACATGCGGGTCACAGGTGGCTCAAGAAGCACCACTTTTATGTCCACCAGGGAAGCCACAAGCTTATGGTAGTGAAGCCTTGCCATGGAGCTTTGTAGATGGTCTACCAACATGCTTGTGGAGCTTACTAGATCTTGCACATCCTTTCTTGCTTGCTCTATGGGGGGACGTAGCAAAGACTCATATATGTGATGCAAAGAGGCATCCAATGTGCCCATATCAAGGAGAATTGTGGAACCACATGTGTCTTGTTGGGATGCATTAAGCACTTTCTCACTTCAAATGATAAGAACATGAAAATAGATGTGCGGCCTGTTGTCGAGTTTGGGCCCACGTGGGTGGGGCCAGAGAATTGCACTCTACCAACTTAGCAGCAAGAGTTCGATGCATTCCCTTTTTGAAAACAAAGGGTTAATCATAAGTTTCTAGTTTGTTAAAGGGATGCTTCACATGCATGGTAATCATAGGATTTGAGAGAGATCCATTTTACCCTTGAATCCTCATATTTTTGTGATCACACACATCCCAAAATATAGTGCTAAATCCATTTTTGAAAATTGAGCTCATAAGGGGTCTTTCCCACGGTCGTGGTATTGGATGGAGAAATTGTCTATATATACACAATTACGTTGATTACTTTGATTTCAAGGAATGGATAAGAAGCACAATCAACCTTATATTTTTTTGTGGGGGAATTGATCATCAATAGGAAAATGATAGAATTGAAGTGGATATTGGACTGAAGATAGAGGACCCTATGAGCAAAGAGAGTCAAGAAAAGTTTCCAAGTAGCCCAATACTCACATCTTGCACCATGAACCAAATTGTTGTAGGACAATTTCAAAAAAAAAATCATGGTCAATTTGCACGATTTTGTTGTCTAAAATGATAATGATGGTATAGGCATGTTTTTTGTGTATGATGAGAAAAATAAAGAAATTAATATGGGAAACTCTAATGACACTACACCTATTGATCAAATGTGTGATCCAACATTAAAGAAAATTGATGGTGAGTCTCATGCTAAAATTCCACTTCTTGAGAATGAAGGAGACGATGTCATTTGAATGTTCTTGTAAGTTCTCTTGCATTAGAAATACTTTCATTTCTTACATGATGTTCATGTGATGAGTAATCAAAAGGTTTTTGTAATGAAATTTTCAAGGAGCAAAATTTGATGTGTGTGGGAAGCAACCTAATTCACAATTTAATGGTGTGCTAAGTGGATGGTTATAATTAATTGACTCAATGTTGTGTGATGGGATATGTGTATTTGTCCACAAAATTGGTGTATATGTAAAGCATTATGGGGCTTGTATGCTTATCCAATGTTAGGGGACGTGATGATTGTTTCACTTATGAGAAACTAATGCTATTTTTTTTGTACGACGATGCAAAAATATTCCGGCTTTTTCTCATCGTAAGCCTACAAGATGATTATGTTTGTCAAAGGTTGTGTCTTGAACTTCAAATTGCATCAAGGAATGAATTTTCTCTTTCCATAAATGACATGGAATTAACGTTTCTCATGGTAGATGTTCTTGCTAAAAGCATGCTCATACAATTTGAAGCGCACACAATGCTTTTGAAGATGTATGTGTCAAAGATAAAGAATTTTTGTTGAACGTTGATACTTGTTTGCGCAATAATGAAGATTATTTTGAATTTATTGGTTCAAAGATGGAATCTACTCAATGGAGGAAAGATTCTCTCATCACTTTATGGTTCTACAAGTTTTTCTTGTATAAACTCTCATAGATGATGATATACTTCATGGGTTTCCAACCCTATCATGCTGCCAATAAAAGCACTACAAGAGGCTATTCATATTAGCGACGCTCATACAGCGACGCTCAAAAAAAAAAATCCCGGCGTCGCTATGAGCGTCGCAAATTTACAAGTAAATTTGCGACGCTCATAGCGACGCCGACTGGGCTAAAAAAATAACAGAGAGCGCCCAAAAACACAGATCTCAGATCTGAGTTTTTTGGCGCCCTCAAGCAAGAGCAGGTAACGCTCTCCCTCTCTCTCTCTCTCTCTCTCTCTCTCTCTTTCTTCTCCACACACACACACACACACACACACGAGGAGAGGAAGGAGAGCCAGGTATGCTCCTTCCCTCTCCTCACTCTCATGTTCCCTTCCCCTCTTTCTCTCTCCCTCTCTCTCTCTCTCTCTCTCTCTCACACACACACACATAGTGTTTTTGAGAGAGAGAGAGAGAGAGAGAGAGAGAGAGAGAGAGAGAAAGTACAAATATAAACAAAAACGCACACACACATACATAAACAAAGAATGCACACACACATTGAGAGAGGAAAAGAGAGAGAGAGCATGCATAAACAAAAAACGTACACATTGAGAGAGGAAAAGAGAGAGAGAACATGCATAAACAAAAAACGCACACATTGAGAGAGGAAAAGAGAGAGAAAACATGCATAAACAAAAAAACGCACACACATTGAGAGAGAAAGAGAGAGAAACTAATTTAACATCGTAGGAAACTAATTAAAATTAAAAGACCTAAAGATCTAGCCGACGAGGAGTTGAACTCAAGACCTATTATTCAAGAGGGAAATGGCATAACCAATCTATCATACTTGGCATGGGTGATAGAAAGGTTATACCATTTATCTCTTTTTATTGGCACACACATCCACACATGCGCACACACACAAGAAGAAGAGAGTTATAACGTCGTAGGAAACTATCCTAAAAGACGTTAAAGATTAGGTTAGATGTAGACTTACGTTAAATTAGATTTAGGTTTATTTAAGTTAAATTAGATTAGATTTAGGTTTATTTTTAGTTAGATTTACGTTTATTTACGCTAGATTTAGATTTAAGTTATATTAGATTAGATTTAGGTCTCCATAGACTGCGATGCCTGCATGAAGCGGGTGAAGAAAGCCCTCAATGGAATATAGGGTATTGCTGCCTTCACTCATGGTGGGCTCCGTCGATCCAAAAGTACTGATGAAATGTCTTCAGAAGATAGGGAAGAAGGTGGATCTTCAGGGCGGCAAGAGTCACTACATCCCCGACAATGACCATCTAGACAACCTCTAGTCATTCAACAGCAACTTCAAAGTTAGTAACAAGAGCAAGAACGGTCCAAAGGGCCAATTGCTGTCGTCAGATGTGGATGGAGATGAGGCAGCGTCACCGCCGGAAGTTAACTCTCACATCTTTAGTGATGAGAATGCCAACTCTTGTCGAGTTATGTGAAAAATAAGTTTTAAGGTTCTTATAATCCCTGTTAGTTTAGTTCTTTGTTTTTAATATAACATAATTTACGTTAGATATACATTTATGTTATATTAGATTAGACTTAGGTTTATTTAGGTTTACCCACACACGCACACACACACACACACACACAAGAAGAAGAGAGTTTTAACGTCGTAGGAAACTATCCCAAAAGACGTTAAAGATTAGGTTAGATGTAGACTTACGTTAAATTAGATTTAGGTTTATTTTTAGTTAGATTTACGTTTATTTAGATTTACGCTTATTTACGTTAGATCGAGTCCACGCAAGAATTACTTACGGTTTAGGGTTTAGAGTTAGACGAACAGTGAAAAGATCTACTGTGAAAAGATGTTAAGATGTTGTGAAGTGCTACAGCTGGAGAAGAGGCAAAGGGGTTTTGTCCACTACATGCAGTATCATGTAGACGTGGGTCTGTAGATTTCTTGTACCCACAAATATAGGTATTGACCAATAAAGACGAGATTATAACCTGGTGGTTCTGATCTCCGTGCACCTCTAGACCGAGGTGTGCGGGGATTGGACATGACTAGAGAATGTGAGGTGTAGAGAGAGAGAGAGAGAGAGAGAGAGAGAGAGAGAGAGAGAGAGAGAGAGATAAGACGAAGAATGCCAATAGAATATTAAATTTGTTGTCCAGGTTATAAGATTTTTATCCTCATTATGAGTAGTGACGAGGATGTGGGACCGTCCAACCGAAACACCTATCTCTCAACGAGGGTCTTCTGTCCTTGTAATCAATGCAAGCATGCTGTGCGACAAACAAGACGTGTTTCTTTGCAGCACGTTCGCGAATTTGGAGAGTTCGATCCATCTATTATAGATCGAGTTGTTGCCAATTATAACTTGTCGGACTCTGACGCTGGCCAACAAGCAGCAATCTTGCAATCCAATAGACGTGTTCGCCGGCGCTTTGGTCAAGCAGCATATGTGAGGCCACAAGATGTAGCCTCTGACAGCTCGGGGGATGATCATGCAGAGCACATTCCCAACGAGGCAATGTTTGAGCCCGAGATTGATGAAATGATCGAGACGATCATGGATTCAGAAAGGCTTATCTATGATGATATGAAAAGTGAAGCCGATACGCCATTGTATAGTGGAGCACGTATGTCTAGATTGAAAGCACTCCTGGTTCTTCTCAACATGCAGGCAAAGTTTGGATGGAGTGACACTAGCGTCACAGTGCTTTTCAGGTGATCTATTACAATTAGTTTACTTTAATAAAACTCTAAATGTATAATGATCTGATAGATTTTCACACGACTGTATCGTATTTTTATGTTGTGTAGATTGCTTAAAGAGCACATACTACCAGCTGACAATGTGATGCCAGATTCCCGAGATGAAGCAAGAAAGATTTTGCGAAACTTGGGGATGGATTACAATTCTATCCACGCTTGTCCTAATGACTGCATTCTTTTCAGAGGGGAATACATAGACATGGAGAAGTGTACGAAATGTGATTCCGAAAGATATCGAGTAGATCTCCACGGGACAAAAATTCCACAAAAGGTTTTGCGACATTTTCCTCTGCTTCCTCGCATCAAGAATTTCTTCTAATGTAAGTCCATGGCCGCCCTAGCATCATGGCATGAGGAGAATAAATCTTCGGATGGTGTGCTACGAATTCCTGCAGATTGCGCAGCCTGGAAACATATAGATGGAACATGGTCGGATTTTTCCAAGGAAGCTCGAAATTTGCGCTTAGGCCTGGCTATGGATGGCGTAAATCCATTTGGTCAAAGATCAACATCTTACAGTGTATGGCCCATTGTCATCGTCAACTACAACATTCCCCCGTGGTTGACTACGAAGAAGGGGAACCTATGGCTAAGCTTGATTGTGCCAGGGCGATATAAAGTGGAGAATATGGATGTGTATCTTCGTCCACTATTGGAAGAGCTACAACAATTGTGGATTGGCATAGAGGTGGTGGATATGAGCCGACACACAGGACGACGGAATGCTTTGATCAGAGGCATTCTAATGTGGACCATGCATGACTATCTCGGGCTAATAGAATGCTCAGGTAATCTATTGACACTCCTCACTCAGACACTGTAAATCTTGTTTTTTCCCATAGTTGATCTATTATCATGTGTATACATGTAGGGCTTCAAACAAGCGGATACAGAGCATGTGTCACATGTGAACCTAGACTGAATGCACGTAGGGCGCCCTCACTGAAGAAGCAAATCTACGAAGGTCATCAAGCGTATCTTCCAGAGAATCATGTGTTACATGACAGCTTTTTGGGAAGAGAGCCACCAAGGATGTCTGCACAAGCATGGTTAGAGCAGAAGGAGATGTGCGATGACGGATTGCCTCCAGGGATGAAGAGACTATCTCTATGGTACGAGTTACCATACTGGCCCCGACTCATGATCAATCACTTGCTCGATCCAATGCACATATTCAAGAATGTGGGTAATCTACTATGGGACCATTTGACCGGTAAGAAAGATACTTTGGGAGCCAGAGTTGACCTTAGAAATGTGGATCGTATGGAGCAATATTGGCCACAAACAGCGTTTGATGGATCGATAAAACTCCCTAAAGCACCATGGATTTTCACAGGATCCCAAGAACGCAAAGTAAAAGAGACCATTCGATCTTTGCGGACCCCCACTGGCGTAATGCACTCGCTCCGAACATGTTTTACTAAAGAAGGAAAGCTTACCAGTTTGAAGTCACACGATTGGCATAAAATGTGTCAGGTACTTTCATAGTGGACTTTAATATCATTCCATAAAATGTGGACTTTAATATCATTGTTGCACATACTTTACAGTTTATTTTACCGGTTGCCATTGAGGGATGTTTGTCTTTCGACATCCGTAACACAATCTACAAACTTGCAAAGCTGGTGCAATGGATCTCACAAAAGGAGATCAACGTAGACTCCATACCATTCGCCAAACTAAATGTTGCGGAGCTTGTGTGCATGTTTGAGAAACATTTTCCTACTACCATGCTAACCATTCAGGTGCATCTTCTTGTTCACATAGTTGATGAGGTGGAAATAGCTAGCACGGTTCATTCCAGATGGATGTTCTTCTTAGAACGTTTCATGAAAACGCTTAAGGGATATGTGCATCAAAAGGCACGTCCGGAGGGTAGCATGGCAGAAGGTTGGTTGGTATCAGAGTCCCTAGTGTACATTGGAGAGCGGCTAGACCTATTTGATAAAGCTCGGGACATGCTATGGCGAACCATAGATGATGAGCGCATATCTGGGATTGTCATGTGCAATCTCTGTGTTGAGAAGAAGATGACGGAAGATCTAGAGGCTAAAATCAACCGATTTTGCATGATTCACAATCCAGTGATGCAAAAGTGGATTTCACAATATGAGGATGCAAAGCAAGAGCGACAAAGGGCACGAATCGAGTGGAGACGGGGAAGACGACCACCGATGCACTATCCGACGGTTTTGGAGAGCCTACCAACATTCATGAGCTTAAGATGGTTGCACAACCAATTGAAAAGCGCACAACAATGCGGTGACGAAGTGACTGAGGAAGAGTGGGAGTACTCTCGGGGTTGCGCGACCAAGGTAAGTTTGCAATGTACGACTAGCTAGTGACTTTATTTCTAAACGTTTGAACGGCCACTCATAATCTTTTTTCGTTGTAGTATAAGTCATACACAGCAGCATGGTGTAAAGGTCGACATTTTAGGGTGGAACGGATCGACAAAAAGCGTTTTACTCAAGATTGTGGAATCATGGCAAAATTTGAACAGTCTAGTCGATGACGTTCCTCTGATGCAGATCCTGTGGTGGCGGAACTCACTTACTTCGGCACGCTACAAGAGATTTTGAGGATCGATTACAGAGGATTTTTTGTCGACTTGTTCGACGTGCAATGGTTCAAGATAATCATGGAGGGTCGTAACGCTACTGTGCGTAGAGGAGAGTCTGGTTTTCTTGAGGTGGATTCTACTAAGAAATGGAATGACCTAAGAGACACTTTCGTACTACTCGAGCATTGTGAACAAGTAAGTATGTAAATAGTTAACATCTCCCTTTTACAAGTTATGTGTTTGAAAGCTCTCATGTAAGTTATGTGGCTGTGGCAGGTAATATTTCATCGTACAAAGTCTACATCAAACTGGTGGTACGTCATAGAGGTAGCCCCTCGTAGTGCAAGGACGTATGAAGGCTACCATGTGCCAATCACAACGGCATCAATGGAGGAGATCAGAGAAGATGCTCAATCAGAAGCCGCTGCCGTGGTGCCAGACGAGCATCAAGATGCTACTACTCTATATGGGGTGCATGCAGAGGAGCTACAAAATGAAACAGAGGATATGTGTTTAAACGGAGAGCTCTATATAGATATAGGAAGTTATGCTGAGTTATGCGAGGATGAGAGAGAGATCTCTTAAAGCCACAAATATTGTTTTTGAATAATTTTGCTCCGTGTTGTAAAAGCTCTGGCTCTCTAAGTACCTTCCATGGTGTATAACGCTCTTTTCTACTCGCGCTCACATCTTTTGATTGAAAATTCTGAGTTTTCGACTTGCCTCTTCTATCACTCAATTCATTGCGTCATTGTATTTATATGCGTCATTACGTCATTGTATTTAATGGTCTTTGCGTCATTGTTTACTCTATTCATTCAATATTAAGTTTAAATATTCGTGTGTTTAATGCAGGTATGGATGATGAGGAGTTTCTTTCTTCTTTGTCACCGCAGCAGAGACAGTGGTACGTGGAGCTTCATCGCTCTGGCGCATCATCGCGCGTTCCTACTCCATCCGCATCTCCCTCTCTTTCGGAGCATTCGGTGCGCTCCGAAGCTTCGGCGTCGACGAGACGAGCTTCACACTCGTCTAGACACCGGCGCTCTAGTGGTGGCGGTGGCGGTTGTTGTGGGGATTCCGCCGCCGATGCCTCCACACCGCCTCGTGTTCGATGAGGCTCTTTACCCTCCCCTTCTTTGCCCGCCCCCACACCAGCCACAGCATCGCCATCTACGCCAGGTTTTGCGCGACTGACTGTTCCTAGTAGCTACACACCTCTACCTACTCCGCCAGGAGCCACCCCACTCGACACTCCTCGCTTCGGGGCCCAGACGCCGGTGGAGACACCTGACGTCCGTACCCCCATCGACACGCCGCTAGAGACCCCTGCCGGGACACCCAGGTTCACGCGTCATCGGCCAGAGGGCTTGCCTTACTCCGTCGACTTCAGCGGCGGCATCATCATGGATGATGACGGCAAGAAGGTGATCTCGCGCATGCGTGGTCTTTGCTCTCAGCTGTTTAGACACTACATACTAAACAAATGGAGTGAAGTACCAAGTGATTTAAAAAACAGAGTCATCAGCATACTTCATGACGAGTTTCCCGTTCCAACATGGGATCAGCGCTTCAATGAAGACCTGATGAAGATTCGAATGCGCGAATACTGCAAACACAAGCGTTCCGAAGTGCATAAAGCAATCAAGCATGGGTGGAACAGGCAATATTGACTGGCCAAAGAAGATTGGAAGAATGCGAAGAAAGCAATGCGCGAGAATCCCGACAAGTGGAAGCAACAAAAGGATGCAGCCAGAGCGCGAGTAGAGGCAGGGAGCTCGCACCACTTGGGGAGCGGTGGATGGGCATCATTTGAGGCCGATTTTGTAAGTGTTTTCGCATTGCTCTTTATGTTCGATAGTTTAGGGTTTATGAGTTTTTTAATTCTAACATAATGAAATCTTTGTATGTTTTGACAGTGGTCGATGACAGGACGTGATCCCACACCGTACGAGTGCGAGTACGCAGGCAGGAAGGGCTTAAACTCCCTGATGGACATTCTTAGTTCTCGTGGCGGCATGGTTAGTATTAGGGTTTACTCTTTTCTATTTTTTGTATTGTTTTATAAATGTCGTTATATGTTTATACTTACTGAAAGCTGTCTTATTGTCTTTTTTTGCAGAATCCGACAGATACACCGCTTGGACGCGATGAGACGTCTGACTAGACGACGTCAGTTTAGCCGTAGCTAGATAGCATTAGTTTAGGGTTTCTCATAGCTTATGTATCATGAGATGGATTTTATACGTCTTTTTGAACCATGTATATTATTACATTTGTCACCGCAGTTCATTTTTCCAATCAATTCTTTATGCCTATGATGTTGTACAATTGTCATTATTACATTTGCCAATCAATTCATTTTGCCTATGATGTGTACAATTGTCAATTTTACGCTTGTCAATTTTGCAAACAATGCGTCTTGTGGGTGACTATTTTGGGTCTATTATCTACCCTTCCACTTTTTTTAAAAAGTGAATCAAGTACAATATGGTTGATGGGTGGCAGGGCATTCAATGCCCTGTCACCAAAAAAAAATTCTCTCGGGCGTCGCTATAACCGTCGCTATTTATGGCTTTGTAGCGTCGCTATGAGCGTCGCTATAGACTTCTGTTTAAACGTCTCTATAACCGTCGCTATAGGCGTCGCTATATAGCGACGCTCATAGCGACGCATATAGCGACGGTTATAGCGACTCATATAGCGACGCTCTCGTAGCGACGCTATTAGCGACGCCGGGGGTTATAAAAACCTAGTTTATTTCCGTCGCTAACAACGTCACAAGAGCACACAACCTCTTGTAGTGAAGGTGCACCTGTAATTCACACATTCTTTGGTTGAAGTGACACACTTTACCAGGTCAAAAGACAACATAACTTTAAATTTTATAACAAATATATGCATCATGCATTGAAATTAACGACAACACTAGTTTAAAGAATAGGCAATCATTCAATGAGAGTGACGACACCTCCAACCCAATAGTAGGGTTAATCCGAGACCAACACTGAACTAACCCAACAAGACAACGCATCATTCAATGCAAGTAACAACACCTCCAACCCAATAGTACATTTGATACTGATAGCAACACCAAACTAAGCCTAAAAGGCAAGGCATCATTTGATGAAACTGATGACACCTCCAATCCAATAGTAGAGCTGATGCCGAAAGAAACACCAAACTAGCCTAAAAGCAAGGGCATCATTCAATGCAACTAATGACACCTCCAACCCAATGATAGGGTTGATGCCGATAACAACACCGAAATTATCCTAAAAAGAAAGACATCATTCGATGAATCTAACGACACCTCCAGCCCAGTAGAGCTGATGTCAAAAGAAACACCAAACTAGCCTAAAAAGCAAGGGCATCATTCAATGAATCTAATGACACCTCTAGTCCAGTAGTAGGACTGATGCCAAAAGAAACATTGAACTAGCCTATCGACATGTACATCACTAATAAAACACAAAAAGCAGTCTATTAGCTTGTACAACGACACTCCCAGTCCAATAATAGAATTGATGTCGAAAACAAGGTTAATAGAACTACTTATAAATTGAACGTAACCAACTTTGTTCAACCAACGACACTTTCGGTCCAAAATACAACCGATGCCGAAGTGAACACAATCGACACGCTATAAAACAGTGTTGGCTGGTCTAGTTTTTCACAACGACACTTTCGGTCCAATATTGGATCGATACCGACGTGAAAAGCAAGATCAGCCTACTTTTAAAACTACAAAAAACAGTTGTTAAAAAAAAAATCAATTTAAAAACAAAATAGTAAAAGAGCGTACAAAAGTTAACTAAATTTATACCGTAGTTTTCTTTGTTCCTTGTACCTGTGCAAATCAAAACTTAAAGGATAGAATTGTGAGGAGAATGGGGCCCCTAAGGGCCCTATTTATAGGTACCCTAGCAGTCCGTCGGGCTACGAAGCGGGACAGTCGGACCCACAACCCTCCGAGTATTTGAGGTATCCCACCGGGGCCCGACGGGCAGAGAAGATATCCCGGCGGGAAAATCTCACCGAGCCTCCCCATCTTCTTCAAGTCACCATGCCAATTTCTGTGAATGTGAAGACTTGTGAATTGAGATTTTTGTTAATTAACAGTGTGATTAAAAAAAAAACAAGTGATCACGTGAATTTGAAATCCCTACCCATCAACCAAGGCAATACCAAGTACCCTATCAGTCTCTGGCATTCAGCGACCATATTCTTATTCATTGCAATCCAAGTAATGACATTCCAGATAAGAAACCCATCAAGAACTTTACGTGCTTTCGTAAAATATCACGTATAACATACATACCAACCTGAACACTACCAAGCATAATTTTTTGCATACATATCCATGAAATCATTGCAAGTATCCATAGATTCTAATTAGAGTAGTATCAAGCATAGCTTTAACTACATCAACATTTATCTTCCCTGCTCATGGATGTCTAAGACTACATTGAAAACTAATCCGGCCATAAGTTGAGCACTAGAAGCCCGATTTTGAGCACTGTAAAACACATGTTGTAGCCCTTTCCAAGCACTAGCAATCAAAACCCTGCTAAGCTTGATTCAACTTCCTTGGCATATATTTTGAGGTAGGTCCAGACATCAATAGAACCGACCCTTGAAAATTATTGTAATGGATATATCGTCCTTGACATTCGGACTCCAATTGACAAGTCGTAAAGACATGCATAAAGAGCGTGTCAAGCACTACACTTTTGAACTATAGAATCATATTTTGACAGAATCACTACATCTCCGTCTGTAGTAGGCAGTAACCTCATTTGATGACCTCAAAACCCGCAAATAGCATACATTTCAATCAACTTGATGTCAAAACAGATTCTGGCATAATCATAAGATTGACAAAACAGGAAAATACATGCATATGATTGTCTTTCATTTTGTGATGGCAAAGCAGCACGATAGCAGGTTCAGACTACAAACAACTTGCACAATAAAGAGGGGGTGTCCTTAAGGCGGGTTCACACTATACGCACCCATAACATGAGCAGACGCGAGGTCCCAACTCTTCAGTTCACACCGCACTAGATACATTTGGTGTCGCTAATGTGACACCAAACAAGCAAGTGACTAGATCTAATGCTTCTACAAGCTTGAGGTTTCGCGATCAAGGCCTCGTCCGCAAGCATGAGAGAGAGAGAGAGAGAGAGAGAGAGAGAGAGAGAAATCTAGGATACTCGCTAGGAGATACAACCGAAATCAAGAGTGGATGGATGTTGTGCCGTGGCACGTACATAGTGTGAAGTAAAAGCATTCACCTCACTTTTGACACTTCTCAATGTTGCAAATAAATAAAATCATGAACATATACATATTTTGATATATGTTGAAGCGGCTACTACGGTTGCTATCATGTACTTACCAATCCGGGTAGTAGTGGCCTTGGATGTGGCGTCTTTGTATGCTTTTCTACTTGATAAGATGGATATTTTGGTTATATGATGTATATGTTCTAACTGTCTCATGGTGGCACACTCATCTCACCTATAGAGAATGATGCGGACAAAAACTGCCAAAAATAGCAGCTAGCAGATGTCGTTGCAGAATTGCATAAAAAGTGACCCAAAATGGTATATTGATGAAAAATGATGCTTATCCATGCTTTTTTTACTTATGCGAGTGGTCCCATAAATTTAGGGATTTTTTTGACTCTGTTTGGGATTTTCCGCATTAAAAAAATGACCTTTTTTGGATCAAAATGAACTGAAAATGACCTAGTTTGGGTCCATAGTGGCAAAATGGCCCAAAAATTGACACATCAACTCATATTTCCGTGGGGAAGAGAGAGGGGGAACTGCTTTTCACAGAAAAAGCCTGCAATTTTTCTCTACTTCGCAATAGCTTCCATGATTGCCCAATCTATGTGTGTTGCAGTCCCCCCTCTCTGCAATCTTGTATCTGAGCTTGTGAGGGAGTGAATTAGGGTTTTCCCTTATCAAAATGGTGTGTGGGCTTCAATTTGGAAGCTCATAATTCTTAGCAAGATCAAAAAATCTTCGCCATGAAGGTGGATTCTCATGCATTCCTTTCAACTGTTTGGTGCTACGACTATGTAATTGGGGGCGATGCTACATGATACTATGAAAGAGGTTTGGGTTTTGATTGAGATTTGTGCTTGTATGAACATTGAGGTTTTATGGCTGAAACTTTAGTGTTTTTAAATAGTGTTTTACGTGAAATTGAATGTGATTTGGTGATCGTCTCATCATAATCTCAACTACAAAAACAAGCAATTTTCAAGCACGATAAGAAAGAGGGTTTGTGACTTTGCTGTCACAAACGCTCTTAGATTTTTATTCACCCTTAGAAAAAGGGTTGATTAATCTCCACAAACGCTTTTTCACAAAGTGTTTGCGACTCTCATCACGAACACTCACAGCCACATAGGTTTTGCACCTTCTCAGATAGACCGCACACATCCCGACAACGGAAAAGCTATAAAGAGAAACTATGCTTTGTATCAATTATCATCAATGTGAATGAAAGTTCTCTCTCTCTCTCTCTCTCTCTCTCTCTCTCTCTCTCTCTCTCTCTCTTCATTTCTCTCTCTCACTCGTCACATTTTTCTCTCTGACTGCCACTTCCATGGGGGCTAAGTAAGGATGTAACAAGTTGGGAAGGAGGCTTTGGTGAATGACATAGGTGGGAGCATGACAAGGCATCTGTCCAATGTTAAAAGGAAAAGTAGATGTGAGGAGGAGGTGAAGAACAACACCGAATGTCCAAATGTTGGTGTGTTGGTCGTAGTAGCCCTTGATAACTTCATACTGGTCTCTTCGGGCAATCATTTCAGCCAAGCCAAGGTCTGTGAGGATTGCTTCCTCAACGATGCTGCCATCGTGGATATCGTGAAAGACGATGCTTAGTAGTTTGATGTCATGGTGGATATACTGCAAGAATGGCAGCTAAGAAGAGGACATTGTTTTGATCTCTTGTATCCGACAAAGTTGTATATGTTATGAAACTACAAAGCAATTAGATCTACGTGATGTTATACATTTATTTGAATTACTTCTCTTGACATCTTTACGCTGAGTACATTTTGAAAGTTTGATTAGTGCAATGTGATGATTAGCAAGGGTTGCAGTCCAAACAACGATTCAAACACCATTGTGTGGTGCATCCATGTCATCGCCATGAGCAAAGGATACCGTGCTCTTTGAATGTCCCCCTCACTCGTGAGTTGGAGGCGCTGGAGGCGTTTGAGAGCTTGGTGAGAAGCCTTCACATGAGCATGCGCCCCAGCTAGGGTCTCTCTGAGCAGGCAGCAAACATCTAGCATTTTCACGCTGTCGTGCATGCAATGCTGAAGTATCTTCCGATCCAAGCATGATGCATGTGCAGTGTGGGTGTGCAGAGTTTGCTTCGTGGATTCTTGAGTGGCAATGACAACATCCAAAGCCCGACACATCCAAGAAAGGCTCAGTAGGCGATCCGCTGATGAATTTGATGAAGAGTTACAACAATCATCAGCAGAAGTGTTGGTGAGTTTTTCCAGCATCTCTGTGAGATCTGTTTGAAACTGGTGCAAAGCTGGCGAGGGCCCTGTTGTAAAAGAGTCTGTATCTGCATCAAACACACGGGCATGGCGGTGCCCCAGCCGACGCCCACGAAGATAAGAGAGTAAGCGAGAGGAAACCTTGCAGGAGCTCATGGAAACCATGTTGTCGACAGGCAGCGGCATATTGAGCAGAGTACTGCAAGAGGGAGAATGAGTTACAGATCTGGCTATGGGAGCTCATGGGATAGGTGGGACAGTTATAGAGCACTTGGAAACGTGGGATTCCATTGTAAAATCGCCAATGTGCAGCTGGCCATGGTGGCTCTTTTGGCAGACAAGCATGGCTGGCAACCCCTGCAGTATGCCCTTCTCCCCCCCCTCTCTCTCTCTCCCCACGCCCGGACACACACACACAGACATTAAAAGAGAGGGGCAAGCTTACCTGCATGAGCCAAAACAGCAGACACAGGGCACGTTTGAGCTTCAAATTAAGCCTTTGAGCGCGCGAGGTTCCAGACTTGACCCTGCGCCCATGCCATCTACTATGACTGCGGTCATTGCGTAAGCGCTTTGCTCGAAAAAAAACATTTTTCCAAAACCTCGCATACCTATCCATGCTATGCATACTTCCATGCTATGCCATGATTACTTTGCAAGAGCAATTCAATGTACTAGTCAACTCACAGATGCTCATGAGCGTAACTAATGGTATGATTGCATTGCAGAATCAAACCGCAAACAACACAACACCGCGGGCTAGCCACAATCGAGCATTGAGAATGATGACTAGCTCTCACTTGTCGTGTAGATTTCCCTTGTTAAGAAATCCCCAGTTGTAATTCTCAAATCTAAAATTAATTTTGGCATAATTACGGGTGGCCTCACCTTCTTGTAACTATAAGAATCAAGGTGGAGAAAATGGTTCACACACCGCCCAAGGTGCATGTGTGTCCATCTTCATAAATCCGCCTTGGGCACCCACTTTACACATCAAGGCTGCCCAATAAATAGCGACACAAATCGCCAAAGCGAACCACACAACCAAGGGGTTGGGCAACATGGGGACTTAACATTGAACCAAGTGCAACCTTTAAAGGAATGGAAGGCACGTCGTCAAACACCAGTTCAATTAGTGCCATCCAAGAGCCACATCCCTTTGCAAGCTAAAACAACTAGTTTGCAACTTGAATACAATACATTCCATGAAGCTTTCCAATATAAAATCAAATGATCGTGAAGAACACACCTCACAACATAACTATGAAAGCCACACCAAGATCCAACACGAACGCTATTTCAGACAATGTACCAATGACCATAGTGGGATTCTAACACAATGGATTTCATTACAATGCTCTGAACAAGGGATACACTTACTCCTTACTAGCTCATCTTCAGTTTTATTAGCCCGAATCGTTGTGGATATCTTCAAGATTCCTCCCATTCTCCAGAATCTAGAGTAAAGTTTTTCATGCAGGATGCAAAACATTGATTCAAACTGTTGACATCACCCCTATAATAGTCATTCTCCATTTTCCATCATACCCGTGGCTCGTCGATATCTGCCACTTGACCCTTATAATATAAAAAGAGAAGGTACACTGCCTGCTGACTTGAGTCGTCCCTAAGTCCCTTCCACATCGTCGCCCTAGAGCTAGCAGGTGCCGCTCTTTAGATGATTGCACATTAAATGTTGCCACATAACACCCCTTCCCCCTCCTATGGGCATTTTTCGACACGAAGAAAGTCTCCCTTAATTAGGGAGCCACAGATGAAGGGCTCAAAATGAGAACAAAATGGCCTCTGAAAGCGTGCACATCTCCCGCTCTACAATGTAGCCACAATTTCTATGTTGGGAGCATCGCTTGCAATGCTTAATGTCCATTTTGTCTATGGCTAGTCAGACACTCACTTTAGTAACATTTTTGGTAAAATAGATTTCCATCCTATTGACTTTGTTTGTTGATATGCTCACTATTTTATCATGTTCGTATTTCACACTACCATGTTTCTAAGGGAGCAAATTCTTCGAAGTGGCAATGAAATGCTGCTCACCCAAGGAGATGCCAAGAAGCTTCACCCATTGATGCTCATGGATGACAATAGGATCGATGCTTGTCATGTAATGACTACATCCTCTTCTATAACTGGTATGTGCACATGCAAGAATGCCCAAAGTGTGGTGTTAAGGAATGCATGGATGATCTTCGATTCTACATGAGTCAGTGCCTATGAAGGTCCTCTAGCACTTCCCCATTATAAAATACAAAATAAAATCAAGAGAAACTTAATTGTGGAGCTAATGGCATGACATGCTTTCAATAGGTCCAATGACAATGTCTTGTGAACGCTATCTGCCTACAATATAGCATGGAAACGTATTGAAGCCAAGTGGATCTCTTTCAAGAAACTACCTCAAAGTATACGACTTAGCTTGGCAATGGATAGAGTGAACTCGTGTGGGCTTCAAAGTTCATCTTGGCCTATTTCCCTTTTGAACTACAACCTTCCACTAGGTCTAGCTATATTCAAGAGGAGATTCTTGATTTTGTCTTTAATTGTGCTTGGGAAGCTCCACCAAAAAGGCACCAGTCATACAGAATCTATGGACCCTCTTTGAAAAAATTCACATGTGTTGGACGTGTCATAAGAAGAAAAAAATTTGGAGCGCAAGCAAATTTGGACCTTTGTAGAGGACAATTATGTCAAGATGTGCAACAACAACTGCACACAAGAGACTAGAAGAAGATGCTGACAAAAAATGGAGGTACAACAACACTAGGCATGAAGTGGCTATCCAATTCCATGACCTGCCATCTTTCATTAATCATTTTCTTGACCCTATGCATATTTTCAAGAGTGTGGTAAACTTATTGTGTAAGACAATGGTTGGCAAAAAGGAGAGCTAGGGAAGGTCACATGTGAGACTTACATTGGGACATAAAAACCCCCTATCCAATAGCTCACCTAGTTGGCACTCTAGTTTTTCTTCATTAGCCTTATTTAAACAATATGGAATATTATTCACAGGCTTTGTTTCATTTCCCAAGGTCCATGTCATGATCCTCAAGTCGCTTGGAAGAAAGTGTAGGTGAGAATCATGCTAGAGAAACAAATGCTTAAAATCATTAAAAGAACTCCCATCATTTCAACTTGAGCTCCTTGGTGTATCTCTCTCTTTGCTTGAAAGTGGGAGTCAAGAGGGACAAAGGGAACTCAAATCTAGGACTTGTTTGGGGTCTTCTTGGGCCCTTTAATTCACCCTAAGCTTAATGACACTGTTTAAGTAGTGGATCAAATTGCAATAGGAGGAAGCCATATGGGGAAAAATGTTGGGTTTGTCAACCCCTAATTTTTAGGGGTCAAACTTGGAGTGTAGGGGGCCTATTTTTTATTCTAAATACTGCTGGCTGGAGTAAATGGGCCACCCTCAAAAAGTGGGCTAGCCCCAAAAACACCCCCTCATCATTAATTTGACACTCAAGTCTAGTCTTCCCTCCCTCCACTCACTGCTTCTCTTTGTAATTACTGCTACCTGGAGTAAATGGGCCACCCTCAAAAAGTGGGCTAGCCCCAAAAACGTCCCCTCATCATTAATTTGACATTCAAGTCTAATCTTCCCTCCCTCCACTCACTCCTTCTCTCTCTACATACCAAATCTCACTCCTCCTCTCTCTAGAACCAAAAATCTCAATTTTCACTCTCTCTCCTATTGAAAGAGTACCTTTATGGCCTCCTCTCTCTCCAATCTACCTTCCCCTTCTCTCCCAAGCCTAGTTTTGAGTTTTGACTCCTTTTTTGCTATGGAGAGCTTGTAGTACAATGCATTTTCCTCTTTCTAGAGGTCTTCCTCTCATGCTTTCACCCACTCTCCACTCTCATCTTAAGGGCTCACATACGTCTTGTAGAGATTAGTAGCTTCAGTTGCCCAAGATTAGGGTTTAGGGACCTTTAATTTGCAAAGCTTTAGGGTTAGAGAGCTTCCGCTAAAAGGATTTAGGCTTTAGGCTTTAGGAACCTTTAACTTGCAAATATTTAGGGATAAGGGAGCTTCAATTTGCATAATGCAAGAAGCTTGGATAGCATGAGTCGTAGAACTCATTCAAGGGTAGACTCATTCTGTTGCAGCAGTGAGCAAAACAAGAATGGCCATTGGATAACCACAGCCTTTGTGAGAGGCATGTGGGTGACAATACGGCCAAGCACAAAGGGAGCCCACAAAGTCTCTCGTCGATTCATTGAATTGAAGTCCATCATTGGAAGGGTCATGTATTGAAGATGAAGCAGGCAGCCGATGGAAGCAAGCAAGTGAAGATACAACACGTCTACATAGCTTCTCAACTACAAATCAATGACGTTGATCACAAGCACTTTTTGTTGAAATTATGATTGCAGAGAAACGCACACAACTTGGAGAAGACGAAGAAAGCTCAAGGCACACAATAGAGAGTGTGTTACTTAGTGTGCAATGGAAAGATAGATAGCACTAGAGTGATGGGCATATATACAATGCTCGGGGGGAAAAACCTCCTAAAGAGGGAAAAAATGCCCCAGCGGTCCTAGTGTGTTCACACATATCACTACCACATCTATATGGTAACAAATCCACCCTAGAGCGATGCAGTGAACGAGAGCTGACACATGAGTAAAGGGAAGTGCCATGCCTTGAGGACATGATCAGTCCACAAAGGGGAGTAAGCCCAAAGCTTTGTGAAAAGCTTCAAGCTTCTCGCGAGACAATGCCTTTGTGAAAATATCTTCAAGGTTGTCCTGTGTTGGCACATAAGCCAAGCTGACCTCTCCTGCTGAGAGCCTCTCCGTGATATAGTGGTAATGCACCTCAATGTGCTTTGTGCGAGCATGAAAAATTGGGTTCCTCGCAACTGCCAATGCGCTCTTACTGTCAGTGTAGATAGTGTTGGTAGTGTCCTGTCCAACACCCAAATCAGCCATAAGGCATCTGAGCCATACGCACTCAACCATAGCTGTGAAGACTGCCCTGTACTCATCCTCACAACTCGAAGTGGCCATAGTAGGTTGCTTCTTGATCAACCACGATATACATGAACTGCTAAGCATGAAACAAAAATCACTTGTGGACACTCGCGTGTCAAAACAACCAGCCCAATCTGAGTCCGAAAAAGCATGTAAGTCTGGCGGCAATGATCCCCCCTTGGGATAAAACAAGCCAAGATATAAAGTGCCACTAAGGTAGCGGAAAATCCTCTTGATAGCCAGCCAATGCTTAGACCCTGGGCTATCCATGGATAAATTTGTTGACCTGTGAGACTACAAACTGAATATCCGGCCTTGTGTTGCATACATAAATGAGGCAGCCAACATCAGTTTGATAAAGAGTGACATCAACAGGATCGCCAACATCATGTATACTCAACTTCAAACATGTTTCCATGGGAGTGGAAAAAGGTTTGCAATCCTCAAGTCCAAACTTACATAGCAATGTCTCTATGTAACTTTTCTGACACAAGGCAATACCACCATCACACTGCTTAAACTGTATACACAAGTAATGATGCAATAGCCCCAAATCTTTCATCTTGAAAGTAGCATTCAAATCAGACTTAAATTCAGCAATATGTCTCTCATTTGGTCCAGTGATTAGCAAATCATCGACATAAAGAACCACAATGAGAAGTACATCACCCTCACACTTTACATACAATGTGCTTTCTGTTGGACTGTTACAAAAGCCTCGTTTGACCAAATGAGTGTCAGCTTTCTCATACCAAGCACAAGGAGATTGCTTCAACCCATACAAAGCCTTCTTACATCTGCACACTTTGTCCTCTTGTCCTTTTATGACAAAACCGCGAGGCTGCGTTACATGAACTTCCTCAAATATGTCACCATTCAAGAAAGCAATAACAATGTCTGATTGATGTACATCCCAACCAAAATGAGCTGCCAATGCACATAGAAAATGCACAGTCATTAGGAGAAAGTTGGACTCACTTTTGGGCCTTTCAGTTCTAGAGAGAGAGTGGTGCTCGACCAATGAGGAAGAGGCTAACGTTACGTTGAAAATCGACATTTTGGAGTCAAGCTCTTTTTAAAAAAAGGGAGGAAATTTTATTTTGGTTCATCAAATTGCACAATTTCACGCTTTCAAGGCATAAATGCCGTTAGTCGTACTAACTATGTACCGAGGAATTTCAGAACTTTCATTGAAGACTCTATCTAGTACTTTGTTCCTGCCCAAATATGACTTTGAGTAGCTCTACTTCCCACTCAAAACTTCTTCCCTTTTTTATATTTGCGCTAATCTTTCTGTGTATTCATTCTACTGAAAACCATGTCTACCTCTCGAAGGCCTAGCACTACCATTGACTCTATTAGCATTTTTAACAGTTATGCTACAGACGATCAAGCATGGATTCCATCTCGTATAACTATCGAAAGTTGGGTTCTACTGCAAACTAGGAGGAGGAAGAGGAGGCAACGCAATGATTTCGTGGAGGCTTTCAAGGGTCAATTTAAAGAGTTTAAAGTGTGTGCACAAAGCAAGCGGGTGAAAGAGGTCCTCATACAACATGCTTTCCAGCATGCAGACTTAAGGTTGCAAACATCTCCTCCAAGTTTTCCAAGGCATCGACCCAACTGTAAGTTATTTCAGCATCTCGCTTAGTGCACAATTATATTCGAATATTAAGTGGTGGATATCATCTTTGGCATGTTTTAGATATTTATCCATCGAATAGGACAGATCGGCAACCAGTTGAGAGTATAGTTGGGATTTTTGATGCTTTCCATGCATTTATTGGTGAGCAAATGTACCGAGGAAGACAACACAAGGAACTTGTAGATAATGGAATTTTCTTTTATGATATGTCATATATGGAACCGAGAACTTCCATTGGTTGGGGTCGTGTAGCTCCTTTGTCACTTCCATCCTTTGACAGCAAGGATTGGTCCCTGCCTACTTCGCAAACTAGTGAAAGCTTCAAGAATAATTTGTTTCAGGATATACAAAAGTCCCTCAAGTATTCAATTGCCACAAAAATAGTTCGACTCGCACTATTTATGCCTCTTGAAGTGTTTGCAGATTTTTTCTTCGATGAGCAAATAAGAACTACCACAACAATGTTCATTTGCAAGTCTGAGAGCTGTTTGGACTTTTTAGATGATAACTGGGATAGGAAACAATCATAGAACAAAATCTGTATTTTGCAAAAGAAGTCCATAATTTGCAAGTTCATTATAAGCTCTCAAAATTTCTTAGTATCGTTTTACTATATTAGATATCATCTTCTTAGTGGGCAGCTTATTCCACTCGACCAAGATACAGAGAACAGCCTCGCGAACAAACCTTTATCAATGGAGCTCTACTTTCGAGACAGCCTACTTACTGTGATGGAGACAATGTCAAGCACAACTCAGGATAGATCTTACATGTGAAGAACTTCCACTTTTGCCGGAATTGTATGCATTCAGTCTCAACAATAGAAAGGTGCTTACTAAATCGATAAATTTTGATTGTCTTTAATACACTATGACTAAATCTAACTTTTTCTTCTTTTCAGATTCCAAGGCGCAAGGAGAAAACAACATTGTGCAAGGAGTCCATAACAAATACACTTCACTTAATTGCTTCCACCGGAAGCTAGGTCACATACCTTGTGCACGCAAAGAGCTTTGATGTCATGCAAACCATAATGTACTCTTCAAAATGACTAATGCAGAGATATTTTTTGGTGCTCAAACAATGTTTCAAAAATGTACATTTTCAATGTTTCAAAACTTTACATATTGTGTTGTATCTGTCAAGAGTAATTTGCTCCCTTTCCCAGCTATTGTCCTCTCCCCCGGTTTGTGCCACTCGTCCCTTGCCCTCTGCTCCGGTTGCTGCTACCTCTGCCTCTGGGGATGCTGGTCTCGGGCATCCTTTCGCGTCGCTCGAAATCATGGGCCTCTTCCATGGCTTCCCATGCTTCTTGCACCTGTGAAGCTTCCCGTTGTTCTTGCTCTTGCCGTCGACGTGCAGTCCATTCCTCTACTTCTGCGGCGTCTGCATAATATTGGTTTATTGCTTCTTGCATATTTCGAACTTCTTCTTGAGTCTGATTGTGGCGCTGGGTCATTTCGTTAATGTGAGCCTCTTCAAACTCGTCAGCTCTCGCCGCTTCCTCTCTTGTGCGTCTGTTTACCGAGATTATAATATGTTGGATGGCCATTACATAAAAATGTCGCCATCATTGTTGGTGTAGTTATGTAATCGAAGTTCCTGTAGAAGCGTGATACAGACATTTGTTGCTTCATACATACGTTGCAGCAAACAATAAAACAGCAGATTACTTACGTTTGGTATATCCATAATTTGACTAATGAGAAACACGGCATTTAAACAAGTTCGCCAGCCACAGCTATAGTCATCAGTCTGCGTGGGCACCGTTCGTGCTTGACTACATTTCCTAGATCATGTTCTAACAAAAGATGCTCTACACAACATACAAGTTTTTTCGCGGCACTACATACATAACCACTTGAGTCAGCAACACATTCCAAAGAGACACTACACTGCTTTCCAAATGTACCCAAATGGACCTTACGTTTTTACCCGACCATGAAACACCCTGCTTTGCTTGGAGTTTGCGTAGTAAACAATCTTAGCTTTCATGCCAAATAACATCAGAATCCAATGATCACTACAAAGACACCATCAAAGATGAGGAGAGATTCACAATGCAAGATGTTTTTTACAAGGCAAGAAAATACTCACGATTGATTGTACGCAGTGACCAGAAAGCGCGCTAGATCAAAGTTGACTCTGCTAAACCAGTTCATCAGACTCAAAAAGGAATATGAGTTGTTCTGCAGATAAGGCGATATCAGCGGATCTATTACGTATACTTTCTCTTGAACCTCAGGGGGCAAAAGCGAGACAGCGTGACTAACATGAACAAAAGGCAAAAATTAGACTTGAACACCAAGGGAGTCAATACCGAGCAAAGGGGGCAGCTATCGAATTCCATACGCCACTGATTCGCTTGGTATTGACCCATGTCTTTAAGGTAGTGAACCATTATAAAGAAAAACTTGGCACCGGCCACAGAGACATGGGTCAATACCGAGCGAGTAGTTCCAAAATTCAATTTCATTACCCACTGTCTCGCTTGGTATTGACCCATGTCTCAGTAGAGACCCATTTAATGAGCATAAGCATTAAACAGAATGAAAATTACCACAAAGCAACATTGACGACGTCATTTGTTGCGAGCGAGTCGATGAAATTGCGCATGCACATGAAGTCTACTCTATCGAGGTTGGTAATGCAGGCCTCCTCTGACCTTGCAGGCAGCTGTATGTGTGCATGCAGAGGTGCGGAGCTCAACAAAATTCTCAACTTCTCTTCATTCTCCTCGTTGATTTGCTCTAAAATAATTGACTCATCCGATACGTTGGATGGCCCTTCTGACACAGAGCCTTGCGCTTCCCTTTCTTGAGATGGCTCCCTGGCTGACTCAGGCTCCGGATCATTTTCCTTCAATATTGGTTGCTCCATGGATGCCTCAGGCTCCACCCTGACCTGCTCTTGTCCCTCATCATCCACGATGGGCTGCGGATCCTCCATGACTTGATCATTTTGGTGTCTAGCTGGATCCTCGATAATTGTCTCTGTTTCTTCCATGACTGCCTCGGGGTCCACTCAGGCTTGCTCTTGGCCCTCTGCGGCTATCTCAGCCTGCCCATCTGTGTCGTTTCTCTTGACCCGTGATCGGGTCCTTCTGCTGTTTGTTTCAGCCCTAGACGGCTCTGTCTGTCGTGCACGAGGATGGAGAGGGGGGATGTTGAGAATATCCATGGTTCTACTATCCCGGATTGGTACTAGCTGAAGCAGCCCATCGTAGCGAAAACGAAGCCTACGAAGAGTATCAAAATCCCGCGGCATGATAGTGACCCGGTGTGCATGGGCAGCCAGGATATATCCATCGCTGAAGAATTCCACGAGGTAGTCCTCAGCAATTTCTTGAAGGCAGAGGAGTGCACTGCTGGCCCATCGCATGCCAACTCTCCACTGCTCGCAAATCTCCCGCACTACTCGCTAGAAAGGGAGATGTGGAATAGCAGGTTGAACGTGTCGTTCTATCCTGCGCAGCTCTGTGCGCCTCATATTGGCGTCTTCTTGCTTGAGCATTCAAAGATTCACCTGTTGCCCTCCTAGCGCAGGCCTTAACACGAGGCATCTCTACAAAAGAAAATTCATTTGTCAGCACAAGGGACTTCAGATTTAAGGAAAGGTCGGTACCAAGCGAAAATATGGATAGGAAAGAGTTGCCTTGCCTTATTCGCTCGGTAGTGACCTCAGAAAATAGTAATGTTAGACATGACTTATATGTTCTGAGGTCACTACCGAGCGAATAGGTGCATAGGAAAGAGTTTGCCTTGCCTTATTCGCTCGGTAGTGACTTCAGAAATAGTAATAGCAGATATCACTTACATTTTTTGGGATCACTACCAGGTGAACAGGTTTGCAGCCCCAGCAAAAAAATACCTTATTCGCTAAGTGGTGACCTCAAAAAGTGTACAAGCAAGCGAATAGGTTTACAAGCAATGTGAAGGAGATCTTAAATCTATGCGGTTCTAATTGTCATGCCGTTCCCTCCGATCACCTCCCCTAATATCGGGGGATGATACCATTGATTCTCTCTCCCACGTCCACCTCTCATGAAACCTCATGGCAGTACCACCCTCTCATAAAACCTCATGCCCAGGCTCAGCTTTTTAGGCTTGTCTGAAAGTCTATTTAAGAAGTAGTTGTTTCAGAACCTCCCTCAGGGTTTCGCAGAACAACTAAAAGAAGCTTAGGATAGTGGCGATGCCTTTCCAAGGTATACTCCCGCAGTGCCAGCAACACCGCATTGGGGCCCTCCTCATGAGGTACCCCCTTGGCCCTCCCCCGATGTTAGCTTTAGTGTTCTCGTCCGAGACAGCTTGGGAGTGGCTGCTGTCAACACAGGAGTCTATTCTCGAGGTAAGTTGCTAGTAATTATTTTCTTTCCGCTCCCAATTTCCAAGCTCGTAGTTTGAAGAGCTTACTTGCTAAATGCTCTGTGCAGGATGCTAGCCTGAAGCTGCAGCAAATGCTGATCGTCAGACAGAGGGTCTCAATCCTTAAAAACTCTCTGGAAGCAAGAAGTCCTGAAGACATGCAGCGATTACTCGTCGAGAATGGCTCTATGGAGGCAATCATTAATTGGCTTCAGGAAATGAAGGATGAAGTGCTTGACCTAGCCAGTAAATATGAGGAGGCCATTAACTTTTCAAACATGCTTTGCGAAGAGATAAGCTGGCTGTGAACCCTAAACCCTAAACCTTCCGGAAATTAATAGGCCACTCTTTGTAAAGTCTGAAGTGTTTTCTAACTCAAACCCGGTGTTCAGTTGTAATTTTGTTTCTTTCTTATTAAATCAGAAGGAGTATTTTGCAAAAGAAAGCCCTAAATCCGCAACAAGCAGAGGTTACCTTCCCCTTATTTGCTTAATATTGACCTCTGTACTAGCAGACATCACTTAACTTTTCTTTTGGTCAATACCAAGCGAATAGGGCACTTCGGACCAGGTGACCTTATCGTATTCGCTTAGTACTGACCAACTATAGCAAATTAAAGGGCGCGGGACCTAAATCAAAAGGTGTATTTGGCAAGGAAAACCCTAAATCCGCAACAAGAAGGGGTTACCTTCCCCTTATTTGCTTAGTATTGACCTCTGTACTAGCAAACATCACTTAACTTTTCTTTTGGTCAGGACCAAGCGAATAGCACACTTCGGACTAAGTGACCTTACCTTATTCACTTGGTACTGACCAACTACAACAAATTATAGCGCACGGGACCGAAATCGAAAGGCGTATTTCGCAAGGAAAACCCTAAATCCGCAACAAGCAGGGGTTACCTTCCCCTTATTTGCTTAGTATCTACCTCTGTACTAGCAGACATCACTAAACTTTGCTTTTGGTCAGTACCAAGCGAATAGGGCTCTTCAGACTAAGTGACCTTACCTTATTCGCTTGGTACTGACCAACTACACAAAATACAAGTGCGCAGAAGGGTAGTAAGTAGCATACCTCTTCATTGTGTGTAGAGTTCCGCGTCGCTGAAGCACTGCAAAACAAGAGTAAGAGAAGGAGGATGCGCGAGACTAAGAGGTGATGGAGTTTGCTTACCACGTGGCGTCAATGGGGGTAGAGTTAATTAGAATGATGCGCAGTAGAGGACGCAAAAAGAGGCAGAATAGTTGAAACTTGAGATGTTTGGCAGGGGTAATGCCTCAACTTAGAATGCTTACCTCGGGGAGGGTGACAACTTCACTTATGCGCGAGATTGTGGTTGGTAAATCATACTGCATGGGAATCTGAGACCATTTAATACTTGTTGTCCTTGAGAGCGCAGCCCACGTGCCTTTTTGAGTGATCGTTAAGGCACTGGGTCGAGTCCTTTGCTGCCGCGTCGCCATCACCATCGCACCCCTACTGTTTCTTGCTGTCGTTGGCCTTCGACATCACCATCCAACTCGGCGCCATTGGATATTGCAGAGACAGGTTCTTTCTCCCTGCCTCTCCCCTTCCTGTGTGTTGTTAACTGTGTGCATACCGAAGCCACTGCGTTAGGGTAAAAACGCATGCATGGTTGGAATAATTACTCCTTATGTGGTGACCGTATCGCATTCATGGTTGGAATAATTACTCCTTATGTGAACTATAAATCTATCACTGTCATGCAACAGTCGTGTGTAGCTACCCCTCTTGTAAATTATTTTTTTCTCTTGTAATTTATTAACTTGCGCTTATGGTAAAAAAAAAAACATAATATGCTCTGTTCTTATCCACCTATTCTGAATTCCACAAGACAGAACCAAGCGAATAGAACCCTTCGGAGATTCTTGGGGGCCCTACTCGCTTGGTACTGACTCAACTAACGTCACCACTTATGACATTAAAGCACGGGACATAACCCGTCGATATGACATTAGCGCACGGGACATAACCAAGCGAATAGAGTTCTTCGGAAATTCTTGGGAGCCCTACTCGCTTGGTTCTGACTCAACTAACGTCAACTCTTATGACTTTAGCACACGGGACAAAACCAAGCGAAGAGGTTCCTTCGGAAATTCTTGGGTACCCTACTCGCTTGGTTCTGACTCAACTAATGTCACCTCTTATGACATGAGTGCACGGGGTCGAACCAAGCAAAATAGGACATTGAGGGGTACTCGAGGCCCAAAATTCGCTTTGTTATGACACCAAATAGTTTTGGCTTGCTTTTTCTTTCAGTCATGGGGATCATAGTCCTGGAGACAGATGTGAGCGAGGATACATGTGAAGAAAAACTATTCACATTCTTATATAACGCCCGAGCTCATCACCGTGCACCAGAACTATCAGGAATGTTCAATGCAGAGTTTTCTATACAGAGGATTATACATTGCTCCTTTGAGTACCTACAAAACCATTTGCAACAGTATGAGGTAGTCACTTGTGACAATTCCATGACAGCTAATGGCATGAGATATGTGCACCCTGCCGACCTTGACCCTGACAAGAGTGCTTCAAGGAGACTGAATCGCTGTCTTGAAAAGTGTCCCTCCAATGCACTGCTTGTACAAGACAGGTGTATGAAGCACTTAAAAAAATGTCGCTTATTGGAATTCTACCATGGGTTTGTCTGTTACTTATACTTGCAGACGGATGGCAAGTCAGAGACTTCGCAGTCAACAACTTTCGATAGTTGTCCATTGGCGCCGGAGGAAGAGGTAGAGGATGTGGAGGTGTAATTCAATCCAGAAGAAGAGCGGGAAGAGGTACTAAAGGAAACCTTTGATGCGGGCTTAACTCTTGTTTCTATTGCAGATGCAGCAATAGGGTGCAGGCAAGAAAGCCCAAGTATGGAAGTGACTTTCCCTCTCAATTGTGCTCCTAGCTTTGCTATGACGGGCGACACCCACTATATTCTACTCACAGATATCATGCATGAGCTTAATATACGCGAGGACTACTTCTTAGCGGCAATTGCAAATTTTTGAGGGAGACATGGGGTTTGTGGACGATGATGCAGTGGACCAATATCTTATTGCTGACACAGCTGTCCGTGACTCACAGTTCACTTCAGGTTCGCAACTGATTAAAGATACGTTCAATGAGGCGAAGTCCGGAGAGGCCGATTTGCCAATAGATGAGCAGTTTGAATTGACAACAAAACAACTCGTCTTGGAAAACATGGGTAGACATGTGGCACCAGATCATGTAATGAATAGTCAGTTTATTCACTTATGGGGGAGGTCAATGCTGGAAATGGACGAGAATCAGATGGTAACTTTTGTCAAGCATTCATATAGTATTAGAGATGGCCGAGTGATAAAATATCATGAACAATTTTTTTTGCTGCCAGGTGCTAGTGTATGACGATAGTTTCCTTAGAAGAGCGGGAGGCTCATGCCAAGGGCTTGTCACTGGAGTCCAAGGCAAGGATGCAGCGTTGTCTCACTACATCGGGCGTTTTAACCACAAAAAGGTTTGTAGAAACAATTCAAGTACTTGACAATTGTACTCATCTCACTTACGGCTAATAAATTGATTGCAATTATTATGTAGATCATAATATACCACAAGGAATATTCCGATGACAATGCAAAGTTCCCTCTGTTTGCAATGAAAGCTATTACAAGATTGTGTGGTGGGAACCCCCTCCCACTAAACGCAGAAAGAGTAATTCTGATTGAAAAACAGTTTGCTCTACGTGTATTTGACATTGGGTATGGGTGCCAGGCACTCAGAGCCCCATATTTCATGTCCTACACAGCTCAGGCTCTGGCTGCAGAGGTTGAATATCTGGAAGGCTTAGATCCATACAATAAGCGGCTGTTTCTGAGGGAAAGAAGATGCATGATGCCCGTAGGGATGTTGCCATCAATAGAGGAATGAGCTCATCTATAGAGCTTGCACATCGAAGAGGTACAAAGTGAGGAGGAAGGAGGTGCATCGAAGAGGATAAAAACGACGGGCTCAGGTCCATCTTCTCCCGCTCCTGACTCGTGACCGGCGCCACCTCGCATGGCACTCGGTCACATTTGATGCTCCCCAAGCCATCTGTTTCTTCTCTTTGCGGATGTGTTGTAAAGACCGTGTAATTTCTGAACTCTTAAGAAGTTCCTTCTGCCTTGCTTTATGAATTAGTCGTCTATAAGTCCATTGGTGTAACTCTAATAGGCTATTGGCCTTTTCTTTTCCTCCCCCATGCCAAGTGTGCTTAAAATAACCTGTTCTTGCCATGTAGTGGGTTTTTTCCATGCCTTGTGTGGACCATATTGATAGTGAACCGTATGTCTTGGTAAAGTATGGACCATGGTTGAACAGTATGTGCTACATTGAAATAAAACAAAATGGTCAGTTGAGTACAATTTAAAATTTTGTTTTGTATACGTAGAATGCCAACCTACCATGTAATGTGTGATATGTTGCCCACCCCACCCTGTAAGGTAAGCCTTTTTCCAATCCAGCAAGGCTGCTTGAAATGATGTGAGCTTACTTTGGTCCCAAGAATGTTGCTCAAGGTAGTGGAAAATTTTATCTAGTGATTTCCACACGTTCGCTTTGTGATTCTGGATTGCCCCACCACCAGCATTGTCTTTAACCACTTTATGTAACTGTTTCCATTTGTTGAACAGGATTCTCCTTTCTTCTCTATCTGAATCTTTGAGGCTAAACCCAAGAAACCTTCTTGCCTTCACTCTGCCTATCGATGCTTTCCTTGGTACCTTGTACCGACTTTGAGACATCTTAGGGTCCTCTTCAATTTCGACATTGCCTCCATGAAAACCAATGTTTGAGAGCACTCCCTCTAATGCTTTGATCACTCTTTTTGACTCACTCTCTGGCTTTAATGTCCATGCAAAACATATGTACAAATGAACCACCTTTTCAATTATTCGACAGAGTGCATGAAGTGTACAAACGTGAACTCTACTCAGAGAATATCAAGCACTGGTTTAAAAGTTTTATCTTGAAGATGTCTGTTGGGAGCTCTAATCCATTGCACACTCTCAAGTGATTGTGCATCAGCCATGCAATATAAGCATGGATTTGCCACAGCTGCTCCGTGTGTTATGTTGTACATACACTTAAGAGTCTTTAAGTCACCTGCCATGTGCCATTCCACTGTGTAGTCGCCAAATCCTTCCACTGAAAGAACGGCTCCGTTTCTTTGTTCATTGATGATAGAAGGAATTTGGGTTTGACTAAAAACCCAATCGAGGATTTCAAAATTTTCCTTATCAACCTGCAGTGAAAAATGAAAACACAAAATCAACAACCAAATAATCAATATTTTTGTTATCAAAGATTGACCGAAGTATACCTGAAATGATCCTTGAGATATAATGTTGTTTTATGATTGCACGCTGAAGTATCGTGGATCCTCTTTCGTTATTGATGGATCCAGAGCTCTGTTCATGAGGGTAATGGTGACTCTCTCCAACTTCTTGTTCTTCAGGACCTCGCACTCGTCGAGCTTCAAAACAAACTTGAGAACCCCACCGCACTCGTCTCAACTGATGTCAAAGAAGTGAACTACATACCTTTGCAATGCTTCAAGATCAACGAAGAGGTTGTTGTGCTCGTTAAACTATACCTCTCTGCCGCCCTTGCCTAAGAATGTTGCTTCAATATGGAATGGTGACCCCAGTTTTGCAAACACCTCATCGTTTATGTGCCGGCGAGCAGCCTTTACATGTGATGGCTTTGGAAGCAATGATCCTCTCTGTAGTTTATTTTGAGATTTTTTAGCTATTGCTTTGAAGAGTGCCCTGTATCCCATCTGCGAGATGCCACTCTCATCAAGTATTGCTTGCAGTTCCATTGGTTCCAGCTGATTCTCGTTCATGAAGGAGGTAAGTAGCCTCCCTTTCAACTTACGAAATTTTTTCTGAGTTATCATCTCTTCAACTACTTCTTTTGGAACTAGACGGCTGTAATGCACTCCGGCATTGAAGCCTGCATTGTTCAAGTTTGGATGCAGTAAAGACCTGCCAAAAAAGCACAATGCGTTATGATCATGTATAGGAAAGTAAGTGTATACACTTCTTAATGAAGCACATTGAAGAAACAAACTTCGAGTTACCTTAAAGCTCGTATTCGTTTTTTCAGGCCACCACTACCAACCTTCATGTTCTCAAGGTTGCAAAGATCTCGTTTTCTTTTCTGACTACCAAGCACGGTGTCTTTCTCTCGCAAACTTGTGATCTTCTTCTCAAGGCCTTGGATTGTCTCTTTGTTTGATGAAATCTTTTGAGAGCATGCTTCATTAAGTTTCTTCAGCTGCATGTTCTCCATTGCCAGGAAGTTTCTTTGCCTTTCCGCTTTCAATCCTCTCATTTCCAAATGTTCGGTGTATCCCAATAGCCCATCCTTGCCATCGCCTGTGAAATGTAAGAGGTTAGTGATATTAGCAAAGGGAGGTGGCGCATTTGTCATAGGATCCTTTGGATAAATAGACCCATCGGTCCACAAATCCAAATGATGTTCCTTGTTTGTCCTTCTAAGTTTTTTCTCCCGTTGAGATAAGAAAGACTCCCTCCTACGTTTGTGCAACGGTGCGTACTCTTGCAATACATCAACATGAAGATGATGTGTGTTCTTTCTTTGGGTAAGTGTTACAGATGAAGGGGCCGAGGATTGTAAGTTCAAATTAGTGTTTTCATCAGGAAAGATTCGTTCTCCATTCCTAGAGTTGATAGAGAAGAAGACAGAGAAATATCTCAGGTTTTGGGAGGGAAAGCCATATTCTCAAGTTTAGAGTTGATAGAGTTCGTGTGGCTTATGTTTCTGGAGGGAACGCTTGTAAGTTGGCATTTCAAATCATTAGTCATACGGTTAGTTGGATTCCTGACAAGAGAACGAAGGATAAGAATGATAAAGACGGCGGCTACCTACCAAAGAATGTCATTTTGTATTTTTGTTGCACAGAAAAGTATCACATAAAATGCACAAGTTAACATTTTCATTTTCTCTCTCTAAGCTGACGTGGCACTTCTTACAGGGCCCAAAAGTGAGTCCAACTTTCTCCTAATGAGTCATACGATAAGTGGGAGCAAAAGTCTCTTAATAGTCTATGCCTTTTTGTTGTGCATAACCCTTTGCAACAAGTCGAGCCTTATGGCAATCTATCTCACCATACGGCTTGCGTTTAAACTTGTAAACCCACTTCGTACCAATGGCCTTTTTGCTAGGAGTCAAGTCACATAAAGTCCATGTGTCATTTTCGATAAGTTTATCATATTCTGATTGTATGGCAGCCATCCAATTTTTTGAATTCTATGCTTCATCAAAAGACAGAGGCTCCTCAACATCATGTAAGCTAGATAGAGCCAAAGCATAACAATCTGATGCATAAGATGAATGGCGAGAGCCTGAACGAGTACGACTAGACAAAGGTGCATCCAATTTAGTGTCACACAAAGTGTGCACCAGCCATTTTGGCATACCTCTAGCCTGCTCATTTTTAGCCCTTTCCGCATCAAGTACATCATGTACATCTGCATCAGTAATAGGCTGATCTGTAATATCTTTATAAACCCCCATAGGATGTACATTTTCCTCATTGGAAATTACATTCGTATTGCCACCACTGAAAAGAGGCAACAAAGTGTCATAAATGTCTTGTGAGCTTACATTACTGTCTCTAGTACATGACAGCAAGGGCTGAACAGAATCTTCCACAAACACTACATCTCCTGAAACCAAAATACGCTTTGTTTGGAGATGATACAAACTGTAACCTTTGCGTTCAATACTGTAACCAACAAAGATTAATTTGACAGCCTTATCATCCAATTTTCTGCGTTGTGTTTGTGGCACCAAAGTATATGCCAAACAACCAAAAACACGCATGTGCTCAATAGAAGGCTTTCTATCATGCCATGCTTCATATGGAGTAATAGACTGCAAAGCTTTTGTAGGACACCTGTTTAGTACATAAGTGGCACACATGATGGCCTCAAGCCAAAAAGAATGCGGCAAAGCTTGACTTTTGACCATACATCGTGCCATTTCCGTAAGTGACCAGTTTTTCCTCTCAGCAACACCATTTTGCTGAGGTGTATAAGGCAATGTACATTGGTGTTTTATCCCACGACTAGCCAGAAATGTATTGAATTCATGAGACATATACTTCACCCCCTTGATCGGAACGGAGGGCGCTCAAAGTACATTTCGAGACATTTTCAGCCATAGCCAGAAATTGTTTGAAGCACATAAAAACTTCGGACTTCTCTTTAAGCGGAAATACCCATGCATGCCTGGAGTAATCATCAATGAAAGTCACAAAGTAAAGGTAATTTCCCGAGGACGGAGTTTGCATGGGCCCACAAACATCACTATGCACAAGCTGCAACTTGCATGTGGCCCGAACTGAACCATCCTTTGGAAAGTTAAAACGTTGCATCTTACCCAAAATACAGCCTTCACAAACATGTTTGATAGGTGCTTCAAGAGGCGGCAAATAAGAAACCATAGCAGATTTCTGCAAACGCAGCAAACTGGCAAAATTCAGATGACCAAAACGTGCATGCCAAAGTTTTGCATCTGAAATAGCCCTTGAATTTGCAACTGCATTTGCGAAATTTTGTCCACACTTGTCATACAAAGTGATCCTCTCTGTAGTTTATTTTGAGATTTTTTAGCTATTGCTTTGAAGAGTGCCCTGTATCCCATCTGCGAGATGCCACTCTCATCAAGTATTGCTTGCAGTTCCATTGGTTCCAGCTGATTCTCGTTCATGAAGGAGGTAAGTAGCCTCCCTTTCAACTTACGAAATTTTTTGTGAGTTATCATCTCTTCAACTACTTCTTTTGGAACTAGACGGCTGTAATGTACTCCGGCATTGAAGCCTGCACTGTTCGAGTTTGGATGCAGTAAAGACCTGCCAAAAAAGCACAATGCGTTGTGATCATGTATAGGAAAGTAAGTGTATACACTTCTTAATGAAGCACATTGAAGAAACAAACTTCGAGTTACCTTAAAGCTCGTATTTGTTTTTTCAGGCCACCACTACCAACCTTCATGTTCTCAAGGTTGCACTGATCTCATTTTCTTTTCCGACTACCAAGCACGGTGTCTTTCTCTCGCAAACTTGTGATCTTCTTCTCAAGGCCTTGGATTGTCTCTTTGTTTGATGAAATATTTTGAGAGCATGCTTCATTAAGTTTCTTGAGCTACATGTTCTCCATTGCCAGGAATTTTCTTTGCCTTTCCACATTCAATCCTCTCATTTCCAAATGTTCGGTGTATCCCAATAGCCCATTCTTGCCATCGCCTGTGAAATGTAAGAGGTTAGTGATATTAGCAAAGGGAGGTGGCGCATTTGTCATAGGATCCTTTGGATAAATAGACCCATCGGTCCAAAAATCCAAATGATGTTCCTTGTTTGTCCTTCTAAGTTTTTTCTCCCGTTGAGATAAGAAAGACTCCCTCCTACGTTTCTGCAATGGTGCGTACTCTTGCAATACATCAACATGAAGATGATGTGTGTTCTTTCTTTGGGTAAGTGTTAAAGATGAAGGGGCTGAGGATTGTAAGTTCAAATTAGTGTTTTCATCAGGAAAAGATGCGTTCTCCATTCCTAGAGTTGATAGAGAAGAAGACGGAGAAATATCTCAGGTTTTGGGAGGGAAAGCCATATTCTCAAGTTTAGAGTTGATAGAGTTCGTGTGGCTTATGTTTCTGGAGGGAACGCTTGTAAGTTGGCATTTCAAATCATTAGTCATACGGTTAGTTGGATTCCTGACAAGAGAACGAAGGATAAGAATGATAAAGACGGCGGCTACCTACCAAAGAATGTCATTTTGGATTTTTGTTGCGCAGAAAAGTATCACATAAAATGCGCGAGTTAACATTTTCATTTTCTCTCTCTAAGCCAACATGGAACTTCTTACAAGGCCCAAAAGTGAGTCCAACTTTCTCCTAAATGGCATGTATGAGATGCTATCAACACGAATGGACGAAGTCATACAAATACACATTATTTTACAAATGACAAAAAACAACGTAAAATGTAGTGTCACGTGTGTATCCCTCTCATTGTAAGGATCTAAGCAAATCCTAAGCACCAAACGTAGGGGTTTTATTCTCATTGTAAGAGCAAAGGATAAACGTTCAATCCAGACACCAAAATGATCACGCTTTAAAAATCAATAGCTCATCAATAGCTCTCTCTCTAAGCCGACGTGGCACTTCTTACAGGGCCCAAAAGTGAGTCCAACTTTCTCCTAATGAGTCATACGATAAGTGGGAGCAAAAGTCTCTTAATAGTCTATGCCTTTTTGTTGTGCATAACCCTTTGCAACAAGTCGAGCCTTATGGAGATCTATCTCACCATACGGCTTGCGTTTCAACTTGTAAACCCACTTCGTACCAATGGCCTTTTTGCTAGGAGTCAAATCACATAAAGTCCATGTGTCATTTTTGATAAGTTTATCATATTCTGATTGTATGGCAGCCATCCAATTTTTTGAATTCTATGCTTCATCAAAAGACAGAGGCTCCTCAACATCATGTAAGCTAGATAGAGCCAAAGCATCACAATCTGATGCATAAGATGAATGGCGAGAGCCTGAACGAGTACGACTAGACAAAGGTGCATCCAATTTACTGTCACACAAAGTGTGCACCAGCCATTTTGGCATACCTCTAGCCTGCTCATTTTTAGCCCTTTCCGCATCAAGTACATCATGTACATCTGCATCAGTAATAGTCTGATCTGTAATATTTTTATAAACCCCCATAGGATGTACATTTGCCTCATTGGAAATTACATTCGTATTGCCACCACTGAAAAGAGGCAACAAAGTGTCATAAATGTCTTGTGAGCTTACATTATTGTCTCTAGTACATGACAGCAAGGGCTGAACAGAATCTTCCACAAACACTACATCTCGTGAAACCAAAATACGCTTTGTTTGCAGATGATACAAACTATAACCTTTGCTTTCAGTACTGTAACCAACAAAGATTAATTTGACAGCCTTATCATCCAATTTTCTGCGTTGTGTTTGTGGCACCAAAGTATATGCCAAACAACCAAAAACACGCATGTGCTCAATAGAAGGCTTTCTATCATGCCATGCTTCATATGGAGTAATAGACTGCAAAGCTTTTGTAGGACACCTGTTTAGTACATAAGTGGCACACATGATGGCCTCAAGCCAAAAAGAATGCGGCAAAGCTTGACTTTTGACCATACATCGTGCCATTTCCGTAAGTGACCAGTTTTTCCTCTCAGCAACACCATTTTGCTGAGGTGTATAAGGCAATGTACATTGGTGTTTTATCCCACGACTAGCCAGAAATGTATTGAATTCATGAGACATATACTTCACCCCCTTGATCGGAACGGAGGGCGCTCAAAGTACATTTCGAGACATTTTCAGCCATAGCCAGAAATTGTTTGAAGCACATAAAAACTTCGGACTTCTCTTTAAGCGGAAATACCCATGCATGCCTGGAGTAATCATCAATGAAAGTCACAAAGTAAAGGTAATTTCCCGAGGACGGAGTTTGCATGGGCCCACAAACATCACTATGCACAAGCTGCAACCTGCATGTGGCCCGAACTGAACCATCCTTTGGAAAGTTATAACGTTGCATCTTACCCAAAATACAGCCTTCACAAACATGTTTGATAGGTGCTTCAAGAGGCGGAAAATAAGAAACCATATCAGATTTCTGCAAACGCAGCAAACTCGCAAAATTCAGATGACCAAAACGTGCATGCCAAAGTTTTGCATCTGAAATAGCCCTTGAATCTGCAACTGCATTTGCAAAATTTTGTCATACAAAGTGATCTTATATAGCCCACGGCACAAAAGGCCAGATGTAACAATTTCATCACCAAACCTGAGATCATGAACTGTACATCTGTCATCCACAAATTTGACTACAAGTCCAAGTCTAGCAAGTGCGGATACAGACAAGAGATTCTTCTCGATCCCAGGTACATAAAGTGCATCAACAAGTGTGAAAGAACTTCCATTTGCAGCAGTAAGCACAATCTTTCCAACTCCCTGAACCGGATAAGAAGCATTGTTGGCACAAGTGACTAAATTCCCATGAGGGAAAGACTCGAGAGAGGTGAACAATTCACAATGTGAGGTAATGTGGTTTGTAGCACCACTGTCGAAATATCACACTTGTGAATCTGCAGCAACTGACAAGCATGCATCATGGACAGTAGGATTGTAAGTGCACTCTGTGCTAAAAGCCCATTCTGCATCAACATCAGCAACACAGTCTCCTTTCACGAAAGATTCAACAATGGCTGCATTTGTAGTGGAGCCAGCATTTGCAGTGGAATCACCCTCTTTCTTCTTAGCCTCTTTTGCCTTCAACTTAGGACACTGCTTGATCAAGTGATCATTAGATTTACAATAATGGCAATGCATCTTCTTTTTTCCCTTATCACCAAAATTGCCAAACGAAGTGCTGCCAGTAGAAGCATTGGGAACATAAGTTTTTCCACTCGCAGCAGAACCATAAGAAGTGGCTGGATTGTTGTTACCACCCTTTCTTTGAGAAGCAATAAAAGCCTGTTCAACTGCACGCTGTCTAGTCCTATTTTTTATGGAAAGTGACTCTTGCAATAGCAATGTGCATAATGCATCAAGCTTGGCAACTTCAGGATTTCCTTGGGTCATAAGTCTCGAAGTACTAGCAAAAGTCTGGTAAGAATCTGGTAAGGCATCAAGAACAGTCTGCACAAGGGAACTGTCTGAAATGACTTCACTTGCAGAAATAAGTTGCTCATTGATATCCTTGACACAAGCAAGGAAAGTGTCCATATCATCTTCCTCATGCATAATCTTTGACTCCAGCTCTTTACGCAGCACAAAAATTTTAGCCTCATTGTGGCTTGCATAAAGACCAGCCAAAATATCCCAAGCCCGTTTTGCATATTTTGTTGAACGGATGTGAGGAACAACGGTGCGCTTCATGGACAACACAATCAATGCATGAGCCTACACATCCTTTACATCCCAACAAGATTGTTCTGCCGTAGGCAAAACAACTCTAATAGCAGCAATCCTTGCAGAAAGACCTGTAACATCCTCCATCGCCTACATCCTCAGAACCAGGACGTACATCAATGCCCTACACAATATTCCAGACGCCCTTTGACACAAGAACATGTTGCATCATTTAAGCCCACATAGGATAATTTTCCCCATCCAACCTCTCCTCAACAACAAACATCTTGAAAACATCTGTTTTGTTGTCAACCATGGTAAATGTTGCACTTGATGTAAAAACTGCTCGAAAATAGGAGAAATGGAGGGAGAACAAAACGTTCTATATAGCGCAAACCGTAGAAGATTGTAAGGCACCTGTTATGAAAAAATCGACACTGACATAAACTCTGCACAAAACGACAAAATAGCATGTGCACCACTGCTTGTAGTGGAAACGGAGGCCGAAATGAGCCCGAAATATTTGTCGACCTACGAACGCTTGCCAAACCTACTGTCATTGGAGAAAGTGATCGGGCGTGTGCTGGAGCAGTTGGTGACTAAGCCCGAGAGGACATAACCTGCTTTGATACCAATTGTTGGAATTAGGGTTGTAGAGAAACACACATAGCTTGGAGAAGACGAAGGAAGCTCAAGGCACACAATACAGAGAGTGTTACTTAGTGTGCAATGGAAAGATAGATAGCCCTAGAGTGATGGGTGTATATACAATGCTCGGGGGAAAAAACCTCCTAAAGAGGGAAAAAATGCACCAGTGGTCCTAGTGTGTTTACACACATCACTACCACATGTATATGGTAACACTTTCTTGCTAGTTGTAAGTATTTCTAGTGTTATTTGTAGAAAAGGATATGCTTTCACATGAAGTCTCTAATGAGGAAACTCTGTGCACATATTTTTCCATCAACATTTATGGAATGGGAGCCTCTAGAGACGCTCTCCAAAACTTTCCGGCTCACCACTTTGAGTTTGGCTCATTGCTATATTTTGGATGCATGGCATCGGAGCTTGTAGAACGGTCCATCTGCCTCTTTGATGCAGAGTTTGTAGTCCCAACGACGAGGAATGGCTATGGGACCTTGAAAACACTTAGTCCACCAACTCTGATGGACAATGATTGGCCAACTCTTCATAGTACCTCTATTGTATAATCCAGATGGTAGATTGAAAATGAAATCTTCAATGTAATGAAGTGCATGTGTGGGTCACATCGAGAAACACTTACATCTTTATGCATCTGCATCTTTTTGTTTTTTTGGTCAAGGTAGTCGATGTTCATCACACGCCTACCATGTGAATTTCTAAGGGTGAAACAACAATGAATGCCTCCCTTCCATCCGCTTGGGACTCAAAGATTTTTTAGCACAATGGGGATACCCTAAAGTGCAGGGTTGTAACATAAAAAATGATAATCCCATACCACATTCAAAGCAACAAGTCTTCATTATATTTTCTTACCGATGATGGAAGCAGACGCGAGGTGAATGGGAAGCACTCAATTCAGACATCACTGATATGGACCAAGTTCAAGTGCATGTGCGCAAGCAGGAGGAAGTGTGGGATGTGGTCATCAATGATGATTGGAATCGGTGGCAACCCTCTGCGTAAGAGAAAGGAGAGGATCTTTCTTTTTAGGAGCATCCCCTTCCCTAGATGTATCCATATTAAACAAGTAACTGTCATTACACTGTAATACTCTCATATTAACACGATACATTTTCAGGAGTTTTTTAGAGCAAGGGATTGCGCATATGTACATACCCATGCATGGTGCATCGAATAAAGGACTGCCCATTTTCCAAAGCCAGGTGGTTACGTGGGGCCCACATGTGTACAGGTAGGACAGCATGTACATAGTGCATCGATTTTCACTATCACCAGTACCAGTGTGCTTTTTCAATAATAATGAAGAGTTGGTAGCGTGTAAAACTTCTCGAGGAAGCTATCCATGGGCCGACGACATGAGGTAAGCAGGTGCATCAGGTGGCATCTAGTGGCGTCAGGAGGTCGAATGGGGTCAATACTTGCACGCGGATAAGTACGGACAAAACGGGGGTGTTTCCTTGTGATAATTATGCAGGAAGCTCATCATGAGGACCATCTTTTGGGACCACTTCACATGGTGGCGGGATGCATTATTGGAAAAAGTTGAGTGCCAGGTGTGCGGATGGATGGAGCAGGGTGACAACTATGCAATGCGTAGCCACTTTTTCGGTTGTTCGGGGTCCGTTTGAGGTCAACTGAAAGGCCAAGGGTACCCAAGTAATAAATCTGAGTGTGGGAATTGAAAAACCTGAGAGAAGACCAGAAAAAAAGTGGAGAGAAGAGGAGGAACAACCGCAACTGTGTTTTGGCTATTTTTGGAGCCTGTTTTGGCCATAAATTGCTCATCCGAGGTCGGATTTGAGCACTTTGACATTGTAGACTGGGGTTTTGGGCCATTCCAGACACGATGGTGCTATCCGTTTTGCCAAATTTCTCAGTGTTTTTTTTTTTGGCTATGTAAGTTTCTCCTATGAGTGAAGCTTCTGCTCCAATTTGTGATTGTATCTGGCATATTTTACCCATATTGTGTGAGCTATTTGCCCCATTGGTGTTGGCCTAAGATCAATTGTATCTAAACATCAGAAATTCTCCTCTTTTGAGCTGCGTTTTTTGGGTGTGTGTGTGTCTCTCTCTCTCTCTCTGTGGAGTGGGTAAATGGGTAGTCTCTCTCCTCTCACTCCATCAGTGTGTTCCCTATCTCGGCCAAGTCGAATGTATAAGCCGAGTGGTGCCCCATAGTGTGTGTGTGTGTATCATCCCAAGAGTGTTTGTCGGGTCATTATAGAGGCGTTGTGTGTGTTTCCATCCCGCTCACATTCCCCACGGAGGATCTTCTTCGAGTACCTTCAGCTTCGGGAGTATAGGTTGCAGATTACAGGTTACAGGTTACAGGGACAGGTACGTGATTCACACAGGTACAGGTAGCTGGAGTAGAGTGATACACTGGCAAGTGGGAGTCACTTGCCGTTGCTTTGGGTATGCATCATTTGGAGCCTGTTTGAGCGCATTGTTTGCTGGTATTGTACATTACTTGTGGAAACTGCCATTGTACGCCTTTATGGAGCCATACTTGGTTTTATTTGGCAGTCCCAGCCGTTTCTGAGACTTGGTATGGAAGATAGTCATTTCTGAGACTTGACTATTTGAGATTTGCATAAGCTTTCGTTAGAGGGTCGATAGCGAAAGGTTTTATTGAGCTGGGGGACTCTCAAATGTGAGATCCTTTCGGTGATACAGGTGGCTGGAGCACCCTTTTCGTGACCTCGCCATAGGCTATGTACTAGTGATTCCTACTTGATGCTCGAGTTCTATTGTTGGCAGGTTATGCATACGTATACAGTCTATATTTTGGGTTTTCACTGCGCTACTTTTGGGGAAACTCTGTCAAATTTTTTATGATGGCTAGTTTTTTAGTCTTTTAATCCATTTATGCTGTTAAGTTGTTGAAATTTTGGCAAAATCAGAGGATAAGACAAGTGTGCTTTCTTGGGAGCTGCATTGTTCGCTTTAATAGATGATCAAAATGGCCCTCAATTCACTCCTTTTCATTTAGCTCAAAGAATCCAGATAAATATCCATGTGTCAAGGAAGATTTTTTTCCAGCTGCGCATAGTCTTTATGTTCGGGCCAAGAAGATTAAGAGAGATACTGGAATGCCCTTTGCCTGTTGTAATTCTGATGATTAACTATGAAACTCATTTGATGTGCATGTGTTTGTCCTTATCTAAATTTGAGCTCCATTGAAGTTTCTGGGAATTGAGTCAGTAAAAAGTTTTGGGTTCTTACACGTGTGTTCGAAGGGGTTCTCAAAGCATTAAAACTTGAGTAGCCATGGCTTTCTCTTGTCCGGAATTTCATGGAAGAAGTGATGAAGATGTGGAAGACTTTTTAGAAAAGATGGAGGTTGCCTGCATTAGCAACCAGATTCATGACCCAACGCAGATGTTACGTCTTCTCCAAATTTGTTTGAAGAGTGATGCACGAGTTTGGTCCAAATCATTTGAAGAGGAGTTGCGTGTGGCTGATCCACCTGTAAAATTGAGTTGGGACAATCTAAGGCATGGGTTAGAAGTGGAGTTTGTGAAGACAGAAGATCCTGACAAAGTGTGGCAAGAAGTACAGGCTGTAGTGCAAAAGGAAGGTGAGCCAGTAGATGTGTACATAGGAAAGTTTTCATTGGCATGGGAGCGAATGTGCAAGGCCTTAGCACCACAAGTACCCCCACCTGACATGATGAAGAAGGATAGATTCTTGGCTGGTCTTTGGGAGAATATATGTTGGAGAGTGGAGCTAAAGAAGCCTAGAACTTATGAAGATGCATTGGAGGTGGCAAGGAACAAAGAGTGGAAGCTGAGGAAAATGAGCCAGCTAGGGGTGGAGTCTTTGCCCAGGAGATCTGAGTATCAGCCTATGGATTCTTTACAAGGTCGCATGCCAGCGGTTCATCATGAACCAGTGGTTTCTGTTACTCCTCAGGTTATGCCAGTAGTGGTCACTAGAGCAAAGCAAGATGATGGGCTAAGGAAAGACATGAGGCAAGTGGTAGATCTAATGAAGATTCTCAGCCTAAACATGCTAGGTCAAGTGGGAAATAATCGAGGTCGAGGGAGGTTTGCAAATCAGCCAAGAGGTGAAGAAAGACCTAGGAATGGTGTTGGACAAAGCAATGGTAGGTTTTGGAGGCAAACGCCCACATGTTATAATTGTGGAGAGTTAGGTCACATCAACCCGCAATGTGATAAGCCACCAAGGATGGGTGGAGACATGTATCCATTGCCAAGACAGGTGCTAACTAGGTCAAATGATTATGGCATCGAAATCAAGGGAGAAGAAGGAACCAGTGGATTAACCCAGGAGGAAAAAGGGAAAGACAAAAGTGATAAGTGTGGTCACCTTGGAGAAGGCATCAAAGCTAGAGGATACATTAGTGATGCCTATTGGGAAGAGGACTACAGAGGACAAGAAACGGAGAAGTGCCCCAGGTCCTAGTAAGAAGAAGGGAAAGAGCCATGAAGACGAGGATGTCAAGGCCAAGAAGAAAAGGAGGGCTCGTCGCAAGTTTCATGTTTCAGATTTTCCACTAGGGGATGGGCAATTGAGCTATGAATTGAAGGAGGATTTGACAAGCAAGAAAGCCGCTGTTACTTTTGGGTAGCTTATAGAGATGGTTCCTAAGCTAAAGTGACAGTGGAAGAGGATGGTTAACCCAATGGAGAAATAACCAGAGAGAGGTTCAGTGGAGGTGTTTGGCGATGGATGAGCTACCAGACATTTGTCCAATAGTAGATGTGTGGCATAAAAGAAAAAATTTGGGACAAGGCTATGTGGATGGTGGAGCCCAAATATGTGTCATAACACACTCATGCGTTGAGAAGATGGGTCTTACAGTGATTGGGGTGTCAGGTTTCTGTAAAGATCTTAGAGGTGGAGGCATATGATGCAAGGCGATGGTTGATTTTCATGTGATACCAACGGGGTTGGGAGCATATCCTATTATATTGGGTAGACCATGGTTACGTGTAGTGGGAGTTGTTCAAGATTGGAGACGTGGTACTATTAGCCTCTATGGAAAGACAGGTGCCAAGAAGCTATATAATATGGACACAAGGAAACGATTAGAGGAGCTTTATGAAGATGAGGATGAGTCTAGTGATGAAGACTATTCCACAGTGACTGATGAGGACAATGATAGTACTACCACCAGTGATGAGGATGTTGATGTTGCCTTTCTTTTGATGGACAAAGAAATCCAAGAGTCTGGTTTAGTCGCATTTGCAAATGAGGTTGAAGATGAAGGTGAAGGGCCTTATGAAGTGATTGAAGGGATGATGCAAACCAAGGTTTAATTTTCAAAGAAGCAGGAATTGATAACACAAATGATCAGTGGAGACCTCTCAGCTATGGAGAAGGAGATATATTTGCACATGCTGGCTAGTTTTCTTGATTTGTTCATTACTTCATATGAAGAGATTAGAGGGTTCAAGGGCGAAGAGATGCATATAGAGCTGAAAGACGGTGCTAAGCCAGTGCGGCAAAGGCTAAGAAGGATGGGTCAAGAGAAAATGAAAACCTTGCGGGAAGAGGTGGACAAGTTATTGAAGGCAGGGTTCATAGTCCCAGTGGAGACCACAGAATGGGTGAGTACAATAGTAGTCAGTCCAAAAAAGGATGGGAAGTGGAGGATTTGTGTAGATTTTAAACCCTTAAACGTAGCCACTAAGAAGAACCCATATCCTCTTCCATTCATCGCTCAGATCTTGGATTCAGTGGCCAGTTATGAAAGGTACAGTGTGTGTGATGGTTTTTCAGGCTATTTTCAATTGAAGATTGCTCTTAAGGACCGAACAAAGACAACTTTCATTACGCCATGGGACTACTATTGCTACACGGTATTGCCATTTGGGTTGTCAAATGGACCATCTTTCTATCAAGAGAGAGCAAACTGGGTATTGGAACCTTTCATTGGTAGTTGTGTTAAAGATTTTATGGACGACTTCTGTGTCTACAGCAGTAGGACTGAACACCATGAGAAGTTGCAGATTGTATTGGCTCGATATGATGAATGTGGAGGACAACTAAATCCAAAGAAATGTCATCTAGCACAGCCAAGGGTGAACTTATTGGGCCATATGGTGTTAGAAAATGGCATTGAGGTTGATCCAGACAAGGTTAATTCTATTATTCTTCTTCCATCTCCTACGAGTACAAAACAATTGGCAACCTTTATACACAAAGTGAAGTACATGGAGCGGTTTATTCCATTGTCTTCACAGCTCCTTTATCCAATACAACAAGTGGAAAAGCATGATCCATTACAATGGGATGACAAGTGTGAAGAAGTGTTTCAAGAGGTGAAAGAGGTGTTAGGGGGGTTGTCAGCCATGCAGGCTCCTGATTGGGAGCAAGTGTTTTATGTAAATCCATCAGTAGGGTATGATGCCATTGGAGCCATGCTATTGCAAAAAGTGAAGGGCAACCATTATATGAGGCCAGTGTATTGTGCAAGCCGAGTGAAGTTGGTAGCAGAGAGAAAGTTCTCGGAAGTAGAGCTAGTGATGGCCAGTGTAATATTTTCTTGTCGACAATTTCGTCATTACTTGCTACCACGACCTTTTCTTTTCTTGACGAGTTATGCTTTTTTTTCCACAATTAATTAATGGCACTAACATGTCAAATGTGGTCAAGAAATGGGTAATTGAGCTGCAAGAGTTTGAATTCTCTCTTCTAGTGGAAGACAGTACAAGGGCTACCCTAGCTGATTTGTTGACTTACAAGGAGAATCCCCTTCTTGTTAAGGAAGAGGTGGTGAGAAAGGTAGTTGAAGAAGTACCACAGATTAGCAATGCACACGTGTTGTTCTTTGATGGCTCATATAGATAGAGCCATGATGCGGTTTCAAGGGGTATAGCACTTTATGATCCAGAGGGGGAGTTAGTATACAAGAGAGGGTTCAAATTGGATGCTCATAGTAACAATGAGGCTGAATATGCTACATTGGAAGCCGGATTACACATTTGTTTGAAGTATGGCATTAGAAGGTTGAGCATAAAAGGTGATGCCTTGTTAGTTGTGAAGCAAGTGTTGGGTGTGTGGAAGAGCAAGAACAACTCTTTGAAGGAAATGTGTTTCAGAATTAAAGGCCTGTTAAAAAAGTTTGAAGCATGGAGCATCAGACACATTGAACATGCTCTAAATGGCGAGGCACATGAAGCAGCTCAAAGTATGATTGGGGAGCTATTTGTGATGAGGACCACTTTACCTCTTTATCATGGCTTGGAAAGTTTGGCTCAAGAAGAGGAGTTTTTGCTAACAGGAATCATTCTGAAGGACATTCACGAGTCTAAGAAGTATGGTTTTGTGCGTAGAGCAGCCAAGTAAAAATTGATTGGGGATGTCTTATAGATGAAAGGGACTGATCTCCTATTGAGACGTGTACCTTGGCGGGAGGAGCTTTATAGAGTGTTGGAAGAGAATCATGAAGTTGCATGTGGTGGTCATTTTTCTCTAAAGATCACCTTGCATAAGATCTTGCAAGAGGGGTATGTATGGCCTAGTTTGCACAAGGATGTTCACCATTGGTGTAGGTCTTTCAATAGGTGTCAAGCATTTGGGAAGAGAGTGTTGAAGCCAGAGCTACGAAAAACCATTATGGCATTTGTTGTGTTTGAAAAGTGGGAGATTGATGCAATAGGTCCGCTACCGATCACAAGCAGGGGCAAAAGCTATATTTTGACTGTAGTGGACTATCTCTCTAGATGGGAAGAGGCTATAGCAGTAAAACAAATCACCGCAAAGGATGTGGCAAAAATTTGTGTATAATGAAAGATGTTGCAAGTTTGGGGTGCCACTAGAGCTACTTTTAGATAAGGGGCCAAGGTTTAGAGCTAAACTACTAGACTTCTTATGCGCAAAGATGAAGATTAGGCACCAGCAGTGACAGAGCACTAAGGAAAGAATTGGGATTTGGAATTGCCTAGTGCATTATGGGCTTACCGTACTTCGGTGAAGACAGGTACAGGGTTTACTCATTTCATTTGGTATATGGAAAGGAAGCACTATTGCCTGTGGAGGTAGAGTTGCCTGAGGTCAAGATGTTAGAAAAGTTTCTTGGGCTGCCTAGTGATGCATTCAAAGAGAGGCTCTTACAGTTACAAGAGGTTCAGCTGGATAGGATGAGTGCATTGGAACATTATGTGCAGATGCAAGATAAGGCTTTGGCAAAGATAAATGAAAAGGTCAAAAGTAAGGGTATCAAGAAGCATGACTTGGGTTTTGCGCTATAACAGTAAGCTGGACAACACCTTCCAAAAGAAGTTTCAAATTAAGTGGGAAGGCCCTTTCAAGATAGTGGAGTGTTTTTCGAATGGTACATATCAGCCGGCTAACCTAGATGGGATTCTACATAAGCCAAGGGTAAATGGATTGCGTCTTAAATTATATCATGCCAGGTTAATGATGGTGGAGCAAGATGAGCTGTCTGTGGAGCAAGTAATGATGGTGAGGGATGAGGAGACCTCTGACGCGGCGAGTCTCATATCTCTTTTTGCTGCTACTGATCATGAATGATCTAGTAGGCTAGGGGATGGGCAAATTATGTCAGGAATTTTTTGGAGCAAGGGATTGTGCATATGTACATACCCATGCATGGTGCATCGAATAAAGGATTACCCATTTTCTAAAGCTAGGTGGTTACGTGGGGCCCACATGTGTATAGGTAGGACATCATGTACATAGTGCATCGATTTTCACTATCACCAGTACCAGTGTGTTTTTTCTATAATAATGAGCAATTGGTAGCATGTAAAAATTCTCGAGGAAGCTATCCGCGGGCCAACGACATGAGGTAAGCAGGTGCGTCAAATGGCATCTAGTGGCATCAGGAGGTCGAATGGGGTCAACACTTGCACGTGGATAAGTACGGACACAACATGGGTGTTTCTTTGTGATAATTATACAGAAAGGTCATCATGAGGACCATATTTTGGGGCCACTTCACGTGGTGGTGGGATGCATTATTGGAAAAAGTTGAGTGCCAGGTGTGCGGATGGATGCAGCAGGGTGACGACTATACACTGCGAGGCCACTTTTTGGCCTGTTCGGGGTCCGTTTGAGGTCAACAAAAAGGCCAAGGGTTCCCAAGTAATAAAGCTAAGTGTGGGAACCAAAAAAATTGAGAGAAGACAAAAAAAAATGATGAGAGAAGAGGAGGAACAACCGCAACTGTGTTTTTGCTGTTTTTGGAGCATGTTTTGGCCATAAACTGCTCATCCGAGGTCGGATTTGAGCACTTTGACATTGTAGATTGGAGGTTTGAGCCGTTACGGAAGCGATGGCGGTGTCCACTTTACCAAATTTATCACTATTTTTATGCTATTTTGGTTGTGTAATTTTCTCCTATGAGCGAAGCTTCTGCTCCAATTTGTGATTGTATCTGGCATATTTTACCCATATTGTGTGAGCTATTTGACCCATTGGTGTTGGCCCAAGCTCAATTGTATCTAAACATCATAAGTCCTCCTCTTTTGAGCTGATTTTTTTGGGGGGGGTGTGTGTGTCTCGCTCTGTGTGGAGTGGGTATATGGGTAGTCTCTGTCCTCTCACTCCATCAGTGTGTTCCCTATCTCGGCCAGGTGGGTTGTATAAGCCGAGTGGTGCCCCATAGTGTGTGTGTGTGTGTATCATCCCAAGAATGTGTGTCGGGTCATTATAGAGGCATTGTGTGTGTTTCCATCCCGCTCACATTCTTTATTTTCAATTGAAGATTGCTCTTAAGGACCGAACAAAGACAACTTTCATTACGCCATGGGGCTGCTATTGCTACACGGTATTGCCATTTGAGAGACTACCCATTTACCCACTCCAGAGAGAGAGAGAGAGAGAGAGAGAGAGAGAGAGAGAGAGAGAGAGAGAGAGAGAGAGAGAGAGAGAGAGAGAGAGAGAGAGAGAGAGAGAGAGAGAGAGAGAGAGAGAGAGAGAGAGACACCCACTAAACTCAGCTCAAAAGAGGAGAATTTCTGATGTTTCGATACAATTGAACTTGGGCCAACACTAATGGGACAAAAGAATGTGAGCGAGATGGAAACACACACAACGCCTCTATAATGACCTGACACACACTCTTGGGATGATACACACACACACACACACACACACACACACACACACACACTATAGGGCACCACTCGGCTTATACAACCCACCTGGTCGAGACAAGGAACACACTGATGGAGTGAGAGGAGAGAGACTACCCATTTACACAGCCAAAACAATAGAAAAATAGTGAGGAATTTGGCAATATGGGCAGGGCCATCGCGTTCGGAACGGTCCAAAACCCTAGTCTACAATGTCAAAGTTCTCAAATCCTACCTCGGATGAGTAATTTATGGCCAAAACAGGCTCCAAAAATAGCAAAAACACAGTTGCGGTTGTTCCTCCTCTTCTCTCCAAGTTTTGTCTGGTCTTCTCTCAGATTTTTTCAGATCCCAAATAGGCCAAAAAGTGACCTCGAAGTGCATAGTTGTCACCGTGCTGCATCCATCCGCATACCTGTCACTCAACTTTTTCCAATAATGCATCCCGCCACCACGTGAAGTGGTCCCAAAAGATGGTCCTCATGATGACCTTTCTGCATAATTATCACAAGGAAACACCCACGTTATGTCCGTACTTATCCACGTGCAAGTATTGACCCCATTCAACCTCCTGATGCCACTAGATGCCATATGAGGCACTTGCTAACCTCATGTCCTCGGCCCGCGGATAGCTTCGTCAAGAATTTTTACACGCTACCAACTCCTCATTATTATAGAAAAAACACACTAGTACTGGTGATAGTGAAAATCGATGCACTATATACATGCTATCCTACCTGTACACATGTGGGCCGCACGTAAGCACTTGGTTTTGGAAAATGGGAAATCCTTTATTCGATGCATCATGCATGGGTATGTACATATGCACAATCCCTTGCTCCAAAAAACTCCTGACATAATTTGCCCATCCCCTAGCCTGCTAGATCATTCATGATCAGTATTAGCAGCAAAAAGAGATATGAGACTCGCTGTGTCACAGGTCTCCTCATCCCTCACCAACATTACTTGCTCCACAGACAGCTCATCTTGCTCCACCATCATTAACCTGACATGATATAATTTAAGACGCAATCCATTTACCCTTGACTTATGTAGAATCCCATCCAGGTTAGCCAACTAATATGTACCATTCGGAAAACTCTCCACTACCTTGAAAGTGCCTTCCCACTTAATTTGAAACTTCTTTTGGAAGGTGTTGTCCAGCTTACTGTTATAGTGCAAAACCAAGTTATGCTTCTTGATACCACCTTTTCATTTATCTTTTCCTAAGCCTTATCTTGCATCTGCCCATAATGTTCCAATGCACTCATCCTATCCAGGTGAACCTCTTGTAACTGTAAGAGACTCTCTTTGAATGCATCACTAGGCAGCCCAAGCAACGTTTCTCATCTTGACCGCAGGCAACTCTACCTCCACAGGCAATAGTGCTTCCTTTCCATATACCAAATGAAATGGAGTAAACCCTGTACCTACAATAAGCCCATAATGCACTAGGCAATTCCAAATCCCAATTCTTTCTTTGGTGCTCTGTCACTTTTGAAAGAATTTGTACCAACTCACCATTGAATCTTTCATTCAATCCATTACACTGCGGGTAATAAGGAGTGGTATGTGGGTGCCTAATCTTCATCTTTGTGCATAAGAAGTCTAGTAGTTTAGCTATAAATCCTAGCCCCTTATCTGAAAGTAGCTCTAGTGGCACCCCAAACTTGCAACATATTTTATCATACAAAAATTTTTCCACATCCTTTGCGATGATTTGTTTTACTGCTATAGCCTCTGCCCATCAAGAGAGATAGTCCACTAGAGTCAAAATATAGCTTTTGCCTCTGCTTGTGATAGGTAACGGACCTATTGCATCAATTCCCCACTTTTCAAACACATCAAATGCTATAATGGTTTTTCGTAGCTCTGGCTTCAACACTCTCTTCCCAAATGCTTGACACCTATTGCAAGACCTACACCAAAGGTGAACATCCTTGTGCAAACTAGGCCATACATACCACTCTTGGAAGATCTTATGCAAGGTGATCTTTAGAGAAAAATGGCCGCCACATGCACCTTCATGATTCTCTTCCAACACTCTATAAAGCTCCTCCTACCAAGGTACAGTCTCAACACGAGATCAGCCCCTTTCATGTATAAGACATCCCCAATCAATTTCTACCTGGATGCTCTACGCAAAAAACCATACTTCTTAGACTTGTGAATGTCCTTCGGAATGATTCCTGTTAGCAAAATCTCCTCTTCTTGAGCCAAAATTTCCCGGCCATGATAAAGAGGTAAAGTGGTCCTCAACACAAATAGTTCCCCAATCATGCTTTGAGCTGCTTCATGTGCCTCGCCATTTAGAAAACGTTCAATGTGTCTGATGCTCCATGCTTCAAACTTTTTTATCAGGCTTTAATTTTGAAACACATTTCCTTCAATGAGGTGTTCTTGCTCTTCCACACACCTAGCACTTGATTCACAACTAACAAGGCATCACCATTTATGCTCAACCTTCTAATCCCATACTTGAAACAAATGTGTAATTCGGCTTCAAATGTAGCACATTCAGCCTCATTGTTACTATGAGCATCCAATTTGAACCCTCTCTTGCATACTAACTCCCCCTCTGGATCATAAAGTGCTATACCCCCTGAAGCCGCATCATGGCTCTTTCTATACGAGCCATCAAAGAACAACACATGTGCATTGCTGATCTGTGGTACTTCTTCAACTATCTTTCTCACCACCTCTTTCTTAACAAGAAGGGGATTCTCCTTATAAGTCAACAAATCAGCTAGGGTAGCCCTTGTACTGTCTTCCACTAGAAAAGAGAATTCAAACTCTTGCAGCTCAATTACCCATTTCTTGACCACATTTGACATGTTAGTGCCATTAATTAATTGTGGAAAAAAAAGCATAACTCGTCAAGAAAAGAAAAGGTCGTGGTAGCAAGTAATGACGAAATTGTCGACAAGAAAATATTACACTGGCCATCACTAGCTCTACTTCCGAGAACTTTCTCTCTGCTACCAACTTCACTCGGCTTGCACAATACACAGGCCTCATATCATGGCTTCCCTTCCCTTTTTGCAATATCATGGCTCCAACCGCATCATCCCCTACTGATGGATTTACATAGAAAACTTGCTCCCAAGCAGGACCCCGCATGGCTGACAACCCCCCTAACACCTCTTTCACCTCTTGAAACACTTCGTCACACTTGTCATCCCATTGCAATGGATCATGCTTTGCCACTTGCTGTAATGGATAAAGGAGCTGTGAAGATAATGGAATAAATAGCGTCATGTACTTCACTTTGTGTATAAAGGTTGCCAATTATTTTGTACTCGTAGGTGATGGAAGAAGAATACTAGAATTAACCTTGTCTGGATCAGCCTCAATGTCATTTTCTGACACCATATGGCCCAATAACTTCACCCTTGGCTGTGCTAAATGAAATTTATTTGGTTTTAGTTGTCCTCCACATTCATCATATCGAGCCAATACCATCTGCAACTTCTCATGGTGTTCAACCCTACTGCTGTAGACACAGAAGTCGTCCATAAAAGCTTTAACACAACTACCAATGAAAGGTTCCAATACCCAGTTTGCTCTCTCTTGATAGAAAGATGGTCCATTTGACAATCCAAATGGCAATATTGTGTAGCAATAGCATCCCCATGGCGTAATAAAAGTTGTCTTTGTTCGGTCCTTAAGAGCAATCGTCAAGTGAAAATAGCATGAAAAACCATCACACACACTGTACCTTTCATAACCTGCCACCACTGAATCCAAGATCTGATCGATGAGGACTGGAAGAGGATATGGGTTCTTCTTAGTGGCTGCATTTAAGGGTTTAAAATCTACACAAATCCTCCACTTCCCATCCTTCTTTGGACTGACTACTACTCGACTCACCCATTCTGTGGTCTCCACTAGGACTATGAACCCTGCCTTCAATAACTTGTTCACCTCTTCCCGCAAGGATTTCATTTGCTCTTGACCCATCCTTCTTAGCCTTTTCCGCATTGGCTTAGCACCTTCTTTCATATCTATATGCATCTCCACTGATCATTTGTGCCATCAATTCTTTTTTCTTTGACAATTCAACCTTGGTTTGCATCAGCCCTTCAATCACTTCATAAGGCCCTTCACCTTCATCTTTAACCACATTTGCAAATGCGACTAAACCAGACTCCTGGATTTCTTTGTCCATCAAAAGAAATGCAACATCAACATCCTCATCACTGTTGGTAGTACTATCACTGTCCTCATCAGTCTCACTGTGGAAAAGTCTTCATCACTAGACTCATCCTCATCTTCATAAAGCTCCTCCAATTGTTTCCTTGTGTCCATATCATATAGCTTCTTGGCACATCTCCAATCTTGAAGGGCTCCCCATTGCACGTAACCATGGTCTGCCCAGTATAATAGGATATTCTCCCAACCCCGCTGGCATCGCATGAAAATCAACCACCGCCTTTGCATCATATGCCTCCACCTCTAAGCTCTTTACAACACCCAAACATTTTACTTTTTGATGGTTTGCCAATATGATCCAAAAATCTGACACCCCAGTCACTGTAAGACCCATTTTCTCAACGCATGAGTGTGTTATGACACATATTTGGGCTCCACCATCCACATAGCCTTGTCCCAAATTTTTTCTTTTATGCCACACATCTACTATTGGACAAATGTCTGGTAGCTCGTCCATCACCAACACCTTCACTGAACCTCTCTCTGGTTCTTTCTCCATGGGTTGACCATCCTCTTCCACTGTCGCTTTAGCTTAGGCACCATATCTATAAGCTGCCCAAAAGTAACGTCGGCTTTCTTGCTTGTCAAATCCTCCTTCAAGTCATAGCTCAATTGCCCATCCACTAGTGGAAAAACTGAAACATGAAACTTGAGATGAGGCCTCCTTTTTCTCTTGGCCCTGACATCCTCGCCTTCATGGCTCTTTCATATGTTCTAGGTTTCTTTAGCTCCACTCTCCAACGTAAATTCTCCCAAAGACCAACCAAGAATCTATCCTTCTTCATCATGTCAGGTGGGGGTAATTGTGGTGCTAAGGCCTTGCACATTCGCTCCCATGCCAATGAGAACTTTCCTATGTACGTATCTACTGGCTCACCTTCCTTTTGCACTAAAGCCTGTACTTATTGCCACACTTTGTCAGGATATTATGTCTTCACAAACTCCACTTCTAATCCATGCCTTAAATTGTCCCAACTCAATTTTACAGGTGGATTAGCCATACGCAACTCCTCTTCAAATGCTTTGGACCAAACTCCTGCATCACTCTTCAAACAAATTTGGAGAAGACGTAACATCTACGCTGGGTCATGAATATGGTTGCTAATGCAGGCAACCTCCATCTGTTCTAAAAAGTCTTCCACATCTTCATCACTTCTTCCATGAAATTCTGGATAAGGGAAAGCCATGGCTACTCAAGTTTTAATGCTTTGAGAACCCCTTCGAACACACATTGACGGGAGCAACGCGAACCCTGAACCCCGACGGCCTCTAAAACGTCGGGGGCCGAATGGTGCTCCTCGAGCCTGTCACGGTAAAGCGAACAGGGGGGCACCACCTAGCTTTGAGTAGCTAGGACGCAAACCACGATGATATGAACATCGCACTTACACACGGAGAGGGAGAGAGAGAGAGAGAGAGAGAGAGAGAGAGAGAGAGAGAGAGAGAGAGAGAGAGAGAGAGAGAGAGAGAGAGAGAGAGAGAGAGAGAGAGAGAGAGAGAGAGATTTTCAAATGATGAAAACCCTCGGGGGTGTGAGGGAGAATTATTTCTGCATTATTTACAAATGGCACGCCGTGGTGATAGAGAGGTAGGGAGAAGATGTGGTGTAAACTACTTGGTACATTCTCTAAGACGACTCAATGATTGTGAAGCTTGCTATCAAGAGCGTGTGTGCGTGTATGCATCGACCATTGGAGTCAAGAGGTGGATGTGGCTCCCTTCGCATGGTGCAATTCCCAAGGCTCTTCCCACTACACTCTACCAAGTGCTAACTTCTCATGGACTGCCCCCTCGATAGTGATCTCTCAGTGCCAATTTATAGGTGTTGGCTGCTTGGATTATGGTAATCCCAGTGTGATTAGGGTAAGCTTAATCGAGGAGACAAAGCAAGTGGTGGGCCCGGTGTGGTTGACCCTTGCTTTGTTTTGGGAGGTTATTAAAAGATGAGAATCTCTAGGTGGGCCTTTGTGACCATCACCTAGAGAGAGGATAGTTACAAATAAATGGGAATTTTCCAATGGCTCGGGTGAAAACTGAAGAAATGATGAAAATAACCTAAAAATTATTGAAAATGGCATCGTGGTTGCGTATTTCCGGTGAATGGTGTGTTGCCGGTGCGTCAGAGTAGTGCGTTCTTCTTTTCGGGGTCGGCCGGGGCATGCCTTTGGTGCATGTCTCGTTTTTGTTGTTGGCGGCGCGTGATTTGGGTCCTCCTTCTTTTTCGTTGTCGTCGTAGTCGTGGAATCCTTTGGTTTTGGTTGTATTTGTGGTGCATATATGCGTGTGTGTGTGTGTGTGTGTGTACGTATGTGCATGAGTGAGTATGTGTGCATATATATAGATGTGGGTGCGTATGCGTGAGTGTGTGTGTGTATTCGTATAAGTATATGCATATTGGCATGCGTGGTGACGGGGGTAATATATGTAAAATATATATATATTATTTTTTGTTTTTCTTTCTCTGTATGGCGACGTAGAGGCGGGGGTGTGTGTGGTGTGTGTGTGTGTGAATGAGTGTGTGAGCGGCTAATATGCGTGGGAACGGGGCCTTATTATATAGTATATGTATTATATATATATATATATATTTTTTTTATAATTTTCTTTTGTTAGCTTTTTTTTGGGTTGCTGGCCACTGTTGCACGGATGCGAGGGTGAGTGAGGGGATGGGGTATGTGTAAGAGAGGGTGTGTGTGTGTGTGGTGTATGTGAATGTGTGTGTGTGTATATATAGAGAGAGAGGGTGAATTTCTGCGCCTTCTCAGGCCCGCGAGGGAGAGAGATGAGAGAGAGAGGTTTGCGGCAGGCTCTGTGTGCAGAGCGCAAGAGAGAGAGGGAGATGAGTGGGGAGAGAGAGAGATTGTGAGGGAGGGAGAGGATGAGTAGGGTGTGTCGGGGAAGAGGATAAGGGTGTGTGTATGTGAGAGAGAGAGATTCTGTTTCCTGCTGCGTTTTTGGGCTGGAAAAACGAGAGAGAGAGAGAGAGAGAGAGAGAGAGAGAGAGAGAGAGAGAGAGAGAGAGAGAGAGAGAGAGAGAGAGAGAGAGAGAGAGAGAGAGAGAGAGAGTTTACGAGAGGCCGTCCTGGCTGTGACGAGTTCAAGAGGGAGAGAAGGCGGGGCAAAGTGGTGTGTGTGGATAAGGGAGATGGGGTTTTGGATAGTACTGTGCCTCCACACGGCTAAGAGCACGGCTAAGAGCGAGCGAGAGAGTGTGTGAGAGAGAGGTGGTGAGATGGCAGGGGTCCGTGCCTCGTGGGCTACCAGACAAGAGAGCAAGGGAAGGCGGGGGGGGAATTTGGCATGAAGTGGGGTAAGGGGGAGGGTGTGAGGTGAGAGAGAGGGGGGGGGGGGGAATCTCACCCCTTCCTGTTTGGTGGCTCAAGGACGAGAGGAGGGGGGGGAGCGTCAATGGGGTGGGGAGAGAGGGAGAATATTAGCGGGCCAAGGGAGGGAGAGTGAGGCCGAGGGAAGGGTGAGGCGAGCGGGTGGGTAAGAGAGAGAATATTATTGGGGTATTGGGCTTGCCTAGAGAGTGAGGGAGGGAGTGTGAGAGGGGCCGGGTGTGTGGGTAAGAATACGGGAGAGCGGGAGTTCACATGCGGCTCGACACAGAGGCAGCGCGAGAGGGAAAGGGAGAGAGAGGTCGGGGTGAGTGCTTGAGGCCGCTCCTGGCCGAGGGTGGCTAGTAAGGGGGTGTGTGGGTGAGAGAGAGAGAGGATATTAGAGAGAGGTATGTAGGGAAAATGAGAGAGAGAGAGAGAGAGAGAGAGAGAGAGAGAGAGAGAGAGAGAGAGAGAGAGAGAGAGAGAGAGAGAGAGAGAGAGAGAGAAAATATTTCAGTCGATGCCCGCCGGCGAAATAAAACTGCAGGGAAAGAGGGAAGGGAGAGTGAAACCGAGGGCGGCCGGCTAGGCTGGGGCATGGATGAGCGGGGGCATGAGGGTGATAAGGCCGGCCAATCGAAGGGGGGGGGGGGTAACCTTATGCCTGTAAAAGCGCCATGAGGTTGACCAGGCGTTGCCGAGCCTTCCAACAGTGTCGCCAAGGCTCTAGTAGAGGAAAAATAAGTTTTTTTTATTTTTTTTTCTTTGATTTTCAAAATTCGGCCATTATTAGCCCTCTCCCTTTGGCTAGAGGCATTCATGCTTCTAGCCCTTCCTCTGCATCTTTAGCTGTGGAGTTAGAGGGTTGTCCCTCTTCTGGAATGTCTAGCATGAATTCTAGATCAAACCTAATAAAATACCTTTTCAGTCTCCATCCATTGACCCTAGTCTTGTGAATTATCCCATCTGCTTCCATCAGCTTATAGCTGCCATTGTCATAGCGTTTCTTGATGATGAATGGCCCTTCCCATCTAGGTTGAAATTTCTTGTCCTTCTTGGTGTCAAATCTGTTGTCGTATCTCAGCTAACATACCTTTTTCTAGTCCCTTTTCTTTAAGCCCTTGATTGAAAGTGAGCCGGCATCGTTCTGCCTGTGTTGCATAGTGATTGATCGCTTCTTCCCTATCTAGTTGGAGTCTCTCCAGATCCAAGATGTGGTTTCGGAGATTTACGATTAGACGATGTATCTGGCTAGGCAAAACTCTTAAGCTGGCTATCTGTACCTCAATGGGTAGAATTGCCTCCTTCCCATAAACTAGATGGAAAGGGGTGAAACCTAGTGACGTTTGGAATGTTGTTCTGTAGGCCCAAAGAGCTTCCATGAGATGTTTATCATCGTCCCCTGTGTGATTATTCACCTGCTTTGTGATGATTTTTCAAATCATTCCGTTTACCTTCTCTACCAGACCATTGGATCAGTTCTCCCACCAAATCACCTCTAAATCCTGGTCCTCTATCTGATATTATCTCAAGAGGAGTGCCAAAACGGCAACAAATATGCTCAAAAATGAACTTTGCCACCTATTGGGCTGTAATGCGGGTGGTGGCTGTTGCTTCTGCCCATCGAGTCATGTAGTCTACTACCACTATGATGTACAATTTACCTGATTGGGCCCTGGGTAAAGGACCGATTCCATCTATTCCCCATTTCTCAAATGGACCATATGAGATGATAGGAGTTTGTGGCTCGTGGGTTAATGTGCAATCACTGGCCACTTGACAGGCCTTACATGTTTTACACCAATTGTGTACATCCTTGTTCAGGCTAGGCCAAGAGTATCCTGCTTGTAGAATCTTCCTACTGGTGATATCTAGAGCAAAATGACTGCCGCAGACGCCATCATGGCAACTTGAAATTACCTTTGTGATCTCACTGGAGGTTGGTACCCGCCTAGAATTTGATACTTGCCCTTACAATACAAGTGTTCATTTACAAGGCGATACCTAGTAGCCTTCCTGACCAGCCACTGTTTCTGGCCTTTGGTGTATCCTTCCGAACATTCTTCTGCATCTAAAAAACTGACGACATCAGGCATAGCATCACTACCTTGAAAGAGGGGTAGCTTCAGTTTGATGGCCTCTACGGGAACGTCTTGTATTCTTTCTTTTGCTAGAGCATCTGCATCTTGATTTTCTACTATGGAGACATGAAATAGTTTGACTGCTTCAAACTTCCTTAGAAGATCCTTAACTTGGCGGAGTTGACCAAGTAAAACCTGATTCTTACAAACCCAGGTGCCATTTATCTGCCTTATCAAAAGCAAAGCATCGCTAAACACATTTAGGTGTTGAATTCCTTGTGAGATACATTGTTCCAACCCAAGAATTAGGGCTGCATATTCTGCTTCATTGTTGGAGTGGGAGTGTAATAACTGCCCGATGGAGAATACTCTCTCTTGTTGCTCATTGAAAATGACTATGCCTGCAGACTGGTCCATTGTTCTCTTGTATGCTCCGTCAAAGAAAAGAGAGTGAGCTCTTTCTAGCCTAGGACTCTCTACCAGTGGTGTTTCTTCCTTTGCTTCCGTGTTGACCTTCAGCTTCTTCTCATAATGGCGATGAGTGAGAATTCCCGCTAAACTAGCCCTGGTGGAGTTTTCTACTTGCATGGTGTAGTCAAACTCTTGTAATCTAATTAACCACTTTGAGATCCTAGATGAGACATCCATGTGTCGCATTACATATGGGAAAACCTCTTCCATTGTCAGGATTACAAAGGGTCTAAGCAGGAGATAGGAGCGGAACTTTGTGGTAGCAAACATTAGTGCCAGAACCATGTGTTCTACTTCGGTAAATCCCTTTTCTTACAGGGTCATGACACGACTAGAAAAGTAAATAGGACGCATGAAAGAATTTTGGGGGTCCTTTTGCATTAGCACGGCTCCAAGTGTAACACTTCCCACACTAGGGTTAATATAAAATGGATCGTTCCACTTAGGAGGTGAAATAGTGGGAAGCTTAGCTAGGATTTGCTTTACCTCAATAAACTGCTGCTCATTCTCTTCACTCCATGAGAAGACATCCCTCTAGGTGAGTTGTTGTAGGGGAAGGACAACTTGAGATAGCAAGTGAATGAACCTGCTTAAGTATCTTACCTTCTGAAGGAAAGAAACCAGCTGCTTAGCGGTGGTGGGTGACGACAAAGATACGAGGGCTTGAATCTTGCTAGGGTCAGTCTCAATCCCTTTTGCTGAAATTACATGGCCAAGGAGAGTGACTTTGCTTTCACCAATGTGACACTTATCCACGTTGAACTAGCCACCCAAGGTTTGCAGCCTGGTTAAGCCATCATAGACTTTGCTTAAATGAAGGGCTCGTGAGCTATAGATGCAAAAATCATCTATGAAAACCCGTATTGATGTTCCAAAGTAGGGTTGGAAAAGAAAGGTAACATAGCGCTGAAATGTGGCCGGGGCTTTAGTGAGGCCAAACGGCATCACTCTGTAGGCAAATCATCCCCAAGGTGTGATGAAGGCTGTCTTCTTCTGATCTTCCTCCACAATGCTAATCTGGAAGTATCCTGAGTAGCCATCGCACACTGTGTATCATTCGTGACCTGCCACTTCATTGAGTATTTCATCCTAGAATGGGAGGGGAAAGTGATCCCTCTTCGTGGTTGCATTGAGAGGTTTATAATCCACACAGACTCTCCACTTACCATTTTTTTTTGGTGTGACTACTACTGGGGAGACCCATTCTAAGTCTTCAACAGGGTAGATGAAACCTGCTTGTAGCAAACCTCTCACTTCTTTAAGTAGTGCCTCTTGTTGGATTACTCCAAGTCCTCTGAGCTTTTGTACTACGGGTTTACTGCCTTCCTTGAGTTTTATGTGGTGTTGCATTACTGTAATTCCTGTGATCTTATCATAGCCACCAATGAACAAAGTAGTGAAGTTACCTAGCATGAAGACATACTCCTTCCTTTCTTCATCGGTTAACTCATTTGAGAGAATTTTTTGTAACTTACCTGCATGCTCCAAGGACTGCATACCTAATGATTCCTCTTGGTTTTTCGGGGCTGTTTCAGATTGTGTAAACCTTTTTGGGTCTTTAAGAATGACCCCCATCACCTCGATGCTACCGTCACTTCCATCGGTGGTGGTCATCTCTTCTCCTGAGGTAGACGAATAGTCGCTGGTGGACTCATCTTCTGAAGCCTCCAAGATCATGTTGTGCTGCTTTCCAGTCCTCATGTCGTAGAATATGGACTTCCCTTTAGCGTCCTTCATCTGAATCATCCCAGTGCTTCAGTCTTGTTTAGCTTCCATAGCCATAAGACAAGGCCTCCCAAGAATGATGGGGTATCCCTCCCCTTTGTATGTCATGAAGAATATGTCTACCTCTACTTCTGTATTGAATGCTTTTACTTTGACCGCATTTACAATGCCCACGCATTTCACTCTTACATTATTTGCCATCTTGGCTCGGCAGGGTGCCGACCTACTTACCTCTAGACCTAAATGGTGCATCATCTTTTCACTAATTATGCATATTTGCGTGCCACCATCTATGTAGAAGTTTTAGATTCGTTGCCCCTTGATGTGGGAATCCATGGTTGGTAGGATGTCATCGAGATCCCTTCCAGAGATAGCCCCAGCTATCGTGGGCCTTGATTTCCTGGTACTTATCATTTTTGTCCATTGCCTCCTCATCCTTGGTGTAAGGTGGAGTAATTGGGGCCAAGTTATCTTTGGGCCCTACATTAACACATACTGAACTAAGTCATAGGGTTTTGCATACTCACCTAGTGAGAAGTCCGCAATGTCTATCTTCCATCGCGGTTTAGCTGCTTGTTTGCTAGACTCGGCCTTCCCTTTCATCTTCTCTTCTCCTGGAGATGCTTCCTCGTGCGTGGCACGCTTCACTCCCATAGCATCCACTTCTTCTACCTTCGCTTTCCCTTTATGCTTCTCTCGAACTGATTCTTCTACCTTTGCCTTCCCTTTAGCCTCCAAGCTAATAACACTCACCCCGCTTGGTTCATAGTAGGTGGTGGGGGTAGTGGTGGAATGAGAGGTTGGGGTGGTGGTTTCTGTTGTACAGGTGGTCGAAGGATTTGAACCGGTGGGATTGGTCCTGGTTTCCTAGGTGGTGATGGTCTTGCTCTTGGCGGAGAGATCTGATTTTGTCTCCCCCCTCTATTGAAATTCTCCCTCCTTGGGTGTGGGCAGTAGTACATTCCATGGCCATCTTCCCCACAGTTGTAACAATGGTACTCTTGGTTCCGCCTTCGTTGTCCTCTTCCTTGTTCTGGATTCCTGACAGGTGCATGCCCGTGCTACACCAGATGCACAAATAAACTCTCTAGTTGGGTGGTGATGCGACTTAGCAGGTCTTGTTGCTCTTCTGATGCCTCTTGCGGTTGGGCTCTATGATTGGCTGTTGCAGTCACTGGGGTTGGTCGGGCCGAGCTTGTTTTCTCTGACTCGTTTACTCTTGCTTGCATGCGCAACTTCTTGTCTTTAAGGCGGGCTACTTCGACTGTCAACTCATATGTTGCAGGAAACCTTCCATTCACCTTCTCTCTAAGCGGCGACCATAAAACATCAATGAAGCGGTCCTTCTTTAGGAAATTAGGCGCTCCTTCTCCTTCCTCTAGTGAGGCAACCCATCTCTCCCATAAGTCCACAAATTTAGACTCGTAGGTGGCATACTCTAGTAGACCTCCCTGCTTTAATTCTGTTAGTTAGCTGCCATAGCTTCTCTGAGGTTGTGCCTCCACCAAACCTTTTTACAAAAGCAACCCTTAACACATCCCATGCATTCTTGGTAGTCTGGGGCAATGCATTATACCAGTACTTGGCCTCTACTTTCATCAGTAGAGGAATAATTCTAAGTCGTGAAGTGTCGTCATCTTTGTTGGGGACGACACAAGTAATGACGAAATCATCCAAAAAGTAGGTGGTGAGATCCTCTCTCTTCTTTTCACTGAACATGGGGAAAGAAACACTTGCCATGGTGGTGACTCAGGAAATTACAAACCCTTTTTTTTTCTTTTAGATTAATACATTAACAACGGTAACGGCTCATAGAGGCTTTTTACATGGGTGGGTGGATATGTTAAAATAGGATAAAGATAGAAACATTAAAGGAATGATGGTAATCCAATATAGGGAAAATGATAGGGTTTGGGGAATTGAAGATTTCTCCTAGTACCGCTGCAGCGAATAGATATACGATCTTCTCTTGGTAGAAGACTTTCCTATCTACATAGATATTCACATGCATATGCTGCAGGAATATGAACGGGAATGCCGTCGGTCCGTTTTCCATCATGCAAAGAGGGTGGAATACTTACTTATACTCTTACCATGCCAGTGTTGATGAGTCAGCACATCCACAAGAGGTTGTCGCCTTTCATGGGCTCTACCTTTCCTTCGTCGCGCTCAGCACGTATGGGGTGATGGCGACACGTCTGACCACTCCCAGCCTCTTGGCTAGTAGCAATTGCAGGTAATTTCTGTAGTCGGCATGTTGCATGAATTCTACTCCATTCAGTTGCAACTCGTCCCCAGTCCACTCGGTTTCACCTGTGGTAGAGAGCTTCTTCAGGATAAGTTGTACAGGGAGAGGAGGAAGATCATCTATCCGTCTTGCAAAACACTGAGAGCAGTAGCCAACCACACTTCCCTAGGACGTGGAAATCTTCTTACCACTTCTTCTTAAGGATTGTCGAAGTGGATTGGTAGCACTCGCATGCGTAGTGCAAATCGGTAGGCGACCTTCAGCCGCTTAGCTTCGGATGACTTCCTCTTTGGCAAGCTGGGTACAACCCGGCTTTCTGAGCTTGAAACACTTGCTTGTCCTGATGCTTCTCCCTTCAGGGTCATGTGTTTCCATACTGGCTGAACTTCTCCTTACCTTTGGCTCGAGCAGCCCCTTTAGGCCACTTTGGAGTTATAACTTTGACTGCAGTTTCTTTAGGGAAAAGAGGCATCACCGTTTTCTTTCCTTCTTTGATGTGAATGAATTCTTCGCGATGAATGTCGATGTAGATGATTTCAGCCCTTTCGTTGCCTTCATTGCTGGCACTCATTGACAGTGTGTCTTGGTTGACAACAGTGATGGCACTTCACATACCTCCCACTTGATGCTCTCAATTTGTGGTTAGAAAGAGCAACACGAGATGGAGAATTTACCTCTTGATTAAGAAAATGCAGCCTGGCAGTAGTACTTCAATGAAGGCGGCTAGTGCCTCCTTCGTCTGCTCTTCTTCCATCCTCCAGTTAGAAAATTACTTCAGCCATTCGTCCATGATTGATAGTGGGCGTCACTTTCAGGATCGTAAGGGTCTTAGAAGCCCTCCTCAGTGGGGGCACCAAATGACGGGAGCAAAGCGAACCCCGAACCCCGACGGCCTCTAAAACGTTGGGGGACGAATGGCGCGCCTCGAGCCTGTCACGGTAAAGCGAACAGCGGGGCACCACCTAGCTTTGAGCGGCTAGGATGCAAACCACGATGATATGAACACCGCAAACTTACACACGGAGAGAGAGAGAGAGAGAGAGAGAGAGAGAGAGAGAGAGAGAGAGAGAGAGAGAGAGAGAGAGAGAGAGAGAGAGAGAGAGAAAGAGAGATTTTCAAATGATGAAAACCCTCGAGGGTGTGAGGGATAATTATTTCTGCAGTATTTACAAATGGCACGCGTGGTGATAGAGAGGTAGGGAGAAGAGGTGGTGCAAACTACTTGGTCCGTTCTCTTAGACGACTCAATGATTGTGAAACTTGCTATCAAGAGCGTGTATACGGGTATGCATCGACCATTGGAGTTGAGAGATGGACGTGGCTCCCTTCGCATGGTGCAATTCCCAAGGCAAACCCAACACACAAGCCCCCTCCCCATGATGGTGGTAGTGTCAAATCTTCCCACTACACTCTACCAAGTGCTGACTTCTCATGAACTGCCCCCCCCCCGCCCCGATAGTGACCTCTTAGTGCCAATTTATAGGTGTTGGCTGCTTGGATTATGGTAATCCCTGTGTGATTACTGTAAGCTTAATCGAGGAGACAAAGCAAGTGGTGGGCCCGGTGTGGTTGACCCTTGCTTTGTTCTGGGAGGTTATTAAAAGATGAGAATCTCTAGGTGGGCCTTTGTGACCATCACCTAGAGAAAGGAAATTTACAAAGTGGGAATTTTACAATGGCTTGGGTGAAAATTGAAGAAATGATGAAAATAACCTATAAATTATCAAAAATGGCATCGTGGTTGCGTATTGCCGATGAATGGTGTGTTGCCGGTGCGTCGGTGTAGCGCGTGCTTCTTTTGGCATTGGCCGGGGCATGCCTTCAGCGCATTTCTCTTTTTTGTTGTTAGCGGCGTGTGATTTGGGTCCTCCTTCTTTTTCATTGTCGTCGTAGTCGTGGAATCCTTTGGTTTTTTTCGCATTTGTGGTGCGTATATGCGTGTGTGTATGTATGTGCATCAGTGAGTATGTGTGTGTATATATAGATGTGGGTGCGTATGCATGAGTGTGTGTGTGTATTCGTATAAGTATATGCGTATTGGCATGCGTGGTGACGAGGGTAATATATGTAAACTATATATATATTATTTTTTTCGTTTTTCTTTCTCTGTATGGCGACGCAGAGGCGGGGGTGTGTGTGTGAATTAGAGTGTGAGCGGCTAATATGCGTGGGAACGGGGCCTTACTATATAGTATATATATTATATATATATTTTCATAGCTTTTTTTCGGGTTGCTGGCGATTGCTGCAGGGACGTGAGGGTGAGTGAGGGGATGGGGTGTGTGTAAGAGAGGGCGTGTGTGTGAATGTGTGTGTGTGTGTGTATAGAGAGAGAGAGAGAGAGTGAATTTCTGCGCCTTCTCAGGCCTGCGAGGGAGAGAGATGAGAGAGAGAGGTTTGCGGCAGGCTCTGTGTGCAGAGCGCAAGAGAGAGAGGGAGGGAGAGGATGAGTAGGGTGTGTGGGGGGGAAGAGGATAAGGGTGGTGTGTGTGTGTGTGTGTGTGTGGTGTGTGTGTGTGTGTGTGTGTGAGAGAGAGAGAGAGAGAGAGAGAGAGAGAGAGAGAGAGAGAGAGAGAGAGAGAGAGAGAGAGAGAGAGTTTACAGCAGGGCGTCCTGGCTATGACGAGTTCAAGAGGGAGAGAAGGCGGGGCGAGGTGGTGTGTGTGGATAAGGGAGATGGCGTTCTGGATAGTACTGCACCTGCACATAGCTCAGAGCGAGAGAGAGAGTGTGTGAGAGAGAGGTGGTGAGATGCGGGGGTCCGCACCTCGTGGGCCACCAGACAAGAGAGCAAGGGAAGGGGGGGGGGGGGATTTGGCATGAAGTGGGGTAAGGGGGGGGGGGGTGTGAGGTGAGAGGGAGGGGGGGGGGGGGGGAATATCGCCGCTTCCTATTTGGTGGTTCAAGGACGAGAGGAGGGGGGGGAGAGTCAATGGGGTGGGGAGAGAGGGAGAATATTAGCGGGCCAAGGGAGGGAGAGTGAGGCCGAGGGAAGGGTGAGGCGAGCGGGTGGGGAAGAGAGAATATTATTGGGCTATTGGGCTTGCCTAGAGAGCGAGGGAGAGAGTGTGAGAGGGGCCGGGTGTGTGGATAAGACTACTGGAGAGCGGGAGTTCACATGCGGCTTGACACAGAGGGAGCGCGAGAGGGAAAGGGAGAGAGAGGTCGGGGTGAGTGCTTGAGGCCGCTCCTGGACGAGGGTGGCCAGTAAGGGGATGTGTGGGTGAGAGAGAGAGAGAGGATATTAGAGAGAGGTATGTAGGGAAAATTAGAGAGAGAGAGAGAGAGAGAGAGAGAGAGAAAATATTTCAGTCGATGCCTGTCGGGGGAATAAAACTGCATGGAAAGAGGGAAGGGAGAGTGAAACCGAGGGCGGCCGGCTAGGCTGGGGCATGGACGAGCGAGGGCATGAGGGTGATAAGCCCGGCCAATCGAAGGGGGGAGGGGGGGGTAACGTTATGCCTATAAAAGCGCCATGAGGTTGACTAGGCGTTGTCGAGCCTTCCAACAGTGTCGCCAAGCCTCCGACAGAGGAAAAATAAGTTTTTTTTTCTTTTTTTTTCTTTGATTTTCAAAATCTGGCCATCAACGTGCAGGAACCCAAAACTTTTTATAAAGTCAATTCCCAAAAACTTCAATGGAGCTCAATTTTAGATAAGGACAAACACATGCACATCAAATGAGTTGTCATAGTTAATCATCCGAATTACAACAGGAAAAGGGCATTCCAGTATCTCTCTTAATCTTCTTGGCGCGAACATAAAGACTATGTGCTGTTGGGAAAAAATCTCCCTGGACACATGAACATTTATCTAGATTCTTTGAGTTAAATGAAAAGGAGTGAATTGAGGGCCATTTTGATCATCCATTAAAGCGAACCATGCAGCTCCCAAGAAAGCATACCTGTCTTATCCTCTAATTTTGCCAAAATTTCAACAGCATAACAGCATAAATGGCTTAAAAGACCAAAAAACTAGCCATCAGAATTTTGATAGAGTTTCCCCAGAAGTAGCGTAGTGAGAACCCAAAATATAAACTGTATATGTATGCATAACCTGCCAACAATAGAACTCGAGCATCAAGTAGGAATCACTAGTACATAGCCTATGGCGAGGTCACAAAAAGGGTGCTCCAACGACCTGTATCACCTAAAGGATCTCACACTTGAGAATCCCCTAGCTCAATAAACCTCACGCTATCGACCCTCTCACGAAAGACTTATGCAAATCTCGTATAGTCAAGTCTCAGAAATGACTATATTCCAAACCAAGTCTCAGAAATGACTGGGACTCCCAAATAAAACCAAGTATGGCTCCACAAAGGCGTACAATGGCAGTTTACACAAGTAACGTATAATACTAGCAGACAATGCGTTCAAACAGGCGCCAAATGATGCATAACCACGGCAACTGCAAGTGACTCCCACTTGCCAGTCTATCACTCTACTCTTGCTACTTGTACCTCTGTGAATCAACTATACATGTACCTGTCCCTGTAACCTGTAATTTGCAACCCGTACTCCCGAAGCTAAAGGTACTCGAAGAAGGTCCTCTGTGGGGGCGCCAAAAGAATGTGAGCGGGATGGAAACACACGCAACGTCTCTATAATGACCCGACGCACACTCTTGGGATGATACACACACACACTATGGGACACCACTCGGCTTATACAACCCACCTGGCCGAGACAGGGAACACACTAATGGAGTGAGAGGAGAGAGACTACCCATTTACCCACTCCACATAGAGACACACACACACACACATACCCAAAACATTCAGCTCAAAAGAGGAGAATTTTTTATGTTTAGATACAATTGAGCTTGGGCCAACACCAATGGAACAAATAGCTCACACAATATGGGTAAAATATGCCAGATACAATCACAAATTGGAGTAGAAGCTTCGCTCATAGGAGAACCTTACACAGCCAAAACAACCAAAAAAAAGTGAGGAATTTGGAAAAATGGACATCACCATCACGTCTGGAACGGCCCAAAACCGCAATCTACAATGTCGAAGTGCTCAAATCCCCGACCTCGGATGAGCAGTTTATGGCCAAAACAGGCTCCAAAAACAGCAAAAACATTGTTGCAGTTGTTCCTCCACTTCTCTCCACATTTTTTCTGGTCTTCTCTCAGGTTTTTCAGTTCCCAAACTTAGATTTATTACTTAGGCACTCTTGGCCTTTTAGTTGACCTCAAACGGACCCCGAACAGGCCAAAAAGTGGCCTCGTAGTGCATAGTTGTCACCCTGCTGCATCCATCCGCACACCTGGCACTCAACTTTTTTCAATAATGCATCCCGTAACCACATGAAGTGGCCCCAAAATATGGTCCTCATCATGACCTTTCTGCATAATTATCACAAGGAAACACCCACGTTGTGTCCGTACTTATCCACGTGCAAGTATTGACCCCATTCGACCTCCTAAGGCCACTAGATGCCATCTGACGCACCTGCTTACCTCATGTCGTCGGCCTGCGGATAGCTTTCTCGAGAAGTTTTACATGCTGCCAACTCCTCATTATTATAGAAAAAACACACTGGTACTGGTGATAGTGAAAATCGATGCACTATGTACATGTTGTCCTACCTGTACACATGTGGGCCCCACGTAACCACCTGGCTTTGGAAAATGGGCAATCCTTTATTCAATGCACCATGCATGGGTATGTACATATGCGCAATCCCTTGCTCCAAAAAAATGTTTTTATCTAATTTTTAGTTTTAGAGGCATTAAGTGACTTTAGAGTCGTGGTGGGTGGTGAAGTTATCTTTGAATTTTTAAGTTTTATTAAAGTGTCCTATTTCTAATTGTCTTCTTTATATGTGACTTGCAAGGCCCATTTTAAAGTCACTTTCTTAGTTTTAAGCATCTCTCATTTTCTCACTGCTTCCTTGATGTATCCATCCCAAGCACGTTCCATTGCCACTTGCACTCCGCCAGTAAGAATGGCTATTGCTAATCAAGCCCTCCTGGCGCATGACCTAGGGCAGATGATGGAGAAGCTTACCGTTGTGTTCTAGGTATCCATCGACATGGACGCTACCATTGAATTGCATGCTAATTCATTTGAAGCGCTTACATCCTACATGGCGACACATATAGCATCAATTTTGAAGATGAAGAAGGTTTGTGGGTGCCAGTTGGTCTCCTCAAACACACCTTCAAAGAAGACAGTAATTTTCTCTTCAGATTGGGTAGGGTGATCAAAGGGCTCACCAAGGAACACTACTAAGAGGATGAGGAGAACAACCTCATAGACCTGGTCATGGGAAAATTCTACCCATTTTATTTTCTTGTGCAACCAGCCTTCCATCCGTCTTATGCTCTTCGACAAAGAGTCTATTGGAGTTAGACCTGACCTGTAAACCCTGCTCAACCATTTGCCCAATAGGAGCCAGGTTCTTTGTAATATTGGGTAAATGTAGTACATCAACCAGGTACCTCACTTTACCATCTGTCATAGACAATGACACATTTTGTGTATGCATAATACGATGTGCAGTATCATCACCAATTTCTACGTAGCTAGGAATTTATAAAGTTTGCATTCCCTCAAACCCTTCACCATGGCTGGTCATGTGATTTGATGCACCATAATCCAAATACTAGACATTATCACTGGATTTTGCCACATTTGTAGGCAAAGTATTCAGCATGTGTTGCACCACAAATAGCCTCTCAGGCTCATTTGCATTCTTCCTAGTAGTTGCATAATTGTTTTGTTGCCTCATGTCTGGAAATTCATGTTCAAAGTGACCATGTCTTCTACAGTCCCAACATACTACATTTACGTGTATACTTGCATTATTATGCTGCATATTTCCAGAAACTCTTGGGCTCCCCCTGCCTCAAAAGTTTTCTCGACCACCACCTATGTTGTGACCATATTGTTGTTATGTAGTTGTGTGTGGCGGTTGCCTCTTCCTCGGTCTCATCCATGACCTGTACCACGTCCTCTTCCTCTGTTGTTGAAAAGGACATTTTGATAATTGTTTCAAACTTGCATAGAGGAGTCTTCTATTAGCAGTAAGCTAACGCGGACACCATTTTTTGGAGTTCTCCTTGTAAAACAATTATTACTTTGATAAATCCGGAATTTTGTAACTCCTATTCTCCTGGTAAACTTTGTAATTAATGAGACGGGGCTACAAGCTTCCAGATGTATCAGCCAGTCAATTCTTAGCTTTGTAGAACTCCAGATTATTAGTCTTGACCACCCAAAAACCTTGGCTAAGGTATAAAAGCCAATTTTTATAAGTTTTTGGATAAGAAATACACAGCGTAAGCTAACGGCGCTCACTTGTCTCCTTCTCGCGCTTCCTACTCCCTCTCCGGTTGTCACATTGCAATTGTGTTTGTTGCATTGCAACTGCAGGTAAGAGATCTACGCATTGACGTAAGCCATTCATAGTATTTCATAGCTTTTGGCATCGCCGACCCGTGGCCTAATTTCATCATAACTGAGAATTTACATGTTGAAATAAGAAACTAAGCATAGGCGGGGTATTGGGGCATCATTGCTAAGCATTTAGATGCATTCTGGGTTGAAAACGATTAGGTCAAAAATCCACTGCTATTTTCTTTTTTCCCCAGAACAAGATCCTTCTATTAGTTACTGAAACTGCCCATAGGGCTACAACCACCTCTTCAAGAGAGGGCTACAATAACCATGGTGGGAGACTCTCCCAATGAAAAAACCAGCATATGTACAATGGGTCTAAATCCAAAAATGGGGGGAGGAAAAAGCCACACTGGTGGTGGGTAATGCCATTGGAGTACACCCAGGACCATGGTGTAGAGAGGCCGAGGACGCCAGAGTCGAAGGAAAGCCTCTCTATGCTCCCTCATGCGGTCTGAGCTGCCCTGTAGTCCCTCAAGATGTCCTCTGAGAGTGTGGATCAGCTCTAGCCAAAAATTACGAACAGTCTCTACTAGTGGCACGAGGTGAGCCTCAAAGATGCGGAAGCAACAGGCCCGCGAGATGAACCAGAGTGTTAGGCCACTGATGAGCTCCCAACACTCCTCTCTCTCATTGCACCACTTCTGTGGAGTAAGCTTTGTAGCAGGCTGGAGTGTAGGTCGCCCCTCCTACATCACTATCATCGATGGTGGAAGATAGCTCAAACTGAAGTTCCCGTCCTGAGAGGGTGGACCAAGCCGCTGCTCCCCAAATGTATTGTTGAGCCGTGGAGAGAGCAGGAATCGGTCGAAGAACTCGTAGCCACACCTGCTGGGCCGAGGGACAATCCCAAATACAGTGACGCTGACTCTCCACAAGGTGGTCACAAGCTGTACATGCGGCCAAGAGACCACTATGCACTAGCCAGCTCCCAACTGCTGTAGCTCTGTGTGCAACCAGCCCACTGAAACAAGGTGACTCGCCTCCGCTGTTTGGAGTCCCACAACCTCTCCCAAAATGCTGCCAAGAACTCAGTTGTGAGACCCTCCTCCTGCCAATGAGGTGCTGCAGTGGGGCGGGCTTCTCTGTGTACTGCTAGTATATGACGTCCCAGTCCAACAATGTACTGAAAGAACGGGACTCGTGGGTGGTCTGCAGAAGAGAAGGGATCCCTCCATAGCCACTCACCAGGATCCCACTGTACTAGTGCCAATGGACAACACTCCCAAGCCCATAGCCTCCAGTGTCCAGTCTCAAGAGCTGCTGGGTCAGGGTCTATGACACAAGTCCTGCCCACTACTCGGATCCTCTGAAAACAACACTCTACTACCTGTGAGGCCTCTACTGCAACTCGTTGAAGGTGTCCCCCACCCTGAAGCTCGAAGAAAAGGGCTGGGACAGTCTCTGAGCAGGCCCTGGCTGAGATGAGAACCTCCAGTCGTGTGAAGGCTCCCATCCACCGGGGTGCTACTGGCTGGAGAGGCGTTAGCCACTTAGCTAGAACTGACTCTGAGATGTCCTCGCACATGCTCTGCACCCATCTCATGCCCTGTAGCTGGAGACCGTGCACCTCCTCTGACAAACCTGTGAACTTTAGCCAGTCACCTAAAGAGCATGTTGGACCTGCTGCCATGGGACCCCAGGAAACATGAGACCGACTACCAACCAAATGGCCTCTCTCAGTGCTAACCATGGGGTTCCAGACGAGGGGCTACCATAGGCGCTCCTCCATGCTCGTAGGCTGTCTCTGCTCCAGGCCACGCCGCAAGTGCTCCCAAAATCGAAGCAAACTCACAGCGAAGCGGTCCTCTAGTCTCTTGCTCAAACCAAATCTGCGCATCTCTGTAAAGATCCATCTGGTCGAAGGTTGCCAAGGGCCTCCTGCCTGAGGCACCCTAGCACGAAGCCGATATAGCAAGAACTCCTTCCAGGGCTCCTCACCTGGAAGAAGTCCTCTAACGATGAACTTCCCAAGAAGGGCTCTACTCTGCTATGCTGGATCAATGATTCCAAGCCATCCCTTTGAACAAGGAAGAGTGATGACTTACCAAGCCACTTTGGCTCGGGCTATCTGAGTGTCACGTCCTAACCAAAGGAAGTTCCTAATCAGCCTCTCTACCTAGCTGATACAAGAACTCGAGAAGATCCAGCAGGAAGTGATGTACCACATAGTCGCCAACAACACCTGGTTGGCAACTACTACTCTGCCAGCCAAAGAAAGTTGTGCTGAACTCTAGTGTAACAACTTTCTCCTGATAGACAGGAGAAGGGGAGCAATCTGCTGCTCGAGAGACAAGTCCAAACCAGCCTGGCAGCCCAAGTACCGAACTGTAGTCCCTGGGGGAATCCACCTAAAACCCTCTCCTTGCATCCAATCTGGCACAGGAGCACTACCAATCGAGAAAGGAAATGTCTTTCTCTAGTTGATCAGTGTGCCCAATGCACAACAGAAGGTCTCCAGAGCCTGCTCACACATGTGAAGGTTTGCCTCCTGGCCATCTAAGTACAAGGTCGAGTCGTCGGCAAACTCAGCGTACAGTAGCTCATCTCCCCGAATAGGGAGTGCTAAGCCCCGTACACCAACCTGCTGCGACACCAAAAACCTGCTCATTACCTCCGCATAGAACAAAAAGAGGAAGGGGGCAAGAGGAAAGATCTGTCTAACCAAGCATATAAGTATGAAGCGATCACCTTTACCTCCTTCCAAGAGTACCTGACTATGAGCCTGTTTGTACAAAGCTGACACCCCTCTGATCCAAGCATCCAAGAAGCACATCCTGCATAGAGTGCCCTCTAGAAAGTCCCAGTCAACTCTGTCGTATGCCTTCTCAAAATCGAGAAGAAGAATCACAAGGTCCTCACCATGGAGCCGTGCCAGGGCAGAAGCCTCCCAAAAAGTAAAGATGTTGTCAAGGATACTACGTTCCTTGACAAAACCTGTTTGAGTCCTATGTATAAGGCTCTCTAAAAGTGGTTGAATCCTCAAACTCAGATCCTTGGCAATAATTTTGTAGGCTAAGTTGAGTATGGTGATGGGGCTCCACTGTCGAATCTCATCCAAGGAGCCACCCTCCTTGGGAATGAGGTAGATCAGGCCCTCACTCATGCTGTCAGGCATCACTCCTGTGTGCAAAATGTACTCAAAAGCACTGTAGAGATCTGGGCCAAGCAGGTCCCAGTACTCCAAGAAAAAACTGGGAGTCAACCCATCCTCACCTGGACAGCTACCACGAGGGAGGGCCCTAAGAGCCGTGTGCAGCTCCTCAAGTTGAAGTGGCAGCTCAAGCCTCTTACGCATATCCTCAATCACAAGACAAGACATCTGTGCCCAAAACTACTCCCTGTATGCATCCTGACACTCTGACTGGGACTCTGCAGACAGTAACTCACGGTAAAAGTCAGTAGCAAGTGCATGCATATCCTCGGGCTCAGAAGCAACTGACCCGTCAGGCCTCCTCAGCTGACTAACCTTGGCATACAAGTGACGAGGTCCCACTGCCTCAAAGAAAGCACCAGTCACTCTGTCACCCACCTGGGTCCACTAAGATGCCTATCAATGGAAAGAAAACTCATGTCGCCTCTCCTCTGTGCTAGCAAGCTCCTATCGAGCCTGTTGTAACTGCTCCTCCAACCAAGGACTATCTGGATGCTGCTCCTGCATCCTCTGTAACAAAGCAATGCTCGGTCTGAGACGCTGCTCCGTCTCTCTCGCTGCAGCCCGGTGAGCCGGAAACTCCTAGAGAAAAAAAGGCTAAAAAAATGGACCAACCATGAGACCCATGAGTGCTACTTCAGACCAAAGTAGTATGGGAATGTTCAGTACGTGCCCGTGAGGCCCCAAGGACAACCCATGTACAGATATCAACCTAATATGGCCCAAGCTCAAAGAACACCAATGGGTATGGAAAGACCTCAACCTGTGTTGGGACAACAACCTCCGTATCCAGGACATAATGCAATGCCTGTAAAGTGCATGCACTCGGAAGGAGTCATAGATGAACAAGAATTAGTGCCTGTTATACCCTATGCAGAGCCTAGTCCATCTACAGTAATGGTAGAAGGAGATTGGTATAGTCCACATCCACCACCAATGGAAGAAACCATGACTTATGCTCCACCAGAGCTCACAGCAATGTATTATGTAGCTAATCAAGGTGTCAGGCCTCCCATGGGAAGACCCATGATGAAGCCTAGAACAGGAAACTGTCATAACTATGGTGCCGATGACCATTGGAAGAACGAATGTCCAGAGCCTGACAAAAACCTTAAACCAATTGAAGCCTATTGCATACAATGTTACAAAAAGGGAAGACATTTTCCGGAAGATTGTCCTAAGAATCCTTTGAACAAGGAAAAAACTGTCGTAAACGTAGTCCAAGTGATGCCTATTAGCTCATCAGAGAGGGAACTGATTGTTACAATCAAGGTAGTCACTAGAGCTCAGGCAAAGAAAAAGAAACACAACTCCTCTGATGATTCGGAGAACATGAAAGTTTCTTCTCAAATAATCAAAAGGAGCAGAAGGAAAAGATATGAGATGAGAAAACAAAAACAACGGGTTGAAAATGAAGAGAAAGAAAAAATGTTAGCCCAGGACAAGCTAAAAAAAATTGACAGTGAATTCAAGGAAACAACCGTGAAATCTAGAGGATCCATTCTGGTTGATAAAATTTTTAAGCCTATTAATGCTGCCTTGGAAGCCTACCAAGCAGGACTTAAAGCAGGCCAAAACATGAAAAACAAATGGAAAAACTATCCATCTCCAGACATGGAAGCAGCAAAGCTGGAGGCTTATCAAAATTTGGTAAGAATCACGCAAGAAATGTTGGATAAACAAAAACTCAAGATTGAAAGTATTGCAAAACCTGAAGAGCTTGCGGTAGAAGAAACAAAAGCAAAATCCGATGTGGTGGCAGAATCCCACCTTGAAACATATGAAGCAAAGCTTGCAGTGCCGGACAGTGAAGATGCCTTAGACGGAATTCCATTCGTAGAGAAACACTGGCCAGGATGGGAAAAGGTGAGAGAGATCAATGATGGGAGCCTAACTTTAAAGTCAGCTCCTATAGAGGAAGTCTGGTTGGATAACCTACCATCTTATGTGAAAATGGATTTACAATCCTTGTACAGAGATTGCGGATTGGAAGCTTCAGGAATATCTAAACCATTGACATTAAAAACATTACCTTATTACTTGGGAGATAACGAAGATGAATCCAATGTTTGCAAGACCACTCAAGTAAAAAGAGCCAAACAGACCCTAGAAGTAGACAACATTCATTCAATCATGTCGACACCCATCCAATGCACTCTTACTTTGGGAGAACTGTTGAAACTCAGACCATACTTGTGGAACAATTTACAGAAAACCCTAGATAAGGTGGGGATAACGGGGTTAATCTCTAAGAATTTGGGAAAATTGAAAATGAAACGCAAATGAAATTGTAGTTGGCTGACGGACACATTGAGAGACCACTAGGGCTACTTGAAAACGTGATAGTCAATTCCTGTGGAATTGAATATCAACACACTTTTGTCATAGTAGACTTTGGGAAAAAACTCAACCATGAAATCATATTGGGAAGACCTTTCATGCAACAGGTACAACTTATCCAATATTATGGAAACAACTATCTGTGCTTGAAGTAGGTGGGATCTATAACAAGAGTCAATCTAAAAGATCACACTTATAGAGATGTCTTGAAAACACCCATCCAAGAGTTTGATTAAGTCTCTTCGGCTGAAACTAAAATTCCATCCTGGTTAAACAAAGACACTCCTATTTGGATGTGCGTAGCTTCAAAAAATGGAAGCTTAAGATGAGAGGAATGTATCCTAGAAAGGGATTGTACAGACGAAGCCTACATACCTGAACCCTTTCCAGAGTATTTATTTGAACCATTCGAGTGGACTCAAATTTTAGCGACAATGGATGTATGTGTTAATACGTCTACGCCTACTCAAGTTTGCAATGAGGATGGCACAGGTCCGCAAAATGGCAAAAATGCAACTTTTTTGTACCTATTTTTTTTGCCCACAAAAAATTAGTGAGGTAAAAGCAACCATATGTTTTGGTCACTAACCCATTGAAGTCAACGGGGCATTTTATCTCATGTCCTACAAAAATCCCCACTCTTATTTATATGAAATCAACCGTAAGAAATTGCTGTTTTGGGCAAAATGCAATGGTCCATCAACTTTGGAGGCTTGTAGTGACCAAGGGATGAGAAAAATTACAAGTTTCTCATTTTTTCCATATGTATTAGTTATTGAACTATAAGCCCATGAAAGGATTTTTCAAAATGAGTGGATCTACTATGGTTTTGGAAATTTTTTCCAAAACCCTGAAAGGACACTTTTATGTCCTGTTAGGTTACCATTCTAGTGTTAAAACATTGAAAACAAAGATGAGGACCCCAAGGACTTGATGAAAGCTCAACAAGTCTTTTATGACCTCTATTACGATGCAACTGATGAGCTAGATGAACACTCAGCTACCTTAGAAGATTCGGGGTTAGAAAAAGAGCATACGAGAGCTCAGTTACTCTTAAGGGGAGAGGAGGGAAAGTTTTTTGACTTTCCAAACCAGAAATCAAGAAGATCAAAATGGTATAGATGAAAGAGAGACACCAATATCTTGAAAACACGACCTATGGCATAAGTCTCCAGTAAACACAATTCCTAATGCAGATAGATGCTAATGATTGTGTCAAGGACAAAATAACTGGAAGATATCCTTCAAACAAAAATTCAAAAATGTCTTAGACATCGAGAAAAACAAGGAATGGTACTCAAGAAAAATCACAGAATAAGAAACCACTCATGACCAGAGTCGAGCAAAAAGAGAAATATCAAGAGTTGAAAAAAGCTCTAAAGGAGATATACACAACCGAAATGGAAACCACGGAGGGGGTTGGTAAGGATGTAATGCATGTTCCATCCCATTACAAAAAGTATACTCTCCAAGATCAGAAAATCATAATTGAACAACCTGTTAGGGAACTACGGAAACAAGACGAATCTTATGAAGGGCCTGAAAACGCTAAAAGGATCGACTTGACTGAACCAGGAGAAGAGCCTAGACCTGCTTACATTGCGAATGACCTAATAGAAGAAGAAGAAAAGCTTTTGCAGATCTTGTTAAAGGAATACCGGGATATCATTGCTTGGTCTTACAAGGATCTCAACGGTATTGATCTAGAAATCTATCAACATATTATACCCATGAGAGATGATGCGAAACCAAGTAGACAGAGACCATACACTTATAACGGAATATTTGCTAGGAAGATCAAAGAAGAGATTGAAAAACTAAGGAAGCTGAATTCATTTACGAAATTGAACACACAAATTGGGCGTCTCCAATTGTGGTAGTACCTAAGAAGAATGGGAAATTACTGTGTGTGTTAATCTCAAAAAGGTAAATGCAGCTACCATTAGAGACAACTTTCCTCTTCCGATAACTGAGCATGTTTTAGAACGAGTGGAAGGAAAAGAAGCTTATAGCTTCTTAGACGGCTTTTCAGGATACAATCAACTTTTGGTTGACCCAAAAGATCAACATAAAAATGCGCTTGCAAGAGAATGGGGTATATTTGCCTATCGGGTTATGCCGTTTGGGTTAACTAATGCTCCAGTCACATTTCAGAGGTTGATGAGCCATGCTTTCAAAGAGCATCTTCAAAAATTATTAGAAGTATACATGGATGTTCTATGCGTACATTCGTCAATCCGGGCTGATCATTTTGAACACCTCAAAAAGGTATTTGAGAAATGTAGACTTTATAGGATTTGCTTAAACCCTGAAAAGTGCACCTTCATGGGAAGACAAGGAAAAATTCTTGGACATATAGTGTCAAAAAATGGCATAGCTATTGATATTGAGAAGATTCATGTCATTGCTCACTTGCCTAGACCAACAACAGTCAAGGGGGTATAAGCCTTCATGGGACATTGTGGATATTATCGACGGTTTATCTACATGTATGCTATTATTGCAAAACCCATGTTTAGCTTGATTACGCACTTTGAATGGACCGAGTCATGTGAAGAATCCTTCATGAAGCTTAAGCAAGCTCTCACCACAGCTCCAATATTGAAAGCACCAGATTAGGATAAGGTATTCCACGTACATGTAGATGCTTCAAACTCTGCTATTGGTTGTATACTAGCCTAACCAGGAGATCGGAAAATTGACTTTCCTATTTCTTATGCTAGCCGACAATTGAACGTGGCAGAAAAGAATTACACCACCAAAAGAGAAGGACTAGGAATAATATATGCCGTTAAAAAGTATAACATTACCTATTAGCCAACAATTTGTGTTCTTTGTGGACCACCAAGCTTTGTTATATTTGGTCAACAAGCCATGCAACACAGGGAGAATAGTGAGATGGTTCATCATTCTTCTCGAATTTGATTTCACTGTGGTTGTAAAAAAAGGCACTATACATCAACAAGCACATCATTTGTCAAGGATTGTTTCAGGGGAATTACCTAAAGGAGTAGACGATAATTTACTAGATGCCTATTTGTTCTTCGTGGAAATGATATCTAGATGGTCGAAAAACATTGTGTCATTGATGACAATAGCTCAAGTGGATTCATAAATACCACTTCCTATCACAGTTGATTTAATCGAGCAATTAGCTATGTATCAATTACTAGCTGGAAGGCTATATAAAAGAAATCGGGACGGGATATTGATTTTATGCATTAAATCTGGAGAAAAAAAACAATACCTAAGTCAAGCACATGTTACCATAGTAGGACTTCACTTTGCGGAAGACCAAACTATGCAACGAATCTTGAGACTTGGAGTATTTTGGCTGACTATGAGGAGAGATGTTAGATCTTTTGTAAAAGATTGCCCTCAATGTCAAAAACAACCACCCATTACTCATGTAACATTGTTTCAAATGTCACATGTTCCTAAGTGGAGTAATTATCTGGTTACTTACTTATCGAGCTGAACATTTCTTGAGGATATGAGTAAACGCCTCAAAGACCAATTGAAACTAAAGCAAGAGACTATGATCTTATTGGGAACCAATTGTATCGGAGAGGTAAAGATCAACATTTGCGTCTTTGTGCAAATGAAATTGAGTACATTTCAATTATAAGACAAGAACATGCTAGATTAGCTGGAGGTCACTTTTCTAGTGAGATCACCACAAGAGAAACCTTGATGGCAGGCATATGGTGGCCAACACTTTTTGCAGATGCCAAAGAATATGTTCGAAGGTGTGATGCTTGTCAACGAGCAAAAATGCCAACACGAGTAGACAACATGCCCTTAGGACCAATGATGAGGGCTAGAGCCTCGCAAAATGGGGTATAGATTTTGTTGGGACCAATACAGCCACCTGCTTATAGAACCCAAGCTCAATATATCATTGTAGCTATGGACTATTTGACCAAGTGGTCCGAGGCTAAAGTGACTCAAAAGAATGATGCCATAACCACTATTGCATTCTTATATAAATATGTATTCACGAGATATGGACTGCCAATAGAGATTGTCAGTGATCGGGGAACTCATTTCCTCAACGAGGTAATAGAGTATTTTCTTAATGATTTTATGGTCATCCATAACAAATCAGCTCCCTACCATCCACAAGCAAACGAACAAGCTGAGCATACGAATAAAATTCTTAGCTCAATACTGACCAAAGTGGTTAGTTCAGGAAGGACAGACGGGGAAATGAATCTCCATGCTGCTCTATGGGCTTATCGAGTTTCATTCAAAACAACTCTAAATGCTACATCCTTTAACCTTATTTATGGTCTTGATGCCATACTGCCAATAAAATTTCTATTGCCGACATTAAGGGTAGCATAGAATCACAAAAATCTTCAAAAAAGGGGACTTAGCTCAAGTCTATTCCCTTAAGCAACACATTCCCAAGTTTAAGAAAAAGGGAAACGGACCATTTATCAGAAGATGTATCTCCAAGTGGAGCAGTAAAATTATCCACCATAGATGGTGAACCAGAGGCTAATTGGATTAATGGATGTCGTTTAAAGAAATACAATTTTCCACTAACAAATGAATTGCTAGAGAGAATGCATGCAACCAAACAAAGGAAGATCAAGCGACAACAGCTTATTGATGAAGCCCAAGAGGAAGCTAGACTTCGGATACTCAAGCGTAAAGCTGCTCTCAAGAATCAACAGATACTGATTCCCATCAACACTTTGGAAATAAATGATCGACAATGGGAATTACCTAAAGATGCAGTTTCAACAGATGATGACTGGTTAGATGGAATGGATCTGCGCATCAAAGTACAGCTCAACAATCATAGGACCAATGCTTTGATAGACACATGAGCTAGAGTGAATGCAGTCAATTATTCCACATACAAGAAGGCAACAAGTCAAGCATTGACAACAGGAACAGAGACAATCAAAGGATGCAACAAGAATCAAACTCCAACATTGGGAATAGTCAACTTGAGCGTGGTAGTACATGGATGTTCATGTCCTCATCAGTTTGTATGCTTGCCAGATGAACACATGAATGAGATGATGATTCTTGGAATTCCCTGGATGCTTACATACAAAGTAGTACCAGATTGGGATACGAATCAACTAAAGCTATCACCTAAAGGTGGGAAACTCATAGTTCCAATTGCACCAAGCAAGGAGAAATGGAAAAGAAGCAATCAGTAGATCAATCCACGAAGCCAATCTTCTCCATCCCCTCAACAATCAAATGCTACATGTAGCATACAAGGAGTTAGGAAGATTTGGGTACCAAAAGCACAGCTTAAGAATAAATTGATTCAGCTTTGGGTGCCTAAAACTTCATCGAAGAAACAAAAGAAGATGGATTAGAACACATAACATGAAAAGGGTTTGGAAGAAAAAGGAGCACTTAACTTCTCCAAAAACCGCGAAACCAATCAAGCAATGGCGAGTGAAGTCTCAACAAACTCCACCACACCATGCAGCACCAAGCCGACCGAATTACCAATGGAGTGAAAAAGCTCGACAACAACTGAAAGTGCAACCAATAGCTCAAGCAATCAGCGTGCTAAAACACCCTGATGGTGCAATAAAAAAGAGAGCACAAAAGCTACAAGATTTTCTCTTTGGAAGACATCAGCAACAAACCTCGACATCGGAAACCCTTGAATTAATTACTCAAGACCCAGCTCTTGCACATCATATGGGTTTGAATTGCATTGATCTTCATATCATGGTAGAGCCAATCACGGCTTTGCAGAGATACAATTGTTCAACCCATGCACGCAATCATCTCGGATTACGCCACCTAGAGGGGTGGAAGGGCACTAAGTACTAAGTAATTAAGAGCAATGTTTGAAGAGAGAGGAAAAAGCTCCATGTTAACGTGTGATTTTTTGAAAAACTACCTAATAGTGCCTTTATAATTCATCATCAAGGAAAAATTCACTGATAATATCTTTCCAATGAGTGTAAATAGTGTATATACTATTAGAAAATCATTAAAAAATAGTCATTTTTTGGGTATTTTTCATCATTTTTGTTGATAGGGAAGCTTAAAAATGGAGAAATCCAACAAAAAAAAATAAAGCTATATTTTTCAAGGGATTTTCTTAGTTATTGGATTTTTACTTTATTTTTTTAGAGCATTTTGCTATTTTCTTTGAATTTTTCTATTAAAAAGGTCAAAATTAATAATAAATAGTAGGGAAGCTCAGATGGAATAATGAAAGACACGATCGTGATCAAAGGGACAAGGCAGAAAAATGCAAAAATTTTCAATAAAATCAGAAGACGGAAGCGGGAAGCCTAAATTAGGCGGCCAGCCCTACTTGCAAAATTCTTGCAGAATGAGCTACAGGAATCTGATCAGAGAAATTTTTGAGTCTAACATAGAATTCACGGCCTAGTAGGACTAACAGGGAATCTAGGGAAATTTGGTTCGGAAAGTTCAAGTATAGATATCCATGGTAGGCTAAAACCACCTCATTTCCACTTGGAGACTTTGGAGAGAGAGATTTCGGCCTCTTTCGTGCGCCCATAGTTGACCATTTTCAGCGCCGTCTCACGGGAGACATGAGGGGTAAGTTCTTTACTCGATAATGATCCATTTTGTACGGCCGGTAGCTAGTCTAAAGCCTTAGAAAAACCCTAGACACCGAGCAGTGCACGAAAAGCTACAACCTAAAACTGACCATAGCGGCCTGCCAGCTTGACCATAGCGGCCTGCCAGCTTGACCAAAGCGGATGGGATTTGAACCATAGCATGCCCTAACATAATAGAACATTTCTATACCATCAGATGACCATTGGACTAGGGTCAAGGGGGTCCCCAATAGAAAAGTTAGGTTTTTGGCAAATGTTAGAATTCAAACCAGACTCCACAGATGGCTTGCTTCACGACTATGTTATGGACAAGTCCAAAGCCTCAAAGTTGACCGACCAACCCAACTGTCAAAGTAATCACAAAAAACGATGATTTCAAAGTCGACAGAGTACAAATTGATGCCAGCATGACCAAACTTGTCCAAATTCAATTTAGGACTTGTATTAGGTGTATGAAACATGTCTAGGTCAAAATTCGGGGGTTTTGCAAAGTTTTTGTCACTGAAGTTAATAATCATGTTTATTTACTTTTGCATCAATTTTGCTTGGAAATTGTCAAATCATCTCACCTATTATGTGTACACACCTATTACATGCCAAAAATCGAGTATGAGCCAAAATGACCACCCATTACTTGTAAAATTACCAAAAAACGCAAAGAAGTCTTTGCAAGGCAAAATTTGGGTTATGAACAACTCTTCTTGATCCAAATCACCTCATATCTCATATCCAAGGTCTATACCATGCCTAGAACCAATTTGTACCAAAAAATGTCAAATTTGGAAGAAAAGTTAATAATCGCGATTATTTATTTTTTGGTCAAAATTGGGAAAATTTGATATTCGGCCATCATACATCCAAAGTACATGTTGTGATAAGCCCACTAACCAACTTTGAATCAAAGTACATGTTCTGATAAGCCCACTAGCCAACTTTGAATCAATTTGGAGTTCAAAATCTCAAATTTCCTTTATATCCACTGTTTCAGAGACCTAAAACCAAAATCTGGTACCATTTTCAACTCCAAATGAGCCCATAATTCACTCAAAGCATGTATTGGGTATATACTTCAAGCTTATAAAGCCAAGTTTACAAAAAGTTGGAAATTTTTCTCAACTGCTGCTGTAAATAATCGCGATTATTTACTTTGGTTGCAAATTTTTGTTTTGACCATACAGTTTTGTTCCTTGCATGATTTTATACATCTTTGCTTGTTCACAAATTGATTTGAAGCAATTTGGACCAGATTATCAGCATTTCAATCCAAAAGGACATTCCAGAGAAAAATCCGACAAATCTTCTAACTTTGCACTCTATTCACTGAACAGGAGCAATGCAAGAAGCGGAGAGAGCAGTATGTCTTCACGCGCAGTATGTCTTCACAACCATGAAGGGCACCAAGAAGGAGGGCAAAATCACATACTTTGGCGCGTCGGAAGTGTTGACTAGAATAGCCTATCATGCCATCGGCATGGCCGACAGCCTACCACCTGTCCCTGATTAGAATACATGGATTTTGGCAGCACAACCCTCTCCATGAGCTACAAGGTCAGGTAAAAGGTCACAGAAATTGGATGATGAGTCAGTTGACAGCTCACCAGAGCGGCATAACAGCGAGAGCTCTGACAACGAAGAAAACAGAGCTCGAAGGGAAGAGATGAAGAGGAAAGCTGTGGCTGCCCACCAAGAGGAGTCAACTAAAAAACAAGCGCGTTTTGAAAGAGAAAAACAGGCTTACCAACCCAGTAGGCAAGCACCAGGAAAGGACCCAGAAAAGTGGGTACCCACAGGACTGAAAGGACCTCAAACAAAGCATCATACAAGAAAAGAGGCAGATGATCCAACAAATTATTTAGAAAGAATGTACCAAGAGGTCGAAGCCCTAAAGCTGAAAGAGGCAAAAGAAGCGGCAAAGAAAGCTGAGGAAACGGCTACACAGGAGCAAAGCCAGGGATCTCCCCGACCCACCTCACCGCTGATGGCCGATTTTTGAAAATCAAAGAAGAAAAAAAAAACTTATTCTTCCTCTGCCGGAGCCTTGGCGACAATGTTGGAAGGCTCGACAACGCCTGGTAAACCTCATGGCGCTTTAACGGGCATAAGCTTTACCCCCCCCCCCTTCGATTGGCCGGCCTTATCACCCTCATGCCCCCGCTCGTCCATGCCCCAACGGCCACCCTCGGTTTCACTCTCCCTTCCCTCTTTCCCTGCAGCTTTATTTCCCCGGCGGGCATCGACTGAAATATTTTCTCTCTCTCTCTCTCTCATTTTCCCTACATACCTCTCTCTAATATCCTCTCTCTCCCTTCTCAGCACCCCCTTCCTCTCCCTCATCCACTCCTCCTCTCTCGCTGACAACCCGCTTTCCCCAGCTCTTGTTGCGGCTGCATGCCCACAGGTGGTCCTCTCTAATATCCCTTGTAGCCTACCAATGGACGATCACACTATCCTCTCTCTCTCTCTCTAATATCCTCTCTCTCTCTCTCTCTCCTCTCTCTCTCTCTCTCTCTCTCTCTCTCTCTCTCTCTCTCTCTCTCTCTCTCTCTCTCTCTCTCCTCTCTCTCTCTCTCTCTCTCTCTCACCCACACACCCCCTTACTGGCCACACTCGGCCAGGTGCGGCCTCGAGCACTCAGCCCGACCTCTCTCTCACTTTCCCTCTCGCACTCCCTCTGTGTCAAGTCGCATGTGAACTCCCGCTCTCTCGTATTCTTACCCACACACCCGGCCCCTCTCACACTCCCTCCCTCGCTCTCTAGGCAAGCCCAATAGCCCAATAATATTCTCTCTCTTCCCCACCCGCTCGCCTCACCCTTCCCTCACCGTAACTCTCCCTCCCTTGGCCCCCTAATATTCTCCGTCTCTCCCCCCCCCATTCTCCCCCCCTCTTCTCCCTTGAGCAACCAAACAGGAAGGGGTGATATTCCCCCCCCCCCCCCCCCTCTCTCCCCATCTCTCTCACCTCACACCCCCCCCCCCCCCCCCCCTTCCCTTGCTCTCTTGTCTGGCTGCCCACGAGGCACGGACCCCCGCCATCTCACCACCTCTCTCTCACACACTCTCTCTCTCACACACTCTTAGCCATGTGCAGGCGCAGGACTATCCAAAACCCCATCTCCCTTATCCACACACACCACCTCGCCCCGCCTTCTCTCCCTCTTGAAATCGTCACAGTCAGGTTGGCCTGCCGTAAACTCTCTCTCTCTCTCTCTCTCTCTCTCTCTCTCTCTCTCTCTCTCTCTCTCTCTCTCTCTCTCTCTCTCTCTCTCGTTTTTCCAGCCTGAAGGCACAGCGGGAAATGGGATGCTTATCCTCTCCCCACACACCCTTATCCTCTCCCCCCACACACCCTAATCATCCTCTCCCTCCCTCACACACTCTCTCTCTCCCCACTCATCTCCCTCTCTCTCTTGCGCTCTGCACACAGAGCCTGCCGCAAAGCTCTCTCTCTCATTTGTCTCCCTCGTGGGCCTGAGAAGGGGCAGAAATTCACCCTCTCTCTCTCTATACACACACACACACATTCACACACACCACACACCACACACACACACACACCCTCTCTTTTACACACACCATCCTCTCACTCACCCTAGCGTCCCTGTAGGCAGTCGTGAGCAACCTAAAAAAAGCTAAGAAAATTAAAAATAAATATAATATATATATATATATATATATAATACTATATAGTAAGGCCCCGTTCCCACGCACATTAGCCGCTCACACACTCATCACACACACACACACACCCGCCTCTGCGTTGCCATACAGAGAAAGAAAAACGAAAAAAATAATATATATATATTTTACATATATTACTCCCATCACCACGCACGCCAATACGCATATACTTATACGAATACACACACACAATCACGCATACGCACCCACATATATATATATATACACACATCTCACTCATGCACATACGTACACACACATGCATATAGGGAGCACAAATACAAAAAAAACCAAAGGATTCCACGACTACGACGACAACGAAAAAGAAGGAGGACCCAAATCACGCGCCGCCAACAACAAAAAGGAGAAATGCGGCAAAGGCATGCCCCGGCCAACCCCGAAAAGAAGCATGTGCTACACCGACACACCGGCAACACACCATTTGCCGGAAATACGCAACCACAATGCCATTTTCAGTAATTTATAGGTTATTTTCATCATTTCTTCAGTTTTCACCGAAGCCATTGTAAAATTCCCACTTTGTAAATTTCCTTTCTCTAGGTGATGGTCACAAAGGCCCACCTAGAGATTCTCATCTTTTAATAACCTCCCAGAACAAAGCAAGGGTCAACCACACCGGGCCCACCACTTGCTTTGTCTCCCCGATTAAGCTTACCCTAATCACACCGAGATTACCATAATCCAAGCAGCCAACACCTATAAATTGGCACTGAGATGTCACTATCGGGGGGGGGGCAGTTCATGAGAAGACAGCAGTTGGTAGAGTGTAGTGGGAAGAGTTGACACTATCCCATCATGGGGAGGGGGCTTGTGTGTGGGGTTTGCCTTGGGAATTGCACCATGCCAAGGGAGCCACGTCCATCTCTCGACTCCAATGGTTGATGCATACCCGTATACACGCTCTTGATAGCAAGTTTCACAATCATTGAGTCGTCTTAGAGAAGGGACCAAGTAGTTTGCACCACCTCTTCTCCCTACCTCTCTATCACCACGCGTGTCATTTTTTTTGTAAAATACTGCTAGACTACTAACTCTGCAATAATTCTCCCCTCACAAAACACCCCTGAGGTTTTCATCATTTGCAAATCTCTCTCTCTCTCTACTCTCTCTCTCTCTCTCTTCTCTCTTCTCTCTCTCTCTCTCCTCAACCCTCTCCATTCCTCCCCTCTCGGCCCCTGGCGTTTTAGAGGCCATCGGGGTTCGGGGTTTTCTTTGCTCCCGTCATTTGGTGCCCCTAGTGAGAAGGGCTTCTAAGACGCTTTGGTTTACAATGCTGAAAGTGACGCTGATGGCCGATTTTTGAAAATCAAAGAAAAAAAGAAAAAAAAGAAAAAAAAGAAAAAAACTTATTCTTCCTCTGTTGAAGCCTTGGCGACACTGTTGGAAGGCTCGGCACCGCTTGGTAAACCCCACGAACCTCTACGGTCATGGCACCCCCCCCCCCCCCCCCTTCGATTGGCCAGCCTTATCACCTCAGGCCCCCTCTTGTCTATACCCCAGCCTACCCGGCCGCCCTCGATTTCAGATACCCCTTCTTTCTTCCCCGTAGTTTATTCCCTCCCGCGGCGGGCATCGGATGAAATAACACCCCCCCGCCGCTCTCTCTCACCTACATACCTCTCTCTAATATCGCCTCTCCTCTCCATTCCCCCCCCCCCCCCTCCACTAGCCACCCTCGGCCAGGTGCAAGCCTCGAGCACTCACCCCAACTCCTCTCCCGTTTCCCCTCTTGCGCTCCCTCTGTGTCGAGCCACATGTGAAGTCCCGCTCTCTCGTATTCTTATCCTCACACTCTTCCCTCCCCCCCCCCCCCCCCCTCTTCCCCACCCACTCGCCTCACCCTCCCCTCGGCCTCACTCACCCTCCCCTTGGCCTGCTATCCCCACCCTCTTTCTTCCCCCACACCATTGACTTATCTCCCTCCTCTCATCCTTGACACGCCATGCAAGACAGAGAATAGGACACCCCCCCCCCCCCCCCCCCCCCCCTTACACACTCTCTCCCCCCCCCCCCCCCCCCCGATGGTGGGAACCCGCCATAGAGCCCCCTCTCTCTCCCATCCATGCCAACCCAATCCCTTTCTCTCTCTCTCTCTCTCTCTCTCTCTCTCTCTCTCTCTCTCTCTCTCTCTCTCTCTTCTCTCTCTCTCTCTCTCTTCTCTCTCTCTCTCACGTTCTCATCAGAGCCGAAGGCACAGCGTAAGCATTCGGGGCCCTTGCTCTCACATCCACACCACGCTCTCCCTCATCTCTCCTCACTCCCCACCCCAATCCCTCTCTCTCTCTCTCTCTCGTGCTATGTTCTGCACTAGCTGCCCCGCCATCTCTCTCTCTCTCCCTCTCGGCCTGTACAGGCACGGCACACGGTTTCTCTCTCTCTCTCTCTCTCTCTCTCTCTCTCTCTCTCTCTTCTCTCTCTCTCTCTCTCTCACTCTCTTCTCTCTCTCTCACACTCTCACTCTCTATGCACACACCACACACACACACACCATCCCCCCCCCACCCCCAAGCACGCGTAACTGCCCCGCTGGCCGCCAAACACAGAGAAAAAAAGAAATATAAAAAACATATATATAATATATATTATGTAGATAAGCCCCCATTCCCACCGCATGCACACACACACACAAATACACACACACGCACTCACACACAAATACACACACATGCACTCACGCACACATATCCATATACATACATATATATATATATATATATACACATCCGCCCGCACACATACGTACACACACACACATGCGCGCGCGCGCATATACGCACTACAAATACAAAGAAAATGAAGGACTCCACGACTACGATGACCACGAAAAAGAAGAAGGACACAAAGCACGCGTCACCAACAACAAAAAGAGGAAATTCGCCGAAGACTTGCCCCGACTGACCCCGAAAAGAAGTACGCTCTACAGCGACGCACCGGCAACACACCATTCGCCGGCAACACGCAACCACGATGCCATCTTCAGTAATTTATAGGGTATTTTCATTATTTCTTAAGTTTTTCACCCAAACCATTGTAAAATCCCACTTTGTAAATTTCCTCTCTCTAGGTGATGGTCACAAAGGCCCACCTGGAGATTCTCATCTTTTAATAACCTCCCAAAACAAAGCAAGGGTCAACCACACCGGGCCCACCACTTGCTTTGTCTCCCCGATTAAGCTTACCCTAATCACACCGGGATTACCATAATCTAAGCAGCCAATACCTATAAATTGGCACTGAGAGGTCACTATCGGGGGGGGGGGGCAATCCATGAGAAGTCAACATTTGGTAGTGGGAAGAGTTGACATTATCACCATCACGGGGAGGGGGCTTGTGTGTTGGGTTTTCCTTGGGAATTGCACCATGCGAAGGGAACCACGTCCATCTCTCGACTCCAATGGTCGATGCACACACGTATACACGCTCCTGGTAGCAAGCTTCACAATCATTGAGTAGTCTTAGAGAACACACCAAGTAGTTTGCACCACTATCATTATCCCCATATTAGATTACCATCATTCCTTTAATGTCTCTATTTTTATCCTGTTTTAACCTATCCACCCATCCCTGTAAAAAGCCGCTATGAGCCGCTACTGCTGTTAATGTAAAAAAAAAAAGAGGTTTGTAATTTCCTGAGTCACTACCATGGCAAGTGTTTCTTCCCCACGTTCAGTGGAAAGAAGGGAGAGTATCTCACCACCGACTTTTTGGATGATTTCGACATTGCTTGTGTCGTCTCCAACAAAGATGACGACGCTTCACGACTTAGAATTTTCCCTCTACTGATGAAAGTAGAGGCCAAGTCCTGGTATAATGCATTGCCCCCTGCCACCAAGAATGCATGGGATGTGTTAAGGGACGCTTTTGTAAAGAGTTTTGGTGGAGGCACAACCTCGGAGAAGCTATGGCAACTACTACTGATAGAATTAAAGCCGGAGATCTGCTGGAGTATGCCACCTACGAGAAATGCGCCAAAGGCATGCCCCGGCCAACCCCGAAAAGAAGTACGCTCTACACGGACACACTGGCAACACGCCATTCGCCAGCAACACGCAACCACGACGCCATCTTCAGTAATTTATAGGGTATTTTCATCATTTCTTCAGTTTTTCACCCAAGCCATTGTAAAATCCCACTTTGTAAATTTTCTCTCTCTAGGGGATGGTCACAAACGCCCACCTAGAGATTCTCATCTTTTAATAACCTCCCAAAACAAAGCAAGGGTGAACCACACCGGGTCCACCACTTGCTTTGTCTCCCCGATTAAGCTCACCCTAATCACAGCGGAATTACCATAATCCAAGCAGCCAACACCTATAAATTGACACTGAGAGGTCACTATCGGGGGGGCAGTCCATGATAAGCCAGCATTTGGTAGGGTGTAGTGGGAAGAGTTGACACTATCACCATCACGGGGAGGGGGCTCGTGTGTTGGCTTTACCATGGGATTTGCACCATGCGAAGGGAACCACGTCCATCTCTCGACTCCAATGGTTGATGCACACACGTATACATGCTCCTGGTAGAAAGCTTCACAATCATTGGGTCGTCTTAGAGAACGCACCGAGTAGTTTTCCCCACGTCCTCTCCCTATCTCTCTACCACCACGACGTGCCATTTGTAAATACTGCAGAAATATACCTCACACCCCCGAGGGTTTTGATCATTTGTAAATCTCTCTCTCTCTCTCTCTCTCTCTCTCTCTCTCTCTCTCTCTCTCTCTCTCTCTCTCTCAGTGTGTAAGTTTGCGGTGTTCATATCATCGTGGTTTGTGTCCTAGCCACTCAAATCTAGGTGGTGCATCCTGTTTGCTTTACCGTGACAGGCTCGAGGCACGCCATTCAGGCCTGGCATTTTAGAGTCCGTCGGGGTTCGGGAAGTAAATTCTTCATCTCTTGTTGCTCGTTCTAACCACAAATTGAGAGCATCAGGTGGGAGGTCGGTGAAGTGCCATCACTGTTGTCAACCAGGACACACTGTTCATGAGTGCCAACGATGAAGGCACCAAAAGGGCTGAAATCGTCTACATCGACATTCATCGCGAAGAAGTCATTCACATCAAAGATAGAAACAAAACAGTGAGGCCTCTTTTCCCTAAAGAAACTGCAGTCAAAGTTATAACTCCAAAGTGGCCTAAAGGGGCTGCTCGAGCCAAAGGCAAGGAGAAGTTAAGCCAGTCTGGAAACACATGACCCTAGCAGGAGAAGCATCTCGACAAGCAAGTGCTTCAAGCTCAGAAAGCTGGGTTGTACCCAGCTTGCCAAAGAGGAAGGCATGCGACGCTAAGCCATGGAAGGTCGCCTACTGATTTGCATGATGCATGCGAGTGCTACCAATCCACTTTGACAATCCTGAAGAAGAAGTAGTAAGAAGATTCCCATGTCCTAGGGAAGAGTGGTTTAGCTACTGCTCTCGCTGTTTTGGAAGACGGGTAGAGGATCTTCCTCCTCTCTCTGTACAACTTATCCTAAAGAAGCTCTCTACCACGGATGAAACCCAGTGGGCTGGGGACGATTTGCAACTGAATGGAGTAGAATTCAAGCAACACGCCGACTATGTAAATTACGTGCAATTGCTACTAGCCAAGAGGCTGGGAGTGGTCAGACACGTCGCTATCACCTCGTACGTGCTGAGTGACAAAGGAAAGGTAGAGCCCATGAAAGGCGATGACCTCTTGTGGACGTGCCGACTCATCCACACTGGCACGGTAAGAGTATAAGTAAGTATTCCACCCTCTGTGCATGATGGAAAATGGGCCGACGGCATTCCCGTTCAGATTCCTTCAGCATATGCATGTGAATCTATGTAGATAGGAAAGTCTTCTACCAACAGAAGATCGTATACCTATTCAGTGCGGCGGTACTAGGAGAGATCCTCAATTCCCGAAACCCTCATTCTCCCAATATTGGATTACCATCATTCCTTTAATGTTTGTATCTTTATCCCGTTTTAACCTATCCACCCACCCCTGTAAAAAGCTGCTATGAGCGGTTGCCGTTGTTAATGTATTAATCTTAAAAAAAAGGAAAAAAAAGGGTTTGTAATTTCTTGAGTCACTACCATGGCAAGTGTTTCTTTCCCTACGTTCAGTGGAAAGAAGGGAGAGGATCTCAACACTGACTTAGAAGTTTTCCTCCACTGATGAAGTAGAGGCCAAGTCTTGGTATAATGCATTGCCCCCTTCCACCAAGAATGCATGGGATGTCTTAAGGGATGCTTTTGTAAAGAGGTTTGGTGGAGGCACAACCTCGGAGAAGCTATGGCAGCTACTACTAACAAAATTAAAGCAGGGAGATCTGCTGGAGTATGCCATCTACAAGTCCGAATTTGTGGACTTATGGGAGAGATGGGTTGCCTCACTGGAGGAAGGCGAAGGAGCGCCTAATTTCCTAAAGAAGGACCGTTTCATTGCTGGTCTATAGTCACCGCTTAGAGAGAAGGTGAAGGGAAGGTTTCCTGCAACAAATGAGTTGGCAGTCGAAGTAGCCCGCCTTAAAGACAAGAAGCTACGCATGCAAGCAAGAGTAAACGAGTCAGAGGAAACAAGCTCAGCCCGACCAACCCCAGTGACTGCAAGAGCCAATAATAGAGTCCACCTGCAGGAGGCATCATAAGAGCAGCAAGACCTGCTGAGTCGCATCACCACCCAACTAGAGTTTATATGTGCATCTGGTGTAGCAAGGGCATGCACTTGGTAGGAATCCAGAACAAGGAAGAGGACGACGAAGGCAGAACCAAGAGTACCACTGTTACAACTGCGGGGAAGATGGCCATGGAATGTACTACTGCCCACACCCGAGGAGGAAGAATTTCAATAGAGGGGGGAGACAGAATCAGATCTCTCCGCCAAGAGCAAGACTCCCACCACCTAGGCAACCACGACTAATGCCACCGGTCCAAATCCTTGGACCACCTGTACAAAAAAAACCACCACCCCAACCTCTCATTCGGCCACTACCCCCACCACCTGCTATGAACCAAGCGGTGAGTGTTATTAGCTTGGAGACTAAAGGGAAGGAAAAGGTAGAAGAATCAGTTCATGAGAAGCACAAAGGAAGAGCGAAGGTAGAAGAGCTGGATGCTATGGGAGTGAAGTGTGCCAAGCACAAAGAAGCATCTCAAAGAGAAGAGAAGATGAAAGGGAAGGCCGAGTCTAGCAAGCAAGCAGCTAAGCCGCGGCGGAAGATAGATAGTGGACTTCTCACTAGGTGAGTATGCAAAAACCCCATGACTTACATTAATTAATAATCCCACGAATAATAACTTGGCCCCAATTACTTCCACCCTTGCACCCCATAGAATGAGAATGGACAAATGGAAAGTACAAAATCAAGGCAAAATATATATTTGGACTATCAAGACGAAATCCCCCAACCAACCTCCCGACTCACAAGGGGCAACCGAATCTCAAATGGATTCAATAGATGGTGGCACACAAATATGCATCATGAGTGAAAAGATGATGCACCATCTAAGTTTAGAGGTAAGTAGGCCGGCACCCTGCCGAGCCAAGATGGCAAACAATGTAAGAATGAATGCGTGGGCATTGTAAATGTGGTCAAAGTAAAAGCATTCAATACAGAAGTGGAGGTAGACATCTTCGTCATGCCACACAAAGGGGAGGGCTACCCCATCATTATAGGGAGGCCTTGGGTTATGGGTATGGAAGGTAAACAAGACTGGAGCACCGGGATGATTCAGAAGAAGGACGCTAAAGGGAAGTCCATATTCTACGACATGAGGACTGGAAAGCAGTGCAACATGATCTTGGAGGCTTCAGAAGATGAGTCCACCAACGACTACTCGTCTACCTCAAGAGAAGAGACAACCACCATCGATGGAAGTGACAGTAGCATCGAAGTGATGGGGGTCATTCTTAAAGACCCAAACAGATTAACACAATCTGAAATACCCTTGACAAACCAAGAGGGATCATCATGTATGCAGTCCTTGGAGGATGCAGGCAAGTTACAAAAAATGCTCTCAAATGAATTAACCGATGAAAAAAGGAAGGAGTATATCTCCATGCTAGGTAACTTCACTACTTTGTTCATTGATGGCTACTATGATAAGATAATAGGAATTACAGTAGTGCAACACCACATAAAGCTCAAGGAAGGCAGTAAACCCGTAGTACAAAAGCTCAGAAGACTTGGAGTAATCCAACAATAGGCACTGCTTAAAGAAGTGAGAAGTTTGCTACCAGCAGGTTTCATCTACCCTGTCGAAGACTTAGAATGGGTCTCCCCAGTAGTAGTCACACCAAAAAAAAATGGTAAGTGGAGAGTCTGTGTGGATTATGAAACTTTCAATGCAGCCACGAAGAGGGATCACTTTCCCCTCTCATTACAAGATGAAATACTCAATGAAGTGGCAGGTCACGAGTGATACACAGTATGCGATGGCTACTTAGGATACTTCCAGATTAGCATTGCGGAGGACGATTAGAAGAAGACAACCTTCATCACACCTTGGGGATGTTTTGCCTACAAAGTGATGCCGTTTGGCCTCACTAACACCCCGGACACATTGCAACGCTATGTGACTTTTGTTTTCGAACCCTACTTTGGAACATCAATACGGGTTTTCATAGATGGTTTTTGCATTTATAGCTCACGAGCCCTTCATTTAAGCAAAGTCTATGATGGCTTAACCAGGCTGCAAACCTTAGGTGGCCAGCTCAACGTGGATAAGTGTCACATTGGTGAAAGCAAAGTCACTCTCCTTGGTCATGTAATTTCAGCAAAAGGGATCGAGGCTGACCCTAGCAAGATTCAAGCCATGGTATCTTTGTCGTCACCCACCACCTCCAAGCAGCTGGTTTCTTTCCTTCAAAAGGTAAGATACTTAAGAAGGTTCATTCACCTGCTATCTCAAGTGGTCCTTCCCCTATAACAACTCACCCATAGGGATGTCTTCTCATGGAGTGAAGAGAATGAGCAGCAGTTTACTGAGGTAAAGCAAATCCTAGCTAAGCTTCCCACTATTGCACCTCCTAAGTGGGACGAACCATTTTATGTGAACCCTAGTGTGGGAAGTGATACACATGAAGCCGTGCTAATGCAAAAGGATCCCAAAACGTTTTTCATGCATCCCATTTACTTCTCTAGTCGTGTCATGTCCCCGTCAGAAAAGGGATTTACAGAAGTAGAACACATGGTTCTGGCACTAATGTTTGCTACCACAAAGTTCCGCTCCTATCTCCTGCCTAGACCCTTTGTAATCCTGACAATGGAAGAGGTTTTCCCATACGTAATGCGACACATGGATGTATCATCTAGGATCTCAAAGTGGTTGATTAGATTACAAGAGTTTGACTACACCATGCAAGTAGAAGACTCCACCAAGTCTAGTTTAGCGGGAATTCTCACTCATCACCATTATGAGAAGACGTTGAAGGTCAACACGGAAGCAAAGGAAGAAACACCAATGGTAGAAAGTCTTAGGCTAGAAAGAGCTCATTCTCTTTTCTTTGACGGAGCATACAAGAGAACAATGGATCACTCTGCAGCAGGCATAGTCATTTTCAATGAACAACAAGAAAGAGTATTCTCCATCGGGCAATTTTTACACTCCCACTCCAACAATGAAACAGAATATGCAGCCCTAATTCTTGGATTGGAACAATGTATTTCACAAGGAATTCAACGCCTAAATGTGTTTGGTGAAGCTTTGCTTTTGATAAGGTTGATAAATGGCACCTAGGATTGTAAGAATCAGGTTCTACTTTGTCAACTCCCCCAAGTTAGGACCTTCTAAAGAAGTTTGAAGCAGTGAAACTATTTCATGTCCCCAGAGCAGAAAATCAGGAGGCAGATGCTCTAGCCAAAGAGAGAATGCAAGACGTTATCGTAGGAGCAAGTAAACTAAAGCTACCCATCTTCCAAGGTAGTGATGCTATGCCGGATGTCGTCAATTTTTTAGATACAGGAGAATGTCCAGAAGGATACACCAATGGCCAGAAACAGTGGCTGGTAAGGAAGGTTACTAGGTGCCGCCTTGTAAACGACCACTTGTATTGTAAGGGCAAAGATCAAATTCTCAGGCGGGTGCCAACCTCCAGTGAAATTGCAGATGTAATTTCAAGCTTCCATGATGGAATCTGCGGCGGTCATTTTGCTCTAGATATCACCAGTAGGAAGATTCTACAAGCAGGATACTCTTGGCCTAGTTTGAAGAGGAATGTACACCATTGGTGTAAAACATGTAAGGCTTGTCAAGTGACCAATGATCGCACATTAACCTACGAGCCACAAACTCCTATCATCTCATATGGTCCATTTGAGAAATGGGGAATAGATGCAATGGGTCCTTTACCAAGGGCCCAATCAGGTAAACTGTACATCATAGTGGGTGTAGACTACATGACCCGATGGGCAGAAGCAACAACCACCACCGGCAATACAGCCCAAGAGGTAGCAAAGTTCATTTTTGAGCATATCTGTTGCCATTTTGGCACTCCTCTTGAGATATTGTCAGATAGAGGACCAAGGTTCAGAGGTGATTTGGTGGGAGAACTGATGAAGAAGTTAGGAATGACACGCCGGCATTCCACACCATACTATCCACAATGCAATGGTCTGGTAGAGAAGGTAGATGGAATGATTTGAAAAATCATCACAAAGTAGGTAAACAATCACGTAGGGGACTGTGATAAACATCTCATGGCAGCTCTTTGGGCCTACAAAACAACATTCCGAACATTACTAGGTTTCACCCCTTTCCATCTAGTTTATGGGAAGGAGGCAATTCTACCCATTGAGGCACAGATAGCCAGCTTACGAGTTTTGGCTAGCCAGATACATCGTCCGATTGTAAATCTCCGAAACCACATCTTGGATCTGGAGAGACTCCAACTGGATAGGGAAGAAATGCTATGACAACGGTAGCTATAAGCTGATGGAAGCAGATGGGAGAATTTAGAAGACTAGGGTCAATGGATGGAGACTGAAAAGATATTTTCTTAGGTTTGATCCAGAATTCATGCTAGACATTTGAGAAGAGAGAGAACCCTCTAACTCCATAGCTGAAGATGCAGAGGAAGGGCTAGAAGCATGAATGCCTCTAGCCAAAGGGAGAGGGCTTATGATGGCCGATTTTTGAAAATCAAAGAAAAAAAAGAAAAAAACTTTTTTTTCCTTTGCTGAAGCCTTGGCGACACGCTTAGAAGGTTCGACACCGCCTGGTAAACCCACGACACCTCTACGGCATGGGCACAACCCCCCCCCCCCCCCCCCCCCCTTCCATTGGCCGGCCTTATCACCTCAGGTCCCCTGCTAGTCTATACCCTAGCCTAGCGGACGCCCTCGCTTTCAGATACCCCTTCTCTCTTCCCTCGTAGTTTATTCCCCCCCTCAGCGGGCATCGGATGAATAAACCCCCCCTCTCTCTCTCATTTTCCCTACATAACTCTCTCTAATATCCTCTCTCTCTCTCTCCATCCCCCCCCCCCTCTACTAGCCACCCTCGGCCACGTGCAAGCCTCGAGCACTCACCCCAACCCTCTCCCGTTTCCCCTCTTGCACTCCCTCTGTGTTGAACTGCATGTGAACTCCCACTCTCCCATAATCTTATCCTCACTCTCTCCCTCTCTCACACGCTTCCCCCCCCCCCCCCAAACCCCCCCCCTTTCCCACCCGCTCGCCTCACCCTTCCCTCGTACTCACTCACCCTCCCCTTGGCCCGCTATCCCCACCCTCTTTCTTCCCCCCACACCATTGACTTCTCCCCCTCCTCTCATCCTTGAGACTCCATGCAAGAAAGAGAATAGGAAAACCCCCCTCACACACTTCCCCCCCCCCCATGGTGTACACCCGCCATAGAGCCCCTCTCTCTCCCATCCACGCCACCCCAATCTCTTTCTCTCTCTCGTTCTTCTCAGCCCGAAGGCGCAACGTAAGCAGTTGGGGCCCATGCTCTCCCACACCACACACCCTCTCCCTCATCCTCTCCCTCACCACCCCAATCCGCTCTCCCTCTCTCGCGCTCTGTTTCGGCAACAACCCGCCCCGCCATCTCTCTCTCTCTCTCTCTCCCTCTCAGCCTGTACAGGCGCAGCGCACGGTTTTTCTCTTTCTCTCTCTGCACACACCCACACACACACACACACACACACACACACACACACACACACACACACACACCACACACACACACACACAACACACCCATCCCACCCCACCCCCCAAGCACGCATAGCTTCCACTGGCCGCCAAACACAGAGAAAAAAAAATATATAAAAAACATATATATAGTATATACATTATGTAGATAAGCCCCCGTTCCCACCACACGCACACACACACACACAAATACACACACACACGCTCTCACACACACACACCCATATACATATATATATATATACACATCCGCCCGCACACATACGTACACACACACACACACACACGCATATACACACTACAAATACAAAGAAAATGAAGGACTCCACGACTACGACGACCACGAAAAAGAAGAAGGACCCAAAGCACGCGCCGCCAACAACAAAAAGAGGAAATGCACCAAAGGCATACCCCGGCCAACCCCGAAAAGAAGTACGCTCTACACTGTTACACCGGCAACACGCAACCACGACGCCATCTTCAGTAATTTATAGGGTATTTTCATCATTTCTTCAGTTTCTCACCCAAGCCATTGTAAAATCCCACTTTGTAAATTTTCTCTCTCTAGGGGATGGCCACAAAGCCCCACCTAGAGATTCTCATCTTTTAATAACCTCCCAAAACAAAGCAAGGGTCAACCACAGTGGGTCCACCACTGGCTTTGTCTCCCCGATTACGCTCACCCTAATCACAACGCGACTACCATAATCCAAGCAGCGAACACCTATAAATTGGCATTGAGAGGTCACTATCGGGGGGAGGGGGGGGAGGGGGGCAGTCCATGAGAAGTTAGCATTTGGTAGAGTGTAGTGGGAAGAGTTGACACTATCACCATCACGGGGAGGGGGCTCGTGTGTTGGGTTTACCTTGGGATTTACACCATGCGAAGGGAACCACGTCCATATCTCGACTCCAATCGTCCATGCACACACGTATACATGCTCCTAGTAGGAAGCTTCACAATCATTGGGTCGTCTTAGAGAACGCACCAAGTAGTTTGCACCACGTCCTCTCCCTATCTCTCTACCACCACGGCGTGCCATTTGTAAATACTGCAGAAATATCCCTCACACCCCCGAGGGTTTTTATAATTTGCAAATCTCTCTCTCTCTCTCTCTCTCTCTCTCTCTCTCTCTCTCTCTCTCTCTCTCTCTCTCTCTCTCTCTCTCTCTCTCTCTCTCTCTCAGTCTCAGTGTGTAAGCTTGCGGTGTTCATATCATCGTGGTTTGCATCATAGCCACTCAAAGATAGGTCGTGCCTCTTGTTCGCTTTACTGTGAGAGGCTCGAAGCGCGCCATTCGTGCCTGGCGTTTTAGAGGGCGTCGGGGTTCGGCAAGTAAATTCTTCATCTCGTGTTCTAACCACAAATTGAGAGCATCAGGTGGGAGGTCGGTGAAGTGCCATCACTGTTGTCAACCAGGACACACTGTCAATGAGTGCCAACGATGAAGGCACCAAAAGGGCTGAAATCGTCTACATCGACATTCATCGCGAAGAAGTCATTCACATCAAAGAAGGAAACAAAACAGTGAGGCCTCTTTTCCCTAAAGAAACTGCAGTCAAAGTTATAACTCCAAAGTGGCCTAAAGGGGCTGCTTGAGCCAAAGGTAAGGAGAAGTTAAGCCAGTCTGGAAGCACATGACCCCAAAGGGAGAAGCATCTCGACAAGCAAGTGATTCAAGCTCAGAAAGTCGGGTTGTACCCAGCTTGCCAAACAGGAAGTCATCCGACGCTAAGCCATGGAAGGTCGCCTACCGATTTGCATGACGCATGCGAGTGTTACCAATCCACTTTGACAATCCTGAAGAAGAAGTGGTAAGAAGATTCCCATGTCCTAGGGAAGAGTGGTTCGGCTACTGCTCTCGCTGTTTTGGAAGACAGGTAGAGGATCTTCCACCTCTCCCTGTACAACTTATCCTGAAGAAGCTCTCTACCACGGATGAAACCCAGTGGGCTGGGGAGGATTTGCAGCTGAATGAAGTAGAATTCATGCAACACGCCGACTACAGAAATTACCTGCAATTTCTACTAGCCAAGAGGCTGGGAGTGGTCAGACGCGTCGCTATCACCCCGTACGTGCTGAGCAACGAAGGAAAGGTAGATCCCATGAAAGGCGACGACCTCTTGTGGATGTGCCGACTCATCAACACTAGCACGGTAAGAGTATAAGTAAGTATTCCACCCTCTGTGCATGATGGAAAATGGGCCGACGGCATTCCCGTTAAGATTCCTGTAGCATATGCATGTGAATATCTATGTAGATAGGAAAGTCTTCTACCAACAGAAGATCGTATACCTATTCGGTGCGGCGGTACTAGGAGAGATCCTCAATTCCCCAAACCCTATAATTCTCGCAATATTGGATTACCATCATTCCTTTAATGTTTGTATCTTTATCCTGTTTTCACCTATCCACCCACCCCTGTAAAAAGCCGCTATGAGTCGTTGCCGTTGTTAATGTATTAATCTTTTTTTTTTTTTAAACGTTTGTAATTTCTTGAGTGACTACCATGGAAAGTGTTTCTTTCCCTACGTTCAGTGGAAAGAAGAGAGAGGATCTCAACACTGACTTTTTGGATGATGTCGACATTGCTTGTGTCGTCTCCAACAAAGATGACGACGCTTCACAACTTAGAATTTTTCCTCCACTGATGAAGTAGAGGCGAAGTCCTCCTATAATGCATTGCCCCAAGCTACCAGGAATGCATGGGATGTGTTAATAGCTGCTTTTGTAAAGAGGTTTGCTGGAGGCACAACCTCCGAGAAGCTATGGTAGCTACTACTGACAGAATTAAAGCAGGGAGGTCTGCTAGAGTATGCCACCTACGAGTCCAAATTTGTGGACTTATGGGAGAGATGGGTTGCCTCACTGGAGGAAGGCGAAGGAGCGCCTAATTTCCTAAAGAAGGACTGTTTCATTGCTGGTCTATGGTCGCCACTTAGAGAGAAGGTGAAGGGAAGGTTTCCTGCAACATATGAGTTGGTAGTCGAAGAAGCCCGCCTTGAAGACAAGAAGCTGCGCATGCAAGCAAGAGTAAACGAGTTAGAGGAAACAAGCTCGGGCCGACCAACCCCACTGACTGCAACAGCCAATCATAGAGCCCAACCGCAAGAGGCATCAAAAGAGCAACAAGACCTGCTAAGTCGCATCACCACCCAACTAGAGTGTTTATCTGTGCATCTGGTGCAGCAAGGGCATGTCCCTGTCAGTAATTTAGAACAAGGAAGAGTACAACAAAGGCAGAACCAAGAGTACCACTGTTACAACTGCGGGGAAGATGGCCATGGAATGTACTATTGCCCACACCCAAGGAGGCAGAATTTCAATAGAGGGGGAGACAGAATCAGATCTCTCTCTCAAGAGCAAGACCACCACCACCTAGGCAACTAGGACCAAACCCACCGGTCCAAACCCTTTGACCACCTGTACAACAACAACCACCACCCCAACCTCTCATTCCACCACTACCCCCACCACCTGCTGTGAACCAAGCGGTGAGTGTTATTAGCTTGGAGGCTAAAGGGAAGGCAAAGGTAGAAGAATCAATTCGAGAGAATCATAAAGGGAAAGCGAAGGTAGAAGAAGTGGATGCTATGGGAGTGAAGCGTGCCAGGCACGAGGAAGCATCTCAAAGAGAAGAGAAGATGAAAGGGAAGGCCGAGTCTAGCAAGCAAGTAGCTAAACCGCGATGGAAGATAGACATTGTGGACTTCTCACTAGGTGAGTATGCAAAACCCTATGAATTAGTTCAGGATGTGTTAATGCAGGGCCCGAAGATAACTTGGCCCTAATTACTCCACCTTACACCAAGGATGAGGAGGCAATAGACAAAAATGGTAAGTACCAGGAAATCAAGGCCCAGGGTAGCTGGGGTTATCTCTGGAAGGGATCTCGATGACATCCTACCAACCATGGATGCGCACATCAAGGGGCAACGAATATCAAACGTCTACATAGATGGTGGCGTGCAAATATGCATCATGAGTGAAAAGATGATGCACCATTTAGGTCTACAGGTAAGGAGGCCAGTACCCTGCCAAGCCAAGATGGCAAATAATGTAAGAGTGAAATGCGTGGGCATTGTAAATGCGGTCAAAGTAAAAGCATTCAATACAGAAGTAGAGGTAGACATATTCTTCATGACATACAAAGGGGAGGGATACCCCATCATTCTTAGGAGGCCTTGTCTTATGGCTATGGAAGCTAAACAAGACTCGAGCACCGGGATGATTCAGATAAAGGACGCTAAAGGGAAGTCCATATTCTATGACATGAGGACTAGAAAGCAGCGCAACATGATCTTGGAGGCTTCAGAAGATGAGTCCACCAACGACTATTCGTCTACCTCAGGAGAAGAGACTACCACCACCGACGGAAGTGACAGTAGTATCAAGGTGATGGGGGTCATTCTTAAAGACCCAAAAAGATTGACACAATCTGAAACAGCCCCGACAAACCAAGAGGGATCATGAGTCCACCAACGACTATTCGTCTACCTCAGGAGAAGAGACTACCACCACCGACGGAAGTGACAGTAGTATCAAGGTGATGGGGGTCATTCTTAAAGACCCAAAAAGATTGACACAATCTGAAACAGCCCCGACAAACCAAGAGGGATCATCAGGTATGCAGTTTTTGGAGGATGCAGGTAAGTTACAAAAAATTCTCTCAAATGAGTTAACCGATGAAGAAAGGAAGGAGTATGTCTCCATGCTAGGTAACTTCACTACTTTGTTCTTTGATGGCTATGATAAGATAACACGAATTACAATAGTGCAACACCACATAAAACTCAAGGAAGGCAGTAAACCCAGGGTACAAAAGCTCAGAAGACTTGGAGTAATCCAACAAGAGGCACTACATAAAGAAGTAATAAGTTTGCTACAATCAGGTTTCATCTACCTTGTTGAAGACTTAGAATGGGTCTCCCCAGTAGTAGTCACATAAAAAAAAAAGGTAAGTGGAGAGTCTGTGTGAATTATAAACCTCTCAATGCAGCCATGAAGAGGGATCACTTTCCCCTCCCATTCCAGGATGAATAGTCAATGAAGTGGCATGTCACGAACGATACATAGTGTGCGATGGCTACTCAGGATACTTCCAGAGCATTGCGGAGGAAGATCAGAAGAAGACAACCTTCATCACACCTTGAGGATGATTTGCCTACAAAGTGATGCCGTTTGGCCTCACTAATGCCCTGGCCACATTTCAGCGCTATGTGACCTTTGTTTTCCAACCCTACTTTGGAACATCAATACGGGTTTTCATAGATCATTTTTGCATCTATAGCTCACGAGCCCTTCATTTAAGCAAAGTCTATGATGGCTTAACCAGCTCCAAACCTTGGGTGGCCAGATCAACGTGGATAAGTGTCACATTGGTGAAAGCAAAGTCACTCTCCTTGGCCATGTAATTTCAACAAAAGGGATTGAAGCTGACCCTAGCAAGATTCAAGCCCTGGTATCTTTGTCGTCACCCACCACCGCTAAGCAGCTGGTTTCTTTCCTTAAGAAGGTAAGATACTTAAGCAGGTTCATTCACTTTCTATCTCAAGTGGTCTTCCCCTACAACAACTCACCCAGAGGGATGTCTTCTCATGGAGCGAAGAGAATGAGCAGCAGTTTACTGAGGTAAAGAAAATCCTAGCTAAGCTTCCCACTATTTCACCTCCTAAGTGGGATGAGCCATTTTATGTGAACCCTAGTGTGGGAAGTGATACACTCGGAGCCGTGCTAATGCAAAAGGACCCCCAAACTTCTTTCATGTGTCCTATTTACTTCTCTAGTCGTGTCATGACCCCGTCAGAAAACGGATTTACCGAAGTAGAACACATGGTTCTGGCACTAATGTTTGCTACCACAAAGTTCCACTCCTATCTTCTGCCTAGACCCTTTGTAATCCTGACAATGGAGGAGGTTTTCCCATATGTAATGTGACACATGGATGTCTCATCTAGGATCTCCAAGTGATTAATTAGATTACAAGAGTTTGACTACACCCTGAGTTGCATTATTCGTTATTCAGGAGACGTATAATACGCGAATAATGGGCGTATTATTCGTTTATTTAAATTATACGGCCGTATTATACGGTGCCACATCAACATAAACGGCTAACCGTATAACTTCTTAATTTTTCGAACGAAATTATTTTCGATCAAAAATTATAACGATCGAATATGTTAGTATATATAGCAGCACGCGACAGCCCTTTCACCAGCTTTCACAATCAGTGTTTTCCATGTGAGTACTCTCACCAAACGATCAAAAGAAGCAATTTGTAAAAAAATAAAACATATGAATTTAATAAAAATTAAAATTCAATAGAATTTTAAGTTTTGTGATTCAAATATATGAATTTGTTTTGAAAAACTTAGTAAATAGTTAAAAGTTTGTATTTTGTGAAGAGTTTAATCTCTCACCTGATACAAACTGTAATTATAAGAATCACTTGTCAATGTGTTCAATTAATTGACACTTGAAAGTGACTAATAAAAAAAAAGTAAGATATTATCGTTGTGTGTAGAGTGAACTCTCACATGAGATAATTAGTTTAAAAATATAATTACATAAAAATTAATTTTATGTAATTTAAAGTTCGATTTTGATGTGTAGAGATTTTATCTCACTTCAAAATGAATATAATGAAACAAAATTATATTTTTACGTTTTGTATAGAGCTATTCACACTGCTATGCTCTCACTAGAGTAAAAATTTAGGAAAAACATGTCCAAAAATATTGATATTCTCTTATCTTTATTTGGACTGCATAATCTACCGTACTGTGTGAGAGCATACACATGGTCGCATTGTAGATAGATAATCGCTTAAAAATCTATGGTAAAGTGTAAGAACTTTTTGTTCGCACTTTACATAGATACGATAATTATCAAGTATTGTAAGTGATTATCGTTTTGACATTTAAAAATGTCACTTATAGCTCTTGTATGTATAGCAATTTATAATGATAATCATTTTAATACTTGAGTTAATCATAATTATTGATTATCGTAATGTGTTAAAGCTACAAGCTGGCACTTTAGATAAATCAATGCAATTTATATGTAATCCAATGGTATTGTTTTTTATTATTGTATTTTTGTTCAATCATTGTTTTTAATTATTTTAATTTCGTTCAATAGTTGTTAGTTAAATTAAATTTAATGTTTTAATTGGTTTTGATTATGACAATGATCCTTGACTTTGTTTTTACTAGCAAATTACTTTTGTGCATCATGGTGAAAGGACAAGAGTGGATTTATGTGCATGAGTTGAAAGCTGGGAGAAATACATCTCGACTTAAATGTAAATCCTGTGGCCACGAGTTCAGTGGTAATGCAACCAGAATTAAAGAGCATTTATTTAAAGTCCCTGGCAATGCTGAAAAGTGAGGGGCACCACCAAAAGTTATTCATGAAAAATTTGCCATGTATTCTCGCAAAGAAAAGTTGATTCTTGCAACTAAACATAAAGGTGATGTTTCTAAAGATATTCATGCGTATATTGAACCATCTGTATGCAATGAGGCAACAGAAGAGGTGTGTACCACTCAAGAAAACGATCAAAGTTCTCAATTGAACCCTCTTCATGGACATGCTTCTACATTAGGAGGAGTTCCTAACACAAGAAAATCCGGCAGAGCGTCATCCAATGGACAGACAATGCCTGAAGCATTAGGTAAACAATGGTTGCTTGAGTTGCATTTAAAATGGACACAAGCATTTGTTGCGTGTGGCATATCGTTCAATGCTATGCGCAATCCAATATTTCAAGATGCTTTGATGAGTACAGCCAAAAAAGGATTTGTGCTTCCTGACTATAACAAGATGCGAACTGAATATCTTGATAGAGTCAAAGACAGTACTGAAGCCATTCTCAAACGCACTGTTCTAGAGTTTGTTCCAGCATATGGATGCACCATAGCATTGGATGGATGGACTAACTGTCAGAAAAAACCTTCAATCAATGTAATGCTTATTAACCCTAGAGGGGCTATGTTCGTGGAAGCAATTGACAGCTCATTGAAAGAGAAGATTATCACCTACCTAGGAGGGGTGTATGAGCGTGCAATTGCAAAGGCAGGTGGACCAAAGAATGTGACTGCTATTGTCACAGATAATGCGGCCAACTACAAAGGAGCAGGAAGAGCTATTCAAGTCAAGTATCCGGAGATTTCTTGGGTACCATGTGCAACTCACACTTTAAATTTGCTTTTAAAAGATATTGGTAAAATGGCATGTGTGAAGCAAACTTAATTGGATGCAAATCATGTGGTGAAATTCATTAGAGAGCATCAATTTTCGTATGCTCTTTTTCGAACCAAGTCACCAAATAAAGCTTTGCAAATATTTTGCGCGACAAGGTTTGCTACGGCATACTATGTTCTTGTTTCTTTGCAACAGTTGAAGCCTGCATTGATGGAAACCTTAGCAGACAGAATATGGGATGGATGGCTCAGCAAGTATCCAAGTTATCAGGAAGCAGTTGGTCGATGTGCGCAAATAGTAAACTCGCCAGTCTTTTGGCGTAATGTAGAAAGAATAGTAACTGTGTCAAAGCCATTTGTAAATATTTTGAGAGCAGTTGACACAGATTCTTTTATTTTTGGTCGGGTCTACTGGTATATGTCAGAGGCTATACGCAAGCTAAGAGAAAATGTCAGTTTTGGTGCAAAGGATAAAGCTACCATGATTATAATTGTTAACAAGCGTTGGGTGCAGTTGCATACGCCATTGCATGGTGCGGCTTTTGTATTGGATCCTAAGTTTCAAATGCATCAGCAATCTGCCAACAAAGAAGTTATGTCCGACTTCAAAACAGTGTGCTCCCAACTCTTAGGGCACGAAGATGGAAAAACAGCTTTTCATCAGCGAGTAGATTATGCCAACAGAACTGGTATGTTTCAGGATCCTTGGCATATAGATGTCATTAGCAAAACAAGTGCACCTTTATGGTGGAAGGAGTATGGTGGAGAGAAAGTGGAGTTGCAACACATTGCAGTTAGAGTTTTATCAGTAGCTGCATCAAGTGGAAGTTGTGAGCGAAACTGGTCAGCATTCGACTTTGTGCACACTAAAAAGGGAAACAGACGGAGATGATTTGTGAGAGTACCATTGTAATACTTACTCAACAAGTTTTTGTATATGATGAAAGAAAGTGTTATCTCATTCTCGTTCACATCAAAACATCTCTCTCTCTCTCTCTCTCTCTCTCTCTCTCTCTCCCTCTCTCTCTCTCTCTCTCTCTCTCTCCTCTCTCTCTCTCTCTCTCTCTCTCAGACGCACATATTCACTCACACTCAAATATAAACTGCCGATAATATCTTGTTGAATAAAAATTACATAAAGTCGATGTAGGTTTGAAATTACAACAAGGTTCTGGGAAATTACTCAATCGAAAAGAGTTTGATATAATTTTGAGATTACAAAAAGCTTCTGAGTGACTTATGAGTTTGATAGATTTGCTATAAGTTCGTCTATGGTAAAATCTGTAATTCCTAGCTCAGGGGATGGTTGAGCAACATCTTTATCTGAAGTGGTAGTATCATATGGCAAAGGTCCATACAATGATTCATATCGTTGAAGCTTTGCTTGTGCATCACTTAACTCTATTTCAAGCTCAAGAATACGGCCACAAAGCATGTCTGGTGTTTCTCCTTGGATGGCAAGGTCTTGTCCTTGGCTGGCTAATTCAATCAGTGTTTCTGACTCTTCAGGTAGTAAAACAATAGGAAGCTTGCGAGGAGGCATTGGATTATTTGCATTGCGTGCTGCCACCTTTTTTGCAATGCGACCACGTCCAACGCCAGCGGTGCCTGGACGATCTGACCAATCCACTCTCTTCAGCAAAACATATCGAACATAGCATTGCTGGATAAAGTAAATTGCTACTTGGTTGTTGTTTGGTAGGCATCTCTCTTGTTGTATACACCTTTGTAGCAATACACGTGCCAATCCTTTATGTTGAAAATTAGAGAGCTTTAACGGAGCTGTATCTTTTGCATTGCCACTTATTTGAAATAGTTTATGGCATACAAAGTGATTAGGGAAAATCTTTTTACACTCTCTAAGGGTTAATGGTTCGCCCTGTAGCTCAGATTCATCTTCCTCAATGTTGGCAATAGTAGAAAGATCTGCTTGTCCACATCTAACTTGTTCTTCTTTAAAAAATTGCCTAAGCTTCAGCGTGGTTGAGTTCTTCTTTCATATCTGCATATCAGGTGAACACGTCATTACTTTTAAATACCCATTCAATTAATTTGACATTGGATAGTATATCGAATGACAAACATAGATATTTTGTTCAATTCAAACATACAATTAAATCTGACACCAAAAGTTAAACAATGATGAAATCATGAGACTATGTTTTCATTAATCATCAGCTGGTCGTAAGCAGGATGTCATTACAATGTTGTAACCCACTCTATGGGCACCATTTAAACATAAGGATAGATCAAAAGCATTAGGCCGGGTTTTGGGGTTTTGGCGCTTGCCGTCTTCAAGATGAGCAAGTACATTACTCAAAAAATGTCTCTTGCTTTGTTCTTGGGGCTCTGGTAAGCACTTCAAAATGCGTTTACATGTATGACACATGGAATAAATATCCATAGCTTTGGTCCAGGAGGGAGGATTACTAGATATACATTCGGGGCTGCCCATGGATAATCTCTCTCATATTGTTTTCTAGTTTCTATATGCATATCGCGTAGAGGAGGAAAACTGGCTGTCGTATTTGTTTTGGTGCATGAACCCCAATCCACAATGCCGGCGTAAACACCTTTTTCGCCAAAATGCAGCATCATATTCCGAGAGTGTAGATCATTGTGGAGGTAGTTATGCGTATGTATATACTTCAAAGTTTGAAGGAGAGCATTGATGATCTGCAAAATATTCTCCTGGAATAGCTCTATTGTTCCTGCAGTGAGTACGTAATCGCGAATGACAGGCTGGCTGCCGTCTGCAGTGCATTCTTTGATCCATTGCTCCACATGGCTGCCATTCCAAAATCGTGAAATGAGCATTGGTCGCTCCACGTGGAGCACCATGGCAAGAGGGTAGATAATACCTCGATGTGAAATATCCAAAGTTGTTGCTTCGTCTTTGACCTGTTGCTCCATGGTGGGCCCATGTAAGTGTACTTTGAACACTTTTGCAGCATACACTTGATCTTTGAAAGCGGGATGTGTGACGCCCACACGCTTCACATGTGCCCATCTTTCCTCTCCCAGCTGTGGAGCTTGGATATTGAAGACGTCTGTGTCCGGTAAAAGGTGTAAAATAGGTGGTAGCTGAAAGAGGTCTAATGTAGCAACGGATGACGTTGCAGGCTCTGTTCTAAGAATGATTTCTGGTTCAACAGCAGCTTCAGAAGAGGTGGCTTCCACTCTTGCACTCTTTGCGGCTCTTTCTAACTTTTCCTTGCTCTTGAACTCCGTGTAAAGCTGTTGCACAAGATGTATGCGCTCAGCTATGTTTGGCAAGGAAGTAATTGCAGGATTTTCCAGTTCTTGAAAGGTTTTCATGATCTGTCCAATGGTTTGTTTGACCATGTTTACTAAAGCACCTGATGTCAGGAGGGCTATGTCAAAAATAGTTGGTGCAAACTCTGCCTGGAGCTGCTCAAACACAGACTTGGTTAGAGTCTCTGTAAGCTGATAAAAATGCTCCGGAGCGACAGGGTTTAAACAATGCCTAATCTCTATGCCTCTGACGTGTAATGGAAGTGTCTCACAATCACTTCGGAGACGAACTTTCATTGATGTTTCGCTAGCTTTGTGTCTTCCATATCTGTATGACAAAATTATGAATTAAGAATCTTACGAAAAGATTGTACACTATAGTAACATAGTTATTATATAATGAGTGTTAACCCTATATATATTAAATGATGATACCTATTTATTAAACAATATTAAATTATTTCAAATTAAAGAAAAAAATCTTATGATTACAAAAAACATTGTGCGAATCGACCATGAAAATTAAATTAGAGAGAGAGAGAGAGAGAGAGAGAGAGAGAGAGAGAGAGAGAGAGAGAGAGAGAAACAGGCCAGGAGGAGTGTGAGATGCTCTCAGTACAAGAACTCGACCCTGCTATGTGGATAAGTGTGAGATGATGAAAGAAATTACATCTAATGGGTTGGAAAATCGTACATGTGAATAGCTCAGCTAGTGTGAGATATTCTCAGCACAAGTCCTGGATGTTGTTGTAAAATAGATTGATAGTTTTTATCAATCTAATCCCTGATAAAGTGTGTGGAACTCACAACACAACTATCAGCGGATAAATTAACAATTGCAGATGTAAGTTACCTATCGTATGTGTTTACGTCCAAAACAACACCAAGTCATTTAATGATGAAAAATGATGTTCTTTTTGGAATATGAAACACACAAGTAACCAGTATGTCACATTAAGATGAAGAGGGCATGAAAATATGCATCTCTTCACTCTTAATATAACGAGTGGTAACGATTGTGTTTGTATGTAACACATATAACAGAAAACTTAATCTAAAATTTTAAATTTTATAAGCTATTTCTAATGGAGTGTGTGGAATGCACAACACAACCATCAACAAACAGCTCAACAATCTCAAATGTAAATCAATTGTTGTATATATCTACGTTCAGAGTAACACCAAGTCATCTGCTAATGAACAATGATGTTACTACAAAAATAGAAGCACAAAAATAATGAAAGTCACATTAAGATGAAGAGGGCATAAAGTATGCATCTCTACACTCTTAAAATGACGAACGTTAATCTTTGTGCTTCTATGTAGAATAATCAATAATGATTTACTTTAAGATTGTAAGTTTTATAGGCCACTCTGAAGTGAGAGGTGTAGCATCATGCCTACTACACTCCACGAGTCGACCGCTAATCCTAACTCATCTCTATGGTGAGAGATATACTACTACACCATACGAGTGAGAATCTAAATTTACCCTAAGCTTTCCCATGAGTGAGTTATATAACTACACACCACGAGAAAGGAAACTATATTCTACACACCTCTGGAGTGATCCATATGGCTACACACCACGAAGTGTCCTAGACCTGCAAGCCAACTTTGTGGTGAGAGCCGAAACTACTGCACCACACAAGTCTGGCACAACACAAAGAAAAAGTTAGTATTTACTAAAAATTTAAAAAATATACCCGAAAACCGCTGTAAACCGAAGACGCTGTCGCTATCTGCCAAACTCTCAGAAGCTCCAAGCTCTCCAAACTCCAAAAAAGTCCACAATGCTTTTCGATCGAATACGGCGACGATTGTATATATATACAGTTTTTCGATCGAGATATTTTTCGATCAAAAAATATCTCGATCGAAAACGGTTTTATACACTACACTTATTCTGTAATTATTCAAAATATAGCAGCATATATTGATGTTTTATACATATAATTTTTGTTATACGGGCGTATAAATGCAACGTAGACTACACCATGCAAGTAGAAAACTCCACCAGAGCTAGTTTAGCGGGAATTCTCACTCATCTCCATTATGAGAATAGGCTGAAGGTCAACACGAAAGCAAAGGAAGAAACACCAATGGTAGAGATCCTAGGCTGGAAAGAGCTCACTCTCTTTTCTTTGACGGAGCATACAAGAGAACAATGGACCAATCTAATGTCGGCGTAGTCATTTTCAATGAGCAACAAGAGAGAGTATTCTCCATCGAGCAGTTATTACACTCCCACTCCAACAATGAAGCAGAATATGTAGCCCTAAGTCTTGGGTTGGAACAATGTATCTCACAAGGAATTCAATGCCTAAATGTGTTTCGCAATGCTTTGCTTTTGATAAGGCAGATAAATGGCACCTGGGTTTGTAAGAATCAGGTTTTACTTGGTCATCTCCGCCAAGTTAAGGATCTTCTCAGGAAGTTTGAAGTAGTGAAACTATTTCATATCCCCAAAGCAAAAAATCAGGAGGCAGATGCTCTAGCCAAAGAAAGAATACAAGACGTTCCCATAGGGGCAATCAAACTAAAGCTACCCCTCTTTCAAGGTAGTGCTTCTATGCCTGATGTCGTCAGTTTTTTAGATACAGAATGTCCGGAAGGATACACCAAAGGCCAGAAACAGTTGCTGGTCATGAAGGCTACTAGGTACCGCCTTGTAAACGACCACTTGTATTTTGAAGGGCAAGGATCAAATTCTCAGGGGGGTACCAACCTCCAATGAGATCACAGAGGTAATTTCAAGAGGCCATGATGGCGTCTGCGATTCTACAAGCAAGACTCTTGGCCTAGCTTGAACAGGGATGTACACCATTGGTGTAAAACATGTAAGGCATGTCAAGTGGCCAGTGATCGCACATTAACCTACGAGCCACAAACTCATATCATCTCATATGGTCCATTTGAGAAATGGGGAATAGATGCAATCGATCCTTTACCCAGGGCCGAATCAGGTAAATTGTACATCATAGTGGGTGTACACTACATGACTCGATGGGCAGAAGCAACAGCCACCACCCGCATTACAACCTAAGAGGTAGCAAAGTTCATTTTCATATCTGTTGCCGTTTTGGCACTCTTCTTGAGATAATATCAGATAGAGGACCAGGATTCAGAGGTGATTTGATGGGAGAACTGATGACGAAGTTAGGCATCACACGCCGACATTCCACACCATACTATCCACAATGCAATGGTCTGGTAGAGAAGGTAAATGGAATGATTTGCAAAATCATCACAAAGCAGGTGAACAATCACACAAGGGACTAGGATACACATCACATGGCAGCTCTTTGGGCCTACAGAACAGCATTCCGAATGACACTAGGTTTCACCCCTTTCCATCTAGTTTATGGGAAGGAGGCAATTCTACCCATTGAGGTACAGATAGCTAGCTTACGATTTTTGGCTAGCCAAATACATCGTCCAATCGTAAATCTTTGAAACCACATCTTGGATCTGGAGAGACTCCTACTAGATAGGGAAGAAGCAATCAATCACTATGCAACACAGGCAGAACGATGCCGGCTCACTTTCAATCAAGGGCTTAAAGAAAAAGGACTAGAAAAAGGTATGTTAGTGCTGAGATACGACAACAGATTTGACACCAGGAAGGACAAGAAATTTCAACCCAGATGGGAAGGACCCAAATTTCAACCCAAGCTGATGGAAGCAGATGGGAGAATTAACAAGACTAGGGTCAATGGATGGAGATTCAAAAAGGTATTTTCTTAGGTTTGATCCAGAATTCATGCTAGACATTCCAGAAGAGGGAGAACCCTCTAACTCCACAGCTAAAGATGCAGAGGAAGGGCTAGAAGCATGAATGCCTCTAGCCAAAGGGAGAGGGCTAATGATGGCCGATTTTTGAAAATCAAAGAAAGAAAAGAAAAAAACTTATTTTTCCTCTGCCGAAGCCTTGGCGACACTGTTGGAAGGCTCGGCAACGCCTGGTCAACCTCATGGAGCTTTTATGGGCATAAGGTTACCCCCTCCCTTCGATTGGCCGGCCTTATCACCCTCAAGCCCCGCTCGTCCATGCCCCAGCCTAGCCGGCCGCCCTCGGTTTCACTCTCCCTTCCCTCTTTCCCTGCAGTTTTATTTCCCCGCGGGCATCGACTGAAATATTTTCTCTCTCTCTCTCTCTCATTTTCCCTACAAACCTCTCTCTAATATCCTCTCTCTCCCTTCTCGACACCCCCTTCCTCTCCCTCATCCACTCCTCCTCTCTCGCTGCTGACAACCCGCTTTCCCCCAGCTCTTGTCGCGGCTGCATGCCTGTAGGCGATCCGGCCAATCCTCTCTTCCTATCTCCCTCGTAGCCTACCAATGGCCGATCACACTATCCTCTCTCTCTCTCTCTCTCTCCCACCCACACACCCCTTACTGGCCACCCTTGGCCAGGAGCGGCCTCGAGCACTCACCCCGACCCCTCTCTCTCTCGCTTTCCCTCTCACGCTCCCTCTGTGTCGAGCCGCATGTGAACTCCCGCTCTTCCGTATTCTTATCCACGCACCCGGCCCCCCTCACACTCCCTCCCTCGCTCTCTAGGCAATCCCAATAGCCCAATACTATTCTCTCTCTTCCCCACCCACTCGCCTCACCCTTCCCTCGGCCTCAATCTCCCTCCCTTGGTCCGCTAATATTCTCCCTCTCTCCCCACCCCATTGACTCTCCCCCCCCCCCCCCCCCCTTTCGTCCTTGAGCCACCAAACAGGAACGGGTGATATTCCGCTCCCCTCTCTCTGACCTCACACCCCCCCCCCCCCTTCCCTTGCTCTCTTGTCTGGCGGCCCACGAGGCGCAGAGCCCCGCCATCTCACCACCTCCATTAGGAAAAATATGGACTCTCCTTGGGCCTTTTTTGATTAGTGAAGGCTTAAGGGAGAACCAATGAGAAGGCTCTTGGGATATCACCTAGCGGGGGAGGAATGGTAGGGGTGCAGCCTAATTGTCTCCCTCTTCAATGCTTGGTTCTTAGAGAGAGGTGGGAGGTAGGCTAGGGGGGGGGGGGTAAATAGGAGGAGAGGTGTCATAAAAGAGGGAGGGACCCCCCAAAAAAAAAACGCGCATGCTTAAAAACCCTAAAAATTGAAATTTTTTTAAAAGTTCCAAATTGACCCATTTGCCTCCAAAACTGCCTCAAAACATAAACTAACTTTAAAAAGTCAATTTCCCCCCCCAAAATCCACTTTTCTCTCTCTCCCTCATTACTTTTCTCTTCCACACTCTCCCTCTTCTCCCTCCTCCCATTCTCTCTCTACAGTCAAGGTAGCCATGGCCAAAAGCTTTCCACCACTCTCTTCCTCTCTCTCCATAGCTCCCCCTTCTCTCACACCTCCATCAACCCTCTACAGTCCCACACTCCATAGCCCACAGCTCCACTATCCTCTCTACCTCTCACTCCTCCCCTCTTTCTATCTCCACTGTCAAAGCCACCATAGCCACCATAGGCAGCTCACCTCACCCTCCCCTCAGTACTCAACTCTTTCAAATCCCTTCCTAAGTCCAACTTCCCAAGCATGTCCACGCATAGACGGCCCAAACCAGAAATAAAGGAGATTGTGTTGCACAACACAAAAGACTCAGAGGGGGTATGGATCCCACAAGTATTCAAGAAGGGTGCATGGATCTACATGCAACCGTCACGTGATGGACCTCATTGCGTACGGTGTCGAGGCGTATTGGAACGTCATTGGAAGGGCCGGCTATTGGCATTTAAAGAAACAAAGTCCGGAATGGTGGCCATCGTGCAACACGTCTACAGTGCAGCTGAGCTCCACCTCAAGAGAGCTTCAACTCAATTTGCACCTCATTGTAACTTTTCATGGTTTAGCTATCCCATGCATATATCATGTTTACGTTTATGTGATCATTATGTTTAACTAAGGGCATTTGTAAAGATGTTTTTTCCATCCAGCTTAGTTGAGGAGTAGTCGCTTGAGTGCCTCTCAGGCACATTCATGGTTGTGCATGCTCACATTGGGGAGCTTATGTTTCCTAATGTTTCATCGAAAAAACTTACCGAGCAGCGAATATTCATGTACTCCCACAAGTACGTGGTGCAAAAGTCAAGCCAAAGCTATGGTAGGTTAGAAGCCGTGGAGACACCCTCATTGCAGAGTGCAGAATGACAACTCCAGACCATTGGGCTTTACTTTCTTTCAAGCGCAAGGTGCTGCAAGATTTCCAAGGGTCCCTAAAGTTTGGTAAGGCAACCAGATCGGTGGGTCTCAGTTGGCATTGTCCCATTCATTTGTTTGTGCATGCATTCCGCTCTCTGCCGATTGTAGAAACACCAACAATGTTTGTTTGCAAAGAAGTTGACATAGATGCAATGGACACCATTCTAGGTGTCAATTGGGTCTATGTTGATGGTTTGCATGATGGTGATCATTATAAGTGCAATGTGTCCCCACACACAGCTTTGCCTTCGGTATTTGAAATCAAGGTGCACCTTGTATGCACGGTTTAGCTATGAGAGGTGGATGCACAAATGTGGCAAATGGATACCCTTGCAGCTGACAGTCGAAGAGATTCAATCCTTTGAAATTCGTGTCCGCATGTCCAATAACAAGGTGGAGGTGGTTGCAGTGAATCCACATTGGACTCTTGCCAATCTTCGGGAACACTTTGTCATAATGGGATTCGAGGATGTCGGTAATGCAATTTTCAAACTAGAACAACGCAAGGTCTGCTTTGTGCTTGCTTAGCTACCTTTTCTTATTTTTTGTGGGTTTTTGTATTTTGATTGGCCATTTTTTGTTGTATAGATTGGAAGGCGGATGGAGGCCACTATGCTTGTTTACAAAGATTGGGCTATAGACGAAATCGATCATCTTGTCTAAGTGAATTGGCTTGTAACTTTAATCGTTTATATATTGGATATTTTATTAAAGATTTTGAAAAGTTTTAAGGTGTTGTACTTGATTTTGTACTTGAGTTTTAAGGTGGTGTAAATTTATTTTTTAAATGCATATTTTTTATTTTTTTCGAGATGGAATATGTCTATATAAGGAGGACCACCTCCTCATTTCACCATTTTCATCCCAGCATTGTAGAGAGACCTAGCATACCCAATCACGCAAAGAGAAGAAATGGCTTCTACTAGTTCTTTAGATGCATTCCTTACTGAGGTTGGGCATGCAAATCGCCCTGAGCTTCAAGCATTTTTCACAACCCAACCCGATTTGGAAACCACCTTGACCCTCCACTCTCAATCTCTTGAGCACATTACTTCATACATTTCCACGTGCATGGGGAGATTCATTGTTGAGCTACCAAACCAGCAGGGCAATGGGTCTCTGAAGGCCTTCTCCACCACATCTACCAAGGGACAGGCCATTTCATCAGCGGTTTGCACGCTTTGCCACCATAGCACAACCCGTCGGACAATATGTGCGGCTTGAAGCTGATGATGTGCGAGCAATGCATAAGGGAAGGATCGAAAACACTTTTTTCTCTGTTCAGGCCATAATGATCTTCCTCCGTCACGAGTGCCCAGCAGGCCCTGACGTAGTGCTACCTCACTTGCAGATCGGCGAGGTATTGGCTGATGTGAAGGACCCCAAGCCCGCAGCCATTGACTCATCCGTAGAGGAGTGGACGCTTGCCTTGACCTACCCTGTAGGGATTCAAGGCCTCTTGGAGGCCTCTCCATTAGTCGGTTCATCCTCCGGACCGCTAGAAGGAACCACCACTCGGGATGCCATCCCTGAGGAAGAGATTACCCGCTTCTCCTCCATTGTGGTGGGTGGGGAGGAGTTTTTGTTCATGCACGATCTGGAGAAATCCTTTGAGCTTCGCATGGATGAGTGTTTCGGCATCCTCGATGCCCATGGCAAGTTTGATCTTGATACCACCACCTCCCATGACGATGATCTCCTACTGCCCATGGGGAATACTTTGGTAGACACAGTGGCGATCGCACAAGCCGAGATGGCAGCGGCCGAGCATGCCAAGGTCTTTGAGGAGGAGTTTGTGGCCGTGCAAGCCATGTGTTTGGCTAAACTCGCAAGAGTGGATTCACCACCACCTGCTGCAACACCTGTTTGCTTGATCCAAAGGGGAAGTCAAGCGTGGATCTTTACTTGCACCCGGATGCCGATGAGGAGGATCGTAGACAAGAGGTATAGATGCTCACTTACATTTGATTGTTACAAATGATTTTGTTAATGTTATATGATAATTATGTGCCATATCTCAGAAAACCTATGTTCTGCAGGTTAATGACACCCAAGAAATCACAACCACTTTACTTAACAGGGAGCCACCCCAAAAGGCCAAGCGCCAGAAAATTGTAATTAGAAAGATCCTAAAGCAAAAGCCGGATATCATGTAAAGCATTGATTTCTTTAATGAAACTACTTTTTGCTGTCTATGACTCTCTTTCTTGCAAGGTTTTGAATTTCTTATATGTTGGGCTTCCATTGTGTATGAGAAGCACCATAATTTCTCCTATGACTACTAAAGGGTCTGGCAGCCATTAAAATTTAAAAAATGCATACTTTGTTATATCTAGGCTTCCAAAGTTATGTATGTGCCTAGTAAAGGGCTTGGAAGTCCCTAAAATATGTTGCCACAAGGGCGCGCATTGGGGTCTTTCCATCAGCTGATGAACTGTGCAAATGCGCGCCCTTGTGGAAGATGAAATTAGGCACATCTAAGAGCATACCCAGGTACAAAACAGAGTGACAAGACATTAATACCCAGTTGCAAAAGAGAAAGATATGGATACCTAGGTAACCTTAAGCCCATCTTGCCCTAGATACCTAAAGTTGTATCAACAAACCACAAGAGTAAACTGTGGAAATATCTAAGACCTTTTTGGAGTATAGGAGCATACCCAGTTACAAAACAGAGTGACCAGGTAACCTTAAGCCCATCTTGCCCCAGATACCTAAAGTTGTATTAACAAACCACAAGAGTAAACTTTGTGGCAATATCTAAGCCCTTTTTGGAGTATAGGACTGACATGGACTAAGGGGGGATGATTGCCAGTAGCATCTATGCTAATTGAAGCATTGAAGCAAACAAAACATACTTATTTCTTGTCAAAATTGTCTGGAACCCACTAGAAAGTGTCTGGAAAGCACTAGGAAAGGCTGCCACAAGGGAGCGCATTATGTCCATCCATAGGCCTCTGGAAGCCCCAAATGCGCACCCTTGTGGCAACCAGTTTGGGGGCATTCCAAGCCATTTTCAACACTTTGTAGATGTTTTTGCCATGCAATAGTGAGTCACATAGCATGGATACATCAGGAAGTGCATGCCCCACTTAGCCAAGGTGCTAAACGTAGGCAATTTTTCGCAATAACAAGCTAATGGCTACATACATACAATAGAAGGTAGACAAAACTTGAACCAGTGCTACATTGCATGGTACAGAATTAAAACAATACAATGCGCAGTGGGGTATACAATAAAAGACAATTATATTCAAATTCCTTCCCAATACAATGCACAGAGTGGGATATACAATCAAAAGACGCTTGTATTCAAATTCTTCCCAATCTTGGAGTTCCGTAAATACAAAAAGGTTGATGCCTAATTACGAGCTTCTCCTCATGGCGCAAACGGAGAGCAAGCTGCATATCCTTGGGAATAATGGTTATACGCTTTGCATGGATGGCACAGAGGTTAGAATCCTCGAATATGCCAGTTAAATATTGCTTTGTTGCCTCTTGGACTGCCTCTATGGCCACGGCGCCCATCCGAAACTGAGTGTTGTACAATTGCAAAACCTCCCTGCATAGCCTTGCAAAAGGGGCCCTCCGAATCAAGAGCTCGGTGCTCTTTTGATAGTGTCGAATCTCCACAAAAGCATGACTGTGCTTTCGTACCTTCTGAGGTCGACGTGGAGGTGCATTTTTGGCACGAGTCGGGGCAGCTTGCTTCCTCTTCTTGTAGACAATGCTCTTTCTCTTTTTTTTCTGCACAGGCACTTCCAACACCTCATAATCTGATTCCACCCACTCTCCATCTGATTCGTGCTCTTCACTATTGACCGGATGTGATGGTGTAGGTCCACTCCCTTTAGGAAGTGTCTTAGCCCCAATAGACATGTGAGCCTGATAAGTTTGTATTTGGACGCCAACCCATGGGGCACCTTCATCTGTTTGCGTCTCTTCGGAGCCTTCTAATGGTTGCTTTTGGTTGTTTGTTTCTTTGCCCTGGTCGCTCTCATCCTCCCTGTTTCCATCAGAATCATTGGAGTCCGATGAATAGACAACAAGGCGATGCTTCCGTCTCTCTTTTGCTGCTGTAGAGGACTGGCCATGCTGATTTGAAGCTCCAGCTTCTTCTGTGTGGACTTCACCTTGAGCTTGTGAAGTTCCAGCTTCTGTTGCTGTACCTTTGAGTCGTTGGCCATCTAGCCCCTCTGGATATTCAATCCTAGCCGTTTGTTTTGTTCTTGCCATGGTAGCACCTAGTAGGGAAAATGAGAAAATGAGCCCCTTCAACCTTTAAATAGGTTTTTTTGAGATTTGGGCCCTTTCACACTATGCGGCCAATTGAGTGAAACTCAAATAAAGCAATTGAATTTAACAACTAAACCTGGATCATGCGGACGGCTGACGCGACGCCCAAACGCTGCCTTTTCGATATTTAGTTGCATGCCAAGCTTCATGGCCCAGGGACGCTCGCGAGCGTTTCCACTTCTCGGATGCTGTAGTACGGGAAGCGTTGCATAACTGCTTTGCTAACATCGATTCTCTTGCTTTCTCAATAGTACGAGTTCTCCCAAAGGTGTGCCTAAAAAACCAGTTAAACATCTCTTGGAGGTAGTTGGAGTGTGAACTACCACCACCACCCGAGTATTCTTGAAGTAGACTCCTTTTTGTCGATAGTGGGACTTCTCCATGCCTTGTGTACTCCATATATCAAGCGAACCATAGCGGTCCATGAAGTATGCACCATGCGCATAGAGAATGTGCTAAAACAACCAAAAAGGAGATAAGCGAATAGAAAAGCTGCATTTTCAAACATTGCATATGTATTAAGTCCGTTAAAACAAACCATGTAGTGTGTAATCTTGCTTTCAGACCATCCGTCCTTAGCGGCCTTTGTGAATTCATAAAGCACCTTCTTGAACTCCTCTCGCTGCTCAACGGTGGTGCTTGAAAGATTCATCAATTGCACAACCTTTTGAAAGGATGACCATACTAGCTTGCGTTGGTTAGCAACCTCCACATTGGGATCTTTGTCCGTCGTGCATGAACACAAATCTTTCCACAACTCCCACCGCTTCTCACTAGCTAGATCGACACTTACCTTGGATACCTGCATTGGAGACTTTGACATCTTCTTGAAAAATCGACATGCCTTGGCTCCATTCATGGAAACCTTCTGTGCCACCTCATATGTCTTCTCCCTACAAGTCTCTGCTACAATGTTCACCCTTGATCGGTGACATCCAATCTCATTAAGGAGCGTCTCCACCCCCTGCAAGGAGTCTTTTGACCGTTGAAGGGGCTTCATTGTGAAAGCATAATCAATGTGATGCTTTAGGATCCTATCAAATATTCACATAAACGCATGCAATGTACAAAAGTGAACATTGTTGAGGGAGAAGGGAATTATGGGGTTCCACCCAGGATCTTTGCTATCCCTATTGGGCACCTGCAGCACATCACATGAAAGAACCGAATTTTGCCACTCCCTATTTATATGGTCATCATTATCGTCGTCCTGACCTTCCACTTGAGTTGCTTGACTTGTCTTGTGCCTTTTCGTACAGAATGGACAGGGAAGTAAAGAATTTGCACCTTGTTTGCATCCAAGCATGCACTTTATGGTCTTTAGATCACCACCTAAATGCCATTCAACATCAAACTCCCCATGTCCTGGAACCATGAGCTTCTCACCGTTTATTTGAGCTCTAATGACCTCTGTGACCCATGGGATTCTACTGAAAATCCATGCAAGGACTTCATGTGTCTCTTTCGGAACTCCATTGCACCAAGCCACCATATATCCTTCTCTGATTGCACACTAAAAGAGGGCTTTGTCGCTTCACTCGAACTGCAAGATTGCTTGGCATAAGCTAGGGCTTCATTCATAAGCGTGATGCTCATTCTCTCCAACTTTCTCCCTTTAACAATTACACACTCATCCAACTTCATCACGAACACAAGCTTTCCTTCAAGAACTGCCAACAACATAAAGCCTCAGAATGCTTGTTATGACACATCATAGAGCATGTAGGCAACTCTAAACTAACCTGCATCACTCAAATTGTAGAAAACATCCATGGACTGCTGCAATCGTATCAAGTCCACAAAGATATTGTTGAATTTGGTGTAAACAAACCCTTCGGTCCGCAACACACTGTTAGAAGCAGCACCGCTTCCCTTCCTGCGGCCCTTCCTTCCTTGTGATTTGCTACGGAGCGGCTGAAGAGGCATCGTGTCTTCAATATACAAGTAGTCCCCTAATCGGTGAACAACATCTTCATTTGACACCTTCTTGGCAATCTGCACTCTGTGAGGAAGTGGGAATAGGTTTTTCGTGACTTCTCGACTTCTTAATGCATCTTTTAACACTTGATGTATGGCTTGATAGCCCTTGGTACTAATCCCAACAGCATCACAAATATCCTGAACATCTAGATCAGTGACAATATTAGAAAAATCACTAAGAACTCTCTTAGTGATTGCGTCTTTCAAGTGTTTTGCCTCTGGAGCATCAAGCATCCCAATAAAATCCTCTTTGTTGAAACAAGAACGAAGTAAAGTAGCCCTAGCTTCCGCATTCTCGCCGCTGCACGTTTCTTGGACGAAGTTCCTATTGCCCAAAACAACAATGATGAGCTATATTAGACTTAAACAACATGAGGGACAGAACATGTTACCTCATAGCTATCACCCTTCGTTTTCTTGCACCTCCATGTGGTGCAAGAGTCTGAATTTTGGACAACTCTCGTTTCCTCATCCTACCTCCCATGGCAGTACTCCTCATGTGTGAAAGAGTATCCTCAAGCTTTTTAATTGCATTTTCCTTGGTTGTGATGGTGCTCTTTGCCTCCTCAAGCGCACTAGTAGCTGTTTGCATCTGATCTTGAAGATTGTGGAAACTCCCATTGAGCAACCGCCAATGACGCAAGTAGATCTCGGACCGCGCAATCTCGTGTTTGTTGAGTCTCTTGCAGTAGCCCAAAAAACCTTGCTCTCCATTTCCAACGTATTGCAATAGTGATGGAATGTTTGTAAAAGACGGATGAACATTGAGAGAAGGATCCTTTGGATACAAGCATCCGTCTGTCCAGAGATCCACATTCTTCTCCCCTTGAGCGCGGCGTTTGTTTGCTGAAGGTAATGTACCCAAGCATGTTTTCTTTGTCGGAACATACTCTTGAGGTAGGCGTAGGAAAAGCCCTGGAGACCTACCGCGTGAAGAGCTTGCTAGGACATTGGTCACGTCGTCAAGAGGCATTGTAGGATGGAGAGATGGAGCTTGAAGGATGGAGAGATAGAGCTTGTAGGATGGAGAGATGGAGCTTGAAGGATGGAGAGATGGGTGTGTAGGTGCAACACCAGGTGCAGGTGCAAGGGGATGGGTGTAGGAGAGGAGCTTAGATTAGGAGGGAAAGTTTTCAATTTTGGGGGGAATTTCCTAAAAGTTTGGAGGGAGTCAAAAAATGTTGAATTTTGAGTAATTTAACTTAAACATCTTTTTTTTATTATGTGTATATGTTGGGGGTACTTTTTAGGGGGGAATAGAGTTTTTTTGAAAGTTTTTGAAAAAAGTCATTTTTTTTACCTCTTTGACCCACGGATTTGCTTAGGTGGCATGGGAGAGTTAAGAGGCCAATTACAAGTTGGCCAAAAAGTTAGAGAGAGAAGACCCCCTACCCCCTACTTTTCAAATGGTTTACCCCCCCCCTTCCCTACTTTTTAAATGGTTACCCCCCCCCCCCCCCCTTCCCCCTACCTTTTTAGGGGTCAAAGGTGGAGGAGACCCTACCAAAATAGCCCCATTCAAAGCCTTTGTCCCCCTTAATCTTGGCAGGCTTCCTTTAAATTAGGGATTCTTACAAGGCCCATGGAGAGTCCATTTTTTTCCTAATGCTCTCTCACACAATGTCTCTCTCGCTCTTAGCCGTGTGCAGGCGCAGTACTATCCAGAACCCCATCTCCCTTCTCCACGCACACCACCTCGCCCCGCCTTCTCTCCCTCTTGAACTTGTCACAACCAGGATGGCCTGCCGTAAACTCTCTCTCTCTCTCTCTCTCTCTCTCTCTCTCTCTCTCTCTCTCTCTCTCTCTCTCTCTCTCTCTCTCTTTTCCAGCCCGAAGGTGCAACAAGAAATGGGATCTCTCTCTCTCTCTATCCCACACACACACACCCTTATCCTCTCCCCCACACACCCTACTCATCTTGTCCCTCCCTCACACTCTCTCTCTCCCCCCCACTCATCTCCCTCTCTCTCTTGCGCTCTGCATACATAGCCTACCGCAAACCTCTCTCTCTCTCTCATCTCTCTCCCTCGTGGGCCTGAAAAGGCGTAGAAATCCACCCTCTCTCTCTATACACACACACACACACACATTCACACACCACACACACACACACACACACCCTCTCTTACACACACCCCATGCCCTCACTCACCCTCGCGTCCCTACAGCAGTCGCCAGCAACCCGAAAAAAATCTAAGAAAAAGAAAAAATAAATATATATATATAATACATATACTATATAGTAAGGCCCCGTTCCCACGCATATTAGCCGCTCACACACTCATTCACACACACACACACACACCTCTGTGTCGCCATACAGAGAAAGAAAAATGAAAAAAATAATATATATGTATTTTACATATATTGCCCCCATCACCACGCAGGCCAATATGCATATACTTATACGAATACACACACACACTCACGCACACGCACCCACATCTATATATATACACACATACTCACTCATGCACATACGTACACACACAAGCATATACGCACCACAAATACAAAAAAAAACCAAAGGATTCCACGACTATGACGACAACGAAAAATAAGGACGACCCAAATCACGTGCCGCCAACAACAAAAAGGAGAAATGCGCCAAAGGCATGCCCTGACCGACCCCGAAAAGAAGCACGCGCTACACCGACGCACTGGAAACACACCATTCGCCGGCAATTCGCAACCACAATGCCATTTTCAATAATTTATAGGTTATTTTCATCATTTCTTCAGTTTTCACCCAAGCCATTGTAAAATTCCCACTTCGTAAATTTCCTCTCTCTAGGTGATGGTCACAAAGGCCCACCTAGAGATTCTCATCTTTTAATAACATCCCAAAACAAAGCAAGGGTCAACCACATAGGCCCACCACTTGCTTTGTCTCCCCAATTAAGCTTACCCTAATCACACCAGGATTACCTTAATCCAAGCATCCAACACCTATAAATTGGCACTGAGAGGTCACTATCGGGGGGGGGGGGGGAGTTCATGAGAAGTCAGCACTTGGTAGAGTGTAGTGGGAAGAGTTGACACTATCACCATCACCATCACGGGGAGGGGGCTTGTGTGTTGGGCTTGCGTTGGGAATTGCACCATGCGAAGGGAGCCACGTCCATCTCTTGACTCCAATGGTCATTGCATATGCGTATACACGCTCTTGATAGCAAGCTTCACCATCATTGAGTCGTCTTAGAGAACGCATCGAGTAGTTTGCACCACCTCTTCTCCCTACCTCTCTATCACCACGGCATGCCATTTGTAAATACTGCAAAAGTAATTCTCCCTCACACCCTTGAGGATTTTCATCATTTGCAAATCTCTCTCTCTCTCTCTCTCTCTCTCTCTCTCTCTCTCTCTCTCTCTCTCTCTCTCTCTCTCTCTCTCTCTCTCTCTCTCTCTCTCTCTCTCTGTGCCCGCGTGTAAGTTTGCAGAGTTCATATCATCGTGGTTTGCGTCCTAGCCGCTCAAAGCTAGGTGGTGCCCCGTGTTCACTTTACAGGCTCAAGGCGCGCCATTCGGCCCCCGGCATTTAAGAGGCCGTCAGGGTTCGGGGTTCAGGGTTCGGGGTTCGCTTTGCTCCCGTCACCGCCTTCGGAACAACAGGACCGTCCCATGCCTAGCCCACCACCATCACCACCAGGCAAAGGTACCAATGAAGAAGCAGAGACTGAAAAAGAGAAATATTGTGAGTCCACCCAACGAATAGAATCTACACAAAAAGCTGACCACACCAACGGAGATAAGGAAAAATAAGCCAAGCTAGAACCGGAGCAGCCAGCAGAAGAGACTCAAAATCCGGAGGAAGAATTTGATAAGGAAGCAGATAGAGAAAAAGAGCCTACCACTACACATGAGATGGAGCCCGAGCCAGAGAAGGCAGAAAGGCCGGCAGTTGAAGAGACAATAAGGGTTGAGACCACACCATCTACTTCTACTCAGCCAAAAACTACCGAGGCATAAAAGCCTCAGGATGGCCAAGAAAAAGACCGACCATCCACCTCCACACAAGAACCACCAGCAATTACGACGCAGCAAGAAGCAACACATGAGGCTACAGACAAATCCCAGCTGGAAAGACAGGAGGAGTGGCAGTCAAGTGATGAAGTTATAATACAAGTCAATGAATATGCATGCCAGATGAAGATAATGACGAAGAGACTCCATTCAGCAGCTTTGAACCGCAGCACAAAGGCCAAGGAATTAGAAATGGTGATCGACGCTCTTCAAGGAGAGCTCAAAGATAGGATGATTATCATCACTGATCTCCAAAAGCAAGTGCAATAGCTAAAGGCAGAAGCGGAACAACATCAGATAGCCAGGGATAAACAACAAAAAGAAAAAGAGGAGTTAGGTGACCTCCTCACCAAATTATCTGATGCCTGCAAGGTAAAAGACGAGAAACTGACAGAAGTCACGAATGAACTTCTTACGACCTCTCTGTCAGCTCAGAAAATTTAGGTGCAGTTAGATGTGCTTCCCTGCAATATTCTGAACAAAGAATCAATGATCAGGCCATTTTCTTACGGCAAATCAGAGAAAACCCAGCCATGGCCTCGATCAAGGGAGCTGATGAAGTGTACAAGGCACTTGAAAAGAAAAACAAGGACTTAGAACTAGAATTAAAGCTTGAACAGTCATAGCGCAGAGACCCGGCACTGATGCAGGTTCAAAGAGAGGAGGAGCTCCTAAAGGAGATAGTAGAACTCAAGCGGATAAATCATCTCCTCAGAGATGGAAAGCTAGACACGAAAGAAGCGGTAGGCACTTCAGAGCTGCCACAAATAGACATTCCCTCGGTCTGGTTTTCTGAGTTTGAGACGCAGTCTACAACAGAGCCGAATGGTGATGAAGATTTTTAGATTCACATCAAAAATGCAGATACAGTGCCAATGGTCTAGCTATGAAAAGCTGAAGAAGACGCACTGAAGGAGAAGATCACCTTAGAGGTGGATGAGCAGTGGAACGTCGCTATGGATTGGGAGTTGAGAGTTTTACACTCTGTCAACGTCACTCAACTCACTCCCAATCAAATCAACGCTCAATGGCACCAACTAGCCCTGCCGTACCCTCTCATCAAAGTAGAACTTTTACAGGCAAAAGAAAGGTTGTACAAGGATATGCAAGAAGACGACGCAGATAACGACCACCGAAAGTGGCGATTAAGCTGGATGCACAAGAATCCGAGATACCTGATTCTGTTCACAAGAGCACCTGTAGCCTTACAAAGAGATCCAACGTTTTGTCCTGTAACTAGAGTACGGACATGGCAAGCACATGAAGCACTGCAGAAGAAAAGGCCAACTTGGCTCAACGTCCCCAGGGTGCTAGCTAACGGGCACCATGTCATTCTTCAAGAGTCTGCCGGATCTCTCCTGTGCAATGTTATATAAGATCTATAGGATGCTACTCACATGCATACAAGTTTTCAATGAGCCTGAGCAGACAAGATCCTGATGGCTCTCATTCTTGGAAGGAAACAAAGGCTTATGTTACGATCTGAGTGGGAAACCTTCAGAAGAAATCCTTTACGGATTCTATGCTAGATGCATGTTCCTCCCCTCGCATAATATGCTAGCCTTTGAAGAAGCATTCTACACTGGATTCTTCACCCAGCAAACAAAGATATTTGCACCGGTGATAAGCAACCTCACATCCAAGTTTGTAGGCTACTCAGCGGTGGAACTAAAGAATCAAGTAACCATGCAATTTCTGCAAGTGCCTGACAAAGAATGAAGAATCAGATACCAAAAGGCATTGGAAGAACTTAAAGACCGCCTCACCCGCCATCAACCCGAAGACTACTCCAGCCCATAAAGCTGTGTCAAGGGACGACACAGGCGAGGAGAGGGGGAATGTTAGAAACAAGCTAATGCGGACACCATTTTTCGGAGTTCTCCTTGTAAAATAATTATTATTTTGATAAATCAGGAATATTGTAACTCCCATTTTCTTGATAAACTTTGTAATTAATGAGCCGGGGCTACAAGCTTCCAGATTATATCAGTCAGTCAATTCTGTGCTTTGATAGAGCTCCAGATTATTAGTTTTGACCACCCAAAAACCTCGACTAAGGTATAAAAGCTAATTTTTGTAAGTTTTTTATAAGTTTTTGGATAAGAAATACATAGCGTGAGCTAACAGCGCTCACTTCTCTCCTTCTCGTTCTTCCTACTCCCTCTCCGGTTGTCACATTGTGATTGCATTTTCTGCATTGCAACCGTAGGTAAGAGCTCTACGCATTGACGTAAGCCATTCACAGTATTCGTAGCTTTTGATGTCGCCGCCCCGCAGCCTAATTTTATCATAACTAAGAATTTACATGTTCAAATAAAAAACTAAGCATAGGCAGGTATTGGGGCATCATTGCTAAGCATTAAGATGCATTCTGGGTCGAAAATGACTAGGTCAAAAATCCATTGCTGTTAATAATCGTGATTTTGGAACTTGACCTAAAGTGGGATTTGAGGCCATAGGCATGTGTGCTTAGGTCTTATAAACTTGTCCTAGAAGTTTCGTTATGTTTGGATGTCATTTGATGCTGTAACAGATGTGATTTGCTTGCCGATGAGGGATTGGCTTTTGGTGATTGCAGTCACTTGAGTGTAGCCCGAGTTAGATGCAAGTTGTAAGTTGTTTTCCAAGAGATTGACAACCTCTTGTAGCCTCTATGCACTAGTCGATTCTTCGTCCCATGGTTTCACAAATTAATCGTGGTTCCCGCTAATACTACAATAAGATAGGATGGTAAGGTTAGACATGTGTCCCACATCTTCCTCAAGTTTATTCTCTTCCACAATCAATAAGGACACTACATCTATAAACGATAATGTTCTCTCAAAGCTGGATGTTAGTTTGTAATTGTTTGTACTCAGGTGCCAAACCTCATAGACAGACTTCTTCTTTATCATCATCATTGACTATAACACCAATAGATGCAAGTGACTCACATATGTTCTTTATCTTCAACGAATAGTCATTCAAAGACAAGCTTTTCTTATGAACAATATTCAGCTCTATCTTCAATTGCAGCTTCCTTGCCTTTGTGTTGGTCACATCCAATCATAGCAAAGTGTCCCAAGCCTCCTTAGGAGATTTAAATCCTGTATATGCCCAATCATAGAGTCCTGGACACTAACAGAAAGCCAATACATGACCTTTTGAGCGCCCTGGTTCCAATCTTTAAATGTCTTAATTTGTGCAGCATTTGCACCTTCCTCTGGCACTAGTTGTGCTACCTCATTCTCTCCACTAATGTAGTCCCAATAACCTTTTCCCATAAGGAAATTTGTCATTTGGAACTTCCAAGCATGGAAGTTGTTCTTGTCCAGCTTCTCACTAACAACCTGGGTTACGCCCATCATTGTTGGACGACATGTTTCCAACCCTTCACACAGTCTTCGAGCAGCCTGCTAAAAATAATCGGTTACCATGAGCCCACAACATGCGTACATACACCTGTTTCGCTATACTAAACAATGTCTATGCACACTACAACCAAACCAAAACTTTTTGCATCATCTATATGAAGATCTGCAAAATTTTGAACCTTAGTGATTTTGCATGCGAGCACACTCTAACTCCAAAACGGGGGTCGAAACACGTCCGAAATGAAAATTTGGTTGCACATTCTCAAGATATAAGGTCTACAAACCATAAGGGAAAATACAACATAAAAGAGGGAAACTAGTACAACGGTTTAGTATAAAGGTTTGTTTTGTTTGTCTAGTATAAAGGTTGATTTCCTAATTGTTTGTTTTGTGGTTGTTGGTTTCCTGATTGTTGGTTTCCTGTTTTCTGGTCTCCATCAGTGAGAGGTGAGAGTAGGGAGGAGGAGACGTGAGAGAGAGAGAGAGAGAGAGAGAGAGAGAGAGAGAGAGAGAGAGAGGAGAGATAATTCAAACTCACAAACTTATAAAAGACTTTAAAAACTCACTTTGATATTTATAGGGCCCAACTTTTTAAGAAATTACAATTTATCATTAATGTGCTCCAAAAAGTGGAAATTACAATTGTTATTGTTTAAGAAGCCACGCGTGCCCTACTCTTTGTCAATTTCTCCTCCACACCGATGCTCTCTTACGTGCATTAGACCCATGGTATCCTTGCATTCATCGAACACTCACCACTTTTACAATATGGCACCTAAGAGACAGGTTTCCGCATGCCCTTTGCTTCTTTATACGAGTAATACAAAATAGAACCAATTGAACATCTCATGAAACGCGTTGCTGTGGATCTTGCCACCACCATGCTGAGTGCTCTTAGAATAGGTATCCTTTTCCTGATAGTGTGACCTTTCCATCCCTTGATTTCTCGAGAGAGAAGTATGGACCATGGACGAACAAGATATGCATGTAATGTGTGATATGGTTTTCACCCCATGTAGCGACTATTAGCTCTGTGCATTTATTAATAGACACCTTGAATGATTTTATCTCATCTTCACTAAGGTGTGGTTTCTCAAGAAGTCTCACCATCTCTTTGCATGCTTCCCACACACGTGCTCTCTTCAACCCTACTATTGCCTCATTGCCAAGGTAGGTTGTTATGTCACACACCTACTTCCATATCCGAAAAGGAGTATGTCTTTGAACCTCACCATAGTTTGAAATGTCTTGCCTTTGCCCCACCCATACATATCTTATCAGGGTTATCCTGTGTGGTTGTTGGGTTTTTGCGGTCCTATGAGAGGGTTACTGCAGCGGAGTGAAGCCCCACTGATGAAAAACTCATTTCAAGCATGCGAATGCAATTCTCTCGTCGTGACTCTGGCTCCATGTTTCATGCATAATTTATATGGAGCATTAGCAACTTGTCCAAAATTCTATGTCTCAAATGCAAGGAACACACATGCATTCGGTTAAGGGGAATTGAAAGAATGGGATGCCAATCTGGACCCTCCTCTGCACAAGATGGTGGATTGCTTTCGTCGCAAGTGATGATGCCATTAAACCACACGTTCCCCCCACTTGCCTTTTGATTATCGTTCGGGCTCTTAGCCCCTGCTTTCTTGCGGAATTTTGATCTTCTAACCCCTGTGCCCTTCCCTAGTGCATCCTTAGGCATCTTTGCATGACAACAAAAAATGCATGGAAATAAAGTATTCGCATTGCCCTTAGTGCCCAACATGCTTTTAGGATCTTCACGTTTCCACCAAGGTGACACTCTATTTCAATGTCGTCAATGCCAAGGACATTGAGGAGTTTTCCATTGCATTGTTGATCTATTGCCTCTTGAGTACTTGAACGGTTGAAATACAACCTCAAATTGTCACAGCCCTCATGTGGGAGTGCCCATGCCGCCTCCTGTCAAGCGACTCGGCCGTCTCTTCACATTCTAACCCCTTTCCCACCAGTGCCCTGCTCATTAGTGTGAGGCTCGTGTGCTCCACCCTATGGCCTTTGACAACCTGACATTCATCTAATTTTAACACAAATTTAGCTTTTCCACTTGTCTCCTTTGTTGTGATATCCTAATATTGGATTATAGTTTCTTGCAGGGCTTCTACTTCAACATAAACATTGTTGAACCTGTTGTAAACAAAACTCTTTGAGGACATTGGCATGTTGTTATCCACCCACTTGTACTCACCTAGTAGGGTTGAAACATCGTTGTTTGCGGTTTTTCTTGCCATATCCATACTATATGGGGTTGGTAACATTAATTGAGCCATTTCCTTGTTGTGTATACACCTTATTATGCATGTATACAATGCTTTCTACCCCTTATCATTGATCTTGACCGAGTCGCACACTAGAAGCAAGTTGCAAGGGGGAATAATAATTTTAAAATCCTTTAGTAGTAGTTTCTAAAGGTATTGTCGCAATGTAGCATGTGCGGGATCAGAGATCATATTCAGAATGTCTTTGTCATCAACCATGTGCCCAAGTATAGACACCTTCACCGACTCCTTGGTACTGTTGCAACCTAAAATTTCTTCCTCACATTCGTTGTAAAAAGAAAATAGAAAAGGAGTCAATTACTAAATTCTACTAACAAATTACACTCTTACAACCTCGATTTACCTTGTTTGGCACACACGTCTCTTATGAGCGCCTCCAAGTTTAACAAGGAGCCCCATAGCCATGCACTTTTGTTGTCTCGTTTTGAATCCCATAGGAAGGTGAGTAAAGTGGTCAACATGCCATTTAATATTTTGAGTGGAATATCAAAGACACATGTAATTTCCTACAACCCGATCGATGCTTTCTTTATCGTGGTCAAGCTTCACCTTCTGCTCTAAACGTGCTTTCCTTCATTTTTCTATTTACACAATGAATTGCTCCTTTGCAATAAAGGATCATTCTCAAAGTTGTTCCTTTTTAGCTAAGCTTGTAATTTGTAGCATGTCTAGTTTTTTTTGAATTCTATTGCATGTCAAGATCTCTTGCAAGTATAAAGTGTAAATCCGTGGTAGCTGTCACCCAAAAAGCGTAAGAGTTGTGTGATGTTGCAAAATGGTGGAGATGCACCTGTCTGAGGATCAAGGGAGTAAATTACTTCATTCCTCCAACAGTCAATGGATGTCCTCCTTGTAATCGTAGCATGTCCATTAGAATAAACACACTGTCTCAATTTACTTTGCAAATTTGAACTCCTTTTCCAAATTAACATGTAATCTCAACTTCGAAGGCTTTTTGGTGATGTCTCGCATAGCCATTGTATCTAGAGATGGAGATGGAGATGGAGATGCACGTGTAGCTGGAGATGGAGATGGAGATAGAGGTGGAGTTGAAGATGGAGGTGGAGGTGGAGATGTCAATGGAGATGGAGATGGAGCTTGCAAGGTGTTTGAGGACAGATCAAACGGGCACCCAATTGGTCGGACGCGTAGCCGAACACCACATTTGTACTCTATTAGTTTTCTGAGCTAGTGTGGTAATACTCTGTGTAAATCCTAATTATAGAGTAGTGGATCAATTCCCTGAGTTGTAATGCTGTCATGATATTTGTAAAGGTCCATGTGAGTCGGCCATTGGCCATTTAGAATGCCCTAGGTATAAATGTCAATAACCTTAATGTGAAAGGAGGCTTATCTTTAGAGAAGAAAAGAGATTTGATGTACGTACGCTCAAGCTACAAGCTTCTCCAACTTGTAATCATCGCAGTTAATGATTGGGTAATCCATTTTCAATTTTGAAACTTGCATTGTATTCCTCTCTCTTTGCTCTTTCAATTAAGTGTAAGCATTGTCAGTTTTTCTTTGATTCACGACTACGCATCTGTGAGCCTTAATTGCAAATTTGAGTGCTTAAATCACTATTTTTAGTCATTTTGACCATAGGACAGTGTGGTCTTAGACCATAGGGAGACCTTTTTGGATAGTTCTGTTGTAGTTTTCAGGACCTTTTTCATGATGGATCGTGGTTTTGGTACCTTGTTGGATTGAGACCAGACTTGGTAGGATAGTGCCCCTATGTGTCCTAGACCTCCTCCTAAAGTTTTGTTGCATTTCGAGTCTGTTCGAGTGCTGAAATGGAGCCAACGTTAGTGAGTCGCCATGACGAACATCTGCAACATAGTTTTTTGGTACTAACAGAATGTCAATACTCAGAGAAGTGACTCGAATGGGGCACGGAGACTCTTTGAGATCGTCAATCTCAAGAAGTGAACCTTAACAAGCAAACACACTAGCTAAACAAGAAAACCAACACTCAAAGATCAAGGAAATCTACCTATGTCCTTTGTCACAGCTCTAGGTCATCATAACATTTTGACACTCTAACGGACTCGAAATATAAGGAAACTTTCGGAGGAGGTCTAGGACATCTAGAGGCACTACCCTAGAAAGTTTGGTTGCAATCTGACAAGGTATTTCTAGGGATTTCTAAATGGCCAGTGGCTGGCTCACACTGACCTTTACAAATGTCATGACAACATTACAACTCACGGAATTGACCTGCTACTCTGGAATCAGGATTTACATAGAGTATCACTACACTAGCTCGGAAAACTAATAGAGTACAGATGTGGTGTCCGGCTACGTGTCCAACCAAGTGGGTGCCCGTTCGATCTATCCTCAAACACAAGGATGAGCAGGTATGCAACAATGCATATAGTAGAGAGAGAAAGAGTTATGGTGAGCTATTACAAAAGAGAGAGAGAGGGTGGAGAGAGTGAGGGAGGTAGAGGAGCTTCAGATCTGCAAGCTATGGCTTCTAGAGAGGGAAAAAGAAGCAGGGATTTATTATTTACGTGATTACTCAAAAGTTTTACGTGATCACAAAATGTTAATTAACGTTAACAACCATATAAATTGATCTTTTTCCAAATTGGTTTCTTTCCCCTTCATCCAATAGTTTAAATGCATGACTTTGTCAATGTTAATAAAAGATTAACCTTGCCAACTTGATGTTCACTCTAATTATGTCATTTTGAGTGATTACGTGAATTTTAAATCCCTGAAAAGAAACCTAAACCCAAGCATAATCCTCCAACTCTATTTAGAGAGAGGATGTAGAGAGAGAAAGGCATTTGAAGCACCTTCAAAAGGAAGAGGAAAAAGTAACAAAAATTTTCAAATTCAAAAGTGGGGGAGTGGTGTGTGGGGCTGCACTAACACCACAAAAGATGAGAGGATTTGATGACTATATATGATTGAGACGTATTTTCTTTTTAGAAGAAATGCAAATATGTATTTTCATGCCTATGCCATTAGCTTGGTTAAACCTTCATTAGCATTTTAAGCACTTCACTAAGTGTGTAATTTGAAGGACAAAAGAAGATCCCAAACAAGTGCTAATGCCTTGAATGAATACAGATAGAGTAACATTACCCTTTTAAGAAAAATGTGTTATTGTTCCAATCAATCATGAGTTTAAACTTAAGAAACCACTTCATGCCTAAACTTACATCACACCTTGCAAGGTTATAGACATCACACCTTGATATATCTACATTCTTGAGAGATAGAGGCATCCATGTCTTCAAAATACCCCTGCATTAGAACAATGGGAATAGAAGGGGGAATGTTTTTTGGCGAGCATTTTTTTACGAGTGCTTTTTTGGAGTAGAATCCAAAAAACATTCTTTTCTTCTCTCCTCATTTTTTCCTCTCTCCTTGACTTTATTTTCTCTATTGATCCTCTCTCTCTCTCTATCCATCTCTCTCTCTATCCATCTCTCTCTCTCTCTCTCTCTCTCTCTCTCTCTCTCTCTCTCTCTCTCTCTCTCTCTTTGATTTTTTCCCTTGGCAAACACACCTAGATCAAACATTGTCGTCACCATTTCTTTTGCTCCATTTTTCTTTCTCCTGATCTTCCATCGATCGTGACACCTCTCTCTCTCTCTCTCTCTCTCTCTCTCTCTCTCTCTCTCTCTCTCTCTCTCTCTCTCTCTCTCTCTAAGGGAGACAAAAGATGAATATCCATTACTAATAGATAACCTTACATTTATGTTTCTTGGAGTACATGCAACAATACTTTATATGGGATTTGTAGGAGTGCTAGAAATTATAGGTAAGAGATGATTCACCACGCGCCCTAGCTACACCTTATATCTCTCATCATCCTCCTCTGTGATGATTCCAACTCTTTTCTAGCAAGAGATTGAAAATTACCCCTTCTCAATCAAGTTCAGCAAACGAGTGCAAGTTGAGTTTCGTGTGGTATCAATAAAGTTGGTACACCTCTAATGTTTCCTTGTGAGCCTCCCTAAACCGTTTGGCTCCATATGTTGCCCCTCCATTGGGGATGACATGGGTAGACTTGATGCTATTCTCAAGATCGTGAGATATTATAGCAAGATAGAAGATCTCTTAAGGATATATGTTGAATGCACCTCTAATTTTGCCTTGTGAGCCTCCCTAAACCATTTGGCTCCATATGTTGCCCCTCCATTGGGTATGACATGGGCAGACTTGATGCTATTCTCAAGATCGTGAGATATTATAGCAAGATAGAAGAGCTCTTAAGGATAGTTGTTGAATGCTTACACAAAATAATTGAAGGCACTATCAATTTTATAGCATTTGGGAGATTATTAATTTATTATTCATTACTTTCTTACTGATCAATGACACCTCAATATCCTCATATCCTATTGCACATTCTCTCTCTCTCTCTCTCTCTCTCTCTCTCGCAAACACACACACACACACACACACAAGGAGAAGTATACACCTAAATCATTTTACATCAAAATTAATGCTAACAAAAAGAGAGAAAAAATGATTTATAAACCAAGATAAACCAAAACATCTTTTCCAAAGGTCCAATACCTACCTAATCCATATCAACTTTGTCAACTTCAATACATGACAAAAAATGTGTCACAAATCTATCCAATCATGGGGCTTTACTTTAATTTTGGATATGTGCGTTCATGGCTAAGAGCATTGTAGACATCTACTTTGCTTAGCACATGTTGATTTATGAACATGTTTTCATTTTGGCTCAATCCATGGACTCTCAAGAAATGAAGTACAAGTGCTTACAAGCCAAATAAGATTTTTTTTCTTGGCCCTCTTGTCGGTGAAATCAGGGCATGTGCAGTAGGGCTCATCCTTGATGTGCATCTTATGCACCCCCACATGTATGTCTACTGCTACTAACCTCATCGTTTTTAATATTCCCTTTGAATCAAATCTAGCTTCCCTTGTTGTGCCTCATCGGGGCCTTTGCATAGAGGGTCGCATTCAAGTTATCAAACACCTAGCATTCTCAACCTTGAGAGACTCTTGGTGGCTCTTATTCACATCCCTCTCTACAAAGATTGACTCAAATACAAGTTCATGACCTGAAATGAAATAGAAGTAAGCAGAACATCAAAATAAATACATAGTGAGACATGGATTGCTCCCATTTAGATAAATAAGCTCGGGTTTTGGTTTGCTCGAGAATTTTTTCCCAAGCAATCGTAAGACTTTATACAAGTGGATCTTGTAACTTTTTCTTGATTGTGAAATTGTAGACGACCAATCTATGCTTTCAAATGATGGAAGGAGCAATGGGTTTAGCCAACCCCAATTAAAACATGATTTTGGTTTGAAGTATTTCACGTTGGGAAAAAATACAACATTAATTTGCAAGAATTCTGTGTGATTTTGTCTTATACATTTGCTCACTTACAAATAAATGGCACAATCAAACACCTGATTATGCTCTCTAGCGTTTAACTCTATTCGAATAAAACCTGTTTGCAAGATAACAATGTACTACATTGTATCTATTATTCCAAAAGCAACCAAGGAAAACCTTACTTACAATTTGCTCCATATCTTAGACAAGTAGGAGTGGATCTTTGGAGCGTCAAGACTAGATGCTGAAAGGCATAGTGTATTAGTATCTCTACAACAAAAAAACTAAGTTGAACACCTTAAACTCTTTCATTTACCTCTTGAAGGTTTCCACAAATTCATAATTAGTGCTTTGTTTCTTCCTCCTTGTTTGTTCTAGCACAACACCTTTTTTAGTTGGTGTTGATGGCCGATTTTTGAAAATCAAAGAAAAAAAAAATTCCTTTGCTGGAGCCTTGGCGACACTATTGGAAGGCTCGGCACCGCCTAGTAAACCTCACGACACCTCTACGAGCATGGAAACCCCCCCCCCCCCCTTTGATTAGCCGTCCTTATCACCTCAGGCCCCCGCTTGTCTATACACCAGCCTAGCCGGCCGGCCTCGGTTTCAGATACCCCTTCTCTCTTTCCCCCGTAGTTTATTCCCCACCCCGGCGGGCATCAGGTGAAATAACCCCCCCCCCCCCCCCCTCTCTCTCTCATTTTGCCTACATACCTCTCTCTAATATTCTCTCTCTCTCATCCACACCCCCCCCCCCTTACTGGCCACCCTCGGCCAGGCACAAGCCTCGGGCACTCACCACGACCCCCTCCCTCGCTTTCTTTCTCGCGCTCCCTCCGTGTCGAGCCGCATGTGAACTCCCGCTCTCCCGTATTCTTACACTAACCCTCTCCCTCTTTCACACTCTTTCCCCCCCCCTCTTCCCCACCCGCTCGCCTCACCCCCCCCTTGGCCCGCTATCCCCACCCTCTTTCACCCCCCACACCATTGACTTCCCCCCCTCCTCTCATCCTTGAGACACCATGCAAAACAAATAATAGGACAACCCCCCCTCACACACTCTTCCCCCCCCATGGTGGGCACCCGCCGTATGGATTCCCTCTCTCTCTCCCCACTCACACCCTCATCCCCTTCTCTCTCTCTCTCTTCCATTTCAGCGCAAGAAGCCAGGGCCCAATGCTCTCCTACACCACACACTCATCCTCACCCTCTCCCTCATCCTCTCCCTCACTCACCACCCCAATCCTCTCCCTCTCTCGCGCTCTGTTTCGACAGCAGCCCGCCTGCCATATCTCTCCCTCTCCCTCTTGGACTGTACAGGCGCAGTGCACGTTTCCCTCTCTCTCTCAATACACACACACACACACCATCCCCCCCACCCCCAAGCACGCGCAGCTTCCGCTGGCTGCCAAACACAGAGAAAAAAATATTTAAAATAACATATATATAATATATACATTATGTAGATAAGCCCCCGTTTCCACCGCATGCTTTTGCACACACGCGCAAATACACACACACGCACTCACACACACACATCCATCCACATGCACAAACGTACACACACACACACGCGCGCGCATATATGCACTACAAATACAAAGAAAACAAAGGACTCCACGACTACGACGACCACGAAAAAGGAGGAGGACCCAATCACGCGTTGCCAACAACAAAAAGAAGAAATGCGCCGAAGGCATGCACCGGCCGACCCTGAAAAGAAGTACGCTTTACACAGACGCACCGGCAACACACCATTCGCCGGCAACATGCAACCACGACGCCAATTCCAATAATTTATAGGTTATTTTCATCATTTATTCAGTTTTCACCCGAGCCATTATAAAATTCCCATTTGTTTGTAAATATCCTCTCTCTAGGTGATGGTCACAAAGGCCCACCTAGAGATTCTCATCTTTTAATAACCTCCCAAAACAAAGCAAGGGTCAACCACACCAGGCCCACCACTTGCTTTATCTCCCCGATTAAGCTTACCCTAATCACACTGGGATTATCATAATCCAAGCAGCCAACACCTATAAATTGGCACTGAGAGGTCACTATCGCGGGGGGGGGGGGGGGGGGGGGGGCAATCCATGAGAAGTTAGCACTTGGTAGAGTGTAGTGGGAAGAGTTGACACTATCACCATCACGGGGAGGGGGCTTGTGTGTTGGGTTTGCCTTGGGAATTGCACCATGCGAAGGGAGCCACATCCACCTCTTGACTCCAATGGTCGATGCATACACGTACACACGCTTTTGATAGCAAGCTTCACAATCAATGAGTCGTCTTAGAGAACGCACCAAGTAGTTTGCACCACCTCCTCTCCCTATCTCTCTACCACCACGGCGTGCCATTTGTAAATACTGCAGAAATAAATCTCCCTCTCATCCCCAAGGGTTTTCATCATTTGCAAATCTCTCTCTCTCTCTCTCTCTCTCTCTCTCTCTCTCTCTCTCTCTCTCTCTCTCTCTCTCTCTCTCTCTCTCTCTCTCTCTCTGTGTGCCCGCGTGTAAGTTTGCGGTGTGCATATCATCGTGGTTTGCGTCCTAGCCGCTCAAAGCTAGGTGGTGCCCCCCTGTTTGCTTTACCGTGATAGGCTCGAGGCGTGCCATTCAGCCCCCGGTGTTTTAGAGGCCGTCAAGGTTTGGGGTCCGCTTTGCTCCCATCATTTGGTGCCCCCACGGAGGAGGGCTTTCTAAGACCCTTCAGTTTACAATGCTGAAAGTGACGCCAACTATCCATCATGGACGAATGGCTGATGGAATTTTCTAACTGGAGGACGAAAGAAGAGGAGACGAAGAAGGCACTAGCCGTCTTCATTGAGGCGCTACTACCAGGCTGTAGTGTCGTCAGCATTCAAGAGTAAATTCTCCATCTTGTGTTGCTCGTTCTAACCATAAAGTGAGAGCATCAGGTGGGAGGTCGATGAAGTGCCATCACTGTTGCCAACCAAGGCACACTGTCAATGAGTTCCAGCAACGAAGGCAGCGAAAGGGCTGAAATCATCTACATTGACATTCATCACGAAGAAGTCATCCACATCAAGGAAGGGAAGAAAACGGTGAGGCCTCTTTTCCCTAAAGAAACGGTTAGCCTAAAGGGGCTGCTCGAGCCAAAGGTAAGGAGAAGATAAGCTAGTCTAGAAACACATGACCCCGAAGGGAGAAGCATTTGGCCAAGCAAGTGCTTCAAGCTCAGAAATCCGGGTTGTACCCAGCTTGCCAAAGAGGAAGTCATCCGAAGCTAAGCAGCGGAAGGTCGCCTACCGATTTGCATGACGCATGCGAGTGCTACCAATACACTTCGACTATCCGGAAGAAGAAGTGGTAAGAAGATTGCCATGTCCTAGAGAAGAGTGGTTCGGCTACTGCTCTCGCTGTTTTGGAAAGCGAGTGGAGGATCTTCCTCCTCTCCCTGTACAACTTATCCTGAAGAAGCTTTCTACCACGGGAGAAACCCAGTGGGTTGGAGACGAGTTGCAACTAAATGGAGTAGAATTCATGCAACACGCCGACTACGGAAATTACCTGCAATTGCTTTTAGCCAAGAGGCTAGGAGTGGTCAGACGCGTCACCATCACCCCGTACGTACTGAGCAACGAAGGAAAGGTAGAGCCCATGAAAGGCGATGACCTCTTGTGGATGTGCCAACTCATCAACTCTTGCATGGTAAGAGTATAAGTAGGTATTCCACCGTGCTTGCACGGTAAGAGTATAAGTAGGCATGTATCTCGACAAGCAAGTGCTTCAAGCTCAGAAAGCCGGGTTGTACCCAGCTTGCCAAAGAGGAAGGCATGCGACGCTAAGCCATGGAAGGTCGCCTACCGATTTGCATGACGCTCGTGTACTCCCATTAATTTCCGCTACTCTCAAATTAAATAGGCCAATTCCATTATAGAGAGAGAGAGAGAGAGAGATAAAGAGTGATATATATATATATATATATATATATATAGAGAGAGAGAGAGAGAGAGAGAGAGAGAGAGAGAGAGAAACAGATAGGAAAATAGAGAGAGAGAGAGAGAGAGATAGGGAAGTAGAGAGAGAGAGAGAGAGAGAGAGAGAGAGAGAGATAGGAAATAGAGAAAGAGAAAGAGATGGATATATATATATATATATATACAGAGAGAGAGAGAGAGAGAGAGAGAGAGAGAGAGAGAGAAAGAGAGATAGGGTACGTAGAGAGAGAGAGAGAGAGAGAGAGAGAGAGAGATAGGAAAATAGAGAGAGTGAGAGAGAAAGAGAAAGAGAGATAGCAAGAGTGAGAGAGAGAGAGAGAGAGAGAGAGAAAGAGAGATAGCGAGAGCGAGATCGAGAGAGAAAGAAAGAGAGATAGGGTACGTAGAGAGAGAGAGAGAGAGAGAGAGAGATAGATAGATAGATAGATAGATAGTTCTATTATCGCCCTAGGAGGTCAAATATGACCTATGGGACCAAATGAACATGTCACGTGGTGTGAGTGGAGTTCATAAGTGACTCTCAATGCTCAAAAATGGCTGAAATGAGCGTCGCAATAGAGAGTCCACATCGTGGTTGGGAGAGGAAGGTATGTAGGGAGAGATCATGGCTGAATATATGGGGAAAAGAGGACCTAATGTGGTCAAAAGCTGAGCACTCAAGTAGTGTGTGGTACTCACTCTCTCGCACTTGACGAGGGCATAAGGTGCAAAGTCGATGACACTCCTCGCCAGTGCCCCAACGTCCTGTCTCGCAATGTAGAGAATGGGAGCTAAGACGAATGGAGGCAATGGTGCGGATCGCACTCAACGGGATGGGCTCAAGGATGTAGGAATGGGTTCGGTTACCTCGTTCCGAGAAGAAGAGAGATTTGTAGTTTGGGGCAACGTGTGTGGTGTAATGGCTGAAGCGAGAACCTCCGGATTTCTCCCAAGCCGTGATACATTGGCGTTGTAAGAAGGCCTCATTAACTTGGGAGTCGATCGACGCATCCTTGACCAAGTGACATGCATCCCATCTTCCAAACCATTTCTTGATATCAAGCATCCACCCCGAACTTAGTATTTTGCTCTTGCATGTCTTTTGAACCATTTGACTTGCTTCATATGCGATTCTAGGAAGTCGATGCAAAGGGCTACGTTGTGTCTTACGCATGTACTCCACAACCCTTTGCATGCCCAAGACCTCAATGGGAAGCAATCCGGACTCAAGAAGTAAGAGCGTGTAGGGTGTTTGTGTCTTGACTTGGAGAAAGTTGGTGAGAAAACGCTTTTGGACATTCTCAAACTTTTTCCAAGTAGACTTCCCGATGCTTCCACCCCACACCTCCACTCCATAAAGAAGCACCGGTGTCACCAATGTGTCAAAGAGGTACTTTTTGAGAGCCCAACATTTGATCTCTCCTGCATTGCACATGTTCTCAAATGCATAATAGGCCCTCTTTCCGGCTTCCAAGCAACGCATTGCACAATCCTTCCATTTATGATTGGATGGAACCTCAAGGCCAAGGTACTTGAAGTGATCTACCACTTCAAGTTTCTCATTGTTATATACAATGCATGGATTTTCATCATTGAGGGTCTTTACAAGCATAACCTTGGTTTTGGATCCATTCACGATCAGCCCGCTATGTAGGCAAAAGCGTTCCAAGACACTCATAAGCTTTTGTGTATCTTCTAAGGTATGTGCCAAGAGCACTACATCATCGGCATAAAGCAAAAGCATGATCACCGCATTTCCAATCTTAACCTCTTCTATGCCTTCTTGCTGCATAAATTCAAGAACCATGCATTCCAATTCATCAATGAGTAGCCCAAAGAGGGTTGGGGAAAGTGGGCATCCTTGTTTGACACCAATAGTGCTTGCAAAAAATTCTGAAATTCCATCTCCCATACGTAATCGACATATCACTTTTTGGTAGATGCGAAAGACTGCATGCATAAATTCTCTCGGTACTTGAAGGCTTTGCATACGTCTCCAAAGATTTCCTCGCGGTACCATGTCAAAAGCTTTCTTGAAATCCACAAAGCAACAATACAACTTTTTTCCTTTCAATCGAGACGCTTCCATAAGAACTCGAAGAGTGACAAGGTGATCAATAGTGCTATGATGCTTTCGAAAACCTGCTTGGCCAAGTGCACGTTTGCCATTCTTTTCAGCCCATTCACTTATCTTCATCTCCATGATACATCCAAATAACTTTGCCATTAAAGAACCAACCATTATAGTGCGATAGTTGTTCACATTGTTTACATCTCCTCCTTTGTGCAAAGGTTTGATCCAATTTGCACTCAAATCATGAGGCATGCCATACTGAAGTGCAAGGTTAAACATATCGCATATCCAATATCGTGTTTTCTTGCTTGTCCATTTAATCATTTCAGCCTTGACATCTTGAAGGTCACCTGCCTTACGAGTAGCAAGTTTCTCAAGTGCGCGGCATACATCTTCAATGGTAAAGAAGGGAGACATAAACGAAAGGGAGCTACAACACTCCATCTTATCAACATTGGGTTGCTCATAGAGATTCTTACAATGCATATACATATCCTCAAGAGTCAAGTCACCAAAGCTCTCAACGCGCTTGCCTTTTAGATTTTGCCAAAACTTGCCACATGCATGTGCTTTCTCTTGTGCTAAAAGAAGTTGTTTTTCGACTTCCCACCTTCTCCTCTTCTTTTGAACAAGTGCTTTGTATGTGTGTGAACATTCCAAGTAAACTTCCTTGTCTTTGATTGCATCCAATCTTAGCAAGTGTTTTTGGGCTTGACTACATTCCATGTCAAACCATTTCTTCTTGGTGCTACCCTTCTTAGACCTTTTGCAAGACATGTGTTTCACCGAAAAGCATTCCTTCGCACAAGAGAAAATTACTTCTTTGAAAACTTTCCACTTGCATTCTAATGTTGGGCTCTCTTGATGCTCTATCATGCTTAACATTTGGTCCACCATATCAGCATATATAAGTGCTCGTTTGAAGTCTAGACGTAGGTACAAATGATTCACATCATGATTGGAGGCTACATGCTCGGGCCGTTTACCACACTTGAGGTCAATACATAACATCCTATGATCCGATTCCGGATTCCATTCACCAAGTGTAAAGCTTTGTATGCATTCTAGAGTGGCTTCCGAGAGAGAGAGAGAGAGAGAGAGAGAGAGAGAGAGAGAGAGAGAGAGAGAGAGAGAGAAATAGAGAGATAGAGAGTGATATATATATATATATAAAGAGAGAGAGAGAGAGAGAGAGAATTAACTAGAGATAGCTACATGGATGGATAGAGAGAGAGAGAGAGATAGTAGGAGATAGAGAAAGTCGGCGTGAAAGAGTTAGGTTGGCTGACCAATTGTGTGAAAAGGACAGAAACTCTCTCTATCTCTCTCTCTCCCTCTAGAAGAAACTATGGAAGTAAAAGAGGCAAAGGAGTTTTGCTCGCTACATGCATTGTCATGTACAAGTGGGAGAGCACATATGTGTTTATCCATATAGGATTTGACCAATAAAGACGAGATTTTGATCCGGTGGTCCTGATCTCCGTAGACCTCTGGACCAAGGTGTACGGAGATCGGGCAAGGCTAGAGAATGCGAGGTAGTTTACATTGTGAGTATATATATTGAAACAATATTCATAATCATTGTAGATGGCAACATCATCAACTAACATGGAGAAAAATATTGCATGCTTGTGCACGCTCTGCAAGTATCAAATCCTGCGCAAGCGTAGGATATGTAATGAGCATGTGCACAAGTACAGAGAGTTTGCTAGAGAAATCGTAAAGAATCTACGATACGACTCCTACGGAACAGGCATTGATTTTCACGACATAATACCTACATCTAAGATAGAGAGAGAAAAAGGATTATGCGTGAAGGTCCGACCAATATAGAGCCAAGGATGGAAGCAGAAAAGGGCTTACAGACAGAAGACGACGGCATGGAGGAGATGCTGGATGACTTCTTTAGACAAGCGAGGAGAACGCTAACGAAGCAACACCAAAAGCCGTACGCCTATCTACTGAAGACATGTTGAGGAAGTTGACACGTCAACCAATCTATGAAGGCACCAAAATATCTATTCTTCATAATTGTCTAACGTTTTTCAATCTGCAGTCAATGTACCAGTGGTCAGATGCAAGCGTCACGGCTTTGTTTAGGTATGTAACTTACAAAAGAGATTTTCAATTGCAACGGTGACGTGCTTGGGGAGCTTTTTAATTTAATGTGGCTTAAACAAGTTGTTGCGGGAGCAACTTCTCATAGCTATCAATGAAATGCTCCCCTCCAGGCCAGACGCAAAGTGACTATTGACCTTAGCTGGCTTGGACTACAACAAGATTCATGCATGTCCAAATGATTGCATTCTTTTTCGCAATGAATTCGCAGATTGTTTGTCGTGTCCTAAGTGTCGAGCAATGCGCTACAAACAAGATGCGGTTGGCGAGACAGTGTCAGCTTAAGTGTTGCTGTATTTCCCTATTATTCCAAGGATAAAAAGCATGTTTCATTGTGATTCCATTGCAAAGTTGATGCGGTGGCATTCTACGAATAGATCCACTCACGCAAAATTTAGGGTGCCCGCTGATTCAAAGACTTGGAGACACATTGAAGATACCTGGCCACATTTTAAGAGTGAACCACGCAATTTGCGTTTGGGCATGGCAGTGGATGGAGTCAATCCATTTGGCTTGAGAAGCTCATCATGGAGCACTTGGCCTATGTGCCTTATCATTACAACCTCCCGCCATGGCTTGCCATCAAGAAGGGTCATTTGATATTAGGCTTGATTATACCTGGTAAGTTCAAGGCAAAAAACATAGATGTTTATCTAGCTCCACTAGTTGACGAGCTCTATGAGTTATGGCATGGGATCGACATAGCATATGCGGTTGAACCAGCAGGACAACAACATGCAAGGATCCATGGACTTCTTATGTGGACTATGCATGATTGGCTAGGATACGGTGAAACTTCTGGTAATGGTTCTTGATTTACAAAATTCTCTCTACTCGCAAGCACTTTGCCTTGGCCTGATGAATCATGCTTTAATATATGCAAAGCTTACAACTTCGGGATACAATGCATGTCCAATTTGCGGGCCGTCTTTGGATGTGCGCTATTCCGCCTCGCTTCGAAAGACAATTTATCAAGGCCATCACCGTTATCTTCTAGACTTGCACGAAGGTCAGCTTGGTCGCGTCGAATGTCGTCCTATGCATGTACAAGAGTGGCGTTGCCGATGGGAGCAACATGAGGGGCAACCTGTTCCAGGAATGAAGCGTTTGTCAGTTCTCCATATATTGCCGTACTGGGGTGATCTACTAATTAACCATTTTCTGGATCCAATGCTATATTCAAGAATGTGGGAGAGCTCCTCTAGAAGACAATCATGGGAATGAAAGACAATCGAGCTTCACGAGAGGATTTGCAGTCAATTAGAAAGATGCCAGAGCTGTGGCCTTTCACCAATGCAGCTGGCCAAACAAAGCTTCCAAGAGCGCCATGGGTATTGCTAAAAAGCGAGGAACAACAAGTCAAAAGGGTGATTTCAGAGTTCAGGACGCCAATAGGATATATGCGATATCTCAAGATAGCATTCACCCGTGACGAGCAACTCTCAGGACTAAAATAGCACGACTGGCATAAGCTCTTGCAATTTATTCTTCCAATTGCGATCAAGGGGTGTTTAACGGAGGAAGTGCAGTCCTACATATACAAGATTTCAGAGCTAGTACGGTGGATCTCTTCCAAGGAGATACGAGAGGAATCCATTGCAGTCACAAGGGCTAACTTCATTGAGGCAGTTTGCATGATTGAGAAGTATCTACCCACGAGTTGTCTAACTATCCAAATGCACTTGCTCATCCATGTAGTAGATGAGGTTGCAGTGGCAGGTACAGTCCACAGCCGTTGGATGTTCTTTCTAGAGCGGTTCATGAAAACACTTAAGGGTTTTGTTTGCCAAAAAGTGCGTCCAGAGGGGAGCATGCACTATAACATATGCGCGGTCTTATCGCTCACATTACCGCAAAAAAACAAACAAACTTGAAATATAAAAATTCTCGTATGCGGAAAATACTGTGGCAAAGTTTGCGATGATGGTCTAGCGGTAACTGCCGCGGTAATGGCTACGGCAATATTTCCGCGAACATTACCACACCTTTTGTTGCACAAATACCCGCAAACATTACCGCGACAGAGTTATCGCGAGCATTACCGCGGCGGGATTTATTATAAAAAAACAGATGACCGTTTGGATTGTCCTTTGCAGAACCATCCAAAAGGTCATCTATTTTTTTATTTATTTTAGTTATTTTACAAAATTATTATTGATTACAACAAAATATCACAATTGGACAATACATTGAGCCAAAAAAAGATTGATAATTTCATTTACATAAGTGGAATTACAATTGGGAGAGGTATTGAGCCAAAAAATGATAGGTATTGCATTTACATAAAGGGCAAAAAAAGCCCGCGTGTACAAAATAGAGTATGGTCATGTGGGATAGGGCAAATGGGGCCCGCATATACAAAATAGAGGATGCTCAATCCTTGTTAGCCAAATACACCTATTGCTTCACCTTGTTGAGGAGATTGCCATTTGTGGGGGTGTTCACTCTAGATGGATGCTCTTCTTGCAGAGATTCTTGAAGACTTTAAAGGATTTTGTTAGATTGAGGTCACAACCGGAGGTATGCAAAATAAATACAATATAGATAGCATTTATACGCTATGGAGTTACTAATAAAAATATGTGGTTTTAATGTTTTCAGGCGAGCATGGCAGAAGGTTGGGTGGTGCAAGAGGCATTTGTGTATGTCTCACAGTATCTCATCACAGTGAATCCATCATTGCCTCGTCTGTGGAGTGAAGAAGAGAATCCTAGGAAGCACTCAACCATTCCCAGTGGAAAAGGCTCACTCTTGGTCATGGATAGAGAGTTTCATGCCATAGTCAACAACTACTCTTTACTCAATGCCACTATCATGGCCAAATGGGTCAATATGTACTTGGAAGCCCGCGCAGCTAGAGAAAGGGATAGAGATGCATGGAAGAGGTCCCATGGAGGTAGACGTGCACCTTCTTTTCCTAAAGAGCTTGCAAAATATCCTGACTTGATTCAAGTAGAGTGGATCCATAATGCCATGACCAATGCCAAAGCACAAGGAGAACAAATAAGCCCTAAAGAATGGGAGTATGCGCGAGGATGCTTGCGCAAGGTGAGTGTGTATATGTTATGTATGCATGTATGAAAATCACTTAATGAAATGCGATGTAACCTCTTATGCATTGTGATTGTAGGGTATCATTTTCAACTCCATTTGGTCCGAAGGCCGACATTTTCGCACCCGCAAGATAGATGAGCGTCGGACCACTAATGATTGTGGCGTGATGGGAAACTTTGACACAACAATAGATGAGGTCAGATATTGTGGTACTATAGAGAGAATAATCAAAGTGGATTTTAGATCTTTTCACAAATTCCTCTTTGAGTGTCGATGGTTTGCGGGTGAGGTCAAAAGACATGAAAATGGGCTCATTATGGTGGATTCCACCCAATTCCATCGGGGAAAAACTGACAACCTGGTGTATCCTAGTAGTTGCGAGCAAGTAATTTAGGCTATATACAATTAACTTAAATTAAAAATTTAAGTTATGTATATCAGCTTATTCTTAGTGTGTGACGTACAGGTCTTTTATGTGCCATGTATATATCAAAGAAGACTTTGGTATGTCATTCCAGTCACGCCACGGGGTAGATCTATCTTTGTAGAGACGGACATTGAGCCAGTAATTGATCCCATCATACCATCACCACAAGATGCAAAGGAAGATGTAGTAGAAGTTGAAGAAGGTCAGCCAAGCCTTGCAAATAGTCATCTTGAGGAGGAGGAAGAGGGAGAAAGCGATGATGATTCTACAGGAGGTGATGGAGAGGAGGAAGAATCTCTAAATTTTTTTATTGATTTGAATACTATGGGTCTAAATATGGATCCTAGTGCTTGTAGAGATCTTATACAAGATGAGAATTAATAAAACTCTCCATTCTTTCACGTGGTGTAGTATATGATTAATTTGCAAATGTTTCGTTATGTGCTTATGAATAGTACTTGTAATGGTTTTGTTGTGAGTTCAATGATTTATGTATAGAATTTTTAGAGTGAAAGAGAGATTAAGTGAAGTGACCAAGCATTCTGGAGAGTGTAGGAGTTGTATTGGATTTAAATGGAAACCCGCGGGAGAGGGAGGGGGAAGGGGGTCCAGCCTGTCTTAGCGGTAATGTGAGCGGCAATATTTGCAGTAAAGTGCCGCTTCAACATCAAAAGGATTCTCTCTCCTCATTTTGAATTCCTCTCTCTTGTTTTGCGGTAATGGCCCGCGATAAACACCACGATCTCTCATAGTGATGGCAGAAGGATGTCTGGTGCAAGAGTCTCTTGTCTTGACGACCGAATTTGTATCCGTTTCTGAACCAGAAATGCTTCGACTATGGAGCGATGAGGAGGATGCAATATTGGTGGGAGAGGAGCCTCAGGGGCAAGGGGTGCCGAAGAAAAGGAATGACGCCATGCGAGAAAAGATCATGAAGTTCTGGATACTAAATTCAGAGCCGATGCAAAAATGGCTTGAAAGGTAGGAAGAAGAGAAAGAGAGACGCAATAGGGAGCGACACGATTTCAGGCGAAGCCGAGCGACTAGAGGCTTACCCTTGCCAGACTATCTCGCTCCTCTACCTGAATTCCCTACAATAGCATGGTTGGACAAGATAGTGAGAGCAGCTCGACAGATCGGAGAACCCATATCTCTAGAAGAGGAAGAGCTGGCTATTGGATGTGACTGGAGGTATCATACATACATGGCATTGTGGTCGCATGGAAAGCATTTCAAAACACAACAAATTGACAGCATAAGAAACACGTTTGACAGTGCGGTAATGGTTAGTTTCATGCAAAAGAGCAGGGCCAGTGCCAGAGACACGAATGAGAGCACTAGCAATCTGGATTACTATGGTCTGGTGTCAGATATCTTGAAAGTTATCTTCAGACGGTTTGAGATGTTTTTGTTGGATGTGAAATGGTTCAAGGTGATTACTTCTGGTCGCAATGCAACGTTACGTAGAGATGGAAACAAGCTTGTGCAGATAGATTCTACAAAGGTTTGGACAGATGCGAACGACACGTTTGCTCTCCCCGAACATTGCGAGCAAGTGGTCTTTGTACCAGACCCTCGAGAGCGAGAATGGTGGTTTGTGGTTCAGGTTGCTCCAAGAAATAAATAAGTATTTGAAGGGCACAAGCTCTTGGAGGAAAGTTGGACAGATGACACAAATACTACTGTGACATTAGATGAGATGGACGAAGGTATGGCAGAGAAAGCTGATAGATATACGAGGGATGATGCAGAGGAGGCAGATATGACACTTGTAGATGAAGATGCAATGGATGAAGACAATCTGCCAGAACAAGTTGGGGTAGAGTTATGTCTGCAATTCGAGATAGACGATGATATGGTGCAAGATCTTATCGATGATGTCTCACTAGTCGAGGCCTGTAAGTGTTTGTGTGAAGACGTTGATTTAAAATTAAGCTTAAAGTTAATTTAAACAAAGGTATTCTGACGCTTTCTTTTACTTTCTTTGTGCAGGACTTTAGGATGGCAGACCAGTATCCAGATCCTGCTTCTATGAGTGCAGATGCATTTATGGGCTTCGTCACACTGATGACGCCTAGTCATATGGCTTCTGCATCTCAGTACTGGGTAGCCAGAGGCACAGGTACTATGCCTCCGGACCTCACACCCGAGGTGTTGGCACAGGTACTATGCCTCCGGACCTCACACCCGAGGGTCCAACACCTATGGGAGGGACATATATGGGGGGGACACCTATGGGGGGGGGGGGACACCTATGGAGGGGGGGGTGCCCATGGGTACGACGCCTACGAGGTCTCTCATCACGGCCGCTTCGACACCTAGGGATACGGCAGAGACGGGTACATCCTCATCTCCGCAGCACAGGCGTACTCGCCGATCTCGGCGATCGTCAGGTGGAGGTGGTGGTTGCTGTGGAGGAGGGTCCACAGATGCTTCGACCCCTCCTCGCTCACGACCCCCGTCCTACCCAGGCACACTTCTCGACACACCGCTTAGCACACCTTGGACACCTTGGGGGCACACGATCCTAGTGCCTCCAAGCTCTATATTGTACGAGAAGATGGTTCTGTTGACATGGATAGAGTCCGGACTGAGATGGGACTGAGATGAGATAGCAGGTCTACGAAAGCGGTTACATGGGGACGACAATGTCATTGACCAACAGGTTTTGGTTGATTACATTGAACCTCCTACCTTACCGCATGAACCTGAACGTGTTCTTGATTATCATGAGTTGCGTACACGTCATCACGTACGACAACAAACCTTAATCAAGTGGAAAGACCGATCTGACGAAGGTGCCACTTGGGAAAACATTAGTGTTCTTAAGAAGAAGTTTCCCACTTTTGTTTTCGAGGACGAAAACTCTTCTTAAGGGGGGAGTAATGTCAGGACTCCGACAAAGCCAGACTAGATAAGGCAGGGCCGGACCAGGCGGTGTGGAACGGGGAGTCCAACTAGGGCAAAGGGCCAGGGGCATGCCTATATAAAGGGTAGTTGGGTGGTGGACTCTCAGGCTCTAGTCACCCCTGTCTTACATAGCAACACCAAACTAAGCTTAACAAGCAGGGCATCGTTTGATAAAACTAACGACACCTCTAGCCCAGTGGTAGAGCTGATACTAAAAGAAACACCAAACTAACCTAAAAGCAAGGGCATCATTCAATGCAACTAATGACACCTCCAACCCAATGATAGGGTTGATGCCGATAGCAACACCGAAATTAGCCTAAAAAGCAAGATATCATTCGATGAATCTAACGACACCCCCAGCCCAATGGTAGTGTTGATGCCGAAAGAGACACCAAACTAACCTAAAAAGCAAGGGCATCATTCAATGAATCTAACGACACCTCTAGTCCAGTAGTAGGACTGATGTTGAAAGAAGCATTGAACTAGCCTATCAGCAGGTACATCACCAATAAAACACAGAAAGCAGTCTATTAGCTTGTACAACAACACTCCCAGTCCAATACTAGAACTGATGCCAAAAACAAGGTTAATAGAAATACCTATAAATTGAACGTAACCAATTATGTTCAACAACGACACTTCCGATCCAAAATAGAACCGATGCCGAAGTGAACACAATCGACACGTTATTAGACAGTACTGGCTGGTCTAGCGTTTTACAACGACACTTCCGGTCCAATATTAGGACTGACTCCGATGTGAAAAGCAAGATCAGCTTACTTTTAAAACTACAAAAAATAGTTATTAAAAAAAAATCAGTTTAAAAACAAAATAGTAAAAGAGTACTAAAATTTATACCGCAGTTTTCTTTGTTCCTTGTGAGGACACCTGTGCAAATCTAAATTCACAGGATAGAATTGTGAGGAGAATGGGGCCCCTAGGGGCCCTATTTATAGGTACCCTGGCAGCCTGTGGGGCTAGAAGCGGGACTGTCAGGGCCGCAGCCCTCCGGGTATTTGAGGTATCCTGACGGGCAGAAAGATATCCCGGCGGGCAAATCTCACCGAGCCTCCCGGTCTTCTTCAAGTCACCATGCCAATTTTTGTGAATATGACGACTTGTGAATTGAGAATTTTGTTAATTAATAGCGTGATTACAAAGAAAAAACGCATGATCACATGAATTTGAAATCCTTGCGGGCCATCAACCAAGGCAATACCAAGCACCCTATCAGTCTCTGGCATTCACCACAATATTCTTATTCATTGCAATCCAAGTAATGACATTCTAGATAGGAAACCCATCAGGAACTTTACATGCTTTCATAAAACATCATGTATAACATACATACCAACCAGAACACTGCCAAGCATAATTTTCGGCGTACATATCCATTTAATCATTGCAAGTATCCATAGATTCTAATTAGAATAGTATCAAGCATAGCTTTAAGTGCATCAACATTAATCTTCCCTGCTCATGGATGTCTATGACTACATTGAAAACTAATCCGGCCATAAGTAGAGCACTAGAAGCCCGATTTTGAGCACTGTAAAACACATGTTGTAGCCCTTTCCGAGCACTAGCAATCAAAACCCTGCTAAGCTTGATTCAACTTTCTTGGCCTATATTTTGAGGCAAGTCTAGACATCAATAGAACCGACCCCTGAAAATTATTGTAATGGACATATCTTCCTTGACATCTGGACTCCAATTGGCAAGTCATAAAGACATGCATAAAGAGCGTGTCAAGCACTACACTTTTGGACTATAGAATCATATCTTGACAGAATCACTACATCTCTGTCTGTAGGCAGTAACCTCATTTGATGACCTCAAAACCTGCAATTAGCATACATTTCAGTCAACTTGATGTCAACACAGATTCTCTCATAATCATAAGATTGGCAAAACATGAAAATACATGCATATGCTTGTCTTTCATTTTGTGCTGGCAAAGCGACGCGACAGTCAGCAGGTTCAGACTACACACATCTTGCACAATAAAGAGGGGGTGTCCTTAGGGCGGGTTCACACTATACGCACCCATAACATGAGCAGGCGCGAGGTCCCAGCTCTTCAGTTCACACCACGCTGGATACATTAGCGACACCAAACGAGCAAGTGACTAGATCTAATGCTTCTACAAGCTTGAGGTTTCACGATCAAGGCCTCGTCCGCAAGCATGAGAGAGAGAGAGAGAGAGAGAGAGAGAGAGAGAGAGAGAGAAGAAAACCATTTTCTTGGTCATGTCTGACATTCGAGATTTGGCATACATTTGGGATTTATGCCAAAATCTTGCCAAGATATACAATAGAAATATGCAATTTTTAAACTTGAAATTCAAGCTTCCACCAATTTACAACCGCTTTCTTTTAAAACAACAAGGAAATTTACACAAAAAATAGGGATATGTGAGCACTGAATTGGGACCCCTTCACAAAATTTGAAGGCCCATCGCTTCAATGAGCCTTCAAAGTGAACAAGCCAAAATTTGGTATATGCCTTTGGGTGCAAGGTGTCCACTTAATAATTAGCTACACGCGGGTCACACGTGGCTCAAGAAGGGGCATCTGTATGAACACCAGGGAAGCCGAAATGCGGTCAAGCTGATGGTGAAGCCTTGCCATGGAGCTTTGCAGATGGTCTACCAGCACGCTTGTGGAGCCCCTAGGTCTTGCACATCCTTTCTTGCTTGCTCTGTGGGGGGAACATGTAGCAAAGACTCATAGATGTGATGCAAAGAGGCATCCAATGTGCCCATCTCAGGGAGACTAGTAGCACCACATGTCTCTTGTTGGGATGCATTCAGCTCTTTCTGAAGTCGAGCATGCACGGCAAGAAGGGCAGACCCCCAGACTGGCCGTCCTGATAAGTGCAAAGGGTTTGCCATGGAATTAGAGGATGACCTGCCTGCTGGAGAGGAAAGGGCAGTTGAGAGAAGTCTGAGAAAGAAGAGGGTACAGATCTCGCCTCCGTAGAGAGCAGCCAGGGAAGCACCTGCCTTCAAATCCTCAAAATTCACCGGCAGGGGAGGGGTAGGAAGCCTCTGCCACATCCTTCTAAGCATGGAACTGCAAGCTTTAAGCCTCTTTGTCGAAAACTGTAGGGCGGCGGCTTTGGATTGCTCATCTCCTTTGTGCATCCATGTTTGAGAGCTTGGTGAGAAGCCTTCACATGAGCATGCGCCCCAGCTAGGGTCTCTCTGAGCAGGCAGCAAACATCTAGCATTTTCACGCTGTCGTGCATGCAATGCTGAAGTATCTTCCGATCCAAGCATGATGCATGTGCAGTGTGGGTGTGCAGAGTTTGCTTCGTGGATTCTTGAGTGGCAATGACAACATCCAAAGCCCGACACATCCAAGAAAGGCTCAGTAGGCGATCCGCTGATGAATTTGATGAAGAGTTACAACAATCATCAGCAGAAGTGTTGGTGAGTTTTTCCAGCATCTCTGTGAGATCTGTTTGAAACTGGTGCAAAGCTGGCGAGGGCCCTGTTGTAAAAGAGTCTGTATCTGCATCAAACACACGGGCATGGCGGTGCCCCAGCCGACGCCCACGAAGATAAGAGAGTAAGCGAGAGGAAACCTTGCAGGAGCTCATGGAAACCATGTTGTCGACAGGCAGCGGCATATTGAGCAGAGTACTGCAAGAGGGAGAATGAGTTACAGATCTGGCTATGGGAGCTCATGGGATAGGTGGGACAGTTATAGAGCACTTGGAAACGTGGGATTCCATTGTAAAATCGCCAATATGCAACTGGCCATGGTGGCTCTTTTGGCAGACAAGCATGGCTGGCAACCCCTGCAGTATGCCCTTCTCCCCCCCCCCCCCCCCCCCCCCCCCCCTCTCTCTCTCTCCCCACGCCCGGACACACACACACAGACATTAAAAGAGAGGGGCAAGCTTACCTGCATGAGCCAAAACAGCAGACACAGGGCACGTTTGAGCTTCAAATTAAGCCTTTGAGCGCGCGAGGTTCCAGACTTGGCCCTGCGCCCATGCCATCTACTATGACTGCGGTCATTGCGTAAGCGCTTTGCTCGAAAAAAACATTTTTCCAAAACCTCGCTATGCATACTTCCATGCTATGCCATGATTACTTTGCAAGAGCAATTCAATGTACTAGTCAACTCACAGATGCTCATGAGCGTAACTAATGGTATGATTGCATTGCAGAATCAAACCGCAAACAACACAACACCGCGGGCTAGCCACAATCGAGCATTGAGAATGATGACTAGCTCTCACTTGTCGTGTAGATTTCCCTTGTTAAGAAATCCCCAGTTGTAATTCTCAAATCTAAAATTAATTTTGGCATAATTACGGGTGGCCTCACCTTCTTGTAACTATAAGAATCAAGGTGGAGAAAATGGTTCACACACCGCCCAAGGTGCATGTGTGTCCATCTTCATAAATCCGCCTTGGGCACCCACTTTACACATCAAGGCTGCCCAATAAATAGCGACACAAATCTCCAAAGCGAACCACACAACCAAGGGGTTGGGCAACATGGGGACTTAACATTGAACCAAGTGCAACCTTTAAAGGAATGGAAGGCACGTCGTCAAACACCAGTTCAATTAGTGCCATCCAAGAGCCACATCCCTTTGCAAGCTAAAACAACTAGTTTGCAACTTGAATACAATACATTCCATGAAGCTTTCCAATATAAAATCAAATGATCGTGAAGAACACACCTCACAACATAACTATGAAAGCCACACCAAGATCCAACACGAACGCTATTTCAAACAATGTACCAATGACCATAGTGGGATTCTAACACAATGGATTTCATTACAATGCTCTGAACAAGGGATACACTTACTCCTTACTAGCTCATCTTCAGTTTTATTAGCCCGAATCGTTGTGGATATCTTCAAGATTCCTCCCATTCTCCAGAATCTAGAGTAAAGTTTTTCATGCAGGATGCAAAACATTGATTCAAATTGTTGACATCACCCCTATAATAGTCATTCTCCATTTTCCATCATACCCGTGGCTCGTCGATATCTGCCACTTGACCCTTATAATATAAAAAGAGAAGGTACACTGCCTGCTGACTTGAGTCGTCCCTAAGTCCCTTCCACATCGTCGCCCTAGAGCTAGCAAGTGCCGCTCTTTAGATGATTGCACATTAAATGTTGCCACATAACACCCCTTCCCCCTCCTATGGGCATTTTTCGACACGAAGAAAGACTCCCTTAATTAGGGAGCCACAGATGAAGGGCTCAAAATGAGAACAAAATGGCCTCTGAAAGCGTGCACATCTCCCGCTCTACAATGTAGCCACAATTTCTATGTTGGGAGCATCGCTTGCAATGCTTAATGTCCATTTTGTCTATGGCTAGTCAGACACTCACTTTAGTAACATTTTTGGTAAAATAGATTTCCATCCTATTGACTTTGTTTGTTGATATGCTCACTATTTTATCATGTTCGTATTTCACACTACCATGCTTCTAAGGGAGCAAATTCTTCGAAGTGGCAATGAAATGCTGCTCACCCAAGGAGATGCCAAGAAGCTTCACACATTGATGCTCATGGATGACAATAGGATCGATGCTTGTCATGTAATGACTACATCCTCTTCTATAACTGGTATGTGCACATGCAAGAATGCCCAAAGTGTGGTGTTAAGGAATTCATGGATGATCTTCGATTCTACGTGAGTCAGTGCCTATGAAGGTCCTCTAGCACTTCCCCATTATAAAATACAAAATAAAATCAAGAGAAACTTAATTGTGGAGCTAATGGCATGACATGCTTTCAATAGGTCCACTCACAATGTCTTGTGAACGCTATCTGCCTACAATATAGCATGGAAATGTATTGAAGCCAAGTGGATCTCTTTCAAGCCAAATGTATACGACTTAGCTTGGCAATGGATAGAGTGAACTCGTGTGGGCTTCAAAGTTCATCTTGGAGTACATGGGTCCTATTTCCCTTTTGAACTACAACCTTGGGAAGCTCCACCAAAAAGGCACCAGTCGTACAGAATCTATGGACCCTCTTTGAAAAAATTCACATGTGTTGGACGTGTCATAAGAAGAAAAAAAATTTGGAGCACAAGCAAATTTGGACCTTTGTAGAGGACAATTATGTCAAGATGTGCAACAACAACTGCACACAAGAGACTAGAAGAAGATGCTGACAAAAAATGGAGGTACAACAACACTAGGCATGAAGTGGCTATCCAATTCCATGACCTACCATACTGGGTAATATTTTCATTAATCATTTTCTTGACCCTATGCATATTTTCAAGAGTGTGGTAAACTTATTGTGTAAGACAATGGTTGGCAAAAAGGAGAGCTAGGGAAGGTCACATGTGAGACTTACATTGGAACATAAAAACCCCCTATCCAATAGCTCACCTAGTTGGCACTCTAGTTTTTCTTCATTAGCCTTATTTAAACAATATGGAATATTATTCACCGGCTTTGTTTCATTTCCCAAGGTCCATGTCATGATCCTCAAGTCGCTTGGAAGAAAGTGTAGGTGAGAATCATGCTAGAGAAACAAATGCTTAAAATCATTAAAAGAACTCCCATCATTTCAACTTGAGCTCCTCGATGTAGCTCTCTCTTTGCTTGAAAGTGGGAGTCAAGAGGGACAAAGGGAACTCAAATCTGGGACTTGTTTGGGGTCTTCTTGGGCCCTTTAATTCACCCTAAGCTTAATGAGAGTGTTTAAGTAGTGGAGCAAATTGCAATAGGAGGAAGCCATATGGGGAAAAATGTTGGGTTTGTCAACCCCTAATTTCTAGGGGTCAAACTTGGAGTGTAGGGGGTCTACTTTTTATTCTAAATACTGCTGGCTGGAGTAAATGGGCCACCCTCAAAAAGTGGGCTAGCCCCAAAAACACCCCCTCATCATTAATTTGACACTCAAGTCTAGTGTTCCCTCCCTCCACTCACTGCTTCTCTTTCTAATTACTGCTACCTGGAGTAAATGGGCCACCCTCAAAAAGTGGGCTAGCCCCAAAACCGTCCCCTCATCATTAATTTGACATTCAAGTCTAATCTTCCCTCCCTCCACTCACTCCTTCTCTCTCTACATACCAAATCTCACTCCTCTCTCTAGAACCAAAAATCTCGATTTTCACTCTCTCTCCTATTGAAAGAGTACCTTTATGGCCTCCTCTCTCTCCAATCTACCTTCCCCTTCTCTCCCAAGCCTAGTTTTGAGTTTTGACTCCTTTTTTGCTATGGAGAGCTTGTAGTACAATGCATTTTCCTCTTTCTAGAGGTCTTCCTCTCATGCTTTCACCCACTCTCCACTCTCATCTTAAGGGCTCACATACATCTTGTAGAGATTAGTAGCTTCAGTTGCCCAAGATTAGGGTTTAGGGACCTTTAATTTGCAAAGCTTTAGGGTTAGAGAGCTTCTGCTAAAAGGATTTAGGCTTTAGGCTTTAGGAACCTTTAACTTGCAAATATTTAGGGATAAGGGAGCTTCAATTTTCATAGTGCAAGAAGCTTGGATAGCATGAGTCGTAGACCTCATTCAAGGGTAGACTCATTCTGTTGCAGCAGTGAGCAAGACAAGAATGGCCATTGGATAACCACAGCCTTTGTGAGAGGCATGTGGGTGACAATACGGCCAAGCACAAAGGGAGCCCACAAAGTCTCTCGTCGATTCATTGAATTGAAGTCCATCATTGGAAGGGTCATGTATTGAAGATGAAGCAGGCAGCCGATGGAAGCAAGCAAGTGAAGATACAACACGTCTACATAGCTTCTCAACTACAAATCAATGACGTTGATCACAAGCGCTTTTTGTTGAAATTATGATTGCAGAGAAACGCACACAGCTTGGAGAAGACGAAGGAAGCTCAAGGCACACAATAGAGAGTGTGTTACTTAGTGTGCAATGGAAAGATAGATAGCACTAGAGTGATGGGCGTATATACAATGCTCAGGGGGGAAAACCTCCTAAAGAGGGAAAAAATGCCCCAGCGGTCCTAGTGTGTTCACACACATCACTACCACATGTATATGGTAACAAATCCCCCCTGGAGCGATGCAGTGAACGAGAGCTGGCACATGAGTAAAGGGAAGTGCCATGCCTTGAGGACATGATCAGTCCACAAAGGGGAGTAAGCCCAAAGCTTTGTGAAAAGCTTCAAGATTCTCGCGAGACAATGCCTTTGTGAAAAGATCTGCAAGGTTGTCCTGTGTTGGCACATAAGCCAAGCTGACCTCTCCTGCTGAGAGCCTCTCCGTGATATAGTGGTAATGCACTTGAATGTGCTTTGTGCGAGCATGAAAAATTGGGTTCCTCGCAACTGCCAATACGCTCTTACTGTCAGTGTAGATAGTGTTGGTAGTGTCCTGTCCAACACCCAAATCAGCCATAAGGCATCTGAGCCATACGCACTTAACCATAGCTGTGAAGACTGCCCTGTACTCAGCCTCACAACTCGAAGTGGCCATAGTAGGTTGCTTCTTGCTCAACCACGATATACATGAACTGCTAAGCATGAAACAAAAACCACTTGTGGACACTCGCGTGTCAAAACAACCAGCCCAATCTGAGTCCAAAAAAGCATGTAAGTCTGGCGGCAATGATCCCCCCTTGGGATAAAACAAGCCAAGATATAAAGTGCCACTAAGGTAGCGGAAAATCCTCTTGATAGCCTGCCAATGCTTAGACCCTGGGCTATCCATGGATAAATCTGTTGACCTGTGAGACTGCAAACTGAATATCCGGCATTGTGTTGCATACATAAATGAGGCAGCCAACATCAGTTTGATAAAGAGTGACATCAGCAGGATCGCCAACATCATGTATACTCAACTTCAAACATGTTTCCATGGGAGTGGCAAAAGGTTTGCAATCCTCAAGTCCAAACTTACATAGCAATGTCTCTATGTAACTTTTCTGACACAAGGCAATACCACCATCACACTGCTTAAACTGTATACACAAGTAATGATGCAACAGCCCCAAATCTTTCATCTTGAAAGTAGCATTCAAATCAGCCTTAAATTCAGCAATATGTCTCTCATTTGGTCCAGTGATCAGCAAATCATCGACATAAAGAACCACAATGAGAAGTACATCACCCTCACACTTTACATACAATGTGCTTTCTGTTGGACTGTTACAAAAGCCTCGTTTGACCAAATGAGTGTCAGCTTTCTCATACCAAGCACAAGGAGATTGCTTCAACCCATACAAAGCCTTCTTACATCTGCACACTTTGTCCTCTTGTCCTTTTATGACAAAACCGCGAGGCTGCGTTACATGAACTTCCTCAAATATGTCACCATTCAAGAAAGCAATAACAATGTCTGATTGATGTACATCCCAACCAAAATGAGCTGCCAATGCACATAGAAAATGCACAGTCATTAGGAGAAAGTTGGACTCACTTTTGGGCCTTTCAGTTCTAGAGAGAGAGTGGCGCTCGACCAATGAGGAAGAGGCTAACGTTACGTTGAAAATCGACATTTTGGAGTCAAGCTCTTTTTAAAAAAAGGGAGGAAATTTTATTTTGGTTCATCAAATTGCACAATTTCACGCTTTCAAGGCATAAATGCTGTAAGTCGTACTAACTATGTACCGAGGAATTTCAGAACTTTCATTGAAGACTCTATCTAGTACTTTGTTCCGGCCCAAATATGACTTTGAGTAGCTCTACTTCCCTCTCAAAACTTCTTCCCTTTTTTATATTTGCGCTAATCTTTCTGTGTGTTCATTCTACTGCAAACCATGTCTACCTCTCGAAGGCCTAGCACTACCATTGACTCTGTTAGCATTTTTAACAGTTATACTACAGACGATCAAGCATGGATTCCATCTCGTATAACTATCGGAAGTTGGGTTCTACTGCAAACTAGGAAGAGGAAGAGGAGGCAACGCAATGATTTCGTGGAGGCTTTCAAGGGTCAAGTTAAGGAGTTTAAAGTGTGTGCACAAAGCAAGCGGGTGAAAGAGGTCCTCATACAACATGCTTTCCAGCATGCAGACTTAAGGTTGCAAACATCTCCTCCAAGTTTTCCAAGGCATCGACCCAACTGAAAGTTATTTCAGCATCTCGCTTAGTGCATGATTATATTCGAATATTAAGTGGTGGATATCATCTTTGGCATGTTTCAGATATTTATCCATCGAATAGGACAGATTGGCAACCAGTTGAGAGTATAGTTGGGATTTTTGATGCTTTCCATGCATTTATTGGTGAGCAAATGTACCGAGGAAGACAACACAAGGAACTTGTAGATAATGGAATTTTCTTTTATGATATGTCATATATAGAACCGAGAACTTCCATTGGTTGGGGTCGTGTAGCTCCTTTGTCACTTCCATCCTTTGACAGCAAGGATTGGTCCCTGCCTACTTCGCAAACTAGTGAAAGCTTCAGGAATAAGCTGTTTCAGGATATACAAAAGTCCCTCAAGTATTCAATTGCCACAAAAATAGTTCGACTCGCACTATTTATGCCTCTTGAAGTGTTTGCAGATTTTTTCTTCGATGAGCAAATAAGAACTACTGCAACAATGTTCATTTGCAAGTCTGAGAGCTGTTTGGACTTTTTAGATGATAACTGGGATAGGAAACAATCATAGAACAAAATCTGTATTTTGCAAAAGAAGTCCATAATTTGCAAGTTCATTATAAGCTCTCAAAATTTCTTAGTATCGTTTTACTATATTAGATATCATCTTCTTAGTGGGCAGCTTATTCCACTCGACCAAGATACAGAGAACAGCCTCGCGAACAAACCTTTATCAATGGAGCTCTACTTTCGAGACAGCCTACTTACTGTGATGGAGACAATGTCAAGCACAACTCTGGCACAACTCAGGATAGATCTTACATGTGAAGAACTTCCACTTTTGCCAGAATTGTATGCATTCAGTCTCAACAATAGAAAGGTGCTTACTAAATTGATAAATTTTGATTGTCTTTAATACACTATGACTGAATCTAACTTTTTCTTCTTTTCAGATTCCAAGGCGCAAGGAGAAAACAACATTGTGCAAGGAGTCCATAACAAATACACTTCACTTAATTGCTTCCACCGGAAGCTAGGTCACATACCTTGTGCACGCAAAGAGCTTTGATGTCATGCAAACCATGATGTACTCTTCAAAATGACTAATGCACAGATATTTTTTGGTGCTCAAACAATGTTTCAAAAATGTACATTTTCAATGTTTCAAAACTTTACATATTGTGTTGTATCTGTCAAGAGTAATTTGCTCCCTTTCCCAGCTACTGTCCTCTCCCCCGGCTTGTGCCACTCGTCCCCTGTCCTCTCCCCCGGTTTGTGCCACTCGTCCCTTGCCCTCTGCTCCGGTTGCTACTACCTCTGCCTCTGGTGACGCTGGTCTCGGGCATCCTTTCACGTCGCTCGAAATCATGGGCCTCTTCCATGGCTTCCCATGCTTCTTGCACATGTGAAGCTTCCCGCTGTTCTTGCTCTTGCCGTCGACGTGCAGCCCATTCCTCTACTTCTGCGGCGTCCGCATAATATTGGTTTATTGCTTCTTGCATATTTCGAACTTCTTCTTGAGTCTGATTGTGGCGCTGGGTCATTTCGTTAATGCGAGCCTCTTCGAACTTGTCAGCTCTCGCCGCTTCCTCTCTTGTGCGTCTGTTTACCGAGATTATAATATGCTGGATGGCCATTACAGAAAAATGTCGCACATCGTTGTTGGTGTAGTTATGTAATCGAAGTTCCTGTAGAAGCGTGATACAGACATCTGTTGCTTCATACATACGTTGCAACAAACAATAAAACAGGAGATTACTTACGTTTGGTATATCCATAATTTGACTGACGAGCAACACGGCATTTAAACATGTTCGCCAGCCACAGCTATAGTCATCAGTCTGCGTGGGCACCGTTCGTGCTTGACTACATTTCCTAGATCATGTTCTAACAAAAGATGCTCTACACAACATACAAGTTTTTTCGCGGCACTACATACATAACCACTTGAGTCAGCAACACATTCCAAAGAGACACTACACTGCTTTCCAAATGTACCCAAATGGACCTTACGTTTTTACACGACCGTGAAACACCCTGCTTTGCTTCGAGTTTGCGTAGTAAACAATCTTAGCTTCCATGTCAAATAACATCAGACTCCAATGATCACTACAAAGACACCATCAAAGATGAGGAGAGATTCGCAATGCAAGATGTTTTTTACAAGGCAAGAAAATACTCACGATTGATTGTACGCAGTGACCAGAAAGCGCGCTAGATCAAAGTTGACTCTGCTAAACCAGTTCATCAGACTCAAAAAGGAATATGAGTTGTTCTGCAGATAAGGCGATATCAGCGGATCTATTACGTATACTTTCTCTTGAACCTCAGGGGGTAGAAGCGAGACAGCTTGGATAACATGAACAAAAGGCAAAAATTAGACTTGAATACCAAGTGAGTCAATACCGAGCGAAGGGGGCAGCTATCCAATTCCATACGCCACTGATTCGCTTGGTATTGACCCATGTCTTTAAGGTAGTGAACCATTATAAAGAAAAACTTGGCACTAGCCACAGAGACATGGGTCAATACCGAGCGAGTAGTTCCAAAATTCAATTTCATTACCCACTGTCTCGCTCGGTATTGACCCATGTCTCGGTAGAGACCCATTTAATGAGCATAAGAATTAAAGAGAATGAGAATTACCACAAAGCAACATTGACGACTTCATTTGTTGCGAGCGAGTCGATGAAATTGCGCATGCACATGAAGTCTACTCTATCGAGGTTGGTAATGCAGGCCTCCTCTGACCTTGCAGGCAGCTGTATGTGTGCATGCAGAGGTGCGGAGCTCAACAAAATTCTCAACTCCTCTTCATTCTCCTGGTTGATTTGCTCTAAAATAATTGACTCATCCGATACGTTGGATGTCCCTTCTGACGCAGAGCCTTGCGCTTCCCTTTCTTGAGATGGCTCCCTGGATGCCTCAAGCTCCGGATCATTTTCCTTCAATATTGGTTGCTCCATGGATGCCTTAGGCTCCACCCTTACCTGCTCTTGTCCCTCATCATCCACGATGGGCTGCGGATCCTCCATGACTTGCTCATTTTGGTGTCTAGTTGGATCCTCGATAACTGTCTCTGTTTCTTCCATGACTGCCTCGGGGTCCACTCTGGCTTGCTCTTGGCCCTCTACGGCTATCTCAGCCTGCCCATCTGTGTCGTTTCTCTCGACCCGTGATCGGGTCCTTCTGCTGTTTGTTTCAGCCCTAGACGGCTCTGTCTGTCGTGCACGAGGATGGAGAGGGGGGATGTTGAGAATATCCATGGTTCTACTATCCCGGATTGGTACTAGCTGAAGCAGCCCATCATAGCGAAAACGAAGCCTACGAAGAGTATTAAAATCCTGCGGCATGATAGTGACCCGGTGTGCATGGGCAGCCAGGATATATCCATCGCTGAAGAATTCCACGAGGTAGTCCTCAGCAATTTCTTGAAGGCAGAGGAGTGCACTGCTGGCCCATCGCATGCCAACTCTCCACTGCTCGCAAATCTCCCGCACTACTCGCTGGAAAGGGAGACGTGGAATAGCAGGTTGAACATGTCGTTCTATCCTGCACAGCTCTGTGCGCCTCATATTGGCGTCTTCTTGCTTGAGCATTCAAAGATTCACCTGTTGCCCTCCTAGCGCAGGCCTTAACACGAGGCATCTCTACAAAAGGCAATTCATTTGTCAGCACAAGGGACTTCAGATTTAAGGAAAGGTCGGTACCAAGCGAAAAGATGGATAGGAAAGAGTTTCCTTGCCTTATTCGCTCGGTAGTGACCTCAGAAAATAGTAATGTTAGACATGACTTATATGTTCTGAGGTCACTACCGAGCGAATAGGTGCATAGGAAAGAGTTTGCCTTGCCTTATTCGCTCGGTAGTGACTTCAGAAATAGTAATAGCAGATATCACCTACATTTTCTGGGATCACTACCAGGTGAACAGGTTTGCAGCCCCTGCAAAAAAATACCTTATTCGCTGAGTGGTGACCTCAAAAAGTGTACAAGCAAGCGAACAGGTTTACAAGCAATGTGAAGGAGATCTTAAATCGATGCGGTTCTAACTGTCATGTCGTTCCCTCCGATCACCTCCCCTAATATCGGGGGGATGATACCATTGATTCTCTCTCCCACGTCCACCTCTCATGAAACCTCATGGCAGTACCACCCTCTCATAAAACCTCATGCCCAGGCTCTACTTTTTAGGCTTGTCTGAAAGTCTATTTAAGAAGCAGTTGTTTCAGAACCTCCCTCAGGGTTTTGCAAAACAACTAAAAGAAGCTTAGGATAGTGGTGATGCCTTTCCAAGGTATACTCCCGCAACGCCAGCAACACCGCATTGGGGCCCTCTTCATGAGGTCCCCCCTTGGCCCTCCCCCGATGTTACCTTTAGTGTTCTCGTCCGACACAGCTCGGGAGTGGCTGCTGTCAACACAAGAGTCTATTCTCGAGGTAAGTTGCTGGTAATTCTTTGCTTTCCGCTCCCAATTTCCAAGCTCGTAGTTTGAAGAGCTTACTTGCTAAATGCTCTGTGCAGGATGCTAGCCTGAAGCTGCAGCAAATGCTGATCGTCAGGCAGAGGGTCTCAATCCTTAAAAACTCTCTGGAAGCAAGAAGGCCTGAAGACATGCAGCGATTACTCGCCGAGAATGGCTCTATGGAGGCAATCATTAATTGGCTTCAGGAAATGAAGGATGAAGTGCTTGAGCTAGCCAGTAAATATGAGGAGGCCATTAACTTTGCAAACATGCTTTGCGAAGAGATAAGCTGGCTGTGAACCCTAAACCCTAAACCTTCCGGAAATTAATAGGCCACTCTTTGTAAAGTCTGAAGTGTTTTCTAACTCAAACCCGGTGTTCAGTTGTAATTTTGTTTCTTTCTTATTAAATCAAAAGGCGTATTTTGCAAAAGAAAGCCCTAAATCCGCAACAAGCAGGGGTTACCTTCCCCTTATTTGCTTAATATTGACCTCTGTACTAGCAGACATCACTTAACTTTTCTTTTGGTCAATACCAAGCGAATAGGGCACTTCGGACCAGGTGACCTTACCGTATTCGCTTAGTACTGACCAACCACAGCAAATTAAAGGGCACGGGACCTAAATCAAAAGGCGTATTTGGCAAGGAAAACCCTAAATCCGCAACAAGAAGGGGTTACCTTCCCCTTATTTTCTTAGTATTGACCTCTGTACTAGCAGACATCACTTAACTTTTCTTTTGGTCAGCACCAAGCGAATAGGGCACTTCGGACTAAGTGACCTTACCTTATTCGCTTGGTACTGACCAACTACAGCAAATTATAGCGCACGGGACTGAAATCGAAAGGCGTATTTGGCAAGGAAAACCCTAAATCCGCAACAAGCAAGGGTTACCTTCCCCTTATTTGCTTAGTATCTACCTCTGTACTAGCAGACATCACTAAAATTTTCTTTTGGTCAGTACCAAGCGAATAGGGCTCTTCGGACTAAGTGACCTTACCTTATTCGCTTGGTACTGACCAAAAGTGCGCAGAAGGGTAGTAAGTAGCATACCTCTTCACTGTGTGTAGAGTTCCGCGTCGCTGAAGCACTGCAGAACAAGAGTAAGAGAAGGAGGATGCGCGAGAGTAAGAGGTGATGGAGTTTGCTTACCACGTGGCGTCGATGGGGGTAGAGTTAATTAGAATGATGCACAGTAGAGGACGCAAGAAGAGGTAGAATAGTTGAAACTTGAGATGTTTGGCGGGGGTAATGCCTCAACTTAGAATGCTTACCTCGAGGAGGGTGACAACGTCACTTATGCGTGAGATTGTGGTTGGTAAATCATATTGCATGGGAATCTGAGACCATTTAATACTGGTTGTTCTTGAGAGAGCAGCCCATGTTCCTTTTTGAGTGATCGTTAAGGGTCAGACAGACGCCAATCGCCCTTGCAGTCTCCATCTCCATCTCCATCTCACACCTTCTGCCTGGCTAGCTCTCGTGCCTTTGCCTTTTCTGCGCCCTTCCCTTGGCCAACTCTCGTGATCCTGCGTTTAGAGTCAAACGCCGATCGCCCTTGCATTCGCCATCGCCTTTGCCTTTTCTGCGCCTTTCCCTTTGGCCAGCTCTCGTGATCCTGCGTTTAGGGTCAAACGCTGATCGCCCTTGCATTCGCCATCGCCTTTGCATTTTTTGCACTCTTCCCCTTGCCCAGCTCTCATGATCCTGCGTTGAGTGACCTCCACTGGGTCGAGTCCTTTGCTGCCACGTCGCCATCGCCATCACCCCCCTACTGTTTCTTGCTGTCGGTGGCCTGCGACATCACCATCCAACTCGGCGCCATTGGATATTGCAGAGACAGGTTCTTTCTCCCTGCCTCTCCCCTTCCTGTGTGTTGTTAACTGTGTGCGCACCGAAGCCACTGCGTTACGGTAAAAACGCATGCATGGTTGGAATAATTACTCCTTATGTGGTGACCGTATCGCATTCATGGTTGGAATAATTACTCCTTATGTGAACTATAAATCTATCACTGTCATGCAGCAGTCGTATGTAGCTACCCCTCTTGTAAATTATTTTTTGCTCTTGTAATTTATTAACTCGCACTTATGGTAAAAAAAAAAACATAATATGCTCTTGGCAAGAAAGCCCAAGTATGGAAGCGACTTTGCCTCTCAATTGTGCTCCTAGCTTTGCTATGACGGGCGACACCCACTATATTCTACTCACAGATATCATGCATGAGCTTAATATACGGAAGGACTATTGCCTAGCGGCAATTGCAAATTTTTGTGAGGCAGACATGGGGTTTGTGGACGATGATGCAGTGGACCAATATCTTATTGCTGACACAGCTGTCCGTGACTCACAGTTCACTTTAGGGTCGCAACTGATTAAAGATACGTTCAATGAGGCGAAGTCCGGAGAGGCCGATTTGCCAATAGATGAGCAGTTTGAATTGACAACAAAACAACTCGTCTTGGAAAACATGGGTAGACACGTGGCACCAGAAGATCATGTAATGAATAGTCAGTCTATTCACTTATGGGGGAGGTCGATGCTGGAAATGGACGAGAATCAGATGGTAACTTTTGTCAAGCATTCATATAGTATTAGAGATGGCCGAGTGATAAAATATCATGAACAATTTTTTTTGCTGCCAGGTGCTAGTGTATGACGATAGTTTCCTTAGAAGAGCGGGAGGCTCATGCCAAGGGCTTGTCACTCGAGTACAAGGCAAGGATGCAGCGTTGTCTCACTACATCGGGCGTTTCAACCACAAAAAGGTTTGTAGAAACAATTCAAGTACTTGACAATTGTACTCATCACACTTACGGCTAATAAATTGATTGCAATTATTATGTAGATCATAATATACCACAAGGAATATTCCGATGACAATGCAAAGTTCCCTCTGTTTGCAATGAAAGCTATTACAAGATTGTGTGGTGGGCACCCCCTCCCACTAAACGCAGAAAGAGTAATTCTGATTGAAAAACAGTTTGCTCTACGTGTATTTGGCATTGGGTATGGGTGCCAGGCACTCAGAGCCCCATATTTCATGTCCTACACAGCTCAGGCTCTGGCTGCAGAGGTTGAAGATCTAGAAGGCTTAGATCCATACAATAAGCGGTTGTTTCTGAGGGAAAGAATACGCATGATGCCCGTAGGGATGTTGCCATCAACAGAGGAATGAGCTCGTCTACAGAGCTTGCACATCGAAGAGGTACAAAGTGAGGAGGAAGGAGGTGCATCGAAGAGGATAAAAACGACGGGCTCAGGTCCATCTTCTCCCGCTCCTGACTCGTGACCGGCACCACCTCGCATGGCGCTTGGTCACATTTGATGCTCCCCAAGCCATCTGTTTCTTCTCTTTGCGGATGTGTTGTAAAGACCGTGTAATTTCTGAACTCTTAAGAAGTTCCTTCTGCCTTGCTTTATGAATTAGTCGTCTATAAGTCAATTGGTGTAACTCTAATAGTCTATTGGCCTTTTCTTTTCCTCCCCCATGCCAAGTGTTCTTAAAATAACCTGTTCTTGCCATGTAGTGGGTTTTTTCCATGCCTTGTGTGGACCATATTGATAGTGAACCGTATGTCTTGGCAAAATATGGACCATGGTTGAACAGTATGTGCTGCATTGAAATAAAACAAAATGGTCAGTTGAGTACAATTTAAAATTTTGTTTTGTATACGTAGAATGCCAACCTACCATGTAATGTGTGATATGTTGCCCACCCCACCCTGTAAGGTAAGCCTTTTTCCAATCCAGCAAGGCTACTTGAAATGATGTGAGCTTACTTTGGTCCCAAGAATGTTGCTCAAGGTAGTGGAAAATTTTATCTAGTGATTTCCACACGTTCGCTTTGTGATTCTGGATTGCCCCACCACCAGCATTGTCTTTAACCACTTTATGTAACTGTTTCCATTTGTTGAACAGGATTCTCCTTTCTTCTCTATCTGAATCTTTGAGGCTAAACCCAAGAAACCTTCTTGCGTTCACTCCGCCTATCGATGCTTTCCTTGGTACCTTGTACCGACTTTGAGACATCTTAGGGTCCTCTTCAATTTTGACATTGCCTCCGTGCAAACCAATGTCTGAGAGCACTCCCTCTAATGCTTTGATCACTCTTTTCGACTCACTCTTTGGCTTTAATGTCCATGCAAAACATATGTACAAATGAACCACCTTTTCAATTATTCGACAGAGTGCATGAAGTGTACAGACATGAACTCTACTCAGAGAATATCAAGCACTGGTTTAAAAGTTTTATCTTGAAGATGTCTGTTGGGAGCTCTAATCCATTCCACACTCTCAAGTGATTGTGCATCAGCCATGCAATATAAGCATGGATTTGCCACAGCTGCTCCGTGTGTTATGTTGTACATACACTTAAGAGTCTTTAAGTCACCTGCCATGTGCCATTCCATTGTGTAGTCGCCAAATCCTTCCACTGAAAGAACGGCTCCGTTTCTTTGCTCACTGATGATAGAAGGAATTTGGGTTTGACTAAAAACACAATCGAGGATTTCAAAATTTTCCTTATCAACCTACAGTGAAAAATGAAAACACAAAATCAACAACCAAATAATCAATATTTTTGTTATCAGAGATTGACCGAAGTATACCTGAAATGATCCTTGAGATAGAATGTTGTTTTCTGATTGCACGCTGAAGTATCGTGGATCCTCTTTCGTTATTGATGGATCCAGAGCTCTGTTCATGAGGGTAATGGTGACTCTCTCCAAATTCTTGTTCTTCAGGACCTCGCACTGGTCGAGCTTCAAAACAAACTTGAGAACCCCACCGCACTCGTCTCAACTGATGTCAAAGAAGTGAACTACATACCTTTGCAATGCTTCAAGATCAACGAAGAGGTTGTTGTGCTCGTTAAACTATACCTCTCTGCCGCCCTTGCCTAAGAACGTTGCTTCAATATGGAATGGTGACCCCAGTTTTGCAAACACCTCATCGTTTATGTGCCGGCGAGCAGCCTTTACATGTGATGGCTTTGGAAGCAATGATCCTCTCTGTAGTTTATTTTGAGATTTTTTAGCTATTGCTTTGAAGAGTGCCCTGTATCCCATCTGCGAGATGCCACTCTCATCAAGTATTGCTTGCAGTTCCATTGGTTCCAGCTGATTCTCGTTCATGAAGGAGGTAAGTAGCCTCCCTTTCAACTTACGAAATTTTTTCTGAGTTATCATCTCTTCAACTACTTCTTTTGGAACTAGACGGCTGTAATGCACTCCGGCATTGAAGCCTGCATTGTTCAAGTTTGGATGCAGTAAAGACCTGCCAAAAAAGCACAATGCGTTATGATCATGTATAGGAAAGTAAGTGTATACACTTCTTAATGAAGCACATTGAAGAAACAAACTTCGAGTTACCTTAAAGCTCGTATTCGTTTTTTCAGGCCACCACTACCAACCTTCATGTTCTCAAGGTTGCAAAGATCTCGTTTTCTTTTCTGACTACCAAGCACGGTGTCTTTCTCTCGCAAACTTGTGATCTTCTTCTCAAGGCCTTGGATTGTCTCTTTGTTTGATGAAATCTTTTGAGAGCATGCTTCATTAAGTTTCTTCAGCTGCATGTTCTCCATTGCCAGGAAGTTTCTTTGCCTTTCCGCTTTCAATCCTCTCATTTCCAAATGTTCGGTGTATCCCAATAGCCCATCCTTGCCATCGCCTGTGAAATGTAAGAGGTTAGTGATATTAGCAAAGGGAGGTGGCGCATTTGTCATAGGATCCTTTGGATAAATAGACCCATCGGTCCACAAATCCAAATGATGTTCCTTGTTTGTCCTTCTAAGTTTTTTCTCCCGTTGAGATAAGAAAGACTCCCTCCTACGTTTGTGCAACGGTGCGTACTCTTGCAATACATCAACATGAAGATGATGTGTGTTCTTTCTTTGGGTAAGTGTTACAGATGAAGGGGCCGAGGATTGTAAGTTCAAATTAGTGTTTTCATCAGGAAAGATTCGTTCTCCATTCCTAGAGTTGATAGAGAAGAAGACAGAGAAATATCTCAGGTTTTGGGAGGGAAAGCCATATTCTCAAGTTTAGAGTTGATAGAGTTCGTGTGGCTTATGTTTCTGGAGGGAACGCTTGTAAGTTGGCATTTCAAATCATTAGTCATACGGTTAGTTGGATTCCTGACAAGAGAACGAAGGATAAGAATGATAAAGACGGCGGCTACCTACCAAAGAATGTCATTTTGTATTTTTGTTGCGCAGAAAAGTATCACATAAAATGCACAAGTTAACATTTTCATTTTCTCTCTCTAAGCTGACGTGGCACTTCTTACAGGGCCCAAAAGTGAGTCCAACTTTCTCCTAATGAGTCATACGATAAGTGGGAGCAAAAGTCTCTTAATAGTCTATGCCTTTTTGTTGTGCATAACCCTTTGCAACAAGTCGAGCCTTATGGCAATCTATCTCACCATACGGCTTGCGTTTAAACTTGTAAACCCACTTCGTACCAATGGCCTTTTTGCTAGGAGTCAAGTCACATAAAGTCCATGTGTCATTTTCGATAAGTTTATCATATTCTGATTGTATGGCAGCCATCCAATTTTTTGAATTCTATGCTTCATCAAAAGACAGAGGCTCCTCAACATCATGTAAGCTAGATAGAGCCAAAGCATAACAATCTGATGCATAAGATGAATGGCGAGAGCCTGAACGAGTACGACTAGACAAAGGTGCATCCAATTTACTGTCACACAAAGTGTGCACCAGCCATTTTGGCATACCTCTAGCCTGCTCATTTTTAGCCCTTTCCGCATCAAGTACATCATGTACATCTGCATCAGTAATAGGCTGATCTGTAATATCTTTATAAACCCCCATAGGATGTACATTTTCCTCATTGGAAATTACATTCGTATTGCCACCACTGAAAAGAGGCAACAAAGTGTCATAAATGTCTTGTGAGCTTACATTACTGTCTCTAGTACATGACAGCAAGGGCTGAACAGAATCTTCCACAAACACTACATCTCCTGAAACCAAAATACGCTTTGTTTGGAGATGATACAAACTGTAACCTTTGCGTTCAATACTGTAACCAACAAAGATTAATTTGACAGCCTTATCATCCAATTTTCTGCGTTGTGTTTGTGGCACCAAAGTATATGCCAAACAGCCAAAAACACGCATGTGCTCAATAGAAGGCTTTCTATCATGCCATGCTTCATATGGAGTAATAGACTGCAAAGCTTTTGTAGGACACCTGTTTAGTACATAAGTGGCACACATGATGGCCTCAAGCCAAAAAGAATGCGGCAAAGCTTGACTTTTGACCATACATCGTGCCATTTCCGTAAGTGACCAGTTTTTCCTCTCAGCAACACCATTTTGCTGAGGTGTATAAGGCAATGTACATTTGTGTTTTATCCCACGACTAGCCAAAAATGTATTGAATTCATGAGACATATACTTCACCCCCTCGATCGGAACGGAGGGCGCTCAAAGTACATTTCGAGACATTTTCAGCCATAGCCAGAAATTGTTTGAAGCACATAAAAACTTCGGACTTCGCTTTAAGCGGAAATACCCATGCATGCCTGGAGTAATCATCAATGAAAGTCACAAAGTAAAGGTAATTTCCCGAGGACGGAGTTTGCATGGGCCCACAAACATCACTATGCACAAGCTGCAACCTGCATGTGGCCCGAACTGAACCATCCTTTGGAAAGTTAAAACGTTGCATCTTACCCAAAATACAGCCTTCACAAACATGTTTGATAGGTGCTTCAAGAGGCGGCAAATAAGAAACCATAGCAGATTTCTGCAAACGCAGCAAACTGGCAAAATTCAGATGACCAAAACGTGCATGCCAAAGTTTTGCATCTGAAATAGCCCTTGAATTTGCAACTGCATTTGCGAAATTTTGTCCACACTTGTCATACAAAGTGATCTTATACAGCCCACGGCACAAAAGGCCAGATGTAACGATTTCATCACCAAACCTGAGATCATGAACTGTGCATCTGTCATCCACAAATTTGACTACAAGTCCAAGTCTAGCAAGTGCGGATACAGACAAGAGATTCTTCTTGATCCCAGGTACATAAAGTGCATCAACAAGTGTGAAAGAACTGCCATTTGCAGCAGTAAGCACAATCTTTCCAACTCCCAGAACCGGATAAGAGGCATTGTTGGCACAAGTGACTAAATTCCCATGAGGGAAAGACTCGAGAGAGGTGAACAATTCACAATGTGAGGTAATGTGCTTTGTAGCACCACTGTCGAAATATCACACATGTCAATCTGCAGCAACTGACAACCATGCATCATGGACAGTAGGATTGCAAGTGCACTCTACGCTAAAAGCCCATTCTACATCAACATCAGCAACACAGTCTCCTTTCACAAAAGATTCAACAATGGCTGCATTTGTAGTGGAACCAGCATTTGTAGTGGAATCACCCTCTTTCTTCTTAGCCTCTTTTGCCTTCAACTTAGGACACTGCTTGATCAAGTGATCATTAGCTTTACAATAATGGCAATGCATCTTCTTTTTTCCCTTATCACCAAAATTGCCAGACGAAGTGCTGCCAGTAGAAGCATTGGGAACATAAGTTTTTCCACTCGCAGCAGAACCATAAGAAGTGGCTGGATTGTTGTTACCACCCTTTCTTTGAGAAGCAATAAAAGCCTGTTCAACTGCACGCTGTCTAGTCCTATTTTTTATGGAAAGTGACTCTTGCAACAGCAATGTGCATAATGCATCAAGCTTGACAACTTCAGGATTTCCTTGGGTCATAAGTCTCCAAGTACTAGCAAAAGTCTGGTAAGAACCTGGTAAGGCATCAAGAACAGTCTGCACAAGGGAACTGTCTGAAATGACTTCACCTGCAGAAATAAGTTGCTCATTGATATCCTTGACACAAGCAAGGAAAGTGTCCATATCATCTTCCTCATGCATAATCTTTGACTCCAGCTCTTTACGCAGCAAAGAAATTTTAGCCTCATTGCCGCTTGCATAAAGACCAGCCAAAATATCCCAAGCCCGTTTTGCATATTTTGTTGAACGGATGTGAGGAACAACGGTGCGCTTCATGGACAACACAATCAATGCATGAGCCTACGCATCCTTTACATCCCAACGAGATCGTTCTGCCGTAGGCAAAACAACTCTAATAGCAGCAATCCTTGCAGAAAGACCTGTAACATCCTCCATCGCCTACATCCTCAGAACCAGGACGTACATCAATGCCCTACACAATATTCCAGACACCCTTTGACATAAGAACATGTTGCATCATTTAAGCCCACATAGGATAATTTTCCCCATCCAACCTGTCCTCAACAACAAACATCTTGAACACATCTGTTTTGTTGTCAGCCATGGTAAATGCTGCACTTGATGTAAAAATTGCTCGAAAATAGGAGAAATGGAGGGAGAACAAAACGTGGTATATAGCGCAAACCGTAGAAGACCGTAAGGCACCTTTTATGAAAAAATCGACACTGACATAAACTCTGCACAAAATGACAAAATAGCATGTGCACCACTGCTTGTAGTGGAAACGGAGGCCGAAATGAGCCCAAAATATTTGTCGACCTACGAATGCTCGCCAAACCTACTGTCATTGGAGAAAGTGAGCGGGTGTGTGCTGGAGCAGTTGGTGACTAAGACCGAGAGGACATAACCTGCTTTGATACCAATTGTTGGAATTAGGGTTGTAGAGAAACACACATAGCTTGGAGAAGACGAAGGAAGCTCAAGGCACACAATAGAGAGAGTGTTACTTAGTGTGCAATGGAAAGATAGATAGCCCTAGAGTGATGGGTGTATATACAATGCTCGGGGGAAAAAACCTCCTAAAGAGGGAAAAAATGCCCCAGCGGTCCTAGTGTGTTTACACACATCACTACCACATGTATATGGTAACACTTTCCTGCTAGTTGTAAGTATTTCTAGTGTTATTTGTAGCAAAGGATATGCTTTCACATGAAGTCTCTAATGAGGAAACTCTATGCACATATTTTTCCATCAACATTTATGGAATGGGAGCCTCTAGAGACGCTCTCCAAAACTTTCCGGCTCACCACTTTGAGTTTGGCTCATTGCTATATTTTGGATGCATGGCATCGGAGCTTGTAGAACGGTCCATCTGCTTCTTTGATGCAGAGTTTGTAGTCCCAACGATGAGGAACGGCTATGGGACCTTGAAAACACTTAGTCCACCAACTCTGATGGACAATGATTGGCCAACTCTTCATAGTACCTCTATTGTATAATCCAGATGGCAGATTGAAAATGAAATCTTCAATGTAATGAAGTGCATGATGGGTACATCGAGAAACACTTACATCTTTATGCATCTGCATCTTTTTGTTTTTTTGGTCAAGGTAGTCGATGTTCATCACATGCCTACCATGTGAATTTCTAAGGGTGAAACAACAATGAATGCCTCCCTTCCATCCGCTTAGGACTCAAAGATTTTTTAGCACAATGGGGATACCCTAAAGTGCAGGGTTGTAACATAAAAAATGATAATCCCATACCACAATCAAAGCAACAAGTCTACATTATATTTTCTTACCGGTGATGGAAGCAGACGCGAGGTGAATGGGAAGCACTCAATTCAGACATCACTGATATGGACCAAGTTCAAGTGCATGTGTGCAAGCAGGAGGAAGTGTGGGATGTGGTCATCAATGATGATTGGAATCGGTGGCAACCCTCTGCGTAAGAGAAAGGAGAGGATCTTTCTTGTTAGGAGCATCCCCTTCCCTAGATGTATCCATATTAAACAAGTAACTGTCATTACAATGTAATACTCTCATATTAACACGATACATTGTCAGGAGTTTTTTAGAGCAAGGGATTGCGCATATGTACATACCCATGCATGGTGCATCGAATAAAGGACTGCCCATTTTCCAAAGCCAGGTGGTTACGTGGGGCCCACATGTGTACAGGTAGGACAGCATGTACATAGTACATCGATTTTCACTATCACCAGTACCAGTGTGCTTTTTCTATAATAATGAGGAGTTGGTAGCATGTAAAACTTCTAGAGGAAGCTATCCATGGGCCGACGACATGAGGTAAGCAGGTGCATCACGTGGCATCTAGTGGCGTCAGGAGGTCGAATGGGGTCAATACTTGCACACGGATAAGTACGGACAAAACGTGGGTGTTTCCTTGTGATAATTATGCAGGAAGCTCATCATGAGGACCATCTTTTGGGACTACTTCACGTGGTGGCGGGATGCATTATCGGAAAAAGTTGAGTGCCAGGTGTGCGGATGGATGCAGCAGGGTGACAACTATGCACTGCGTGGCCACTTTTTGGCCTGTTCGGGGTCCGAGGTCAACTGAAAGGCGAAGGGTACCCAAGTAATAAAGATGAGTGTGGGAATTGAAAAACCTGAGAGAAGACTAGAAAAAAAGTGGAGAGAAGAGGAGGAACAACCGCAACTGTGTTTTTGCTATTTTTGGAGCCTGTTTTGGCCATAAATTGCTCATCCGAGGTCGGATTTGAGCACTTTGACATTGTAGACTGGGGTTTTGGGCCATTCCATACACAATGGTGCTATCTGTTTTGCCAAATTTCTCACTTTTTTTTCTTTTTTTTGGCTATGTAAGTTTCTCCTATGAGCGAAGCTTCTGCTCCAATTTGTGATTGTATCTGGCATATTTTCCCATATTGTGTGAGCTATTTGCCCCATTGGTGTTGGCCCAAGATCAATTGTATCTAAACATCAGAAATTATCCTCTTTTGAGCTGAGTTTTTTGGGTGTGTGTGTCTCTCTCTCTCTCTCTCTGTGGAGTGGGTAAATGGGTAGTCTCTCTCCTCTCACTCCATCAGTGTGTTCCCTATCTCGGCCAGGTGAGTTCTATAAGCTGAGTGGTGCCCCATAGTGTGTGTGTGTGTGTATCATCCCAAGAGTGTTTGTCGGGTCATTATAGAGGCGTTGTGTGTGTTTCCATCCCGCTCACATTCCCCATGGAGGATCTTCTTCGAGTACCTTCAGCTTCGGGAGTATAGGTTGCAGATTACATGTTACAGGTTATAGGGACAGGTACGTGATTCACACAGGTACAGGTAGCTGGAGTAGAGTGATACACTGTCAAGTGGGAGCCACTTGCCGTTGCTGTGGGTATGCATCATTTGGAGCGTGTTTGAGCGCATTGTTTGCTGGTATTGTACATTACTTGTGGAAACTGCCATTGTACGCCTTTGTGGAGCCATACTTGGTTTTATTTGGCAGTCCCAGCCGTTTCTGAGACTTGGTATGGAAGATAGTCATTTCTGAGACTTGACTATTTGAGATTTGCATAAGCTTTCGTGAGAGGGTCGATAGCGGGAGGTTTTATTGAGCTGGGGGACTCTCAAATGTGAGATCCTTTCGGTGATAAATGTGGCTAGAGTACCCTTTTCGTGACCTCGCCATAGGCTATGTACTAGTGATTCCTACTTGATGCTCGAGTTCTATTGTTGGCAGGTTATGCATACATATACAGTCTATATTTTGGGTTCTCACTGCGCTACTTTTGGTGAAACTCTGTCAAAATTTTTATGATGGCTAGTTTTTTAGTCTTTTAAGCCATTTATGCTGTTAAGCTGCTGAAATTTTGGCAAAATCAGAGGATAAGACAAGTGTGCTTTCTTAGGAGCTGCATGGTTCGCTTTAATAGATGATCAAAATGGCCCTCAATTCACTCCTTTTCATTTAACATAAAGAATCCAGATAAATATTCATGTGTCAAGGAAGATTTTTTTCCAGCTGCGCATAGTCTTTATGTTTGGGCCAAGAAGATTAAGAGAGATACTGGAATGCCCTTTGCCTGTTGTAATTCTGATGATTAACTATGAAACTCATTTGATGTGCATGTGTTTGTCCTTATCTAAAGTTGAGCTCCATTGAAGTTTCTGGGAATTGAGTCAGTAAAAAGTTTTGGGTTCTTACACGTGTGTTCGAAGGGGTTCTCAAAGCATTAAAACTTGAGTAGTCATGGCTTTCTCTTATCCGGAATTTCATGGAAGAAGTGATGAAGATGTGGAAGACTTTTTAGAAAAGATGGAGGTTGCCTGCATTAGCAACTAGATTCATGACCCAGCGCAGATGTTACGTCTTCTCCAAATTTGTTTGAAGAGTGATGCACGAGTTTGGTCCAAATCATTTGAAGAGGAGTTGTGTGTGGCTGATCCACCTGTAAAATTGAGTTGGGACAATATAAGGCATGGATTAGAAGTGGAGTTTGTGAAGAATGAATATCCTGACAAAGTGTGGCAAGAAGTACAGGCTGTAGTGCAAAAGGAAGGTGAGCCAGTAGATGTGTACATAGGAATGTTTTCATTGGCATGGGAGCGAATGTGCAAGGCCTTAGCACCACAAGTACCCCCACCTGACATGATGAAGAAGGATAGATTCTTGGCTGGTCTTTGGGAGAATATACGTTGCAGAGTGGAGCTAAAGAAGCCTAGAACTTATGAAGATGCATTGGAGGTGGCAAGGAACAAAGAGTGGAAGCTGAGGAAAATGAGCCAGCTAGGGGTGGAGTCTTTGCCCAGGAGATCTGAGTATCAGCCTATGGATTCTTTACAAGGGCACATGCCAGCGGTTCATCATGAACCAGTGGTTTCTGTTACTCCTCAGGTTATGCCAGTAGTGGTCACTACAACAAAGCAAGATGATGGGCTAAGGAAAGACATGAGGCAAGTGGTAGATCTAATGAAGAATCTCAGCCTAAACATGCTAGTTCAAGTGGGAAATAATCGAGGTCAAGGGAGGTTTGCAAATTAGCCAGGAGGTGAAGAAAGACCTAGGAATGGTGTTGGACAAAGCAATGGTAGGTTTTGGAGGCAAACGCCCACATGTTATAATTGTGGAGAGTTAGGTCACATCAACCCGCAATGTGATAAGCCACCAAGGATGGGTGGAGACATGTATCCATTGCCAAGACAGGTGCTAACTAGGTCAAATGATTATGGCATCGAAATCAAGGGAGAAGAAGGAACCAGTGGATTAACCCAGGAGGAAAAGGGAAAGACAAAAGTGATAAGTGTGGTCACCTTGGAGAAGGCATCAAAGCTAGAGGATACATTAGTGATGCCTATTGGGAAGAGGACTACAGAGGACAAGAAACGAAGAAGTGCCCCAGGTCCTAGTAAGAAGAAGGGAAAGAGCCATGAAGGCGAGGATGTCAAGGCCAAGAGGAAAAGGAGGGCTCGTCGCAAGTTTCATGTTTCAGATTTTCCACTAGGGGATGGGCAATTGAGCTATGAATTGAAGGAGGATTTGACAAGCAGGAAAGCCGCTGTTACTTTTGGGCAGCTTATAGAGATGGTGCCTAAGATAAAGTGATAGTGGAAGAGGATGGTTAACCCAATGGAGAAAGAACCAGAGAGAGGTTCAGTGGAGGTGTTGGCGATGGATGAGCTACCAGACATTTGCCCAATAGTAGATGTGTGGCATAAAAGAAAAAATTTGGGACAAGGCTATGTGGATGGTGGAGCCCAAATATGTATCATAACACACTCATGCGTTGAGAAGATGGGTCTTTCAGTGATTGGGGTGTCAGGTTTCTGTAAAGATCTTAGAGGTGGAGGCATATGATGCAAAGGCGGTGGTTGATTTTCATGTGATACCAGCGGGGTTGGGAGCATATCCTATTATATTGGGCAGACCATGGTTACGTGCAGTGGGAGCTGTTCAAGATTGGAGACGTGGTACTATTAGCCTCTATGGAAAGACAGGTGCCAAGAAGCTATATAATATGGACACAAGGAAACGATTAGAGGAGCTTTATGAAGATGAGGATGAGTCTAGTGATGAAGACTATTCCACAGTGACTGATGAGGACAATGATAGTACTACCACCAGTGATGAGGATGTTGATGTGCCTTTCTTTTGATGGACAAAGAAATCCAAGAGTCTGGTTTAGTCGCATTTGCAAATGAGGTTGAAGATGAAGGTGAAGGGCCTTATGAAGTGATTGAAGGGATGATGCAAACCAAGGCTGAATTGTCAAAGAAGCAGGAATTGATAGCACAAATGATCAGTGGAGACCTCTCAGCTATGGAGAAGGAGATATATTTGCACATGCTGGCTAGTTTTTTTGATTTGTTCATTACTTCATATGAAGAGATCAGAGGGTTCAAGGGCAAAGAGATGCATATAGAGCTGAAAGACGGTGCTAAGCCAGTGCGGCAAAGGCTAAGAAGGATGGGTCAAGAGAAAATGAAAGCCTTGTGGGAAGAGGTGGACAAGTTATTGAAGGCAGGGTTCATAGTCCCAGTGGAGACCACAGAATGGGTGAGTACAATAGTAGTCAGTCCAAAAAAGGATGGGAAGTGGAGGATTTGTGTAGATTTTAAACCCTTAAACGCAGCCACTAAGAAGAACCCATATCCTCTTCCATTCATTGCTCAGATCTTGGATTCAGTGGCCAGTTATGAAAGGTACAGTGTGTGTGATGGTTTTTCAGGCTATTTTCAATTGAAGATTGCTCTTAAGGACCGAACAAAGACAACTTTCATTACGCCATGGGGCTACTATTGCTACACGGTATTGCCATTTGGGTTGTCAAATGGACCATCTCTCTATCAAGAGAGAGCAAACGGGGTATTGGAACCTTTCTTTGGTAGTTGTGTTAAAGATTTTATGGACGACTTCTGTGTCTACAGCAGTAGGACTGAACACCATGAGAAGTTGGAGATTGTATTGGCTCGATATGATGAATGTGGAGGACAACTAAATCCAAAGAAATGTCATCTAGCACAGCCAAGGGTGAAGTTATTGGGCCATATGGTGTTAGAAAATTGCATTGACGTTGATCCAGACAAGGTTAATTCTATTATTCTTGTTCCATTTCCTACGAGTACAAAACAATTCGCAACCTTTATACACAAAGTGAAGTACATGAAGCGGTTTATTCCATTGTCTTCACAGCTCCTTTATCCATTACAACAAGTGGCAAAGCATGATCCATTACAATGGGATGACAAGTGTGAAGAAGTGTTTCAAGAGGTGAAAGAGGTGTTAGGGGGGTTGTCAGCCATGCAGGCTCCTGATTGGGAGCAAGTGTTTTATGTAAATCCATCAGTAGGGTATGATGCCATTGGAGCCATGCTATTGCAAAAAGGGAAGGGCAACCATTATATGAGGCCAGTGTATTGTGCAAGCCGAGTGAAGTTGGTAGCAAAGAGAAAGTTCTCGGAAGTAGAGATAGTGATGGCCAGTGTAATATTTTCTTGTCGACAATTTCGTCATTACTTGCTACCACGACCTTTTCTTTTCTTCACGAGTCATGCTTTTTTTTCCACAATTAATTAATGGCACTAACATGTCAAATGTGGTGAAGAAATGGGTAATTGAGCTGCAAGAGCTTGAATTCTCTCTTCTAGTGGAAGATAGTACAAGGGCTACCCTAGCTGATTTGTTGACTTACAAGGAGAATCCCCTTCTTGTTAAGGAAGAGGTGGTGAGAAAGGTAGTTGAAGAAGTACCACATATCAGCAATGCACATGTGTTGTTCTTTGATGGCTCATATAGATAGAGCCATGATGCAGTTTCAAGGGGTATAGCACTTTATGATCCAGAGGGGGAGTTAGCATGCAAGAGAGGGTTCAAATTGGATGCTCATAGTAACAATGAGGCTGAATATGCTACATTGGAAGCCGGATTACACATTTGTTTGAAGTATGGCATTAGAAGATTGAGCATAAAAGGTGATGCCTTGTTAGTTGTGAAGCAAGTGCTGGGTGTGTGGAAGAGCAAGAACAGCTCTTTGAAGGAAACGTGTTTTAGAATTAAAGGCCTGTTAAAAAAGTTTGAAGCATGGAGCATCAGACACATTGAACGTGCTCTAAATGGAGAGGCACATGAAGTAGCTCAAAGCATGATTGGGGAGCTATTTGTGATGAGGACCACTTTACCTCTTTATCATGGCCGGGAAAGTTTGGCTCAAGAAGAGGAATTTTTGCTAACAGGAATCATTCTGAAGGACATTCACGAGTCTAAGAAGTATCGTTTTGTGCGTAGAGCAGCCAAGTAAAAATTGATTGGGGATGTCTTATAGATGAAAGGGACTGATCTCCTGTTGAGACGTGTATCTTGGCGGGAGGAGCTTTACAGAGTGTTGGAAGAGAATCATGAAGGTGCACGTGGCGGTCATTTTGCTCTTAAGATCACCTTGCATAAGATCTTGCAAGAGGGGTATGTATGGCCTAGTTTGCACAAGGATGTTCACCATTGGTGTAGGTCTTTCAATAGGTGTCAAGCATTTGGGAAGAGAGTGTTGAAGCCAGAGCTACGAAAAACCATTATGGCATTTGATGTGTTTGAAAAGTGGGAGATTGATGCAATAGGTCCGCTACCTATCACAAGCAGGGGCAAAAGTTATATTTTGACTGTAGTGGACTATCTCTCTATATGGGAAGAGGCTATAGCAGTAAAACAAATCACCGCAAAGGATGTGGCAAAAATTTTTGTATAATGAAAGATGTTGCAAGTTTGGGGTGCCACTAGAGCTACTTTTAGATAAGGGGCCAGGGTTTAGAGCTAAACTACTAGACTTCTTATGCGCAAAGATGAAGATTAGGCACCAGCAGTGACAGAGCACCAAGGAAAGAATTGGGATTTGGAATTGCCTAGTGCATTATGGGCTTACCGTACTTCGGTGAAGACAGGTATAGGGTTTACTCATTTCATTTGGTATATGGAAAGGAAGCACCATTGCCTGTGGAGGTAGAGTTGCCTAAGGTCAAGATGTTAGAAAAGTTTCTTGGGCTGCCTAGTGATGCATTCAAAGAGAGGCTCTTACAGTTACAAGAGGTTCAGCTGGATAGGATGAGTGCATTGGAACATTATGGGTAGATGCAAGATAAGGCTTTGGCAAAGATAAATGAAAAGGTCAAAAGTAAGGGTATCAAGAAGCATGACTTGGATTTGCGCTATAACAGTAAGCTGGACAACACCTTCCAAAAGAAGTTTCAAATTAAGTGGGAAGGCCCTTTCAAGGTAGTGGAGTGTTTTTCGAATGGTACATATCAGTCGGCTAACCTGGATGGGATTCTACATAAGCCAAGGGTAAATGGATTGCGTCTTAAATTATATCATGTCAGGTTAATGATGGTGGAGCAAGATGAGCTGTTTGTGGAGCAAGTAATGATGGTGAGGGATGAGGAGACCTGTGACGCGGCGAGTCTCATATCTCTTTTTGCTGCTGCTGATCATGAATGATCTAGTAGGCTAGGGGATGGGCAAATTATGTTAGGAGTTTTTTGGAGCAAGGGATTGTGCATATGTACATACCCATGCATGGTGCATCGAATAAAGGATTACCCATTTTCCAAAGCCAGGTGGTTACGTGGGGCCCACATGTGTATAGGTAGGACATCATGTACATAGTGCATCGATTTTCACTATCACCAGTACCAGTGTGTTTTTTCTATAATAATGAGCAGTTGGTAGCATGTAAAAATTCTCGAGGAAGCTATCCGCGGGCCAACGACATGAGGTAAGCAGGTGCGTCAAATGGCATCTAGTGGCATCAGGAGGTCGAATGGGGTCAATACTTGCACGTGGATAAGTACGGACACAACATGGGTGTTTCTTTGTGATAATTATACAGAAAGTTCATCATGAGGTCCATATTTTGGGGCCACTTCACGTGGTGGTGGGATGCATTATTGGAAAAAGTTGAGTGCCACGTGTGCGGATGGATGCAGCAGGGTGACGACTATACACTGCAAGGCCATTTTTTGGCCTGTTCGAGGTCCGTTTGAGGTCAACAAAAAGGCCAATGGTTCCCAAGTAATAAAGCTAAGTGTGGGAACCGAAAAAATTGAGAGAAGAAAAAAAAAACGAGGAGAGAAGAGGAGGAACAACCGCAACTGTGTTTTTGCTGTTTTTGGAGCCTGTTTTGGCCATAAACTGCTCATCCGAGGTCGGATTTGAGCACTTTGACACTGTAGATTGGAGGTTTGGGCCGTTACGGACGCGATGGCGGTGTACATTTTACCAAATTTCTCACTATTTTTATGCTATTTTGGTTGTGTAAGTTTCTCCTATGAGCGAAGCTTCTGCTCCAATTTGTGATTGTATCTGGCATATTTTACCCATATTGTGTGAGCTATTTGACACATTGGTGTTGGCCCAAGCTCAATTGTATCTAAACATCAGAAATTCTCCTCTTTTGAGCTGAGTTTTTTGGGGAGTGTGTGTGTGTCTCGCTCTATGTGGAGTGGGTATATGGGTAGTCTCTCTCCTCTCACTCCATCAGTGTGTTCCCTATCTCGGCCAGGTGGGTTGTATAAGCCGAGTGGTGCCCCATAGTGTGTGTGTGTGTGTGTGTGTGTGTGTATCATCCCAAGAATGTGTGTCGGGTCATTATAGAGGCATTGTGTGTGTTTCCATCCCGCTCACATTCTTTATTTTCAATTGAAGATTGCTCTTAAGGACCGAACAAAGACAACTTTCATTACGCCATGGGGCTGCTATTGCTACACGGTATTGCCATTTGAGAGACTACCCATTTACCCACTCCACAGAGAGAGAGAGAGAGAGAGAGAGAGAGAGAGAGAGAGAGAGAGAGAGAGACCCACAAAACTCATCTCAAAAGTGGAGAATTTTTGATGTTTCGATACAATTGAACTTGGGCCAACACCAATGGGACAAAAGAATGTTAGCGAGATGGAAACACACACAACGCCTCTATAATGACCTGACACACACTCTTGGGATGATACACACACACACACACACACACACACACACACACACACACACACACACACACACACACACACACACACACACACTATATAGGGCACCACTCGGCTTATACAACCCACCTGGTCGAGACAGGGAACACACTGATGGAGTGAGAGGAGAGAGACTACCCATTTACCCAGCCAAAACAATAGAAAAATAGTGAGGAATTTGGCAAAATGGGCAGGGCCATCGCGTCCATAACGGTCCAAAACCCTAGTCGACAATGTCAAAGTTCTCAAATCCTACCTCGGATGAGTAGTTTATGGCCAAAACAGGCTCCAAAAATAGCAAAAACACAGTTACGGTTGTTCCTCCTCTTCTCTCCAAGTTTTTTCTGGTCTTCTCTCAGATTTTTCAGTTCCCACACTTTGCTTTATTACTTGGGAACCTTTGGCTTTTTAGTTGACCTCAAACGGATCCCAAATAGGCCAAAAAGTGACCTCGAACTGCATAGTTGTCACCCTGCTGCATCCATCCGAATACCTGGCACTCAACTTTTTCCAATAATGCATCCCGCCACCACGTGAAGTGGTCCCAAAAGATGGTCCTCATGATGAACTTTCTGCATTATTATCACAAGGAAACACCCACGTTATGTCCGTACTTATCCACGTGCAAGTATTGACCCCATTCAACCTCCTGATGCCACTAGATGCCATCTGATGCACCTGCTAACCTCATGTCGTCGGCCCGCGGATAGCTTCCTCAAGAAGTTTTACACGCTACCATCTCCTCATTATTATAGAAAAAACACACTAGTACTGGTGATAGTGAAAATCGATGCACTATATACATGCTATCCTACCTGTACACATGTGGGCCGCACGTAAGCACTTGGTTTTGGAAAATGGGAAATCCTTTATTCGATGCATCATGCATGGGTATGTACATATGCACAATCCCTTGCTCCAAAAAACTCCTGACATAATTTGCCCATCCCCTAGCCTGCTAGATCATTCATGATCAGTATTAGCAGCAAAAAGAGATATGAGACTCGCTGTGTCACAGGTCTCCTCATCCCTCACCAACATTACTTGCTCCACAGACAGCTCATCTTGCTCCACCATCATTAACCTGACATGATATAATTTAAGACGCAATCCATTTACCCTTGACTTATGTAGAATCCCATCCAGGTTAGCCAACTGATATGTACCATTCCGAAAACACTCCACTACCTTGAAAGTGCCTTCCCACTTAATTTGAAACTTCTTTTGGAAGGTGTTGTCCAGCTTACTGTTATAGCGCAAAACCAAGTTATGCTTCTTGATACCACCTTTTCATTTATCTTTTCCTAAGCCTTATCTTGCATCTGCCCATAATGTTCCAATGCACTCATCCTATCCAGGTGAACCTCTTGTAACTGTAAGAGACTCTCTTTGAATGCATCACTAGGCGGCCCAAGCAACTTTTCTAACATCTTGACCGCAGGCAACTCTACCTCCACAGGCAATAGTGCTTCCTTTCCATATACCAAATGAAATGGAGTAAACCATGTACCTACAATAAGCCCATAATGCACTAGGCAATTCCAAATCCCAATTATTTCCTTGGTGCTCTGTCACTTTTGAAAGAATTTGTACCAACTCACCATTGAGTCTTTCATTCAAGCCATTACACTGCGGGTAATAAGGAGTGGTATGTTGGTGCTAAATCTTCATCTTTGTGCATAAGAAGTCTAGTAGTTTAGCTATAAATCCTAGCCCCTTATCTGAAAGTAGCTCTAGTGGCACCCCAAACTTGCAACATATTTCATCATACACAAATTTTTCCACATCATTTGCGATGATTTGTTTTACTGCTATAGCCTCTGCCCATCAAGAGAGATAGTCCACTGGAGTCAAAATATAGCTTTTGCCCCTGCTTGTGATAGGTAACGGACCTATTGCATCAATTCCCCACTTTTCAAACACATCAAATGCTATAATGGTTTTTCGTAGCTCTGGCTTCAACACTCTCTTCCCAAATGCTTGACACCTATTGCAAGACCTACACCAAAGGTGAACATCCTTGTGCAAACTAGGCCATACATACCACTCTTGGAAGATCTTATGCAAGGTGATCTTTAGAGAAAAATGGCCGCCACATGCACCTTCATGATTCTCTTCCAACACTCTATAAAGCTCCTCCTACCAAGGTACAGTCTCAACACGAGATCAGCCCCTTTCATGTATAAGACATCCCCAATCAATTTGTACCTGGATGCTCTACGCAAAAAACCATACTTCTTAGACTTGTGAATGTCCTTCGGAATGATTCCTGTTAGCAAAATCTCCTCTTCTTGAGCCAAAATTTCCCGGCCATGATAAAGAGGTAAAGTGGTCCTCAACACAAATAGTTCCCCAATCATGCTTTGAGCTGCTTCATGTGCCTCGCCATTTAGAAAACGTTCAATGTGTCTGATGCTCCATGCTTCAAACTTTTTTATCAGGCTTTAATTTTGAAACACATTTCCTTCAATGAGGTGTTCTTGCTCTTCCACACACCTAGCACTTGATTCACAACTAACAAGGCATCACCATTTATGCTCAACCTTCTAATCCCATACTTGAAACAAATGTGTAATCCGGCTTCAAATGTAGCACATTCAGCCTCATTGTTACTATGAGCATGCAATTTGAACCCTCTCTTGCATACTAACTCCCCCTCTGGATCATAAAGTGCTATACCCCCTGAAGCCGCATCATGGCTCTTTCTATACGAGCCATCAAAGAACAACACATGTGCATTGCTGATCTGTGGTACTTCTTCAACTATCTTTCTCACCACCTCTTCCTTAACAAGAAGGGGATTCTCCTTGTAAGTCAACAAATCAGCTAGGGTAGCCCTTGTACTGTCTTCCACTAGAAAAGAGAATTCAAACTCTTGCAGCTCAATTACCCATTTCTTGACCACATTTGACATGTTAGTGCCATTAATTAACTGTGGCAAAAAAGCATAACTCGTCAAGAAAACAAAAGTTTGTGGTAGCAAGTAATGACGAAATCGTCGACAAGCAAATATTACACTGGCCATCACTAGCTCTACTTCGGAGAACTTTCTCTCTGCTACCAACTTCACTCGGCTTGCACAATACACAGGCCTCATATAATGGCTGCCCTTCCCATTTTGCAATAGCATGGTTCCAATGGCATCATCCCCTACTGATGGATTTACATAAAAAACTTGCTCCCAATCAGGAGCCCGCATGGCTGACAACCCCCCTAACACCTCTTTCACCTCTTGAAACACTTCGTCACACTTGTCATCCCATTGCAATGGATCATGCTTTGCCACTTGATGTAATGGATAAAGGAGCTGTGAAGACAATGGAATAAATAGCGTCATGTACTTCACTTTGTGTATAAAGGTTGCCAATTATTTTGTACTCGTAGGTGATGGAAGAAGAATACTAGAATTAACCTTGTCTGGATCAGCCTCAATGTCATTTTCTGACACCATATGGCCCAATAACTTCACCCTTGGCTGTGCTAGATGAAATTTCTTTGGATTTAGTTGTCCTCCACATTCATCATATCGAGCCAATACCATCTGCAACTTCTCATGGTGTTCAACCCTACTGCTGTAGACACAGAAGTCGTCCATAAAAGCTTTAACACAACTACCAATGAAAGGTTCCAATACCCAGTTTGCTCTCTCTTGATAGAAAGATGGTCCATTTGACAATCCAAATGGCAATATTGTGTAGCAATATCAGCCCCATGGCGTAATGAAAGTTGTCTTTGTTCGGTCCTTAACAGAAATCGTCAAGTGAAAATAGCATGAAAAACCATCACACACACTGTACCTTTCATAACCTGCCACCACTGAATCCAAGATCTGATCGATGAGGACTGGAAGAGGATATGGGTTCTTCTTAGTGGCTGCATTTAAGGGTTTAAAATCTACACAAATCCTCCACTTCCCATCCTTCTTTGGACTGACTACTATTGGACTCACCCATTCTGTGGTCTCCACTGGGACTATGAACCCTGCCTTCAATAACTTGTTCACCTCTTCCCGCAAGGATTTCATTTGCTCTTGACCCATCCTTCTTAGCCTTTTCCACACTGGCTTAGCACCTTCTTTCATATATATATGCATCTCCATTGATCATTTGTGTCATCAATTCTTTTTTCTTTGACAATTCAACCTTGGTTTGCATCAGCCCTTCAATCACTTCATAAGGCCCTTCACCTTCATCTTTAACCACATTTGCAAATGCGACTAAACCAGACTCCTGGATTTCTTTGTCCATCAAAAGAAATGCAACATCAACATCCTCATCACTGTGGGTAGTACTATCACTGTCCTCATCAGTCTCACTGTGGAAAAGTCTTCATCACTAGACTCATTTTCATCTTCATAAAGCTCCTCCAATTGTTTCCTTGTGTCCATATCATATAGCTTCTTAGCACCTGTCTTTCCATAGAGTCTAATAGTACCACATCTCCAATCTTGAAGAGCTCCCCCACTGCACGTAACCATGGTCTGCCCAGTATAATAGGATATTCTCCCAACCCCGCTGGCATCGCATGAAAATCAACCACCGCCTTTGCATCATATGCCTCCACCTCTAAGCTCTTTACAACACTCAAACATTTTACTTTTTGATGGTTTTCCAATATGATCCAAAAATATGACACCCCAATCACTGTAAGACCCATTTTCTCAACGCATGAGTGTGTTATGACACATATTTGGGCTCCACCATCCACATAGCCTTGTCCCAAATTTTTTCTTTTATGCCACACATCTACTATTGGACAAATGTCTGGTAGCTCATCCATCACCAACACCTTCACTGGACCTCTCTCTGGTTCTTTCTCCATGGGTTGACCATCCTCTTCCACTGTCGCTTTAGCTTAGGCACCATATCTATAGGCTGCCCAAAAGTAACGTCGGCTCTTCTGCTTGTCAAATCCTCCTTCAAGTCATAGCTCAATTTCCCATCCCCTAGTGGAAAAACTGAAACATGAAACTTGCGATGAGGCCTCCTTTTCCTCTTGGCCTTGACATCCTCGCCTTCACGGCTCTTTCATATGTTCTAGGTTTCTTTAGCTCCACTCTCCAACGTAAATTCTCCCAAAGACCAACCAAGATCTATCCTTCTTCATCATGTCAGGTGGGGGTACTTGTGGTGCTAAGGCCTTGCACATTCGCTCCCATGCCAATGAGAACTTTCCTATGTACGTATCTACTGGCTCACCTTCCTTTTGCACTAAAGCCTGTACTTATTGCCACACTTTGTCAGGATATTCTGTCTTCACAAACTCCACTTCTAATCCATGCCTTAAATCGTCCCAACTCAATTTTACAGGTGGATCAGCCATACGCAACTCCTCTTCAAATGCTTTGGACCAAACTCCTGCATCACTCTTCAAACAAATTTGGAGAAGACGTAACATCTGCGCTGGGTCATGAATCTGGTTGCTAATGCAGGCAACCTCCATCTTTTCTAAAAAGTCTTCCACATCTTCATCACTTCTTTCATGAAATTCCGGATAAGAGAAAGCCATGGCTACTCAAGTTTTAATGCTTTGAGAACCCCTTCGAACACACATTGACGGGAGCAACGCGAACCCTGAACCCCGACGGCCTCTAAAAGGCCGGGGGCCTAATGGCGCTCCTCAAGCCTATCACGGTAAAGCGAACAGGGGGCACCACCTAGCTTTGAGTAGCTAGGATGCAAACCACGATGATATGAACACCGCACTTACACACGGAGAGGGAGGGGGGGGGGAGAGAGAGAGAGAGAGAGAGAGAGAGAGAGAGAGAGAGAGAGAGAGAGAGAGAGAGAGAGAGAGAGAGAGAGAGAGAGATTTGCAAATGATGAAAACCCTCGGGGGTGTGAGGGAGAATTATTTCTCCAGTATTTACAAATGGCACGCCGTGGTGATAGAGAGGTAGGGAGAAGAGGTGGTGTATACTACTTGGTACATTCTCTAAGATGACTCAATGATTGTGAAGCTTCCTATCAAGAGCGTGTATACGTGTATGCATCGACCATTGGAGTCGAGAGATGTATGTGGCTCCCTTCGCATGGTGCAATTCCCAAGGCAAACCCAACACACAAGCCCCCTCCCCGTGATGGTGATAGTGTCAAAGCTTCCCACTACACTCTACCAAGTACTGACTTCTCATGAACTGCCCCCCCCGATACTGACCTCTCAATGCCAATTTATAGGTGTTGCTGCTTGGATTATGGTAATCCCGGTGTGATTAGGGTAAGCTCAATCGTGGAGACAAAGCAAGTGGTGGGCCCGGTGTGGTTGACCCTTGCTTTGTTTTGGGAGGTTATTAAAAGATGAGAATCTCTAGGTGGGCCTTTGTGACCATCACCTAGAGAGAGGATATTTACAAATAAATGGGAATTTTCCAATGGCTCGGGTGAAAACTGAAGAAATGATGAAAATAACCTATAAATTATTGAAAATGGCATCGTGGTTGCGTATTGCCGGTGAATGGTGTGTTGCCGGTGCGTCAGAGTAGTGCGTGCTTCTTTTCGGGGTCGGCTGGGGCATGCCTTTGGCGCATGTATCCTTTTTGTTGTTGGCGGCGCGTGATTTGGGTCCTCCTTCTTTTTCGTTGTCGTCGTAGTCGTGGAATCCTTTGGTTTTTGTTGTATTTGTGGTGCATATATGCGTGTGTGTGTGTGTACGTATGTGCATGAGTGTATATATATAGATGTGGGTGTGTATGCGTGAGTGTGTGTGTGTATTCGTATAAGTATATGCATATTGGCATGCGTGGTGACGGGGGTAATATATGTAAAATATATATATATTATTTTTTTCGTTTTTCTTTCTCTGTATGGCGACGCAGAAGCGGGGGTGTGTGTGGTGAGTGTATGTGTGAATGAGTGTGTGAGCGGATAATATGCGTGGGAACGGGGCCTTACTATATATATATGTATTATATATATATATTATTATTATTATTATTATTATTTTTTTTAATTATACTTTTTTTTTGTTAGCTTTTTTTTGGGTTGCTGGCGACTGCTGCAGGGATGCGAGGGTGAGTGAGGGGATGGGTTGTGTGTAAGAGAGTGTGTGTGTGTGTGTGGTGTATGTGAATGTGTGTGTGTATATATACAGAGAGAGGGTGAATTTCTGCGCCTTCTCAGGCCCGCAAGGGAGAGATGAGAGAGAGGTTTGCGGCAGGTTCTGTGCGCAGAGCGCAAGAGAGAGAGAGGGAGATGAGTGGGGAGAGAGAGAGATTGTGAGGGAGGGAGAGGATGAGTAGGGTGTGTCGAGGAAGAGGATAAGGGTGTGTGCATGTGAGAGAGAGAGAGATTCTATTTCCTGCTGCGTCTTTGGGCTGGAAAAACGAGAGAGAGAGAGAGAGAGAGAGAGAGAGAGTGTTTACGAGAGGCCGTCCTGGCTGTGACGAGTTCAAGAGGGAGAGAAGGTGGGGCGACGTGGTGTGTGTGGATAAGGGAGATCGGGTTCTGGATAGTACTGTGCCTCCACACGGCTAAGAGCACGGCTAAGAGCAAGAGAGAGAGTGTGTGAGAGAGAGAGGTGGTGATATGGCGGGGGTCCGTGCCTCATGGGATGCCAGACAAGAGAGCAAGGGAAGGCGGGGGGGGGGGGGGGGGAATTTGGCATGAAGTGGGGTAAGGGGGAGCGTGTGAGGTGAGAGAGAGGGGGGGGGGGAATTTGGCATGAAGTGGGGTAAGGGGGAGCGTGTGAGGTGAGAGAGAGGGGGGGGGGGATATCACCCCTTCCTGTTTGGTGGCTCAAGGACGAGAGGAGGGGGGGGAGAGTCAATGGGGTGGGGAGAGAGGGAGAATATTAGCGGGCCAAGGGAGGGAGAGTGAGGCCGAGGGAAGGGTGAGGCGAGCGGGTGGGTAAGAGAGAGAATATTATTGGGGTATTGGGCTTGCCTAGAGAGTGAGGGAGGGAGTGTGAGAGGGGCCGAGTGTGTGGATAAGAATACAGGAGAGTGGGAGTTCACATGCGGCTCTACACAGAGGGAGCACGAGAGGGAAAGGAAGAGAGAGGTCAGGGTGAGTGCTTGAGGCCGCTCCTGGCCGAGGGTGGCCAGTAAGGGGGTGTGTGGGTGAGAGAGAGAGAGGATATTAGAGAGAGGTATGTAGGGAAAATGAGAGAGAGAGAGAGAGAGAGAGAGAGAGAGAGAGAGAGAGAGAGAGAGAGAGAGAGAGAGAGAGAGAGAGAGAGAGAGAGAGAGAGAGAATATTTCAGTCGATGCCCGCCGGCGAAATAAAACTGCAGGGAAAGAGGGAAGGGAGAGTGAAACCGAGGGCGGCTGGCTAGGCTGGGGCATGGACGAGCGGGGGCATGAGGGTGATAACCTTATGCCCATAAAAGCGCCATGAGGTTGACCAGGCGTTGCCGAGCCTTCCAACAGTGTCGCCAAGGCTCTGGTAGAGGAAAAATAAGTTTTTTTTCTTTTTTTTTCTTTGATTTTCAAAAATCGGCCATTATTATCCCTCTCCCTTTGGCTAGAGGCATTCATGCTTCTAGCCCTTCCTCTGCATCTTTAGCTGTGGAGTTAGAGGGTTGTCCCTCTTTTGGAATGTCTAGCATGAATTCTAGATCAAACCTAAGAAAATACCTTTTCAGTCTCCATCCATTGACCCTAGTCTTGTGAATTATCCCATCTACTTCCATCAGCTTATAGCTGCCGTTGTCATAGCGTTTCTTGATGATGAATGGACCTTCCCATCTAGGTTGAAATTTCTTGTCCTTCTTGGTGTCAAATCTGTTGTCGTATCTTAGCTAACATACCTTTTTCTAGTCCCTTTTCTTTAAGCCCTTGATTGAAAGTGAGCCGGCATCGTTCTGCCTGTGTTGCATAGTGATTGATTGCTTCTTCCCTATCTAGTTGGAGTCTCTCCAGATCCAAGATGTGGTTTCGGAGATTTACGATTGGACGATGTATCTGGCTAGCCAAAACTCTTAAGCTGGCTATCTGTACCTTAATGGGTAGAATTTCCTCCTTCCCATAAACTAGATGGAAAGGGGTGAAACCTAGTGACGTTCGGAATGTTGTTCTGTAGGCCCAAAGAGCTTCCATGAGATGTTTATCCTCATCCCCTGTGTGATTATTCACCTGCTTTGTGATGATTTTTCAAATCATTACGTTTACCTTCTCTACCAGACCATTGGATCAGTTCTCCCACCAAATCACCTCTGAATGCTGGTCCTCTATCTGATATTATCTCAAGAGGAGTGCCAAAACGGCAACAGATATGCTCAAAAATGAACTTTGCTACCTATTGGGCTGTAATGCGGGTGGTGGTTGTTGCTTCTGCCCATCGAGTCATGTAGTCTACAACCACTATGATGGACAATTTACCTGATTGGGCCCTGGGTAAAGGACCGATTGCATCTATTCCCCATTTCTCAAATGGACCATATGAGATGATAGGAGTTTGTGGCTCGTAGGTTAATGTGCAATCACTGGCCACTTGACAGGCCTTACATGTTTTACACCAATTGTGTACATCCTTGTTCAGGCTAGGCCAAGAGTATCCTGCTTGTAAAATCTTCCTACTGGTGATATCTAGAGCAAAATGACTGCCGCAGACGCCATCATGGCAACTTGAAACTACCTTTGTGATCTCACTGGAGGTTGGTACCCGCCTGAGAATTTGATACTTGCCCTTACAATACAAGTGTTCATTTACAACGCGATACCTAGTAGCCTTCCTGACCAGCCACTGTTTTTGGCCTTTGGTGTATCCTTCCGGACATTCTCCTATATCTAAAAAACTGACGACATCAGGCATAGCATCGCTACCTTGAAAGAGGGGTAGCTTCAGTTTGATGGCCCCTACGGGAACGTCTTGTATTCTTTCTTTCGCTAGAGCATCTGCATCCTGATTTTCTACTTTGGGGACATGAAATAGTTTGACTGCTTCAAACTTCCTTAGAAGATCCTTAACTTGGCGGAGTTGACCAAGTAAAACCTGATTCTTACAAACCTAGGTGCCATTTATCTGCCTTATCAAAAGCAAAGCATCGCCAAACACATTTAGGAGCTGAATTCCTTGTGAGATACATTGTTCCAACCCAAGAATTAGGGCTGCATATTCTGCTTCATTGTTGGAGTGGGAGTGTAATAACTGCCCGATGGAGAATACTCTCTCTTGTTGCTCATTGAAAATGACTATGCCTGCAGACTGGTCCATTGTTTTCTTGTATGCTCCGTCAAAGAAAAGAGAGTGAGCTCTGTCTAGCCTAGGACTCTCTACCAGTGGTGTTTCTTCCTTTGCTTCCGTGTTGACCTTCAACTTCTTCTCATAATGGCGATGAGTGAGAATTCCCGCTAAACTAGCCCTGGTTGAGTTTTCTACTTGCATGGTGTAGTCAAACTCTTGTAATCTAATTAACCACTTTGAGATCCTATCCATGTGTCGCATTACATATGGGAAAACCTCTTCCATTGTCAGGATTACAAAGGGTCTAAGCAGGAGATAGGAGTGGAACTTTGTGGTAGCAAACATTAGTGCCAGAACCATGTGTTCTACTTCGGTAAATCCCTTTTATGACAGGGTCATGACACGACTAGAAAAGTAAATAGGACGCATGAAAGAATTTTGGGGGTCCTTTTGCATTAGCATGGCTCCGAGTGTAACACTTCCCACACTAGGGTTAACATAAAATGGATCGTTCCACTTAGGAGGTGAAATAGTGGGAAGCTGCTCTTTCTCTTCACTCCATGAGAAGACATCCCTCTAGGTGAGTTGTTGTAGGGGAAGGACCACTTGAGATTGCAAGTGAATGAACCTGCTTAAGTATCTTACCTTCTGAAGGAAAGAAACCAGCTGCTTAGCGGTGGTGGGTGACGACAAAGATACCAGGGCTTGAATCTTGCTAGGGTCAGTCTCAATCCCTTTTGCTGAAATTACATGGCCAAGGAGAGTGAATTTGCTTTCACCAATGTGACACTTATCCACGTTGAGCTAGCCACCCAAGGTTTGCAGCCTGGTTAAGCCATCATAGACTTTGCTTAAATGAAAGGCTCGTGAGCTATAGATGCAAAAATCATCTATGAAAACCCGTATTGATGTTCCAAAGTAGGGTTGGAAAAGAAAGGTCACATAGCGCTGAAATGTGGCCGGAGCTTTAGTGAGGCCAAACGGCATCACTCTGTAGGAAAATCATCCCCAAGGTGTGATGAAGGCTTTCTTCTTCTAATCTTCCTCCACAATGCTAATCTGGAAGTATCCTGAGTAGCCATCGCACACTGTGTATCATTCGTGACCTGCCACTTCATTGAGTATTTCATCCTGGAATGGGAGGGGAAAGTGATCCGTCTTCGTGGATGCATTGAGAGGTTTATAATCCACACAGACTCTCCACTTACCATTTTTTTTTGGTGTGACTACTACTGGGGAGACCCATTCTGAGTCTTCAACAGGGTAGATGAAACCTTCTTGTAGCAAACTTCTCACTTCTTTAAGTAGTGTCTCTTGTTGGATTACTCCAAGTCCTCTGAGCTTTTGTACTACGGGTTTACTGCCTTCCTTGAGTTTTATGTAGTGTTGCACTACTGTAATTCCTGTGATCTTATCATAGCCATCAATGAACAAAGTGGTGAAGTTACCTAGCATGGAGACATACACCTTCCTTTCTTCATCGGTTAACTCATTTGAGAGCATTTTTTGTAACTTACCTGCATGCTCCAAGGACTGCATACCTGATGATTCCTCTTGGTTTGTCGGGGCTGTTTCAGATTGTGTAAACCTTTTTGGGTCTTTAAGAATGACCCCCATCATCTCGATGCTACCGTCACTTCAATCGGTGGTGGTCATCTCTTCTCCTGAGGTAGACGAATAGTCGCTGGTGGAATCATCTTCTGAAGCCTCCAAGATCATGTTGTGCTGCTTTCCAGTCCTCATGTCGTAGAATATGGACGTCCCTTTAGCGTCCTTCATCTGAATCATCCCAGTGCTCCAGTCTTGTTTAGCTTCCATAGCCATAAGACAAGGCCTCCCAAGAATGATGGGGTAGCCCTCCCCTTTGTGTGGCATGATGAAGATGTCTACCTCTACTTCTCTATTGAATGATTTTACTTTGACCGCATTTACAATGCCCACGCATTTCACTCTTACATTGTTTGCCATCTTGGCTCGGTAGGGTGCCGGCCTACTTACCTCTAGACCTAAATGGTGCATCATCTTTTCACTGATTATGCATATTTGCGTGCCACCATCTATGTAGAAGTTTGAGATTCGTTGCCCCTTGATGTGGGAATCCATGGTTGGTAGGATGTCATCGAGATCCCTTCCAGAGATAGCCCCAGCTATCGTGGGCCTTGATTTCCTGGTACTTACCATTTTTGTCCATTGCCTCCTCATCCTTGGTGCAAGGTGGAGTAATTGGGGCCAAGTTATCTTTGGGCCCTACATTAACACATACTGAACTAAGTCATAGGGTTTTGCATACTCACCTAGTGAGAAGTCCGTAATGTCTATCTTCCGTCGCGGTTTCGCTGCTTGTTTGCTAGACTCGGCCTTCCCTTTCATCTTCTCTTCTCCTGGAGATGCTTCCTCGTGCGTGGCACGCTTCACTCCCATAGCATCCACTTCTTCTGCCTTTGCTTTCCCTTTATGCTTCTCTCAAACTGATTCTTCTACCTTTGCCTTCCCTTTAGCCTCCAAGCTAATAACACTCACCCCGCTTGGTTCACAGTAGGTGGTGGGGGTAGTGGCGGAATGAGAGGTTGCGGTGGTGGTTTCTGTTGTATAGGTGGTCGAAGGATTTGAACCGGTGGGATTGGTCCTGGTTTCCTAGGTGGTGATGGTCTTGCTCTTGGCGGAGAGATCTGATTTTGTCTCCCCCCCCTATTGAAATTCTGCCTCCTTGGGTGTGGGCAGTAGTACATTCCATGGCCATCTTCCCCGCAGTTGTAACAGTGGTACTCTTGGTTCCGCCTTCGTTGTCATCTTCCTTGTTCTGGATTCCTGACAGGTGCATGTCCGTGCTACACCAGATGCACAAATAAACTCTCTAGTTGGGTGGTGATGCGACTTAGCAGGTCTTGTTGCTCTACTGATGCCTCTTGCGGTTGGGCTCTATGATTGGTTGTTGCAGTCACTGGGGTTGGTCGGGCCGAGCTTGTTTCCTCTGACTCGTTTACTCTTTCTTGCATGCGCAACTTCTTGTCTTTAAGGCGGGCTACTTCGACTGCCAACTCATATGTTGTAGGAAACCTTCCATTCACCTTCTCTCTAAGCGGCGACCATAAACCAGCAATGAAACGGTCCTTCTTTAGGAAATTAGGCGCTCCTTCGCCTTCCTCTAGTGAGGCAACCCATCTCTCCCATAAGTCCACAAATTTGGACTCGTAGGTGGCATACTCTAGCAGACCCCCCTGCTTTAATTCTGTCAGTTAGCTGCCATAGCTTCTCCGAGGTTGTGCCTCCACCAAACCTCTTTACAAAAGCAACCCTTAACACATCCCATGCATTCTTGGTAGTCTGGGGCAATGCATTATACCAGTACTTGGCCTCTACTTTCATCAGTAGAGGAATAATTCTAAGTCGTGAAGTGTCGTCATCTTTGTTGGAGACGACACAAGCAATGTCGAAATCATCCAAAAAGTAGGTGGTGAGATCCTCTCTCTCTTCTTTTCACTGAACATGGGGAAAGAAACACTTGCCATGGTAGTGACTCAGGAAATTACAAAACCTTTTTTTTTTTTTCTTTTAGATTAATACATTAACAACGGTAACGGCTCATAGCGGCTTTTTACAGGGGTGGGTGGATATGTTAAAATAGGATAAAGATAGAAACATTAAAGGAATGATGGTAATCCAATATAGGGAGAATGATAGGGTTTGGGGAATTGAAGACTTCTCCTATTACCGCCGTAGCGAATAGATATACGATCTTCTGTTGGTAGAAGACTTTCCTATCTACATGGATATTCACATGCATACGCTGCAGAAATCTGAACGGGAATGCCCTCGGTCTGTTTTCCATCATGCAAAGAGGGTGGAATACTTACTTATACTCTTACCGTGCCAGTGTTGATGAGTCAGCGCATCCACAAGAGGTTGTCGCCTTTCATGGGCTCTACCTTTCCTTCGTCGCGCTCAGCACGTATGGGGTGATGGCGACACGTCTGACCACTCCCAGCCTCTTGGCTAGTAGCAATTGTAGGTAATTTCTGTAGTCGGCGTGTTGCATGAATTCTACTCCATTCAGTTGCAACTCGTCCCCAGTCCACTCGGTTTCACCCGTGGTAGAGAGATTCTTCAGGATAAGTTGTACAGGGAGAGGAGGAAGATCATCTATCCGTCTTGCAAAACAGTGAGAGCAGTAGCCAACCACACTTCCCTAGGACATGGAAATCTTCTTACCACTTCTTCTTAAGGATTGTCAAAGTGGATTGGTAGCACTCGCATGCGTCGTGCAAATCGGTAGGCGACCTTCAGCCGCTTAGCTTCGGATGACTTCCTCTTTGGCAAGCTGGGTACAACCCGGCTTTCTGAGCTTGAAACACTTGCTTGTCCTGATGCTTCTCCCTTCAAGGTCATGTGTTTTCATACTGGCTGAACTTCTCCTTACCTTTGGCTCGAGCAGCCCCTTTAGGCCACTTTGGAGTTATAACTTTGACTGCAGTTTCTTTAGGGAAAAGAGGCATCACCGTTTTCTTTCCTTCTTTGATGTGAATGAATTCTTAGCGATGAATGTCGATGTAGATGATTTCAGCCCTTTCGTTGCCTTCGTTGATGGCACTCATTGACAGTGTGTCTTGGTTGACAACAGTGATGGCACTTCACCGACCTCCAACTTGATGCTCTCAATTTGTGGTTAGAAAGAGCAACACGAGATGGAGAGTTTACCTCTTGAATACTGACGACACTGCAGCCTGGCAGTAGTACTTCAATGAAGGCGGCTAGTGCCTCCTTCGTCTCCTCTTCTTCCATCCTCCAGTTAGAAAATTCCTTCAGCCATTCGTCCATGATTGATAGTGGGCATCACTTTCAGCATTGTAAGGGCCTTAGAAGCCCTCCTCAGTGGGGGCACCAAATGACGGGAGAAAAGCGAACCCCAAACCGCGACGGCCTCTAAAACGTTGGGGGCCGAATGGCGTGCCTCGAGCCTGTCACGGTAAAGCGAACAGCGGGGCACCACCTAGCTTTGAGCGTCTAGGATGCAAACCACGATGATATGAACACCGCAAACTTACACATGGAGAGAGAGAGAGAGAGAGAGAGAGAGAGAGAGAGAGAGAGAGAGAGAGAGAGAGAGAGAGACAAAGAGAGATTTTCAAATGATGAAAACCCTCGGGGGTGTGAGGGAGAATTATTTTTGCAGTATTTATAAATGGCACACGTGGTGATAGAGAGATAGGGAGAAGAGGTGGTGCAAACTACTTGGTCCGTTCTCTAAGACGACTCAATGATTGTGAAACTTGCTATCAAGAGCGTGTATACGGGTATGCATCGACCATTGGAGTTGAGAGATGGACGTGGCTCCCTTTGCATGGTGCAATTCCCAAGGCAAACCTCCCCATGATGGTGGTAGTGTCAAATCTTCTCACTACACTTTACCAAGTGCTGACTTCTCATGAACTGCCCCCCCCCCCCCCCCCCCCCCCGCCCCGCATAGTGACCTCTTAGTGCCAATTTATAGGTGTTGGCTGCTTGGATTATGGTAATCCCGGTGTGATTACGGTAAGCTTAATTGAGGAGACAAAGCAAGTGGTGGGCCCGGTGTGGTTGACCCTTGCTTTGTTCTGGGAGGTTATTAAAAGATGAGAATCTGTAGGTGGGCCTTTGTGACCATCACCTAGAGAAAGGAAATTTACAAAGTGGGAATTTTACAATGGCTTGGGTGAAAACTGAAGAAATGATGAAAATAACCTATAAATTATCAAAAATGGCATCGTGGTTGCGTATTGCCGACGAATGGTGTGTTGCCGGTGCGTCGGTGTAGCGCGTGCTTCTTTTCGGCGTTGGCCGGGGCATGCCTTCAGCGCATTTCTCTTTTTTGTTGTTAGCGGCGTGTGATTTGGGTCCTCCTTCTTTTTCATCGTCGTCGTAGTCGTGCAATCCTTTGGTTTTTTTTGTATTTGTGGTGCGTATATGCGTGTGTGTACGTATGTGCATGAGTGAGTATGTGTGTGTATATATAGATGTGGGTGCGTATGCATGAGTGTGTGTGTGTATTCATATAAGTATATGTGTATTGGCGTGCGTGGTGACGAGGGTAATATATGTAAACTATATATATATTATTTTTTTCATTTTTCTTTCTCTGTATGGCGACGCAGAGGCGGGGGTGTGTGTATGAATTAGTGTGTGAGCGGCTAATATGCGTGGGAACGGGGCCTTACTATATAGTATATGTATTATATATATTTTTTTTATTTTTATTTTTTTCTTAGCTTTTTTTCGGGTTGCTGGCGACTGCTGCAGGGACATCACAGGGTGAGTGAGGGGATGGGGTGTGTGTAAGAGAGGGCGTGTGTGTGTATGTGTGTGTGTGTATAGAGAGAGAGAGGGTGAATTTCTACGCCTTCTCAGGCCTGCGAGGGAGAGAGATGAGAGAGAGAGGTTTGCGGTAGGCTCTGTGTGCAGAGCCCAAGAGAGAGAGGGAGATGAGTGGGAGAGAGAGAGAGAGTGTGTGTGAGGGAGGGAGAGGATGAGTAGGGTGTGTGGGGGGAAGAGGATAAGGTGTGTGTGTGTGTGTGTGTGTGTGTGTGTGAGAGAGAGAGAGAGAGAGAGAGAGAGAGAGAGAGAGAGAGAGAGAGAGAGAGAGAGAGAGTTTACAGCAGGCCGTCCTGGCTATGACGAGTTCAAGAGGGAGAGAAGGCGGGGCGAGGTGGTGTGTGTGGATAAGGGAGATGGCGTTCTGGATAGTACTGCACCTGCACCCGGCTAAGAGCGAGAGAGAGAGAGTGTGTGAGAGAGAGGTGGTGAGATGGCGGGGGTCCGCGCCTCGTGGGCCACTGGACAAGAGAGCAAGGGAAGGGGGGGGGGGGGGGGAATATCACCCCTTCCTGTTTGGTGGTTCAAGGACGAGAGGAGGGGGGGGAGAGTCAATGGGGTGGGGAGAGAGGGAGAATATTAGCGGGCCAAGGGAGGGAGAGTGAGGCCGAGGCGAGCGGGTGGGGAAGAGAGAGAATATTATTGGGCTTGCCTAGAGAGCGAGGGAGGGAGTGTGAGAGGGGCTGGGTGTGTGGATAAGAATACCGGAGACCGAGAGTTCACATGCGGCTCGCCACAGAGGGAGCGCGAGAGGGAAAGGGAGAGAGAGGTCGGGGTGAGTTCTTGAGGCCGCTCTTGGCCGAGGGTGGCCAGTAAGGGGATGTGTGGGTGAGAGAGAGAGAGGATATTAGAGAGAGGTATGTAGGGAAAATTAGAGAGAGAGAGAGAGAGAGAAAATATTTCAGTCGATGCCTGCCGGGGAAATAAAACTGCATGGAAAGAGGGAAGGGAGAGTGAAACCGAGGGCGGACGGCTAGGCTGGGGCATGGACGAGCGAGGGCATGAGGGTGATAAGGCCGGCCAATCGAAGGGGGGAGGGGGGGGGTAACGTTATGCCTGTAAAAGCGCCATGAGGTTGACTAGGCGTTGTCGAGCCTTCCAACAGTGTCGCCAAGCCTCCGGCAGAGGAAAAATAAGTTTTTTTTTCTTTTTTTTTCTTTGATTTTCAAAATCTGGCCATCAACGTACAGGAACCCAAAACTTTTTACAAAGTCAATTCCCAAAAACTTCAATGGAGCTCAATTTTAGATAAGGACAAGCACATGCACATCAAATGAGTTGTCATAGTTAATCATCCGAATTACAACAGGAAAAGGGCATTCCAGTATCTCTCTTAATCTTCTTGGCACGAACATAAAGACTATTCGCTGTTGGGAAAAAATCTCCCTAGACACATGAACATTTATCTAGATTCTTTGAGTTAAATGAAAAGGAGTGAATTGAGGGCCATTTTGATCATCCATTAAAGCGAACCATGCAGCTCCCAAGAAAGCATACCTGTTTTATCCTCTGATTTTGCCAAAATTTCAACAGCATAACAACATAAATGGCTTAAAAGACCAAAAAACTAGCCATCATAATTTTGATAGAGTTTCCCCAGAAGTAGCGCAGTGAGAACCCAAAATATAAACTGTATATGTATGCATAACCTGCCAACAATAGAACTCGAGCATCAAGTAGGAATCACTAGTACATAGCCTATGGCGAGGTCACAAAAAGGGTGCTCCAGCGACCTATATCACCTAAATGATCTCACATTTGAGAATCCCCTAGCTCAATAAACCTCACGCTATCGACCCTCTCACAAAAGCCTTATGCAAATCTCGTATAGTCAAGTCTCAGAAATGACTATATTCCAAACCAAGTCTCAGAAATGACTGGGACTGCCAAATAAAACCAAGTATGGCTCCACAAAGGCGTACAATGGCAGTTTACACAAGTAACGTATAATACTAGCAGACAATGCGTTTAAACAGGCGCCAAATGATGCATAACCACGGCAACTGCAAGTGACTCCCACTTGCCAGTCTATCACTCTACTCCAGCTACTTGTACCTCTGTGAATCAACTGTACATGTACCTGTCCCTGTAACCTGTAACCTGTAATTTGCAACCCATACTCCCGAAGCTGAAGGTACTCGAAGAAGGTCCTCCGTGGGGGCGCCAAAAGAATGTGAGCGGGATGGAAACACACGCAACGTCTCTATAATGACCCGACACACACTCTTGGGATGATACACACACACACACTATGGGACACCACTCGGCTTATACAACCCACCTGGCCGAGACAGGGAACACACTAATGGAGTGAGAGGAGAGAGACTACCCATTTACCCACTCCACACAGAGAGACACACACACACACACACATACCCAAAACATTCAGCTCAAAAGAGGAGAATTTTTTATGTTTAGATACAATTGAGCTTGGGCCAACACCAATGGAACAAATAGCTCACACAATATGGGTAAAATATGCCAGATACAATCACAAATTGGAGCAGAACCTTACACAGCCAAAACAACCGAAAAAAAGTGAGGAATTTGGAAAAATGGACATCACCATCACGTTTGGAACGGCCCAAAACCGCAGCCTACAATGTCGAAGTGCTCAAATCCCCGACCTCGGATGAGCAGTTTATGGCCAAAACAGGTTCCAAAAACAGCAAAAACACAGTTGCAGTTGTTCCTCCACTTCTCTCCACGTTTTTTCTGGTCTTCTCTCAGGTTTTTCAGTTCCCAGACTTAGATTTATTACTTAGGCACTCTTGGCCTTTTAGTTGACCTCAAACGGACCCAGAACAGGCCAAAAAGTGGCCTCGCAGTGCATAGTTGTCACCCTGCTGCATCCATCCGCACACCTGGCACTCAAATTTTTTCAATAATGCATCCCGTAACCACGTGAAGTGGCCCCAAAATATGGTCCTCATGATGAAATTTCTGCATAATTATCACAAGGAAACACCCACGTTGTGTCCGTACTTATCCACGTGCAAGTATTGACCCGATTCGACCTCCTAACGCCACTAGATGCCATCTGACGCACCTGCTTACCTCATGTCATCGGCCCGCGGATAGCTTCCTCGAGAAGTTTTACATGCTGCCAACTCCTCATTATTATAGAAAAAACACATTGGTACTGGTGATAGTGAAAATCGATGCACTATGTATATGTTGTCCTACCTGTACACATGTGGGCCCCACGTAACCACCTGGCTTTGGAAAATGGGCAATCCTTTATTCAATGCACCATGCATGGGTATGTACATATGCGCAATCCCTTGCTCCAAAAAAATCATGACAATGTTTTTATATAATTTTGTGATTCGAGAATGTCTAATTTTTAGTTTTAGAGGCATTAAGTGACATTAGATTCGTGGTGGGTGGTGAAGTTATCTTTGAATTTTTAAGTTTTATAAAAGTGTCCTATTTTTAATTGTCTTCTTTATATGTGACTTGCAAGGCCCATTTTAAAGTCACTTTCTTAGTTTTAAGCATCTCTCATTTTCTCACTGCTTCCTTGATGTATCCATCCCAAGCACGTTCCATTGCCACTTGCACTCCGCCAGTAAGAATGGCTATTGCTAATCAAGCCCTCCTGGTGCATGACCTAGGGCAGATGATGGAGAAGCTTACCGTCGTGTTCTAGGTATCCATCGACATGGACGCTACCATTGAATTGCATGCTAATTCATTTGAAGCGCTTACATCCTACATGGCGACACATATAGCATCAATTTTGAAGATGAAGAAGGTTTGTGGGTGCCAGTTGGTCTCCTCAAACATACCTTCAAAGAAGACAGTAGTTTTCTCTTCAGATTGGGTAGGGTGATCAAAGGACTCACCAAGGAACACTACTAAGAGGATGAGGAGAACAACCTCATAGACCTGGTCATGGGAAAATTCTACCCACTTTATTTTCTTGTGCAACCAGCCTTCCATCCTTCTTATGCTCTTCGACAAAGAGTCCATTGGAGTTAAACCTGACCTGTAAACCCTGCTCAACCATTTGCCCATTAGGAGCCAGGTTCTTTGTAATATTGGGTAAATGTAGTACATCAACCAGGTACTTCACTTTACCATCTGTTATAGACAATGAAACATTTTGTGTATGCATAATACGATGTGCAGTATCATCACCAATTTCTACGTAGCTAGGAATTTATAAAGTTTGCATTCCCTCAAACCCTTCACCATGGCTGGTCATGTGATTTGATGCACCATAATCCAAATACTAGACATTATCACTGGATTTTGCCACATTTGTAGGCATAGTATTCAGCATGTGTTGCACCACAAATAGCCTCTCAGACTCATTTGCATTCTTGCTAGTAGTTGCATAATTGTTTTGTTGCCTCATGTCTGGAAAGTCATGTTCAAAGTGACCATGTCTTCTACAACCCCAACATACTACATTTACGTGTATACTTGCATTATTATCCTGCATATTTCCACAAACTCTTGGGCTCCCCCTACCTCAAAAGTTTTCTCGACCACCACCTATGTTCTGACCATATTGTTGTTATGTAGTTGTGCGTGGCAGTTGCCTCTTCCTCGGTCTCATCCATGACCTGTACCACGTCCTCTTCCTCTGTTGTTGAAAAGGACATTTTGATAATTGTTTCAAAATTGCATAGAGGAGTCTTCTATTAGCAGTAAGCTAACGCGAACACCATCTTTTGGAGTTCTCCTTGTAAAACAATTATTATTTTGATAAATCCGGAATTTTGTAACTCCTATTCTCCTGGTAAACTTTGTAATTAATGAGCCGGGGCTACAAGCTTCCAGATGTATCAGCCAGTCAATTCTTAGCTTTGGTAGAACTCCAGAATATTAGTTTTGACCACCCAAAAACCTTGGCTAAGGTATAAAAGCCAATTTTTATAAGTTTTTGGATAAGAAATACACAACGTAAGCTAACGGTGCTCACTTGTCTCCTTCTCGCGCTTCCTACTCCCTCTCCGGTTGTCACATTGCAATTGTGTTTGTTGCATTGCAACTGCAGGTAAGAGATCTACGCATTGACGTAAGCCATTCATAGTATTTCATAGCTTTTGGCATCGCCGACCCGTGGCCTAATTTCATCATAACTGAGAATTTACATGTTGAAACAAGAAACTAAGCATAGGCGGGGTATTGGGGCATCATTGTTAAGCATTTAGATGCATTCTGGGTTGAAAACGATTAGGTCAAAAATCCACTGCTATTTTCTTTTTTCCCCAGAACAAGATCCTTCTATTAGTTACTGAAACTGCCCATAGGGCTACAACCACCTCTTCAAGAGAGGGCTACAATAACCATGGTGGGAGACTCTCCCAATGAAAAAACCAGCATATGTACAATGGGGCTAAATCCAAAAATGGGGGGAGGGAAAAGCCACACTGGTGGTCGGTAATGCCATTGGAGTACACCGAGGACCATGGTGTAGAGAGGCCGAGGACGCCAGAGTCGAAGGAAAGCCTCTCTGTGCTCCCGCATGCGGTCGGAGCTGCCCTGTAGTCCCTCAAGCTGTCCTCTGAGAGTGTGGATAAGCTCTAGCCAAAAATCGCTAACAGTCCCTACTAGTGGCATGAGGTGAGCCTCAAAGATGCAGAAGCAACAGGCCCGTGAGATGAACCAGAGTGTTAGGCCATTGATGAGCTCCCAACACTCCTCTCTCTCATTGCACCACTTCTGTGGAGTAAGCTCTGTAGCAGGCTGGAGTGTAGGTCGCCCGTCCTGCATCACTATCATCGATGGTGGAAGATAGCTCAAACTGAAGTTCCCGGCCTGAGAGGGTGGACCAAGCCGCTGCTCCCCAAATGTATTGTTGAACCATGGAGAGAGCAGGCATCGGTCGAAGAACTCGTAGCCACACCTGCTGGGCCGAGGGACAATCCCAAAGACAGTGACGCTGACTCTCCACAAGGTGGTCACAAGCTGTACATGCGGCCAAGAGACCACTATGCACTAGCCAGCTCCCAACTGCTGTAGCTCTATGTGCAACCAGCCCACTGAAACAAGGTGACTCGCCTCGGCTGTTTGGAGTCCCACAACCTCTCCCAAAATGCTGGCAAGAACTCAGTTGTGAGACCCTCCTCCTGCCAATGAGGTGCTGCAGTGGGGAGGGCCTCTCTGTGTACTGCTAGTATATGACGTCCCAGTCCAACAATGTACTGAAAGAACGGGACTCGTGGGTGGTCTGCAGAAGAGAAGGGATCCCTCCATAGCCACTCACCAGGATCCCACTGTACTAGTGCCAGTGGACAACACTCCCAAGCCCATAGCCTCCAGTGTCCAGTCTCAAGAGCTGTTGGGTCAGGGTCTATGACACAAGTCCTCCCACAAATCCCACTACTCGGATCCTCTGAAAACAACACTCTACTACCTGCGAGGCCTCTACTGCAACTCGCTGAAGGTGTCCCCCACCCTGAAGCTCGAAGAAAAGGGTTGGGACAGTCTCTGAACAGGCCTTGGCTGAGATGAGAACCTCCAGTCGTGTGAAGGCTCCCATCCACCGGGGTGCTACTGGCTCGAGAGGCGTTAGCCACTTAGCTAGAACTGACTCTGAGATGTCCTGGGACATGCTCTACACCCCTCTCATGCCCTGTAGCTGGAGACCGTGCACCTCCTCTGACAAACCTGTGAACTTTAGCCAGTCACCTAAAGAGCATGTTGGACCTGCTGCCATGGGACCCCAAGAAACATGAGGTCGACTACCAACCAAATGGCCTCTCTGAGTGCTAACCATGGGGTTCCAAACGAGGGGCTACCGTAGGCGCTCCTCCATGCTCGTAGGCTGTCTCTGCTCCAGGCCATGCCGCAAGTGCTCCCAAAATCGAAGCAAACTCACAACGAAGCGGTCCTCTAGTCTCTTGCTCAAACCAAATCTGCGCATCTCTGTAAAGATCCATCTGGTCGAAGGTTGCCAAGGGCCTCCTGCCTCAGGCACCCTAGCACGAAGCCGATATAGCAAGAACTCCTTCTAGGGCTCCTCACCTAGAAGAAGTCCTCTAACGATGAACTTCCCAAGAAGGGCTCTACTCTGCTATGCTGGATCAATGATTCCAAGCCCTCCCTGTGAACAAGGAAGAATGATGACCTACCAAGCCACTTTGGCTCGGGCTATCTGAGTGTCACGTCCTAACCAAAGGAAGTTCCTAATCAGCCTCTCTACCTAGCTGATACAAGAACTCGAGAAGATCCAGCAGGGAGTGATGTACCACATAGTCGCCAACAACACCTGGTTGGCAACTACTACTCTGCCAGCCAAAGAAAGTCGTGCTGAGCTCTAGTGTAACAACTTTCTCCTGATAGACAGGAGAAGGGGAGCAATCTGCTGCTCGGGAGACAAGTCCAAACCAGCCTGGCAGCCCAAGTACCGAACTGTAGTCCCTGGGGGAATCCACCTAAAACCCTCTCCTTGCATCCAATCTGGCACAGGAGCACTACCAATCGAGAACGGCACTGTCTTTCTCTAGTTGATCAGTGTGCCCAATGCACAACAGAAGGTCTCCAGAGCCTGCTCACACCTGTGAAGGTTCACCTCCTGGCCATCTAAGTACAAGGCTGAGTCGTCGGCAAACTCAGCGTACAGTAGCTCATCTCCCCGAATAGGGAGTGCTAAGCCCCGTACACCAACCTGCTGCGACACCAAAAACCTGCTCATTACCTCCGCATAGAACAAAAAGAGGAAGGGGGCAAGAAGAAAGCTCTGTCTAACCAAGCATATAAGTATGAAGCGATCACCTCTACCTCCTTCCAAGAGTACCTGACTATGAGCCTGTCTGTACAAAGCTGACACCCCTCTGATCCAAGCATCCAAGAAGCACATCCTGCATAGAGTGCCCTCTAGAAATTCCCAGTCAACTCTGTCGTATGCCTTCTCAAAATCGAGAAGAAGAATCACAAGGTCCTCACCACGGAGCCGTGCCACGGCAGAAGCCTCCCAAAAAGTAAAGATGTTGTCAAGGATACTATGTTCCTTGACAAAACCTGTTTGAGTCCTATGTACAAGGCTCTCTAGAAGTGGCTGAATCCTCAAACTCAGATCCTTGGCAATAATTTTGTAGGCTGAGTTGAGGATGGTGATGGGGCGCCACTGTCAAATCTCATCCAAGGAGCCACCCTCCTTGGGAAGGAGGTAGATCAGGCCCTCACTCATGCTGTCAGGCATCACTCCTGTGTGCAAAATGTACTCAAAAGCACTGTAGAGATCTGGGCCAAGCAGGTCCCAGTACTCCAAGAAAAAACTGGGAGTCAACCCATCCTCACCTGGACAGCTACCACGAGGGAGGGCCCTAAGAGCCGTGTGCAGCTCCTCAAGTTGAAGTGGCAGCTCAAGCCTCTTATGCATATCCTCAGTCACAAGACAAGACATCTGTGCCCAAACCTGCTCCTTGTATGCATCTTGACACTCTGACTGGCACTCTGCAGACAGTAACTCACGGTAAAAGTCAGTAGCAAGTGCACACATATCCTCGGGCTCAGAAGCAACTGACCTGTCGGGCCTCCTCAACTGACTAAACTTGGCATACAAGTGACGAGGTCCCACTGCCTCAAAGAAAGCACCAGTCACTCTGTCACCCACCTGGGTCCACTGAGATGCCTATCAGTGGAAAGAAAACTCATGTCGCCTCTCCTCTGTGCTAGCAAGCTCCTATCGAGCCTGCTGTAACTGCTCCTCCAACCAAGGACTGTCTGGATGCTGCTCCTGCATCCTCTGTAACAAAGCAATGCCCGGTCTGAGACGCTGCTCCGTCTCTCTCGCTGCAGCCCGGTGAGCCAGAAACTCCTAGAGAAAAAAACGGCTAAAAAAATGGACCAACCATGAGACCCATGAGTGCTAGTTCAGACCAAAGTATGATGGGAATGTTCAGTACGTGCCCGTGAGGCCCCAAGGACAACCCATGTACAGATATCAACCTAATATGGCCCAAGCTCAAAGACCACCAATGGGTATGGAAAGACCTCAACCTGTGTTGGGACAACAACCTCCGTATCCAGGACATAATGCAATTCCTGTAAAGTACATGCACTCGGAAGGAGTCGTAGATGAACATGCATTAGTGCCTGTTATACCTTATGCAGAGCCTAGTCCATCTACAGTAATGGTAGAAGGACATTGGTATAGTCCACATCCACCACCAATGGAAGAAACCATGACTTATGCTCCACCAGAGCTCACAAAAATGTATTATGTAGCTAATCAAGGTGTCAGACCTCCCATGGGAAGACCCATGATGAAGCCTAGAACAGGAAACTGTCATAACTGTGGTGCCGATGACCATTGGAAGAACGAATGTCCAGAGCCTGACAAAAACCTTAAACCAATTGAAGCCTATTGCATACAATGTTACAAAAAGGGAAGACATTTTCCGGAATATTGTCCTAAGAATCCTTTGAACAAGGAAAAAACTGTCATAAACGTAGTCCAAGTGATGCCTAGTAGCTCATCACAGAGTGAACTGATTGTTACAATCAAGGTAGTCACTAGAGCTCAGGCAAAGAAAAAGAAACACAACTCCTCTGATGATTCGGAGAACATGAAAGTTTCTTCTCAAATAATCAAAAGGAGCAGAAGCAAAAGATATGAGATGAGAAAACAAAAACAATGGGTTGAAAATGAAGAGAAAGAAAAAATGCTAGTCCAGGACAAGCTGAAAAAAATTGACAGTGAATTCAAGGAAACAACCGTGAAATCTGGAGGATCCATTCTTGTTGATAAAATTTTTAAGCCTATTAATGCTGCCTTGGAAGCCTACCAAGAAGGACTTAAAGCAGGCCAAAACATGAAAAACAAATGGAAAAACTATCCATCTCCAGACATGGAAGCAGCAAAGCTGGAGGCTTATCAAAATTTGGTAAGAATCACGCAAGAAATGTTGGATAAACAAAAACTCAAGATTGAAAGTATTGCAAAACCTGAAGAGCTTGCGGTAGAAGAAACAAAAGAAAAATCCGATGTGGTGGCAGAACCCCACCTTGAAACATATGAAGCAAAGCTTACAGTGCCGGACAGTGAAGATGCCTTAGACGGAATTCCATTCGTAGAGAAAGACTGGCCAGGATGGGAAAATGTGAGAGAGATCAATGATGGGAGCCTAACTTTAAAGTCAGCTCCTATAGAGGAAGTCTGGTTGGATAACCTACCATCTGATGTGAAAATGGATTTACAATCCTTGTACGGAGATTGCGGATTGGAAGCTTCAGGAATATCTAAACCATTGACATTAAAAACATTACCTTCTTACTTGGGGGATAACGAAGATGAATCCAACGTTTGCAAGACCACTCAAGTAAAAAGAGCCAAACAGACCCTAGAAGTAGACAACATTCATTCAATCATGTCTACACCCATCCAATGCACTCTTACTTTGGGAGAACTGTTGAAACTCAGACCATACTTGTGGAACAATTTACAGAAAAACCTAGATAAGGTGGGGATAACGGGGTTAATCTCTAAGAATTTGGGAAAATTGAAAATGAAATGAAAAACAAAGAGATTTGATCAGCTCCTATGAACAAGGTCGGAGAATATTATGAAGGGGAAGAAGCAAACACCACCCTCCCAGTGAAATATAATGACATTGAAACCATGGAAATACTGGATAATGGAGCTAGCATAGCCATAGCCACTAAAGCAGTATGGGAATCCTGGGGATAGCCAGCCATTAGACAAACGCAAATGAAATTGCAGTTGGCTGACGGACACATTGAGAGACCACTCGGGCTACTTGAAAAAGTGATAGTCAATTCCTGTGGAATTGAATATCAACACACTTTTGTCATAGTAGACTTTGGGAAAAAACTCAACCATGAAATCATATTGGGAAGACCTTTTAGCAACAGGTACAACTTATCCAAGATTATGGAAACAACTATCTGTGCTTGAAGCAGATGGGATCTATAACAAGAGTCAATCTAAAAGATCACACTTATAGAGATGTCTTGAAAACACCCATCCAAGAGTTTGATTCAGTCTCTTCGGCTGAAACTAAAATTGCATCCTGGTTAAACAAAGACACTCCTATTTGGATGTGCGTAGCTTCAAAAAATGGAAGCTTAAGATGAGAGGAATGTATCCTAGAAAGGGATTGTACAGACGAAGCCTACATACCTGAACCCTTTCCAGAGTATTTATTTGAACCATTCGAGTGGACTCAAATTTTAGTGACAATGGATGTATGTGTTAATACGTCTATGCCTACTCAAGTTTTCAATGAGTATGGCTACGACATAATTCCCATCCAAATGATGTTAGTCCTTAACACTAGAATGGTAAACATGACACTTTTATGTCCTTGGATACTTTTGTGTCCTGTCAAGTGACCATTTTGCTTGAATTATTTGAAGAGTATGAAAATGAATTTCTAGGTGCTATATATCCACAAAGTTTCCTTATGAGCTGAAAAAAACTTAGCATTTTTTTTGGAGTATCGATCTCACCATTAACCTTACTCTTGCACAACATTTTTGAACCTAAATTGTGTGAAAAAACGGGTCCTGTTTTTGGCTTTTTTTCAATTTTTGGCAACTATACCACTCTAAACTTCATGTTTGTGAGGTTTAGATGGCTAGAGGTTAGGTCTTCATAGTTCTCAACATGTTTTGATGCTTGTAGGGAGAGCTAAGTGTTGAAATTGAAAGTTATGACCAATTTACAAGAATTGCATAATCCTGTTTTTTGGCCAAAATTAGCATTTTTATGATTTTTTTGGTGGCTTTCTTGATATTTAGATTCAATTTTGATTGTGTAAGTGTAATGTATAACATAAAGCTAATCTTTCTTGAGTTTTGGGGGACCTAATATGCTATATAGCATAGTATATGATGATGGTTTTGTTTTTTGATTGCTGAAGAATACGATACATTTTAGAGTAGCAAGTATAACTTTCTCAATATTGCTAGTTTCTTAGGCCAATTGTGTGTATTTTTTAGGTACTAACCATATTTTAATCATAGACTACAAACTTGGCTAGATATTGAGTAGTTTCTATGGGTTTCTAGAGGTCATAATGCTAAACCCAGTTTTTTCATGTTTGCTGTATTTAGCACTTTATCATTGCCCCCAAGGTTCCAATTGTAAGAGATCCATTATCCTTTTGACATGCTCCATGGCTCCTTTCAAATCCAAAGGCCCAAAGGGAGCTAAGAAAACATGTATATAGTATCTGTATTGAGCGTTACTATAGAAACTTTGATGATAGGTCCGCAAAATGGCAAAAATGCAACTTTTTTGTACCTACTTTTTTTGCCCAAAAACAATTAGTGAGGTAAAAGCAACCATATGTTTTGGTCACTAACCCATTGAAGTTAACGGGGCATTTTATCTCATGTCCTACAAAAATCCCCACTCTTATTTATATGCAATCAACCGTAAGAAATTGCTGTTTTGGGCAAAATGCAATGGTCCATCAACTTTGGAGGCTTGTAGTGACCAAGGGATGAGAAAAATTACAAGTTTCTCATTTTTTCCATATGTATTAGTTATTGAACTATAAGCTCATGAAAGGATTTTTTTGGAATTTTTTCCCAAAACCCTGAAAGCACACTTTTATGTCCTGTTAGGCTACCATTCTAGTGTTAAAACATTGAAAACAAAGATGAGGACCCCAAGGACTTGATGAAAGCTCAACAAGTCTTTTATGACCTCTATTACGATGCAACTGATGAGCTAGATGAACACTCAACTACCTTAGAAGATTCGGGGTTAGAAAAAGAGCATACGAGAGCTCAGTTACTCTTAAGGGGAGGGGAGGGAAAGTTTTTTGACTTTCCAAACCAGAAATCAAGAAGATCAAAATGGTATAGATGAAAGAGAGACACCAATATCTTGAAAACACGACCTATGGCATAAGTCTCCAGTAAACACAATTCGTGATGCAGATAGATGCTAATGATTGTGTCAAGGACAAAATAACTGGAAGATATCCTTCAAACAAAAATTCAAAAATGTCTCAGACATCGAGAAATATCAATAGTTGAAAAAATCTCTAAAGGAGATATACACAACCGAAATGGAAACCACGGAGGGGGTTGGTAAGGATGTAATGCATGTTCCATCCCATTACAAAAAGTATACTCTCCAAGATCGGAAAATCATAATTGAACAACCTGTTAGGAAACTACGGAAACAAGACGAATCTTATTAAGGGACTGAAAACGCTAAAAGGATCGACTTGACTGAATCAGGAGAAGAGCCTAGACCTGCTTACATTGCGAATGACCTAACAGAAGAAGAAGAAAAGCTTTTGCTAAGCTTGTTAAAGGAATACCGGGATATCATTGCTTGGTCTTACAAGGATCTCAAGGGTGTTGATCTAGAAATCTATCAACATACTATACCCATGAGAGATGATGCGAAACCAAGTAGACAGAGACCATACACTTATAACGGAGTATTTGCTAGGAAGATCAAAGAAGAGATTGAAAAACTAAGGAAGCTGAATTCATTTACGAAATTGAACACACAGATTGGGCGTCTCCAATTGTGGTAGTACCTAAGAAGAATGGGAAATTACAGTGTGTGTTAATCTCAAAAAGGTAAATGCAGCTACCATTAGAGACAACTTTCCTCTTCCGATAACTGAGCATGTTTTAGAACGAGTGGCAGGAAAAGAAGCTTATAGCTTCTTAGACGGCTTTTTAGGATACAATCAACTTTTGGTTGACCCAAAAGATCAGCATAAAAATGTGCTTGCAAGAGAATGGGGTATATTTGCCTATCGGGTTAACTAATGCTCCAGTCACATTTCAGAGGTTCATGAGCCATGCTTTCAAAGAGCATCTTCAGAAATTCTTAGAAATATACATGGATGTTCTATGCGTACATTCGTCAATCCGGGCTGATCATTTTGAACACCTCAAAAAGGTATATGAGAAATGTAGACTTTGTAGGATTTGCTTAAACCCTGAAAAGTGCACCTTCATGGGAAGACAAGGAAAAATTCTTGGACATATAGTGTCAAAAAATGGCATAGCTACTTATATTGAGAAGATTCATGTCATTGTTGACTTGCCTAGACCAACAACAGTCAAGGGGGTATAAGCCTTCATGGGACATTGTGGATATTATCGACGGTTCATCTACATGTATGCTATAATTGGAAAACCCATGTATAGCTTGATTACGCACTTTGAATGGACCGAGGCATGTGAAGAATCCTTCATGAAGCTTAAGCAAGCTCTCACCACAGCTCCAATATTGAAAGCACCAGATTAGGACAAGGTATTCCACGTACATGTAGATGCTTCAAACTCTGCTATTGGTTGTATACTAGCCTAACCAGGAGATGGGAAAATTGACTTTCCTATTTCTTATGCTAGCCGACAATTGAACGTGGCAGAAAAGAATTACACCACCAAAAGAGAAGGACTAGGAATAATATATGCTGTTAAAAAGTATAACATTACCTAATAGCCAACAAGTTTGTGTTCTTTGTGGACCACCAAGCTTTGTTATATTTGGTCAACAAGCCATGCAACACAGAGGGAATAGTGAGATGGTTCATCATTCTTCTCAAATTTGATTTCACTGTGGTTGTAAAAAAAGGCACTATACATCAACGAGCAGATCATTTGTCAAGGATTGTTTCAGGGGAATTACCTAAAGGGGTAGACGATAATTTACCAGATGCCTATTTGTTCTTCGTGGAAATGATATCTAGATGGTCGAAAAACATTGTGTCATTGATGACAATAGCTCAAGTGGATTCATAAATACCACTTCCTATCACAGTTGATTTAATCGAGCAATGGGCTATGTATCAATTACTAGCTGGTAGGCTATACAAAAGAAATCGGGACGGGATATTGCTCTTATGCATTAATCTTGAAGAAAAAGAACAATACCTAAGTCAAGCACATGTTACCATAGTAGGACTTCACTTTGCGGAAGACCAAACTATGCAACGAATCTTGAGACTTGGAGTATTTTGGCCGACTATGAGGAGAGATGTTAGATCTTTTGTAAAAGATTGCCCTCAATGTCAAAAACAACCACCCATTCCTCATGTAACATTGTTTCAAATGTCGCGTGTTCCTAAGTGGAGTAATTATCTGGTTACTTACTTATCAAGCTGAAAATTTCCTGAGGATATGAGTAAACGCCTCAAAGACCAATTGAAACTAAAGCAAGAGACTATGATCTTATTGGGAACCAATTGTATCGGAGAGGTAAAGATCAACATTTGCGTCTTTGTGCAAATGAAATTGAGTACATTTCAATTATAAGACAAGAACATGCTAGATTAGCTGGAGGTCACTTTTCTAGTGAGATCACCACAAGAGCAACCTTGATGGCAGGCATATGGTGGCCAACACTTTTTGCAGATGCCAAAGAATATGTTCGAAGGTGTGATGCTTGTCAACGAGCAAAAATGCCAACACGAGTAGACAACATGCCCTTAAGACCAATGATGAGGGCTAGAGCCCTCGCAAAATGGGATATAGATTTTGTTGGGACCAATACAGCCACTTGCTTATAGAACCCATGCTCAATATATCATTGTAGCTATGGACTATTTGACCAAGTGGTCCGAGGCTAAAGTGACTCAAAAGAATGATGCCATAACCACTATTGCATTCTTATATAAGTATGTATTCACGAGATATGGACTGCCAATAGAGATTGTTAGTGATCGGGGAACTCATTTCCTCAATGAGGTAATAGAGTATTTGCTTAATGATTTTATGGTCATCCATAACAAATCAGCTCCCTACCATCCACAAGCAAATGAACAAGCTGAGCATACGAATAAAATTCTTAGCTCAATACTGACCAAAGTGGTTAGTTCCGGAAGGACAGACGGGGAAATGAATCTCCATGCTGCTCTATGGGCTTATCGAGTTTCATTCAAAACAACTCTAAATGCTACATCCTTTAACCTTATTTATGGTCTTGATGCCATACTGCCAATAAAATTTCTATTGCCGACATTAAGGGTAGCACAGAATCTTGAGTGGAGTGGACATGAATTGTAAGAAAGACTTGAAGATTTGAAAAATCTAGACGAGCAAAGGCTAACTGCTGTAGCTCATATCTATGCACAAAAGCAGAAACAAAAACAGTTTTTTTGATTCCCACTTAATCACAAAAATCTTCAAAAAAGGGGACTTAGCTCAAGTCTATTCCCTTAAGCAACACATTCCCAAGTTTAAGAAAAAGGGAAACGGACCATGTATCAAAAGATGTATCTCCAAGTGGAGCAGTAAAATTATCCACCATAGATGGTGAACCAATGGCCAATTGGATTAGTGGATGTCGTTTAAAGAAATACAATTTTCCACTAACCAATGAATTGCTAGAGAGAATGCATGCAGCCAAACAAAGCAAGATCAAGCGACAACAGCTTATTGATGAAGCCCAAGAGGAATCTAGACTTCGGATACTCAAGCGTAAAGCTGCTCTCAAGAATCAACAGATACCGATTCCCATCAACACTTTGGAAATAAATGATCGACAATGGGAATTACCTAAAGATGCACTTTCAATAGATGATGAGTGGTTAGATGGAATGGATCTGCGCATCAAAGTACAGCTCAACAATCATAGGACCAATGCTTTGGTAGACACATGAGCTAGAGTGAATGCAGTCAATTATTCCACATACAAGAAGACAACAAGTAAAGCATTGACAACAGGAATAGAGACAATCAAAGGATGCAACAAGAATCAAACTCCAACATTGGGAGTAGTCAACTTGAGCGTGGTAGTACATGGATGTTCATGTCCTCATCACTTTGTATGCTTGCTAGATGAACACATGAATGAGATGATGATTCTTGGAATTCCCTGGATGCTTACATACAAAGTAGTACCAGATTGGGATACGAATCAACTAAAGCTATCACCTAAAGGTGGGCAACTCATTGTTCCAATTGCACCAAGCAAGGAGAAATGGAAAAGAAGCAATCAATAGATCAATCCACGAAGCCAATCTTCTCCATCCCCTCAACAATCAAATGCTACATGTAGCATACAAGGAGTTAGGAAGATTTGGGTACCAAAAGCACAGCTTGAGAATAAACTGATTCAGCTCTGGGTGCCTAAAACTTCACCAAAGAAACAAAAGAAGGTTCCATGGATTAGAACACATATTCGAGTATCTTCGAGCAAGGAACCTAACATGAAAAGGGTTTGGAAGAAAAAGGAGCCCTTAACTTCTCCAAAAACCGCGAAACCAATCAAGCAATGGCGAGTGAAGTCTCAACAAACTCCACCACACCATGCCGCACCAAGCCGACCGAATTACCAATGGAGCGAAAAAGATCGACAACAACTGAAAGTGCAACCAATAGCTCAAGCAATCAGCGTGCTAAAACACCCTGATTGTACAATAAAAAAGAGAGCACAAAAGTTACAAGATTTTCTCTTTGGAAGACATCATATGGGTTTGAATTGCATTGATCTTCATATCATGGTAGAGCCAATCACGGCTTTGCAGAGATACAATTGTTCAACCCATGCACGCAGTCATCCCGGAGTACGCCACCTAGAGGGGTGGAAGGGCACTAAGTACTAAGTAATTAAGAGCAATGTTTGAAGAGAGAGGAAAAAGCTCCATGTTAACGTGTGATTTTTTGAAAAACTACCTAATAGTGCCCTTATAATTCATCATCAAGGAAAAATTCACTGATAATATCTTTCCAATGAGTGTAAATAGTGTATATACTATTAGAAAATCATAAAAAATAGTCATTTTTTGGGTATTTTTCATCATTTTTGTTGATAGGGAGGCTTAAAAATGGAGAAATCCAACAAAAAAAAATAAAGCCATATTTTTCAAGGGATTTTCTTAGTTATTGGATTTTTACTTTATTTTTTTAGAGCATTTTGCTATTTTCTTTGAGTTTTTCTATTAAACAGGTCAAAATTAATAATAAATAGCAGGGAAGCTCAGATGGAATAATGAAAGACACGATGGTGATCAGAGGGACAAGGCGGAAAAACACAAAAATTTTCAATAAAATCAGAAGACGGAAGTGGGAAGCGGGAAGCGGGAAGCCTAAATTAGGCGGCTAGGCCTACTTGCAAAATTCTTGCAGAATGAGCTATAGGAATCTGATCAGAGAAATTTTTGAGTCTAACATAGAATTCATGGCCTAGTAGGACTAACAAGGAATCTAGGGAAATTTGGTTCGGGAAGTTCAGGTATAGATATCCATGGTAGGCTAAAACCACCTCATTTCCACTTGGAGACTTTGGAGAGAGAGATTTCGGCCTCTTTCGTGCACCCATAGTTGACCATTTTCAGCGCCGTATCACGGGAGACATGAGGGGTAAGTTCTTTACTCGATAATGATCCATTTTGTACGGCCGGTAGCTAGTCTAAATCCTTAGAAAAACCCTAGAAACCGAGCAGTGCACGAAGACCTACAACCTAAAACTGACCATAGCGGCCTGCCAGCTTGACCAAAGCAGATGGGATTTGAACCATAGCATGCCCTAACATAATAGAGCCTTTCTATACCATCAGATGACCATTGGACTGGGGTCAAGGGGGTCCCCAATAGAAAAGTTAGGTTTTTGGTAAATGTCAGAATTCAAACCAGACTCCACAGATGGCTTGCTTCACGACTATGTTATGGACAAGTCCAACGCCTCAAAGTTGACCGACCAACCCAACTGACAGAGTAATCACAAAAAACGACGATTTCAAAGTCGACAGAGTACAAATTGATGCCAGCATGACCAAACTTGTCCAAATTCAATTTAGGACTTGTATTAGGTGTATGAAACATGTCTAGGTCAAAATTCGGGGGTTTTGCAAAGTTTTTGTCACTGAAGTTAATAATCACGATTATTTACTTTTGCATCAATTTTGCTTGGAAATTGTCAAATCATCTCACCTATTATGTGTACACACCTATTACATGCCAAAAATCGAGTATGAGCCAAAATGACCACCCATTACTTGTAAAATTACCAAAAAACGCAAAGAAGTCTTTGCAAGCCAAAATTTGGGTTATGAACAACTCTTCTTGATCCAAATCACCTCATATCTCATATCAAAGGTCTATACCATGCCTAAAACCAATTTGTACCAAAAAATGTCAATTTTGGAAGAAAAGTTAATAATCGCGATTATTTATTTTTTGGTCAAAATTGGGAAAATTTGATATTCGGCCATCATACATCCAAAGTACATGTTGTGATAAGCCCACTAACCAACTTTGAATCAAAGTACATGTTGTGATAAGCCCACTAGCCAACTTTGAATCAATTTGGAGTTCAAAATCTCAAATTTCCTTTATATCCACTGTTTCAGAGACCTAAAACCAAAATCTGGTACCATTTTCAACTCCAAATGAGCCCATAATTCACTCAAAGCATGTATTGGGTATATACTTCAAGCTTATAAAGCCAAGTTTACAAAAAGTTGGAAATTTTTCTCAGCTGCTGCTGTAAATAATCGCGATTATTTACTTTGGTTGCAAATTTTTGTTTTGACCATACAGTTTTGTTCCTTGCATGATTTTATACATCTTTGCTTGTTCACAAATTGATTTGAAGCAATTTGGACCAGATTATCAGCATTTCAATCCAAAAGGACATTCCAGAGAAAAATCCGACAAATCTTCTATAGAACTTTGCACTCTATTCACTGAACAGGAGCAATGCAAGAAGCGGAGAGAGCAGTATGTCTTCACGCGCAGTATGTCTTCACAACCATGAAGGGCACCAAGAAGGAGGGCAAAATCACATACTTGGGCATGCTGAAAGTGTTGACTAGAATAGCCTATCATGCCATCGGCATGGCCGACAGCCTACCACCTGTCCCTGATCAGAATACATGGATTTTGGCAGCACAACCCTCTCCATGAGCTACAAGGTCAGGTAAAAGGTCACAGAAATTGGATGATGAGTCAGTTGACAGCTCACCAGAGCGGCACAGCAGCGAGAGCTCTGACAACCAAGAAAATAGAGCTCGGAGGGAAGAGATGAAGAGGAAAGCTGTGGCTGCCCACCAAGAGGAGTCAACTAAAAAACAAGCGCGTTTTGAAAGAGAAAAACAGGCTTACCAACCCAGTAGGCAAGCACCAGGAAAGGACCCAGAAAAGTAGGTACCCACAGGACTGAAAGGACCTCAAACAAAGCATCATACAAGAAAAGAGGCAGATGATCCAACAGATTATTTAGAAAGAATTTACCAAGAGGCCGAAGCCCTAAAGCTGAAAGAGGAAAAAGAAGCGGCAAAGAAAGCTGAGGAAACGGCTACACAAGAGCAAAGCCAGGGATCTCCCCGACCCACCTCACCGCTGATCGCCGATTTTTGAAAATCAAAGAAGAAAAAAAAAAACTTATTTTTCCTCTGCCGGAGCCTTGGCGACACTGTTGGAAGGCTCGACAACGCCTGGTAAACCTCATGGCGCTTTTACGGGCATAAGCTTACCCCCCCCCCCCCTTCGATTGGCCGGCCTTATCACCCTCATGCCCCCGCTCGTCCATGCCCCAACGGCCACCCTCGGTTTCACTCTCCCTTCCCTCTTTCCCTGTAGTTTTATTTCCCCGGTAGGCATTGACTGAAATATTTTCTCTCTCTATCTCTCTCTCATTTTCCCTACATACCTCTCTCTAATATCCTCTCTCTCCCTTCTCAGCACCCCCTTCCTCTCCCTCATCCACTCCTCCTCTCTCGCTGACAACCCGCTTTCCCCACCTCTTGTCGCGGCTGCATGCCCGCAGGCGGTCCTCTCTAATATCCCTTGTAGCCTACCAATGGCCAATCACACTATCCTCTCTCTCTCTCTAATATCCTCTCTCTCTCTCTCTCTCTCTCTCTCTCTCTCTCTCTCTCACCCACACACCCCCTTGCTGGCCACACTCGGCCAGGAGTGGCCTCGAGCACTCAGCCTGACCTCTCTCTCGCTTTCCCTCTCGCACTCCCTCTGTGTCAAGCCACATGTGAACTCCCGCTCTCCTGTATTCTTATCCACACACCCGGCCCCTCTCACACTCCCTCCCTTGCTCTCTAGGCAAGCCCAATAGCCCAATAATATTCTCTCTCTTCCCCACCCACTCGCCTCACCCTTCCCTCGGCGTAACTCTCCCTCCCTTGGCCCGCTAATATTCTCCGTCTCTCCCCACCCCATTGACTCTCCCCCCCTCTTCTCGTCCTTGAGCAACCAAACAGGAAGGGGTGATATTCCCCCCCCCCCCCCCCCCCCCCCCCCCTCTCTCTCTCACTCACACCCCCCCCCCCCCCCCCCCTCTCTCTCACCTCACACCCCCCACCCCCCCCCCTTCCCTTGCTCTCTTGTCCGGCTGCCCACGAGGCACGGACCCCCCGCCATCTCACCACCTCTCTCTCACACACTCTCTCTCTCTCTCACTCTTAGCCATGTGCAGGCGTAGGACTATCCAGAACCCCATCTCTCTTATCCACACACACCACCTCGCCCCGCCTTGTCTCCCTCTTGAACTCATCACAGCCAGGTTGGCCTGCCGTAAACTCTCTCTCTCTGTCTCTCTCTCTCTCTCTCTCTCTCTCTCTCTCCTCTCTCTCTCTCTCTCTCTCTCTCTCGTTTTTCCAGCCCGAAGGCGCAGCGGGAAACGGGATCTCTCTCTCTCTATCTCTCTCTCTCTCACACACCCTTATCCTCTCCCCCCACACACCCTAATCATCCTCTCCCTCCCTCATACACACTCTCTCTCCCCACTCATCTCCCTCTCTCTCTTGCGCTCTGCACACAGAGCCTGCCGCAAACCTCTCTCTCTCATCTCTCTCCCTCGTGGGCCTGAGAAGGCGCAGAAATTCACTCTCTCTCTCTCTCTATACACACACACACACACACACACACACACATTCACACACACCACACACACACACACACACACCCTCTCTTACACACACCCCATCCTCTCACTCACCGTCGCGTCCCTGCAGGCAGTCGTGAGCAACCTAAAAAAAAGCTAAGAAAATTAAAAATAATAATAATATATATATAATACATATACTATATAGCAAGGCCCCGTTCCCACGCATATTAGCCGCTCACACACTCATTCACACACACACACCACACACACCCGCCTCTGCGTCGCCATACAGAGAAAGAAAAATGAAAAAAATAATATATATATATATATATTTTTACATATATTACCCCCGTCACCACGCACGCCAATACGCATATACTTATACGAATACACACACACTCACGCATACGCACCCACATATATATATACACACATCTCACTCATGCACATACGTACACACACATGCATATACGCACCACAAATACAAAAAAAACCAAAGGATTCCACGACTACGACGACAACAAAAAAGAAGGAGGACCCAAATCACGCGTCGCCAACAACAAAAAGGAGAAATGCGGCGAAGGCATGTCCCGGCCAACCCCGAAAAGAAGCATGTGCTACACCGACGCACCGGCAGCACACCATTTGCCGGCAATATGCAACCACGATGCCATTTTCAGTAATTTATAGGTTATTTTCATCATTTCTTCAGTTTTCACCGAAGCCATTGTAAAATTCCCACTTTGTAAATTTCCTTTCTCTAGGTGATGGTCACAAAGGCCCACCTAGAGATTCTCATCTTTTAATAACCTCCCAGAACAAAGCAAGGGTCAACCACACCGGGCCCACCACTTGCTTTGTCTCCCCGATTAAGCTTACCCTAATCACACTGGGATTACCATAATCCAAGCAGCCAACACCTATAAATTGGCACTGAGATGTCACTATTGGGGGGGGGGGGCAGTTCATGAGAAGACAGCAGTTGGTAGAGTGTAGTGGGAAGAGTTGACGCTATCACCATCATGGGGAGGGGGCTTGTGTGTGGGGTTTGCCTTGGGAATTGCACCATGGGAAGGGAGCTACGTCCATCTCTCGACTCCAATGGTTGATGCATACCCGTATACACGCTCTTGATAGCAAGTTTCACAATCATTGAGTCGTCTTAGAGAAGGGACCAAGTAGTTTGCACCACCTCTTCTCCCTACCTCTCTATCACCACGCGTGTCATTTGTAAATACTGCAGAAATAATTCTCTCTCACACCCCTGAGGGTTTTCATCATTTGCAAATCTCTCTCTCTCTCTCTCTCTCTCTCTCTCTCTCTCTCTCTCTCTCCGTGCATAAGTTTGCGGTGTTCATATCATTGTGGTTTGAGTCCTAGCCGCTCAAAGCTAGGTGGTGCCCCCTGTTTGCTTTACCGTGAGACAGGCTCGAAGGCACGCCATTCGGCCCCTGGCGTTTTAGAGGCCATCGGGGTTCGGGGTTTTCTTTGCTCCCGTCATTTGGTGCCCCTAGTGAGAAGGGCTTCTAAGACGCTTTGGTTTACAATGCTGAAAGTGACGCTGATGGCCGATTTTTGAAAATCAAAGAAAAAAAGAAAAAAACATATTCTTCTTCTGCTGAAGCCTTGGCGACACTGTTGGAAGGCTCGGCACCGCTTGGTAAACCCCACGACACCTCTACGGGCATGGCCCCCCCCCCCCCCCCCTTCGATTGGCCAGCCTTATCACCTCAGGTCCCCCTCTTGTCTATACCCCAGCCTACCCGGCCGCCCTCGATTTCAGATACCCCTTCTCTCTTCCCCCGTAGTTTATTCCCTCCCGCGGCGGGCATCGGATGAAATAACACCCCCCCGCCACCTCTCTCTAATATCGCCTCTCCATTCCCCCCCCCTCCTACTAGCCACCCTCGGCCAGGTGCAAGCCTCGAGCACTCACCCCAACTCCTCTCTCCCCGTTTCCCCTCTTGCGCTCCCTCTGTGTCGAGCCACATGTGAAGTCCCGCTCTCTCGTATTCTTATCCTCACACTCTCTCCCCCCCCCCCCCCCCCCCCTTCCCCCCACTCCCGCCTCACCTCCCCTCGGCCTCACTCACCCTCCCCTTGGCCTGCTATCCCCACCCTCTTTCTTCCCCCCACACCATTGAATTCTCTCCCTCCTCTCATCCTTGACACGCCATGCAAGACAGAGAATAGGACACCCCCCCCCCCCCCTTACACACTCTCTCTCCTCCCCCCCCTGATGGTGGAACCCGCCATAGAGCCCCCTCTCTCTCCCATCCACGCCAACCCAATCCCTTTCTCTCTCTCTCTCTCTCTCTCTCTCTCTCTCTCTCTCTCTCTCTCTCTCTCTCTTTCTTCTCAGCGCGAAGGCACAGCATAAGCAGCCGGGCCCATGCTCTCCCACACCACACACGCTCTCCCTCATCCTCTCCCTCACTCACCACCCCAATCCCCTCTCTCTCTCTCTCTCTCTCTCTCTCTCTCTCTCTCTCCTCTCGCTCTGTTTTGCACCAGTCCGCCCTGCATCTCTCTCTCTCTCTCTCTCCCTCTCCACGTGTACAGGCACGGCACACGATTTCTCTCTCTCTCTCTCTCATCTCTCTCTCTCTCTCTCTCTCTCCTCTCTCTCTCTCTCTCTCTCGGCCTGTACAGGCACATCGCACGGTTTTCTCTCTCTCTCTCTCTCTCTCTCTCTCTCTCTCTCTCTCTCTCTCTCTATCACACACCACACACACACTCCATACACACACAGACACCCCACACACACACACACACACACACACACACACACACACACACACACACACACACACACACACACACCACCATCCCCCCCCACCCCCCAAGCACGCGTAACTGCCCCGCTGGCCGCCAAACACAGAGAAAAAAAAGAAATATAAAAAACATATATGTAATATATATTATGTAGATAAGCCCCTGTTCCCACCGCATGCACACACACACAAATACACACACACGCACTCACACACAAATACACACACATGCACTCATGCACACATATCCATATACATATATATATATATATATACACATCCGCCCGCACACATACGTACACACACACACACACACACACACACGCATATATGCACTACAAATACAAAGAAAATGAAGGACTTCACGACTACGATGACCACGAAAAAGAAGAAGGACCCAAAGCACGCGTCGCCAACAACAAAAAGAGGAAATGCACCGAAGACATGCCCCGGTTGACCCCGAAAAGAAGTACGCTCTACATCGACGCACCGGCAACACGCAACCATGACACCATCTTCAGTAATTTATAGGGTATTTTCATCATTTCTTAAGTTTTTCACCCAAACCATTGTAAAATCCCACTTTGTAAATTTCCTCTCTCTAGGTGATGGTCACAAAGGCCCACCTAGAGATTCTCATCTTTTAATAACCTCCCAAAACAAAGCAAGGGTCAACCACACCGGGCCCACCACTTGCTTTGTCTCCCCGATTAAGCTTACCCTAATCACACCGGGATTACCATAATTTAAGCAGCCAATACTTATAAATTGGCACTGAGAGGTCACTATCGGGGGGGGGGGGGGGGGGGGGGGGGGGGGGGGGCAATCCATGAGAAGTCAACATTTGGTAGTGGGAAGAGTTGACATTATCACCATCATGGGGAGGGGGCTTGTGTGTTGGGTTTTCCTTGGGAATTGCACCATGCGAAGGGAACCACGTCCATCTCTCAACTCCAATGGTCGATGCACACACGTATACACGCTCCTCGTAGCAAGCTTCACAATCATTGAGTAGTCTTAGAGAACACACCAAGTAGTTTGCACCACTATCATTATCCCCATATTAGATTACCATCATTCCTTTAGTGTCTCTATCTTTATCCTGTTTTAACCTATCCACCCATCCCTGTAAAAAGCCGCTATGAGCCACTACTGCTGTTAATGTTAAAAAAAAAAAGAGAGGTTTGTAATTTCCTGAGTCACTACCATGGCAAGTGTTTCTTCCCCACGTTCAGTGGAAAGAAGGGAGAGTATCTCACCACCGACTTTTTGGATGATTTCGACATTGCTTGTGTCGTCTCCAACAAAGATGACGATGCTTCACGACTTAGAAATTTTCCTCTACTGATGAAAGTAGAGGCCAAGTCCTGGTATAATGCATTGCCCCCTGCCACCAAGAATGCATGGGATGTGTTAAGGGACGCTTTTGTAAAGAGTTTTGGTGGAGGCACAACCTCGGAGAAGCTATGGCAACTACTACTGATAGAATTAAAGCAAGGAGATCTGCTGGAGTATGCCACCTACGAGAAATGCGCCAAAGGCATGCCCTGGCCAACCCCGAAAAGAAGTACGCTCTACACGGACACACCAGAAACATGCAACCACGACGCCATCTTCAGTAATTTATAGGGCATTTTCATCATTTCTTCAGTTTTTCACCCAAGCCATTGTAAAATCCCACTTTGTAAATTTTCTCTCTCTAGGGGATGGTCACAAATGCCCACCTAGAGATTCTCATCTTTTAATGACCTCCCAAAACAAAGCAAGGGTCAACCACACCGGGTCCACCACTTGCTTTGTCTCCCCGATTAAGCTCACCCTAATCACAACGGGATTACCATAATCCAAGTAGCCAACACCTAAAAATTGACACTGAGAGGTCACTATCGGGGGGGGGGGGGGGGGGGCAGTCCATGATAAGTCAGCATTTGGTAGGGTGTAGTGGGAAGAGTTGACACTATCACCATCACGGGGAGGGGGCTCGTGTGTTGGCTTTACCATGGGATTTGCACCATGCGAAGGGAACCACGTCCATCTCTCGACTCCAATGGTCCATGCACACACGTATACATGCTCCTGGTAGGAAGCTTCACAATCATTGGGTCGTCTTAGAGAATGCACCAAGTAGTTTGCACCACGTCCTCTCCCTATCTCTCTACCACCACGACGTGCCATTTGTAAATACTGCAGAAATATCCCTCACACCCCCGAGGGTTTTTCATCATTTGTAAATCTCTCTCTCTCTCTCTCTCTCTCTCTCTCTCTCTCTCTCAGTGTGTAAGTTGGCGGTGTTCATATCATCGTGGTTTGTGTCCTAGCCACTCAAAGCTAGGTGGTGCCTCCTTTTTGCTTTACCGTGACAGGCTCGAGGCGCGCCATTCCGGCCTGGCGTTTTAGAGGTCGTCGGGGTTCGAGAAGTAAATTCTTCATCTCGTGTTGCTCGTTCTAACCACAAATTGAGAGCATCAGGTGGGAGGTCGGTGAAGTGCCATCACTGTTGTCAACCAGGACACACTGTCAATGAGTGCCAACGATGAAGGCACCAAAAGGGCTGAAATCGTCTACATCGACATTCATCGCGAAGAAGTCATTCACATCAAAGAAGGAAACAAAATAGTGAGGCCTCTTTTCCCTAAAGAAACTGTAGTCAAAGTTATAACTCCAAAGTGGCCTAAAGGGGCTGCTCGAGCCAAAGGTAAGGAGAAGTTAAGCCAGTCTGGAAACACATGACCCTAGCGGGAGAAGCATCTCGACATGCAAGTGCTTCAAGCTCAGAAAGCCGGGTTGTACCCAGCTTGCCAAACAGAAAGTCATGCGACGCTAAGCCATGGAAGGTCGCCTACCGATTTGCATGACGCATGCGAGTGCTACCAATCCACTTTGACAATCCTGAAGAAGAAATGGTAAGAAGATTCCCATGTCCTAGGGAAGAGTGGTTCGGCTACTGCTCTCGCTGTTTTGGAAGACGGGTAGAGGATCTTCCTCCTCTCCCTGTACAACTTATCCTGGAGAAGCTCTCTACCATAGATGAAACCCAATGGGCTGGGGACGATTTGCAACTGAATGGAGTAGAATTCATGCAACACGACGACTATGTAAATTCCGTGAAATAGCTACTAGCCAAGAGGCTGGGAGTGGTCAGACGCGTCGCTATCACCCCGTACGTGTTGAGTGACAAAGGAAAGGTAGAGCCCATGAAAGGCGATGACCTCTTGTGGATGTGCCGACTCATCAACACTGGCATGGTAAGAGTATAAGTAAGTATTCCACCCTCTGTGCATGATGGAAAACGGGCCGACGGCATTCCCGTTCAGATTCCTCCAGCATATGCATGTGAATCTATGTAGATAGGAAAGTCTTCTACCAACAGAAGATTGTATACCTATTCGGTGCGGCGGTACTAGGAGAGATCCTCAATTCCCGAAACCCTCATTCTCCCAATATTGGATTACCATCATTCCTTTAATGTTTGTATCTTTATCCCGTTTTAACCTATCCACCCACCCCTATAAAAAGCCGCTATGAGCAGTTGCCGTTGTTAATGTATTAATCTAAAAAATAAAAATAAGAAAGGGTTTGTAATTTCTTGAGTCACTACCATGGAAAGTGTTTCTTTCCCTACGTTCAGTGGAAAGAAGGGAGAGGATCTCAACACTGACTTATAATTTTTCCTCCACTGATGAAGTAGAGGCCAAGTGCTGGTATAATGCATTGCCCCCTGCCACCAAGAATGCATGGGATGTGTTAAGGGATGCTTTTGTAAAGAGTTTTGGTGGAGGCACAACCTCGGAGAAGCTATGGCAGCTACTACTAACAGAATTAAAGAAGGGAGATCGGCTGGAGTATGCCACCTACGAGTCCGAATTTGTGGACTTATGGGAGATATGGGTTGCCTCACTGAAGGAAGGCGAAGGAGCGCCTAATTTCCTAAAGAAGGACTGTTTCATTGCTGGTCTACGGTCACCGCTTAGAGAGCAGGTGAAGGGAAGGTTTCCTATAACATATGAGTTGGCAGTCGAAGTAGCCCACCTTAAAGACAAGAAGCTGCGCATGCAAGCAAGAGTAACGAGTCAGAGGAAACAAGCTCAGCCCGACCAACCCCAGTGACTGCAAGAGCCAATCATAGAGTCCACATGTAGGAGGCATCATAAGAGCAGCAAGACCTCCTGAGTCGCATCACCACCCAACTAGAGTTTATCTGTGCATCTGGTGCAGCAAGGGCATGCACCTGGTAGGAATCCAGAACAAGGAAGAGGACAACGAAGGCAGAACCAAGAGTACCACTGTTACAACTACGTGGAAGATGGCCATGGAATGTACTACTGCCCACACCCGAGGAGGCAGAATTTCAATAGAGGGGGGAGACAGAATCAGATCTCTCCGTCAAGAGCAAGACCCCCACCACCTAGGCAACCACGACCAATGCCACCGGTCCAAATCCTTCGACCACCTGTACAGTAACAACCACCACCCCAACCTCTCATTCCGCCACTACCCCCACCACCTGCTATGAACCAAGCGGTGAGTGTTATTAGCTTGGAGGCTAAAGGGAAGGAAAAGGTAGAAGAATCAGTTCATGAGAAGCACAAAGGAAGAGCGAAGGTAGAAGAGATCGATGCTATGTGAGTGAAGTGTGCCAGGCACAAAGAAGCATCTCAAAGAGAAGAGAAGATGAAAGGGAAGGCCGAGTCTAGCAAGCAAGCAGCTAAACCGCGGCGGAAGATAGATATCGTGGACTTCTCACTAGGTGAGTATGCAAAACCCCTATGACTTAGTTCAAGATGTGTTAATGCAAGGCCCGAAGATAACTTGGCCCCAATTACTCCACCTTGCACCCAGAATGAGGAGGCCATGGACAAAAATGGTAAGTACTAGAAAATCAAGGCCCGGGATAGTTGGGGCTATCTCTGGAAGCGATCTCGACGACATCCTACCAACCATGGACGCTCACATCAAGGGACAACGAATCTGAAATGTATACATAGATGGTGGCACGCAAATATGCGTCATGAGTGAAAAGATGATGCACCATCTAGGTCTAGAGGTAAGTAGGCCGGCACCCATGCCACACAAAGGGGAGGGCTACCCCATCATTATTGGGAGGCCTTGGGTTATGGGTATGGAAGGTAAACAAGACTGGAGCACCGGGATGATTAAGATGAAGGACGCTAAAGGGAAGTCCATATTCTACGACATGAGGACTGGAAAGCAGTGCAACATGATCTTGGAGGCTTCAGAAGATGAGTCCACCAACGACTACTCGTCTACCTCAAGAGAAGAGACAACCACCATCGATGGAAGTAACAGTAGCATCGAAGTGATGGGGGTCATTCTTAAAGACCCAAAGAGATTAACACAATCTGAAATACCCTTGACAGACCAAGAGGGATCATCAGGTATGCAGTCCTTGGAGGATGCAGGTAAGTTACAAAAAATGCTCTCAAATGAATTAACCGATGAAAAAAGGAAGGAGTATATCTCCATGCTAGGTAACTTCACTACTTTGTTCATTGATGGCTACTATGATAAGATCACAAGAATTACAGTAGTGCAACACCACATAAAGCTCAAGGAAGGCAGTAAACCCGTAGTACAAAAGCTCAGAAGACTTGGAGTAATCCAACAATAGGCACTGCTTAAAGAAGTGAGAAGTTTGCTACGAGCAGGTTTCATCTACCCTATCGAAGACTTAGAATGGGTCTCCCCAGTAGTAGTCACACCAAAAAAAAATGGTAAGTGGAGATTCTATGTGGATTATGAAACTTTCAATGCAGCCACAAAGAGGGATCACTTTCCCCTCCCATTCCATGATGAAATACTCAATGAAGTGGCAGGTCACAAGTGATACACAGTGTGCGATGGCTACTTAGGATACTTCCAGATTAGCATTGCGGAGGAAGATCATAAGAAGACAACCTTCATCACACCTTGGGGATGTTTTTCCTACAAAGTGATGCCGTTTGGCCTCACTAACACCCCAGCCACATTGCAAAGCTATGTGACTTTTGTTTTCGAACCCTACTTTGGAACATCAATACGGGTTTTCATAGATGGTTTTTGCATTTATAGCTCACGAGCCCTTCATTTAAGCAAAGTCTATGATGGCTTAACCAGGCTGCAAACCTTAGGTGGCCATCTCAACGTGGATAAGTGTCACATTGGTGAAATCAAAGTCACTCTCCTTGGTCATGTAATTTTAGCAAAAGGGATCGAGGCTGACCATAGCAAGATTCAAGCCATGGTATCTTTGTCGTCACCCACCACCTCTAAGCAGCTGGTTTCTTTCCTTCAAAAGGTAAGATACTTAAGCAGGTTCATTCACCTGCTATCTCAAGTGGTCCTTCCCCTATAACACTCACCCATAGGGATTTCTTCTCATGGAGTGAAGAGAATGAGCAGCAGTTTACTGAGGTAAAGCAAATCCTAGCTAAGCTTCCCACTATTTCACCTCCTAAGTGGGACGAACCATTTTATGTGAACCCTAGTGTGGGAAGTGATACACATGAAGCCGTTCTAATGCAAAAGGATCCCAAAAATTCTTTCATGCATCCCATTTACTTCTCTAGTCGCGTCATGACCCCGTCAGAAAAGGGATTTACAGAAGTAGAACACATGGTTCTGGCACTAATGTTTGCTACCACAAAGTTCCGCTCCTATCTCCTGCCTAGACCCTTTGTAATCTTGACAATGGAAGAGGTTTTCCCATACGTAATGCGACACATGGATGTATCATCTAGGATCTCAAAGTGGTTGATTAGATTACAAGAGTTTGACTACACCATGCAAGTAGAAGACTCCACCAGGTCTAGTTTAGCGGGAATTCTCACTCATCACCATTATGAGAAGACGCTGAAGGTCAACACGGAAGCAAAGGAAGAAACACCAATGGTAGAAAGTCTTAGGCTAGAAAGAGCTCACTCTCTTTTCTTTGACGGAGCATACAAGAGAACAATGGATCACTCTGCAGCAGGCATAGTCATTTTCAATGAACAACAAGAAAGAGTATTCTCCATCGGGCAATTTTTACACTCCCACTCCAACAATGAAGCAGAATATGCAGCCCTAATTCTTGGATTGGAACAATGTATTTCACAAGGAATTCAGCACCTAAATGTGTTTGGTGAAGCTTTGCTTTTGATAAGGTTGATAAATGGCACCTGGGATTGTAAGAATCAGGTTCTACTTTGTCAACTCCCCCAAGTTAGGACCTTCTAAAGAAGTTTGAAGCAGTGAAACTATTTCAGGTCCCTAGAGCAGAAAAGCAGGAGGCAGATTCTCTAGCCAAAGAGAGAATGCAAGACGTTCCCGTAGGAGCAAGTAAACTAAAGCTACCCATCTTCCAAGGTAGTGATGCTATGCCATATGTCGTCAATTTTTTAGATACAGGAGAATGTCCAGAAGGATACACCAATGGCCAGAAACAGTGGTTGGTAAGGAAGGTTACTAGGTGCCGCCTTGTAAACGACCACTTGTATTGTAAGGGCAAAGATCAAATTCTCAGGCGGGTGCCAACCTCCAGTGAAATCGCAGACGTAATTTCAAGCTGCCATGATGGCATCTACGGCGGTCATTTTGCTCTAGATATCACCAGTAGGAAGATTCTACAAGCAGGATACTCTTGGCCTAGTTTGAACAAGAGTGTACACCATTGGTGTAAAATATGTAAGGCTTGTCAAGTGACCAATGATCGCACATTAACCTACGAGCCACAAACTCCTATCATCTCATATGGTCCATTTGAGAAATGGGGAATAGATGCAATGGGTCCTTTACCAAGGGCCCAATCAGGTAAACTGTACATCATAGTGGGTGTAGACTACATGACCCGATGGGCAGAAGCAACAACCACCACCGGCAATACAACCCAAGAGGTAGCAAAGTTCATTTTTGAGAATATCTGTTGTCGTTTTGGCACTCCTCTTGAGATAATATGAGATAGAGGACCAGGGTTCATAGGTGATTTGGTGGGAGAACTGATGAAGAAGTTAGGAATGACACGCCGGCATTCCACACCATACTATCCACAATGCAATGGTCTGGTAGAGAAGGTAAATGGAATGATTTGAAAAATCATCACAAAGTAGGTAAACAATCACACAGGGGACTGTGATAAACATCTCATGGCAGCTCTTTGGGCCTACAAAACAACATTCCAAACATTACTAGGTTTCACCCCTTTCCATCTAGTTTATGGGAAGGAGGCAATTCTACCCATTGAGGCACAGATAGGCAGCTTGCGAGTTTTGGCTAGCCAGATACACCGTCCGATTGTAAATCTCCGAAACCACATCTTGGATCTGGAGAGACTATGCAGTGCAGGCAGAACGATGCTGGCTCACTTTTTTCAATCAAGGGCTTAAAGAAAAGCGATTGGAAAAAGGTATGTTACTGCTGAGATACGACAACAGATTTGACACCACGAAGGACAAGAAATTTCAACCCAGATGGAAAGGACCATTCGTCATCAAGAAATGCTATGACAACGGCAGCTATAAGCTGATGGAAGCAGATAGGAGAATTCACAAGACTAGGGTCAATGGATGGAGACTGAAAAGATATTTTCTTAGGTTTGATCCAGAATTCATGCTGGACATTCCAGAAGAGAGAGAACCCTCTAACTCCATAGCTAAAGATGCAGAGGAAGGGCTAGAAGCATGAATGCCTCTAGCCAAAGGGAGAGGGCTTATGATGGCCGATTTTTGAAAATCAAAGAAAAAAAAGAAAAAAAAAAATCCTCTGTTGAAGCCTTGGCGACACGCTTAGAAGGTTCGACACCGCCTGGTAAACCCCACGACACCTCTACGAGCATGGCCCAGCCCCCCCCCCCCCCCCCCCCCCCCCCCCCCCCCCCCCCCCCCCCCCTCGATTGGCCGGCCTTATCACCTCAGGCCCCCGCTAGTCTATACCCTAGCCTAGCCGGACGCCCTCGCTTTCAAATACCCCTTCTCTCTTCCCTCGTAGTTTATTCCCCCCCTCGGCGGGCATTGGATGACATAACCCCCCCCCTCACTCTCTCATTTTCCCTACATACCTCTCTCTAATATCCTCTCTCTCTCTCTCTCCATACCCCCCCCCTTACTAGCCACCCTCGGCCACGTGCAAGCCTCAAGCACTCACCCCAACCCCTCTCCCGTTTCCCATCTCGCGCTCCCTCTGTGTCGAGCCGCATGTGAACTCCCACTCTCCCATAATCTTATCCTCACTCTCTCCCTCTCTCACACGCTTCCCCCCCCCCCCCTTTCCCACCCGCTCGCCTCACCCTTCCCTCGTACTCACTCACCCTCCCCTTGGCCCGCTATCCCCACCCTCTTTCTTCCCCCCACACCATTGACTTCTCCCCCTCCTCTCATCCTTGAGACTCCATGCAAGAAAGAGAATAGGAAAACCCCCTCTCACACACTTTCTCCCCCCCCCCCCCCCCCCACCCCATGGTGTACACCCGCCATAGAGCCCCCTCTCTCTCCCATCCACGCCACCCCAATCTCTTTCTCTCTCTCGTTCTTCTCAGCCCGAAGGCGCAACGTAAGCAGCCAGGGCCCATGCTCTCCCACACCACACACCCTCTCCCTCATCCTCTCCCTCACCACCCCAATCCGCTCTCCCTCTCTCGCGCTCTGTTTCGGCAACAGCCCGCCCCGCCATCTCTCTCTCCCTCTCAGCCTGTACAGGCGCAGCGCACGGTTTTTCTCTTTCTCTCTCTGCACACACCACACACACACACACACACCCTCCCCATCCCACCCCACCCCCCAAGCACGCATAGCTGCCACTGGCCGCCAAACACAGAGAAAAAAATATATGTAAAAAACATATATATAGTATATACATTATGTAGATAAGCCCCCGTTCCCACCACACGCACACACACACACAAATACACACACACACACGCTCACGCACACACACCCATATACATATATATATACACATCCGCCCGCACACATACGTACACACACACACACACACACACACACACACACGCATATACACACTACAAATACAAAGAAAATGAAGGACTCCACGACTACGACGACCACGAAAAAGAAGAAGGACCCAAAGCACGCGCCGCCAACAACAAAAAGAGGAAATGCGCCAAAGGCATACCCCGGCCAACCCCGAAAAGAAGTACGCTCTACACGGACACACCGGCAACACGCAACCACGACGCCATCTTCAGTAATTTATAGGGTATTTTCATCATTTCTTCAGTTTCTCACCCAAGCCATTGTAAAATCCCACTTTGTAAATTTTCTCTCTCTAGGGGATGGTCACAAAGCCCCACCTAGAGATTCTCATCTTTTAATAACCTCCCAAAACAAAGCAAGGGTCAACCACACTGGGTCCACCACTTGCTTTGTCTCCCCGATTACGCTCACCCTAATCACAACGGGACTACCATAATCCAAGCAGCCAACACCTATAAATTGGCACTGAGAGGTCACTATCGGGGGGGGGGGGGGCAGTCCATGAGAAGTTAGCATTTGGTAGAGTGTAGTGGGAAGATTTGACACTATCACCATCACGGGGAGGGGGTTCGTGTGTTGGGTTTACCTTGGGATTTGCACCATGCGAAGGGAACCACGTCCATATCTCGACTCCAATGGTCCATGCACACACGTATAAATGCTCCTGGTAGGAAGCTTCACAATCATTGGGTTATCTTAGAGAACGTACCAATTAGTTTGCACCACGTCCTCTCCCTATCTCTCTACCACCACGGCGTGCCATTTATAAATACTGCAGAAATATCCCTCACGCCCCGGAGGGTTTTCATCATTTGCAAATCTCTGTCCCTCTCTCTCTCTCTCTCTCTCAGTGTGTAAGTTTGCGGTGTTCATATCATCGTGGTTTGCATCATAGCCACTCAAAGGTAGGTCGTGCCTCTTGTTCGCTTTACCGTGACAGGCTCGAGGCACGCCATTCGGGCCTGGCATTTTAGAGGCCGTCGGGGTTCAGGAAGTAAATTCTTCATCTCGTGTTCTAACCACAAATTGAGAGCATCAGGTGGGAGGTCGGTGAAGTGCCATCACTGTTGTCAACCAGGACACACTGTCAATGAGTGCCAACGATGAAGGCACCAAAAGGGCTGAAATCGTCTACATCGACATTCATCGCGAAGAAGTCATTCACATCAAAGAAGGAAACAAAACAGTGAGGCCTCTTTTCCCTAAAGAAACTGTAGTCAAAGTTATCACTCCAAAGTGGCCTAAAGGGGCTGCTCGAGCCAAAGGTAAGAAGAAGTTAAGCCAGTCTGGAAACACATGACCCCAACGGGAGAAGCATCTCGACAAGCAAGTGATTCAAGCTCAGAAAGCCGGGTTGTACCCAGCTTGCCAAACAGGAAGTCATGCGACGCTAAGCCATGGAAGGTCGCCTACCGATTTGCATGACGCATGCGAGTGCTACCAATCCACTTTGACAATCCTGAAGAAGAAGTGGTAAGAAGATTCCCATGTCCTAGGGAAGAGTGGTTCGGCTACTGCTCTCGCTGTTTTGGAAGACGGGTAGAGGATCTTCCTCCTCTCCCTGTACAACTTATCCTGAAGAAGCTCTCTACCACGGATGAAACCCAGTGGGCTGGGGAGGATTTGCAAATGAATGGAGTAGAATTCATGCAACACGCCGACTACAGAAATTACCTGCAATTGCTACTAGCCAAGAGGTTGGGAGTGGTCAGACGCGTCGCTATCACCCCGTACGTGCTGAGCGACGAAGGAAAGGTAGAGCCCATGAAAGGCGACGACCTCTTGTGGATGTGCCGACTCATCAACACTGGCACGGTAAGAGTATAAGTAAGTATTCCACCCTCTGTGCATGATGGAAAATGGGCCGATGGCATTCCCGTTAAGATTCCTGTAGCATATGCATGTGAATATCTATGTAGATAGGAAAGTATTCTACCAACATAAGATTGTATACCTATTCGGTGCGGCGGTACTAGGAGAGATCTTGAATTCCCCAAACCCTATAATTCTCCCAATATTGGATTACCATCATTCCTTTAATGTTTGTATCTTTATCCTGTTTTCACCTATCCACCCACCCCTGTGAAAAGCCGCTATGAGCCGTTGCTGTTGTTAATGTATTATTCTTTATAAAAAAAAAAGGGTTTGTAATTTCTTGAGTCACTACCATGAAAAGTGTTTCTTTCCCTACGTTCAGTGGAAAGAAGGGAGAGGATCTCAACACTGACTTTTTGGATGATTTCGACATTGCTTGTGTCGTCTCCAACGAAGATGACGACGCTTCACAACTTAGAATTTTTCCTCCACTTATGAAGTAGAGGCGAAGTCCTGCTATAATGCATTGCCCCAGGCTACCAGGAATGCATGGGATGTGTTAATAGCTGCTTTTGTAAAGAGGTTTGGTGGAGGCACAACCTCGGAGAAGCTATGGCAGCTACTACTGACAGAATTAAATCAGGGAGGTCTGCTAGAGTATTCCACCTACAAGTCCAAATTTGTGGACTTATGGGAGAGATGGGTTGCCTCATTGGAGGAAGGCAAAGGAGCGCCTAATTTCCTAAAGAAGGACCGTTTCATTGCTGGTCTATGGTCGCCACTTAGAGAGAAGGTGAAGGGAAGGTTTCCAGCAACATATGAGTTGGTAGTTGAAGAAGCCCGCCTTAAAGACAAGAAGCTGCGCATGCAAGCAAGAGTAAACGAGTCAGAGGAAAAAAGCTCGGGCCGACCAACCCCACTGACTGCAACAACCAATCATAGAGCCCAACCGCAAGAGGCATCAAAAGAGCAACAAGACCTGCTAAGTCGCATCACAACCCAACTAGAGAGTTTATCTGTGCATCTGGTGCAGCAAGGGCATGTCCCTGTCAGTAATTTAGAACAAGAAAGAGTACAACGAAGGCAGAACCAAGAGTACCACTGTTACAACTGCGGGGAATATGGCCATGGAATGTACTATTGCCCACACCCAAGGAGACAGAATTTCAATAGAGGGGGAGACAGAATTAGATCTCTCCACCAAGAGCAAGACCACCACCACCTAGGCAACCAGGACCAAACCCACCGGTCCAAATCCTTTGACCACCTGTACAACAACAACCACCACCCCAACCTCTCATTCCGCCACTACCCCCACCACCTGCTGTGAACCAAGCGGTGAGTGTTATTAGCTTGGAGGCTAAAGGGAAGGCAAAGGTAGAAGAATCAGTTCGAGAGAATCATAAAGGGGAAGCGAAGGTAGAAGAAGTGGATGCTATGGGAGTGAAGCGTGCCAGGCACGAGGAAGCATCTCAAAGAGAAGAGAAGATGAAAGGGAAGGCCGAGTCTAGCAAGCAAGTAGCTAAACCGCGATGGAAGATAGACATTGTGGACTTCTCACTAGGTGAGTATGCAAAACCCTATGACTTAGTTCAGGATGCGTTAATGCAGGGCCCGAAGATAACTTGGCCCTAATTACTCCACCTTGCACCAAGGATGAGGAGGCAATAGACAAAAATGGTAAGTACCAGGAAATCAAGGCCCAGGGTAGGTGGGGTTATCTCTGGAAGGGATCTCGACGACATCCTACCAATCATGGATGCGCACATCAAGGGGCAACGAATATCAAACGTCTACATAGATGGTGGCGTGCAAATATGCATCATGAGTGAAAAGATGATGCACCATTTAGGTCTACAGGTAAGTAGGCCAGCACCCTGCCGAGCCAAGATGGCAAATAATGTAAGAGTGAAATGCGTGGACATTGTAAATGCGGTCAAAGTAAAATCATTCAATACATAAGTAGAGGTAGACATATTCTTCATGACATACAAAGGGGAGGGATACCCCATCATTCTTAGGAGGCCTTGTCTTATGGCTATGGAAGCTAAACAAGACTCGAGCACCGGGATGATTCAGATAAAGGACGCTAAAGGGAAGTCCATATTCTATGACATGAGGACTGGAAAGCAGCGCAACATGATCTTGGAGGCTTCAGAAGATGAGTCCACCAACGACTATTCGTCTACATTAGGAGATTTCGGAGGTCTTTTGGAGGGCCTTTTAGAAGAGAGAGGAAAATAAGCTCCTCCAATGACAGAAGAGCCTACGTCACGTAGAAAAATAGATTGATATTAACAAAAATATAAAAGGTGTCCCTCTCCTCATTTAATAATCTAGTGGTCCTTGAAGACGATCACTCTCTTTCATTTAATGCGAGCACCTTTTTCAGAAGGTAGATGCGGTGCATTTGATACGGCTTACGTCATCACTAGAATTCAAAAAGTTACAAAACTATCAAGTGGTGGAAGATTTTGATACTGTCAATGCGTCCGTAACGCCCAAATATCCTAGAAATGAATGTCCAATTGCCTAGCTCCGACATCCAAAGAGGCAAAGAATTTCAAAAACCCCTAAAAGAACATTTTACTAACGGCGCACGAGGGGGCATTCCAAAATTTTGGAATGCCTCATCGCGCGCCGTTAGTAAAAAGCCCCTTTTTTCCTCTTTTAGAGAGCTTTTTGAGAGGAAAATGTCAAAAAATCTCTAAAAAGGCCTCCATCTATCACATAGGTTTTTTCTTCATCATCTTAGCCTTAGAGATCATAATTTCGGGTCTATAAGAGTGAGCACGCACACCCATTGTTACAATTCTACAAAGTGCATTTTGATCACACACACACACACACACACACACACACACACACACACACACACACACACACACACACAGACAGACAAATATAACATACACACAAACACACAGAGACACAAATATAACATACACACACACAGACACACAGACACACAGAGACACACACACACTCACAAACACACAGACACACAAATATAACATACACACACACACACACACAAACACAAAGAGCCCCTCTCTCTCTCTCTCTCTCTCTCTCTCTCTCTCTCTCTCTCTCTCTCTCTCTATACTATAGGCGCGCGTAGAGAGGCACAACCGGTGTGCATGTCTCTATGCGCGCCTTTAGTGCTGTGCATCCACCAGTGTATGTGTTTATGTGTGTATGTGTGAGTGTTATAGAGAGAGGAATTAAGGCGGGGGAAAGAGAGAGAGAGAGAGTCTTGTTGTTACCTTATACTAACGGCGCGAGGAGGTGTTTTTTGAGGTCAAAACATGCTCCACGCACGCCGTTAGTAATGGGAGTCTCTCACTCTCTCTCTCTTTAAATATGCTAAGCTATAGAAAAGAGAGGGAGAGGGAGAGAGAGAGAGAGAGAGAGAGAGAGAGAGAGAGAGAGAGAGAGAGAGAGAGAGAGAGCATGGTGCAAAAGTGCAATAGAGAAACATGGGTAGGCTTTCTTGAAAGATAATTGTTCAAAAATCACTAAAAAGAGCTTTGTACTAATGGCGCGCAGAGGGGCATTCTAGCATTTTAGAATGCCTCCTCGCGCGCCTTAAGTAAAAAGCCCATTTTTTGGGGTTTTTTAACATTTTTTGTCTCTCCGGATGTCGGAATGAGACAAGTAGACATTCGTTTTTAGGGTTTTTTGGCGTTCCAGACGCATTGGTGGTGTCAAAAGCCTCAAAATCTATCACTATTTGACAGTTTGTGACTTTTCAACTTTCAGTGATGATGTAAGCTGCCTTGAATGCGCCGCACCTGCCTCCTGAAAAAGACGCTCACATTAAATAAAAAAGTGACCGTTTTCAAGGACGATTGGAAATATAAATCTACTTTTTAAAGTGTCTGGTTGTCCTTTTGGACGTACTCACAAGGTGCAAGTGCATTTTAAAAAAAGTTTCTAGAGAGAGAAATACAATTTCTTACAAGGCCCTCTAAATGACCTCCGAAATTTTCTAATGCCTCAAGAGAAGAGACTACCACCACCGACGGAAGTGACAGTAGTATCGAGGTGATGGGGGTCATTCTTAAAGACCCAAAAAGATTGACACAATCTGAAACACCCCCAACAAACCAAGAGGGATCATCAAGTATGCAGTTTTTGGAGGATGCAGGTAAGTTACAAAAAATGCTCTCAAATGAGTTAACCGATGAAGAAAGGAAGGAGTATGTCTCCATGCTAGGTAACTTCACTACTTTGTTCTTTGATGGCTATGATAAGATAACACGAATTACAATAGTGCAACACCACATAAAACTCAAGGAAGGCAGTAAACCCGTAGTACAAAAGCTCAGAAGACTTGGAGTAATCCAACAAGAGGCACTACATAAAGAAGTGATAAGTTTGCTACAAGCAAGTTTCATCTACCTTGTTGAAGACTTAGAATGGGTCTCCCCAGTAGTAGTCACATTAAAAAAAAAAGGTAAGTGGAGAGTCTGTGTGAATTATAAACCTCTCAATGCAGCCATGAAGAGGGATCACTTTCCCCTCCCATTCCAGGATGAAATAGTCAATGAAGTGGCAGGTCACGAACGATACATAGTGTGCGATGGCTACTCAGGATACTTCCGGAGCATTGTGGAGGAAGATCAGAAGAAGACAACCTTCATCACACCTTGGGGATGCTTTCCCTACAAAGTGATGCCGTTTGGCCTCACTAACGCCCTGGCCACATTTGAGCGCTATGTGACCTTTGTTTTCCAACCCTACTTTGGAACATCAATACGGGTTTTCATAGATCATTTTTGCATCTATAGCTCACGAGCCCTTCATTTAAGCAAAGTCTATGATGGCTTAACCAGCTGCAAACCTTGGGTGGCCAGATCAACGTGGATAAGTGTCACATTGGTGAAAGCAAAGTCACTCTCCTTGGCCATGTAATTTCAGCAAAAGGGATTGAGGCTGACCCTAGCAAGATTCAAGCCCTGGTATCTTTGTCGTCACCCACCACCGCTAAGCAGCTGGTTTCTTTCCTTAAGAAGGTAAGATACTTAAGTAGGTTCATTCACTTGCTATCTCAAGTGGTCTTCCCCTACAACAACTCACCCAGAGGGATGTCTTCTCATGGAGCGAAGAGAATGAGCAGCAGTTTACTGAGGTAAAGCAAATCCTAGCTAAGCTTCCCACTATTTCACCTCCTAAGTGGGATGAGCCATTTTATGTGAACCCTAGTGTGGGAAGTGATACACTCGGAGCCGTGCTAATGCAAAAGGACCCCCAAACTTCTTTCATGTGTCCTATTTACTTCTCTAGTCGTGTCATGACCCCGTCAGAAAACGGATTTACCGAAGTAGAACACATGGTTCTGGCACTAATGTTTGCTACCACAAAGTTCCACTCCTATCTTCTGCCTAGACCCTTTGTAATCCTGACAATGTAGGAGGTTTTCCCATATGTAATGCGACACATGGATGTCTCATCTAGGATCTCCAAGTGGTTAATTAGATTACAAGAGTTTGACTACACCCTGGGTTGCATTATTCGTTATTCAGGAGACGTATAATACGCGAATAATGGGCGTATTATTCGTTTATCTAAATTATACGGCCGTATTATACGGTGCCACATCAGCATAAACGGCTAACCGTATAACTTCTTAATTTTTCGATCGAAATTATTTTCGATCAAAAATTATAACGATCGAATATGTTAGTATATATAGTAGCACGCGACAGCCCTTTCACCAGCTTTCACAGTCAGTGTTTTCCATGTGAGTACTCTCACCAAACGATCAAAAAAAGCAATTTGTAAAAAAATAAAACATATGAATTTAATAAAAATTAAAATTCAATAGAATTTTATGTTTTGTGATTCAAATATATGAATTTGTTTTGAAAAACTTAGTAAATAGTTGAAAGTTTGTATTTTGTGAAGAGTTTAATCTCTCACCTGATACAAACAGTAATTATAAGAATCACTTGTCAATGTGTTCAATTAATTGACACTTGAAAGTGACTAATAAAAAAAAAGTAAGATATTATCGTTGTGTATAGAGTGAACTCTCACATGAGATAATTAGTTTAAAAATATAATTACATAAAAATTAATTTTATGTAATTTAAAGTTCGATTTTGATGTGTAGAGATTTTATGTCACTTCAAAATGAATATAATGAAACAAAATTATATTTTTACGTTTTGTATAGAGCTATTCACACTGCTATGCTCTCACTAGAGTAAAAATTTAGGAAAAACATGTCCAAAAATATTGATATTCTCTTATCTTTATTTGGACTGCATAATCTACCGTACTGTGTGAGAGCATACACATGGTCACATTGTAGATAGATAATCGCTTAAAAATCTATGGTAAAGTGTAAGAACTTTTTGTTCGCACTTTACATAGATACGCTAATTATCAAGTATTGTAAGTGATTATCGTTTTGACATTTAAAAATGTCACTTATAGCTCTTGTATCTATAGCAATTTATAATGATAATCATTTTAATACTTGATTTAATCGTAATTATTGATTATCGTAATGTGTTAAAGCTACAAGCTTGCACTTTAGATAAATCAATGCAATTTATATGTAATCCAATGGTAGTGTTTTTTATTATTGTATTTTTGTTCAATCATTGTTTTTAATTATTTTAATTTCATTCAATCATTGTTAGTTAAATTAAATTTAATGTTTTAATTGGTTTTGATTATGAAAATGATCCTTGACTTTGTTTTTACTAGCAAATTACTTTTGTGCATCATGCTGAAAGGACAAGAGTGGATTTATGTGCATGAGTTGAAAGCTGGGAGAAATACATCTCGACTTAAATGTAAATTCTGTGGCCACGAGTTCAGTGGTAATGCAACCAGAATTAAAGACCATTTATTTAAAGTCCCTGGCAATGTTGAAAAGTGCGGGGCACCACCAAAAGATATTCATGAAAAATTTGCCATGTATTCTCGCAAAGTAAAGTTGATTCTTGCAGCTAAACATAGAGGTGATGTTTCTAAAGATATTCATGCATATATTGAACCATCTGTATCCAATGAGGCAACAGAAGAGGTGTGTACCACTCAAGTAAACAATCAAAGTTCTCAATTGAACCCTCTTCATGGACATGCTTCTACATCAGGAGGAGTTCCTAGCACAAGAAAATCCGGCAGAGCGTCATCCAATGGACAGACAATGCCTGAAGCATTAGGTAAACAATGGTTTCTTGAGTTGCATTTAAAATGGACACAAGCATTTGTTGCGTGTGGCATATCGTTCAATGCTATGTGCAATCCAATATTTCAAGATGCTTTGATGAGTACAGCCAAAAAAGGATTTGTGCTTCCTGACTATAACAATATGCGAACTGAATATCTTGATAGAGTCAAAGACAGTACTGAAGCCATTCTCAAACGCACTATTCTAGAGTTTGTTCCAGCATATGGATGCACCATAGCATTGGATGGATGGACTAACTGTCAGAAAAAACCTTCAATCAATGTAATGCTTATTAACCCTAGAGGGGCTATGTTCGTGGAAGCAATTGACATCTCATTGAAAGAGAAGACTATCACCTACCTAGCAGGGGTGTATGAGCGTGCAATTGCAAAGGCAGGTGGACCAAAGAATGTGACTGCTATTATCACAGATAATGCGGCCAACTACAAAGGAGCAGGAAGAGCTATTCAAGTCAAGTATCTGGAGATTTCTTGGGTACCATGTGCAACTCACACTTTAAATTTGCTTTTAGAAGATATTGGTAAAATGGCATGTGTGAAGCAAACTTTATTGGATGCAAATCATGTGGTGAAATTCATTAGAGAGCATCAATTTTCGTATGCTCTTTTTCGAACCAAGTCACCAAATAAAGCTTTGCAAATATTTTGCGCGACAAGGTTTGCTACGGCATACTATGTTCTTGTTGCTTTGCAAGAGTTGAAGCCTGCATTGATGGAAACCTTAGCAGACAGAATATGGGATGGATGGCTCATCAAGTAGCCAAGTTATCAGGAAGCAGCTGGTCGATGTGCGCAAATAGTAAACTCGCCAGTATTTTGGCATAATGTAGAAAGAATAGTAACTGTGTCAAAGCCATTTGTAGATATTTTGAGAGCAGTTGACACAGATTCTTTTATTTTTGGTTGGGTCTACTGGTATATGTCAGAGGCTATACGCAAGCTAAGAGAAAATGTCAGTTTTGGTGCAAAGGATAAAGCTACCATGATTATAATTGTTAACAAGCGTTGGGTGCAGTTGCATACGCCATTGCATGGTGCGGCTTTTGTATTGGATCCTAAGTTTCAAATGCATCAACAATCTGCCAACAAAGAAGTTATGTCCGACTTCAAAACAGTGTGCTCCCAACTCTTAGGGCACGAAGATGGAAAAACAGCTTTTCATCAGCGAGTAGATTATGCCAACAGAACTGGTATGTTTCAGGATCCGTGGCATATAGATGCCATTGGCAAAACAAGTGCACCTTTATGGTGGAAGGAGTATGGTGGAGAGAAAGTGGAGTTGCAACACATTGCAATTAGAGTTTTATCAGTAGCTGCATCAAGTGGAAGTTGTGAGCAAAACTGGTCAGCATTCGACTTTGTGCACACTAAAAAGCGAAACAGACTTCATACTAAACGGGCTGCTGATTTGGTGTATGTTTTTTGCAATATGAGACTTATTTATAAGCCTCAAAACATTGCAACTAGAGCCGCTCAAAAGCAATATGGAGTCTTCCAAACGCATGAAGCTATTTCTGCAGAAGTTGATGATGATGATGATATGGAATGGGAGATAGTTTCAGAATGCCCAGATATGGACGAAGTAGATGATATGGTTGCAGTTTTTGAAGATGGAGATGATTTGTGAGAGTACCATTGTAATACTTACTCAACAAGTTTTTGTATATGATGAAAGAAAGTGTTATCTTGTTGTCGTTCACATCAAAACATCTCTCTTTCTCTCTCTCTCTCTCTCTCTCTCTCTCTCTCTCTCTCTCTCTCTCTCTCTCTCTCTCTCTCTCTCTCTCTCTCTCAGACGCACATAGGATGGTCAGAGGATGGTTGAGCAGAGGATGGTTGAGCAACATCTTTATCTGAAGTGGTAGTATCATATGGCAAAGGTCCATACAATGATTCATATCGTTGAAGCTTTCCTTGTGCATCACTTAACTCTATTTCAAGCTCAAGAATACGGCCACGAAGCATGTCCGGTGTTTCTCTTTGGCTGGCAAGGTCTTGTCCTTGGTTGGCTAATTCAATCAGTGTTTCTGACTCTTCAGGAAGTAAAACAATAGGACGCTTGCGAGGAGGCATTGGATTATTTGCATTGCGTGCTGCCACCTTTTTTGCAATGCGACCACGTCCAACGCTAGCGGTGCCTGGACGATCTGACCAATCCACTCTCTTCAGCAAAACATATCGAACATAGCATTGCTGGATAAAGTAAATTGCTACTTGGTTGTTGTTTGGTAGGCATCTCTCTTGTCGTATACACCTTTGTAGCAATACACGTGCCAATCCCTTATGTTGCAAATTAGAGAGCTTTAATGGAGCTGTATCTTTTGCATTGCCACTTATTTGAAATAGTTTATGGCGTACAAAGTGATTAGGGAAAATATTTTTACATTCTCTAAGGGTTAATGGTTCGCCCTGCAGCTCAGATTCATCTTCTTCAATGTTGGCAATAGTAGAAAGATCTGCTTGTCCACATCTAACTTGTTCTTCTTTAAAAATTGCTTGAGCTTCAGCGTGGTTGAGCTCTTCTTTCATATCTGCATATCAGGTGAACACGTCATTACTTTTAAATACCCATTCAATTAATTTGACATTGGATAGTATATCGAATGACAAACATAGATATTTTGTTCAATTAAACATACAATTAAATCTGACACCAAAAGTAAAACAATGATGAAATCATGAGACTATGTTTTCATTAATCATCAGCTGGTCGTAAGCAGGATGTCATTACAATGTTGTAACCCACTCTATGGGCACCATTTAAACATAAGGAGAGATCAAAAGCATTAGGCCGGGTTTTGGGGTTTTGGCGCTTGCCGTCTTCAAGATGAGCAAGTACATTACTCAAAAAATGTCTCTTGCTTTGTTCTTGGGGCTCTGGTAAGCACTTCAAAATGCGTTTACATGTATGACACATGGAATAAATATCCATAGCTTTGGTCCAGGAGGGAGGATTACTAGATATACATTTGGGGGCTGCCCATGGATAATCTCTCTCATATTGTTTTCTAGTTTCTATCTGCATATCGCGTAGAGGAGGAAAACCGGCTGTCGTATTTGTTTTGGTGCATGAACCCCAATCCACAATGCCGGCGTAAACACCTTTTTCGCCAAAATGCAGCATCATATTCTGAGAGTGTAGATCATTGTGGAGGTAGTTATGCGTATGTATATACTTCAAAGTTTGAAGGAGAGCATTGATGATCTGCAAAATATTCTCCTGGAATAGCTCTATTGTTCCTGCAGTGAGTACGTAATCGCGAATGACAGGCTGGCTGCCGTCTCAAGTGCATTCTTTGATCCATTGCTCCACATGGCCGCCATTCCAAAATCGTGAAATGAGCATTGGTCGCTCCATGTGGCGCACCATGGCAAGAGGGTAGATAATACCTCGATGTGAAATATCCAAAGTTGTTGCTTCGTCTTTGACCTGTTGCTCCATGGTGGGCCCATGTAAGTGTACTTTGAACACTTTTGCAGCATACACTTGATCTTTGAAAGCGGGATGTGTGACGCCCACACGCTTCACATGTGCCCATCTTTCCTCTCCCAGCTGTGGAGCTTGGATATTGAAGACGTCTGTGTCCGGTAAAAGGTGTAAAATAGGTGGTAGCTGAAAGAGGTCTAATGTAGCAACGGATGACGTTGTAGGCTATGTTCTAAGAATGATTTCTGGTTCAACAACAGCTTCAGAAGAGGTGGCTTCCACTCTTGCACGCTTTGCTTCTCTTTCTAACTTTTCCTTGCTTTTGAACTCCGTGTAAAGCTGTTGCACAAGATGTATGCGCTCAGCTATGTTTGGCAAGGAATTAATTGCAGGATTTTTCAGTTCTTGAAAGGTTTTCATGATCTGTCCAATGGTTTGTTTGACCATGTTTACTAAAGCACCTGATGTCAGGAGGGCTATGTCAAAAATAGCTGGTGCAAACTCTGCCTGGAGCTGCTCAAACACAGACTTGGTTAGAGTCTCTGTAAGCTGATAAAAATGCTCCGGAGCGATAGGGTTTAAACAACGCCTAATCTCTCTGCCTCTGACGTGTAATGGAAGTGTCTCACAATCACTTCGGAGACGAGCTTTCGTTGATGTTTCGCTAGCTTTGTGTCTTCCATATCTGTATGACAAAATTATGAATTAAGAATCTTACGAAAATATTGTACACTATAGTAACATAGTTATTATATAATGAGTGTTAACCCTATATATATTAAATGATGATACCCATTTATTAAACAATATTAAATTATTGCAAATTAAAGAAAAAAATCTTATGATTACAAAAAACATTGTGCGAATCGACCATGAAAATTAAATTAGAGAGAGAGAGAGAGAGAAACAGGCTAGGAGGAGTGTGAGATGCTCTCAGCACAAGAACTCGACCCTGCTATGTGCATAAGTGTGAGATGATGAAAGAAATTACATCTAACGGGTTGGAAAATCGTACATGTGAACAGCTCAGCTAGTGTGAGATATTCTCAGCACAAGTCCTGGATGCTGTTGTAAAATAGATTGATAGTTTTTATGAATCTAATCCCTCATAAAGTGTGTGGAACTCACAACACAACTATCAACGGATAAATTAACAATTGCAGATGTAAGTTACCTATCGTATGTGTTTACGTCCAAAACAACACCAAGTCATTTAATGATGAAAAATGATGTTCTTTTGGAATATGAAACACACAAGTTGTAACATTTAATGGCCTAAAATCTTTTGTGTAGCGGAATTTAGCATGAACATAGTGTGCATTTCATTAGAGTTGATTCTTAATGAGAATTACAAGAGTGCTTGGGTGGAGAGAGAGAAACAAAAAGCATAACACCTAGTTAGATAGCATCGACAATACTTTCAAAAGAGAGAGAGCAATTAAGCTATTGACAACAGTTGAGGACCGGATTTGCATGGAGCCGGTCCCCCCTCCAAAAGGCTTTGTATTATGGTTTCTCCCATCAAGAGAGACATTGTACAATACAATTCTTTGTGTTCCTTCAAGACTAGCTAGTGCAATGAAGATGGAAGCTTCATACACCAAGCAAAACACTTAATCAAACACAACTTGAATTATCCCCGTTCTCAGACCCAAGACCTCACACACCTTCGAAGATGGTGAGAGCTAGCAGGGTATGAGAGTAGATTGAGAGGAAAAAGAAGTATCTTACGAGAAAGAAGTACATCTCCTCACATAATCACTCATATTAGCATAGCTTAGCTTAGTAATTAGCTTGGTAGAGAAGATGAGCATGCATTGAAGCTTGGCTCTTGGTTGGATTTGCATCCACATGCCAAGAGAGTGTTGATGTAGGCTTCTATCTCACAAGCTTGGAGTAGGTGATGAGCTCTCCATTAAAGCTTGGGAGGAGATAGAGTATTTTCCCTTCACACATGGTCAAGTGTGTGAGTGTGAGTGTCAATGCCAAGCAAAAATCAGCCCCCTCTCTCTCTTGGGCGAGCCCTAGCTGCTAAGTTAGTCTGGCTTTTGCCTCATTGGACCTCCCCAGGTCAAGCCAATAGGGATTAAGCAGCATAAGTGATAGCCTTCTGACATGTGTCCCCCTTTCCCCTTTTGTGAGAGCTTTAGATAATTAAATAATTAAACTAAACTCTCATTGGACCCCTTTGCATCCTGGCCAATAGGAATCAGGCAAGCCATGGGGCTCCTGAATGCTCATTGGACCCCTTGGGAGACTGCCCAATAGTCTTCTATGACACTTAATTCTTATTGGTTTCTTTTATTAAATGTTTTTAAATTAATTAAACTAGATTTACTCTAGCCTAATTCTCATTGGTCCACTTCAAGGGTCTTCCAATAGGAATTGGGCACACCTTGTGGGCATCTGGCCTAGGGAGCTGACATGTGTCCCTCATTCCCTTTGTGTAAAGGGAGCCTGTGTGTGTGTGTGTGTGTGGCTTTCTCTCTCATCCCCTAGCTTTGGGGCTCGCCCCCTCCCATGTAGGGATGTAGAAAGACTTTTTGGGCACACACTAAGCATCCAATTTTCCCTAAGGTTGACCTTTGGACACAACCTTTGAATTTTGGAACCTTAGCATTTTGGAAGTCTTAATGGGCTGAACCTTAGGGTCTTTTTAGCCCGTTATTTCACATGGCTCTTTTGCAGATGGCCCCCCCTTTGGATCCCTATTTTCCCTCCTTTGGATCCCTACTGTGGCCGGTCTGCTAACTTAACCAATATTCTAGCTTTTTCTCCCTTGGCACTTCCGCACATTAAATGATCAGTTTAATATGAGAAAATCATTTAGGAGAATTAGATATTGATTATTATGACATTACCTCTCTCTTGAAATCATAGTCGTCCTCGACTATGGTGTAGAGAAGATAAAGCATATGCATGAGTCCTTTTCTTAGCGGGTAGAGGATCCCTATGTTACCCTACGACATCATTCCATAATGGATGACTAGTCCATTTGGCGCTTGAGAGCCTGAGGCTGCCGCAAGCATGTCTGCACATTAGTCCTATTAGTCTTCCATAGTAGAGTGACAAGCTCTACTTGGTGTCCGGGAGACGTCGTCTCCGCAAACTTGATCTAAGCATGCATACTACTTCATTTTTGTGCACAAATAAAGAAAAAGAGAGTCTTATAAGACAAAAAATTTTGTTCATTTTTAACATTTTGTACATTTGCTTACTCTTGGGAAGCATTGTAAGCATTGACAAGGTTTAGGTTATCCTTTAATTGTATGCCTTGCATCCATCTAGCATCTTCAAAAGGATAATTCTTAAACTTAATAAGATATCGTCGGATAGTCTTACCGCCTCTTAATACCTTGTCTTCATGTCGGAGAATGGACTCGGGCTGCAGCACCTCCTCGTGGTCCTCGATCTCCGGTGGGTCTTCAATAGTTGGTTCTTGAGGTGGCTCTCCTTTGTAAGGCTTTAAGAGGCTCACATGAAAAGCATTGTGTATGAGCCAATGATAGGGCAACTTAAGTTGATAGGCCATCTCATTGATTGGCCTAAGAATCTCGAAGGGACCATAGTACCTTTTTGCTAGTTTAGCTCTGATACCAATGTAACATTTAATGGCCTAAAATCTTTTGTGTAGCGGAATTTAGCATGAACATAGTGGGCATTTCATTAGAGTTGATTCTTAATGAGAATTACAAGAGTGCTTGGGTGGAGAGAGAGCAACAAAAAGCATAACACCTAGTTAGATAGCATCGACAATACTTTCAAAAGAGAGAGAGCAATTAAGCTATTGACAACAGTTGAGGACCGGATTTGCATGGAGCCGGTCCCCCCTCCAAAAGGCTTTGTATTATGGTTTCTCCCATCAAGAGAGACATTGTACAATACAATTCTTTGTGTTCCTTCAAGACTAGCTAGTGCAATGAAGATGGAAGCTTCATACACCAAGCAAAACACTTAATCAAACACAACTTGAATTATCCCCGTTCTCAGACCCAAGACCTCACACACCTTCGAAGATGGTGAGAGCTAGCAGGGTATGAGAGTAGATTGAGAGGAAAAAGAAGTATCTTACGAGAAAGAAGTACATCTCCTCACATAATCACTCATATTAGCATAGCTTAGCTTAGTAATTAGCTTGGTAGAGAAGATGAGCATGCATTGAAGCTTGGATCTTGGTTGGATTTGCATCCACATGCCAAGAGAGTGTTGATGTAGGCTTCTATCTCACAAGCTTGGAGTAGGTGATGAGCTCTCCATTAAAGCTTGGGAGGAGATAGAGTATTTTCCCTTCACACATGGTCAAGTGTGTGAGTGTGAGTGTCAATGCCAAGCAAAAATCAGCCCCCTCTCTCTCTTGGGCGAGCCCTAGCTGCTAAGTTAGTCTAGCTTTTGCCTCATTGGACCTCCCTAGGTCAAGCCAATAGGGATTAAGCAGCATAAGTGATAGCCTTCTGACATGTGTCCCCCTTTCCCCTTTTGTGAGAGCTTTAGATAATTAAATAATTAAACTAAACTCTCATTGGACCCCTTTGCCTCCTGGCCAATAGGAATCAGGCAAGCCATGGGGCTCCTGAATGCTCATTGGACCCCTTGGGAGACTGCCCAATAGTCTTCTAGGACACTTAATTCTTATTGGTTTCTTTTATTAAATGTTTTTAAATTAATTAAACTAGATTTACTTAGCCTAATTCTCATTGGTCCACTTCAAGGGTCTTCCAATAGGAATTGGGCACACCTTGTGGGCATCTGGCCTAGGGAGCTGACATGTGTCCCTCATTCCCTTTGTGTAAAGGGAGTCTGTGTGTGTGTGTGTGGCTTTCTCTCTCATCCCCTAGCTTTGGGGCTCGCCCCCTCCCATGTAGGGATGTAGAAAGACTTTTTGGGCACACACTAAGCATCCAATTTTCCCTAAGGTTGACCTTTGGACACAACCTTTGAATTTTGGAACCTTAGCATTTTGGAAGTCTTAATGGGCTGAACCTTAGGGTCTTTTTAGCCCGTTATTTCACATGGCTCTTTTGCAGATGGCCCCCCCTTTGGATCCCTATTTTCCCTCCTTTGGATCCCTACTGTGGCCGGTCTGCTAACTTAACCAATATTCTAGCTTTTTCTCCCTTGGCACTTCCCCACATTAAATGATCAGTTTACTATGAGAAAATCATTTAGGAGAATTAGATATTGATTATTATGACACAAGTAACCAGTATGTCACATTAAGATGAAGAGGGCATGAAAATATGCATCTCTTCACTCTGAATATAACGAGTGGTAACGATTGTGTTTGTATGTAACACATATAACAGAAAACTTAATCTAAAATTGTAAATTTTATAAGCTATTTCTAATGGAGTGTGTGGAACGCACAACACAACCATCAGCAAACAGCTCAACAATCTCAAATGTAAATCAATTGTTGTATATATCTACGTTTAGAGTAACACCAAGTCATCTGCTGATGAACAATGATGTTACTACAGAAATAGAAGCACAAAAATAATGAAAGTCGCATTAAGATGAAGAGGGCATAAAGTATGCATCTCTACACTCTTAAAATGACAAACGTTAATCTTTGTGCTTGTATGTAGAATAATCAATAATGATTTACTTTAAGATTGTAAGTTTTATAGGCCACTCTGAAGTGAGAGGTGTAGCATCATGCCTACTACACTCCACGAGTCGACCGCTAATCCTAACTCATCTCTATGGTGAGAGATATACTACTACACCATACGAGTGAGAATCTAAATTTACCCTAAGCTTTCCCTGGAGTGAGTTATATAACTACACACCACGGGAAAGGAAACTATATTCTACACACCTCTGGAGTGAGCCATATGGCTACACACCACGAAGTGGCCTACGACCTGCAAGCCAACTCTGTGGTGAGAGCCGAAACTACTGCACCACAAAAGTCTGGCACAACACAAAGAAAAAGTTAGTATTTACTAAAAATTTAAAAAATATACCCGAAAACCGCTGTAAACCGAAGACGCTATCGCTATCTGCCAAACTCTCAGAAGCTCCAAGCTCTCCAAACTCCAAAAAAGTCCACAATGCTTTTCGATCGAATACGGCGACGATTGTATATATATACAGTTTTTCGATCGAGATATTTTTCGATCGAAAAATATCTCTATCAAAAATGGTTTTATACAGTAATTCGGTAATTATTCGGAAATAAAACATATATTGATGTTTTATACATATAATTTTTGTTATACGGGCGTATAAATGCAACGCAGACTACACCATGCAAGTAGAAAACTCCACCAGAGCTAGTTTAGCGGGAATTCTCACTCATCTCCATTATGAGAATAGGCTGAAGGTCAACACGGAAGCAAAGGAAGAAACACCAATGGTAGAGATCCTAGGCTGGAAAGAGCTCACTCTCTTTTCTTTGACGGAGCATACAAGAGAACAATGGACCAATCTAATGTCGGCGTAGTCATTTTCAATGAGCAACAAGAGAGAGTTTTCTCCATCGAGCAGTTATTACACTCCCACTCCAACAATGAAGCAGAATATGTAGCCCTAATTCTTGGGTTGGAACAATGTATCTCACAAGGAATTCAACGCCTAAATGTGTTTGGCAATGCTTTGCTTTTGATAAGGCAGATAAATGGCACCTGGGTTTGTAAGAATCAGGTTTTACTTGGTCATCTCCGCCAAGTTAAGGATCTTCTCAGGAAGTTTGAAGCAGTGAAACTATTTCATGTCCCCAAAGCAAAAAATCATGAGGCAGATGCTCTAGCCAAAGAAAGAATACAAGACGTTCCCATAGGGGCCATCAAACTAAAGCTACCCCTCTTTCAAGGTAGTGCTACTATGCCTGATGTCGTCAGTTTTTTAGATACAGGAGAATGTCCGGAAGGATACACCAAAGGCCAGAAACAGTTGCTGGTCATGAAGGCTACTAGGTACCGCCTTGTAAACGACCACTTGTATTTTGAAGGGCAAGGATCAAATTCTCAGGGGGGTACCAACCTCCAGTGAGATCACAGAGGTAATTTCAAGTGGCCATGATGGCGTCTGCGATTCTACAAGCAAGATACTCTTGGCCTAGCTTGAATAGGGATGTACACCATTGGTGTAAAACATGTAAGGCATGTCAAGTGGCCAGTGATCGCACATTCACCTACGAGCCACAAACTCATATCATCTCATATGGTCCATTTGAGAAATGGGGAATAGATGCAATCGATCCTTTACCCAGGGCCGAATCAGGTAAATTGTACATCATAGTGGGTGTACACTACATGACTCGATGGGCAGAAGCAACAGCCACCACCTGCATTACAACCCAAGAGGTGTTGAGATGTCGAGCTCTACACCTTGAGCTGGCATCCACTACGGGTCTTGGCTGCTTACGGCATTTACTCACTGGCGTGTTAGGTGACCGACACGGAGGATCTCTGCTAGTGATTCTACAGCTAGACTACACTTATAGTGCCAGCCTAGTACGCTTCTAGCGAGTTCACACTTAGTGACCGCATGTACATATGTGCTACTTTTCAGCTTTAGCACTTAGTCATTTTGTACTCTCTTTTCTGTGAAGAAGAAGAAGAAGCTTTCCATCTCTGTGTGCTTTGTGCTTGTCTTGTGTAGCTCTCTTGCATCCTCATTCTTTACATGGTATCAGAGCCTGGTGCAGGCAAGAGAGGCTAAGAGAGCAAGAGCATCACAATCCCTTCGTTCGCAATCCACGACCAGAGATTTTAGGGGTTTTTTGCACAAGTTTCTGAACAGGTCTCCAAAGTGCAGTATAGAGAGATTACTGTACAAGTACAGTGGTTGTATGTACGCTTGATTGTGGACACTCGTTGAGTGTAGAAAGCGTTACAGGAACCACGATAGCAGGTTCAGCAGATTTGCAGGTTTTTGTAGATTGCAGCTATTTTGTCTTAGTGCTTCAAGATGTCGACGGTTTCAGTCAGATTGTTACTGAGAAGCTTGAGAAAAATAACTACCCTACATGGAAGTTCAGAATAACAAATTTCCTAAAAGGAAAAGGTTATTGGGACTATGTAGAAGGAGACAATGAAAAGGAACCAGAGATTCCCGAGGCAAATGCTACAGCAGAACAAAGGAAAGCTTTGAGGGAATGGCAATAAGGCCAGAGCAAAGTGATGTATTGGCTTTCTATGAGCATCACAGATGGCATGATGGGCTATCTACAGGATGCTGAAACCCCCGCCATTGCATGGAGAAACTTAGGCAGAGTGTTCGAGGTGAACACCAAGGCCAGGAAGCTTCAACTAAAGTCGGAGCTAAATCAGGTTAAGAGGAACAACCTCTCAATCAATGATTATGCTTTGAAGATCAAGAGTATCATTGAGGCTCTTGGATCTATTAAAGTCTCAGTGGAAACGATGACATTGTCCGTGCATGCTTGGATGGTCTAGGAGATGAGTATGTACATTTTAGGTCTTCCATGAATACAAGAGACGACATCCCCGTGTTCCAAGATTTGATTTCTATGCTTATTCTTGAGGAGAAGAACCTTGACACATCTTCTTCTCATGGCAGAAATAATTCTGAACAGGCCTTCTATTCTAACTCCAACAGAGGTAGAGGTAGAGGTCGTGGTCGAGGCCCAAGGGGTTGCAGGGGCCAATTTCTGGAAGGTCAATCAAATCAAAACAATACAGGTGGCAGGGGAAACCAGTCTCAAGGCAGGGGGAGTCAAAGAGGTCGTGGTGCAAGATCAAGCAGGCAGCAACATACTCCAGATAGTAGAGAATGTTGGACTTGTGGTGAAAGAGGTCACATGTCACGTGACTGTCCAAAGGGAAAAGCAAGTAGAAAGAGAGAACAGGGCAACTATGCATCTACTAGCAGAGATGCAGATGACAGCAAAAACGAGCACATGTTTGTTATGCAACATGTAATGAATACAATGACTGCAGAGAATTCCACCCAAGATGATGTTTGGTATGTGGATTCAGGTGCCTCTAATCACATGACGTCTCGTGGAGAGTGGTTTAGAGATATGCGCAAACCAGATGTGTCAGGCTATGTGCAGACAGGAGATGACACAGCTCACCCCATTGCTCATGTAGGGGACATATCTCTAAATACGAAGAGTGGGAAATCAAAGTACTTAGCAGATGTACTTCATGTCCCAAACATTACAAAGAATCTTGTTTCTGTTGGACAAATGGTTGAGCAGGGTTTGCAGGTTCGCTTCAATCCAAATGGCTGTTATGTGGAAGATTTCCAGAATGGCTGTAAGCTGATCACAGAGGGCAAATGTGTGGGCAGAATGTTTACGCTGAATGTAGACATGCCTGAGGTAAAAGCTGCATTATTTGCACAGGGCACAGGTGTTGTGGCTGATGTTGACATTTGGCACAAACGCATTGGCCATGTCAATGAGCAGAGATTGCGCAGCATGCAATCAAAACAGATTGTAAAAGGTTTGCCCAAATTCAAGGTGGATGGTATGCATAAAGTGTGTGCAGCATGCCAGTTTGGAAAACAGTCAAAGGGCTCATTTCCACATGAGCGCAATGTATGTAAAAAGCCACTTGAGGTGGTGCACACAAATGTTTGGGGTCCAACCGATACTGCAAGTATACATGGTTGCAGGTATTATGTCTCTTTCATTGATGACCATACAAGGAAAGTATGGGTCTACTTCATGCGTAACAAAAGTGAAGTGTTTGGTCACTTTCAAGACTTCAAAGTCATGATTGAGAAGGAGACAGATATGCAAATCAAGACATTGAGGTCAGATGGAGGGGCAGAGTACTTCTCCAATGATTTTTCAGATTTTCTACGAATGCATGGTATACACAGGCAGTTTACATGCAGATATACTCCACAGCAGATTGGGGTCGCAGAAAGGAAAAACATGCACATTGCAGAGGTTGCACGTGCATTGATGAATGAGAAGAACATGCCTCATCATTTCTGGGCTGAAGCTGTAAATACAGCTGTGTAAATTATGAACAGGACACCTACAGCTGCGGTGCATGCTGAGAAGCTTCGACATTTCCGGACTATGCTTGGACTCTGCGACATGCAGAGCTCGAGGGGGAGTGTTGAGATGTCGAGCTCTACACCTTGAGCTGGCATCCACTACGGGTCTTGGCCGCTTACGGCATTTACTCACTGGCGCGTTAGGTGACCGACACGGAGGATCTTTGCCAGTGATTCTACAGCTGGACTACACTTATAGTGCCAGCCTAGTACGCTTCTAGCGAGTTCACACTTAGTGACCGCATGTACATATGTGCTACTTTTCAGCTTTAGCACTTAGTCATTTTGTACTCTCTTTTCTGTGAAGAAGAAGAAGAAGCTTTCCATCTCTGTGTGCTTTGTGCTTGTCTTGTGTAGCTCTCTTGCATCCTCATTCTTTACAAGAGGTAGCAAAGTTCATTTTTGAGCATATCTGTTGCCGTTTTGGCACTCTTCTTGAGATAATATCAGATAGAGGACCAGGACTCAGATGTGATTTGATGGGAGAACTGATGACGAAGTTAGGCATCACACGCCGACATTCCACACCATACTATCCACAATGCAATGGTCTGGTAGAGAAGGTAAATGGAATGATTAACAAAATCATCACAAAGCAGGTGAACAATCACACAGGGGACTAGGATACACATCTCATGGCAGCTCTTTGGGCCTACAGAACAACATTCCGAACGTCACTAGGTTTCACCCCTTTCCATCTAGTTTATGGGAAGGAGGCAATTCTACCCATTGAGGTACAGATAGCTAGCTTACGATTTTTGGCTAGCCAAATACATCGTCCAATCGTAAATCTTTGAAACCACATCTTGGATCTGGAGAGACTCCAACTAGATAGGGAAGAAGCAATCAATCACTATGCAACACAGGCAGAACGACGTCGGCTCACTTTCAATCAAGGGCTTAAAGAAAAAGGACTAGAAAAAGCTATGTTAGTGTTGAGATACGACAACAGATTTGACACCAGGAAGGACAAGAAATTTCAACCCAGATGGGAAGGACCATTCATCATCAAGAAACGCTATGACAACGGTAGCTATAAGCTGATGGAAGCAGATGGGAGAATTAACAAGACTAGGGTCAATGCATGGAGATTCAAAAAGGTATTTTCTTAGGTTTGATCCAGAATTCATGCTAGACATTCCAAAAGAGGGAGAACCCTCTAACTCCACATCTAAAGATGCAGAGGAAGGGCTAGAAGCATGAATGCCTCTAGTCAAGGGCTAATGATGGCCGATTTTTGAAAATCAAAGAAAGAAAAGAAAAAAACTTATTTTTCCTCTGCCGAAGCCTTGGCGACACTGTTGGAAGGCTCGGCAACGCCTGGTCAACCTCATGGAGCTTTTATGGGCATAAGGTTACCCCCTCCCTTCGATTGGCCGACCTTATCACCCTCAAGCCCCGCTCGTCCATGCCCCAGCCTAGTCGGCCGCCCTCGGTTTCACTCTCCCTTCCCTCTTTCCCTGCAGTTTTATTTCCCCGGCGGGCATCGACTGAAATATTTTCTCTCTCTCTCTCTCATTTTCCCTACAAACCTCTCTCTAATATCCTCTCTCTCCCTTCTCGACACCCCCTTCCTCTCCCTCATCCACTCCTCCTCTCTCGCCGCTGACAACCCGCTTTCCCCAGCTCTTGTCGCGGCTGCATGCCTGTAGGCGATCCGGCCAATCCTCTCTTCCTATCTCCCTTGTAGCCTACCAATGGCCGATCACACTATCCTCTCTCTCTCTCTCTCTCTCTCTCTCCCACCCACACACCCCTTACTGGCCACCCTTGGCCAGGAGCGGCCTCGAGCACTCACCCCGACCTCTCTCTCGCTTTCCCTCTCGCGCTCCCTCTGTGTCGAGCCGCATGTGAACTCCCGCTCTTCCGTATTCTTATCCACGCACCCGGCCCCCCTCACACTCCCTCCCTCGCTCTCTAGGCAATCCCAATAGCCCAATACTATTCTCTCTCTTCCCCACCCACTCGCCTCACCATTCCCTTGGCCTCAATCTCCCTCCCTTGGTCCGCTAATATTCTCCCTCTCTCCCCACCCCATTGACTCTCCCCCCCCCCTTTCGTCCTTGAGCCACCAAACAGGAACGGGTGATATTCCGCTCCCCTCTCTCTGACCTCACACCCCCCCCCCCTTCCCTTGCTCTCTTGTCTGGCGGCCCACGAGGCGCGGAGCCCCGCCATCTCACCACCTCCATTAGGAAAAATATGGACTCTCCTTGGGCCTTTTTGATTAGTGAAGGCTTAAGGGAGAACCAATGAGAAGGCTCTTGGGATATCACCTAGCGGGGGAGGAATGGTAGGGGTGCAGCCTAATTGTCTCCCTCTTCAATGCTTGGTTCTTAGAGAGAGGTGGGAGGTAGGCTAGGGGGGGGGGGGTGTAAAGGAGGAGAGAGGTGTCATAAAAGAGGGAGGGACCCCCCAAAAAAAAACGCGCATGCTTAAAAACCCTAAAAATTGAAAATTTTTTAAAAGTTCCAAAGTTGACCCATTTGCCTCCAAAACTGCCTCAAAACATAAAATAACTTAAAAAAGTCAATTTTCCCCCCCAAAATCCACTTTTCTCTCTCTCCCTCATTACTTTTCTCTTCCACACTCTCCCTCCTCCCATTCTCTCTCTACAGTCAAGGTAGCCATGGCCAAAAGCTTTCCACCACTCTCTTCCTCTCTCTCCATAGCTCCCCCTTCTCTCACACCTCCATCAACCCTCTACAGTCCCACACTCCATAGCCCACAGCTCCACTATCCTCTCTACCTCTCACTCCTCCCCTCTTTCTCTATCTCCACTGTCAAAGCCACCATAGGCAGCTCACCTCACCCTCCCCTCAGTACTCAACTCTTTCAAATCCCTTCCTAAGGCCAACTTCCCAAGTATGTCCATGCATAGACGGCCCAAACCAGAGATAGAGGAGATTGTGTTGCACAACACAAAAGACTCAGAGGGGGTATGGATCCCACAAGTATTCAAGAAGGGTGCATGGATCTACATGCAACCGTCACGTGATGGACCTCATCGCGTACGGTGTCGAGGCGTATTGAAACGTCATTGGAAGGGCCGGCTATTGGCATTTAAAGAAACAAAGTCCGGAATGGTGGCCATCGTGCAACACGTCTACAGTGCAGCTGAGCTCCACCTCAAGAGAGCTTCAACTCAATTTGCACCTCATTGTAAGTTTTCATGGTTTAGCTATCCCATGCATATGTCATGTTTACGTTTATGTGATCATTATGTTTAACTAAGGGCATTTGTAAATATATTTTTCCATCCAGCTTAGTTGAGGAGCAACCGCTTGAGTGCCTCTCAGGCACGTTCATGGTTGTGCATGCTCACATTGGGGAGCTTATGTTTCTTAATGTTTCATCGAAAAAACTTACTGAGCAGCGAATATTCATGTACTCCCACAAGTACGTGGTGCCGAAGTCAAGCCTAAGCTATGGTAGGTTAGAAGCCGTGGAGACACCCTCATTGCAGAGTGCAGAATGGCCAACTCCAGACCATTGGGCTTTGCTTTCTTTCAAGTGCAAGGTGCTGCAAGATTTCCAAGGGTCCCTAAAGTTTGGTAAGGCAACCAGATCGATGGGTCTCAGTTGGCATTGTTCCATTCATTTGTTTGTGCATGCATTCCGCTCTCTGCCGATTGGATAAACACCAACAATGTTTTTTTGCAAAGAAGTTGACATAGATGCAATGGACACCATTCTAGGTGTCAATTGGGGCTATGTTGACGGTTTGCATGATGGTGACCGTTATAAGTGCAATGTGTCCCCCACACAGCTTTGCCTTCGGTATTTGAAAGCAAGGTGCACCTTGTATGCACGGTTTAACTATGAGAGGTGGATGCACAAACGTGGCAAATGGATACCCTTGCAACTGACAGCCGAAGAGATTCAATCCTTTGAAATTCGTATCCGCATGCCCAATAACAAGGTGGAGGTGGTTGCAGTGAATACGCATTGGACTCTTGCCAATCTTCGGGAACACTTTGTCATAATGGGATTCGAGGATGTCGGTAATGCAATTTTCAAACTAGAACAACGCAAGGTCTGCTTTGTGCTTGCTCAACTACCTTTTCTTATTTTTTGTGGGTTTTTGTATTTTGATTGGCCTTTTTTGGTTGTATAGATTGGAAGGTGGATGGAGGCCACTATGCTTGTTTACAAAGATTGGGCTATAGACGAAATCATCTTGTCTAAGTGAATTGGCTTGTAACTTTAATCGTTTATATATTGGATATTTTATTAAAGATTTTGAAAAGTTTTAAGGTGTTGTACTTGATTTTGTACTTGAGTTTTAAGGTGGTGTAAATTTATTTTTTAAATGTATATTTTTTTATTTTTTTGGAGATGGAATATGTCTATATAAGGAGGACCACCTCTTCATTTCACCATTTTCATCCCAGCATTGCAGAGAGACCTAGCATACCCAATCACGCAAAGAGAAGAAATGGCTTCTACTAGTGCTTTAGATGCATTCCTTACTGAGGTTGGGCATGCAAATCGCCCTGAGCTTCAAGCATTTTTCACAACCCAACCCGATTTGGAAACCACCTTGACCCTCCACTCTCAATCTCTTGAGCACATTACTTCATACATTTCCACGTGCATGGGGAGATTCATTGTTGAGTTACCAAACCGGCCAGGGCAATGGAACCCTAAAGGCCTTCTCCACCACATCTACCAAGGGGACAGGCCATTTCATCAGCGGCTTGCACGCTTTTCCACCATAGCACAACCCGCCGGACAATATGTGCGGCTTGAATCTGATGATGTGCGAGCAATGCGTAAGGGAAGGATCGGAAACACTTTTTTCTCTGTTCAGGCCATAATGATCTTCCTCCTTCACGAGTGCCCATCAGGCCCTGACGTAGTGCTACCTCACTTGTAGATCGGCGGGGTATTGGCTGATGTGAAGGACCCCAAGCCCGCGGCCATTGACTCATCCGCAGAGGAGGGGACGCTTGCCTTGACCTACCTTGTAGGGATTCAAGGCCTCTTGGAGGCCTCTCCATCAGTCGGTTCATCCTCCGGACCGCTAGAAGGAACCACCACTCGGGATGCCATCCCTGAGGTAGAGATTACCCGCTTCTCCTCCATTGTGGTGGGTGGGGAGGAGTTTGTGTTTATGCATGATCTGGAGAAATCCTTTGAGCTTCGCATGGATGAGTGTTTCGCCATCCTCGATGCCCATGGCAAGTTTGATCTTGATACCACCACCTCCCATGACGATGATCTCCCACTGCCCATGGGGAATACTTTGGCGGACACAGTGGTGATCGCACAAGCCGAGGTGGCAGCGGCCGAGCATGCCAAGGTCTTTGAGGAGGAGTTTGTGGCTGTGCAAGCCATGTGTTTGGCTCAACTCGCAAGAGTGGATTCACCACCACCTGCTGCAACACCTGTTTTTCTTGATCCAAAGGGGAATTCAAGCGTGGATCTTTACTTGCACCCGGATGCCGATGAGGAGGATCATAGACAAGAGGTATAGATGCTCACTTACATTTGATTGTTACAAATGATTTTGTTAATGTTATATGATAATTATGTGCCATATCTCAAAAAACCTATGTTCTGCAGGATGTTCTGGAGGTTGACGCCTGGGCGCAACGGTCAGGGGGGAGGAGGATGCCGTTCGGACCTCAAGCGGCACTTGCTCACTACCTCGGCACACTTCCCACTGGTGTCGTGGTGTTTGTCCATGCCGACTACTCTCCCAATGGTCGCTACAACATTTTTTCTCTCCGTTCACTCTCCAAGGCGTTGTGTTTAACAACACTTGCCCAAACGGCCAACCTTGTAGTGCTTGTAAAGAAAGATTTTGCAATATCCACTTTCGGTGTAAACTTTCGCGGGCGCCTTATTGCCCATGTCGGCATGAACCAAGCTGTAGGGGTTAATGACACCCAAGAAATCACAACCACTTTACTTAACAGGGAGCCACCCCAAAAGGCCAAGCGCCAGAAAATTGTAATTAGAAAGATCCTAAAGCAAAATCCGGATATCATGTAAAGCATTGATTTCTTTAATGAAACTACTTTTTGTTGTCTATGAATCTCTTTCTTGCAAGGTTTTGAATTTCTTATATGTTGGGCTTCCATTGTGTATGAGAAGCACCATAATTTCTCCTATGACTACTAAAGGGTCTGGCAGGCATTAAAATTTAAAAAATTCATACTTTGTTATATCTAGGCTTCCAAATTTATATATGTGCCTAGTAAAGGGATTGAAAGTCCCTAAAATATGCTGCCACAAGGGCGCGCATTGGGGCTTTCCATCAGCTGATGAACTGTGCAAATGCGCGCCCTTGTGGCAGATGAAATTGGACACATCTAAGAGCATACCCAGGTACAAAAAAGAGTGACAAGATATTAATACCCAGTTGCAAAAGAGAAAGACATGGATACCCAGGTAACCTTAAGCCCATCTTGCCCCAGATACCTAAAGTTGTATCAACAAACCACAAGAGTAAACTATGGAAATATCTAAGACCTTTTTGGAGTATAGGAGCATACCCAATTACAAAACAGAGTGACCAGGTAACCTTAAGCCCATCTTGCCCCAGATACCTAAAGTTGTATTAACAAACCACAAGAGTAAACTTTGTGGCAATATCTAAGCCCTTTTTGGAGTATAGGACTGACATGGACTAAGGGGGGATGATTGCCAACAGCATCTATGCTAATTGAAGAATTGAAGCAAACAAAACATACTTATTTCTTGTCAAAATTGTCTGGAACCCACTAGAAAGTGTCTGGAAAGCACTAGGAAAGGCTTCCACAAAGGTGCGCATTATGTCCATCCATAGGCCTCTGGAAGCCCCAAATGCGCGCCCTTGTGGCAGCCAATTTGGGGGCATTCCAAGCCATTTTCAACACTTTGTAGATGTTTTTGCCATGCAATAGTGAGTCACATAGCATGGATACATCAGGAAGTGCATGCCCCACTTAGCCAAGGTGCTAAACGTAGGCAATTTTTCCCAATAACAAGCTAATGGCTACATACATACAATAGAAGGTAGACAAAACTTGAACCAGTGCTACATTGCATGGTACAGAATTAAAACAATACAATGCGCAGTGGGGTATACAATAAAAGACAATTATATTCAAATTCTTCCCAATGCAATGCATAGAGTGGGATATACAATCAAAATACGCTTGTATTCAAATTCTTCCCAATCTTGGAGTTCCGTAAATACAAAAAGGTTGATGCCTAATTACAAGCTACTCCTCATGGCGCAAACGGCGAGCAAGCTGCATATCCTTGGGCATAATGGTTACACGCTTTTCATGGATGGCACAGAGGTTAGAATCCTCGAATATGCCAGTTAAATATTGCTTTGTTGCCTCTTGGACTGCCTCTATGGCCACGGTGCCCATCCGAAACTGAGTGTTGTACAATTGCAAAACCTCCCTGCATAGCCTTGCAAAAGGGGCCCTCCGAATCAAGAGCTCGGTGCTCTTTTGATAGTGTCGAATCTCCACAAAAGCATGACTGCGCTTTCGTACCTTCTGAGGTCGACGTGGAGGTGCATTTTTGGCATGAGTCGGGGCAGCTTGCTTCCTCTTCTTGTAGACAATGCTCTTTCTCTTTTTTTTCTACACAGGCACTTCCAACACCTCATAATCTGATTCCACCCACTCTCCATCTGATTCGTGCTCTTCACTATTGACCGGATGTGATGGTGTAGGTCCACTCCCTTTAGGAAGTGTCTTAGCCCCAATAGACATGTGAGCCTGATAAGTTTGTATTTGGACGCCAACCCATGGGGCATCTTCATCCGTTTGCGTCTCTTCGGAGCCTTCTGATGGTTGCTTTTGGTTGTTTGTTTCTTTGCCCTGGTCGCTCTCATCCTCCCTGTTGCCATCAGAATCATTGGAGTCCGATGAATAGACAACAAGGCGATGCTTCCGTCTCTCTTTTGCTGCTGTAGAGGACTGGCCATGCTGGTTTGAAGCTCCAGCTTCTTCTGTGTGGACTTCACCTTGAGCTTGTGAAGTTCTAGCTTCTATTGCTGTACCTTTGAGTCGTTGGCCATCCAGCCCCTCTGGATATTCAATCCTAGCCGTTTGTTTTGTTCTTGCCATGGTACCACCTAGTAGGGAAAATGAGAAAATGAGCCCCTTCAACCTTTAAATAGGTTTTTTTGAGATTTGGGCCCTTTCACACTATGCGGCCAATTGAGTGAAACTCAAATAAAGCAATTGAATTTAACAACTAAACCTGGATCATGCGGACGGCTGACGCGACGCCCAAACGCTGCCTTTTCGATATTTAGTTGCACGCCAAGCTTCATGGCCCAGGGACGCTCGCGAGCGTTTCCACTTCTCGGATGCTGTAGTACGGGAAGCGTTGCGTAACTGCTTTGCTAACATCGATTCTCTTGCTTTCTCAATAGTACGAGTTCTCCCAAAGGTGTGCCTAAAAAACCAGCTAAACATCTCTTGGAGGTAGTTGGAGTGTGAACTACCACCACCATGCCGAGTATTCTTGAAGTAGACTCCTTTTTGTCGATAGTGGGACTTCTCCATGCCTTGTGTACTCCATATATCAAGCGAACCATAGCGGTCCATGAAGTATGCACCATGCGCATAGAGAATGTGCTAAAACAACCAAAAAGGAGATAAGCGAATAGAAAAGTTGCATTTTCAAACATTGCATATGTATTAAGTCCGTTAAAACAAACCATGTAGTGTGTAATCTTGCTTTCAGACCATCCGTCCTTAGCGGCCTTTGTGAATTCATAAAGCACCTTCTTGAACTCCTCTCGCTGCTCAACGGTGGTGCTTGAAAGATTCATCAATTGCACAACCTTTTGAAAGGATGACCATACTAGCTTGCGTTGGTTAGCAACCTCCACATTGGGATCTTTGTCCGTCGTGCATGAACACAAATATTTCCACAACTCCCACCGCTTCTCACTTGCTAGATCGACACTTGCCTTGGATACCTGCATTGGAGACTTTGACATCTTCTTGAAAAATCGACATGCCTTGGCTCCATTCATGGAAACCTTCTATGCCACCTCATATGTCTTCTCCCTACAAGTCTCTGCTACAATGTTCACCCTTGATCGGTGACATCCAATCTCATTAAGGAGCGTCTCCACCCCCTGCAAGGAGTCTTTTGACCATTGAAGGGGCTTCATTGTGAAAGCATAATCAATGTGATGCTTTAGGATCCTATCAAATATTCGCATAAACGCATGCAATGTACAAAAGTGAACATTGTTGAGGGAGAAGGGAATTATGGGGTTCCACCCAGGATCTTTGCTATCCCTATTGGGCACCTGCAGCATATCACATGAAAGAACCGAAGTTTGCCACTCCCTATTTATATGGTCGTCATTATCTTCGTCCTGACCTTCCACTTGAGTTACTCGACTTGTCTTGTGCCCTTTCGTACAGAATGGACAGGGAAGTAAAGAATTTGCACCTTGTTTGCATCCAAGCATGCACTTTATGGTCTTTAGATCACCACCTAAATGCCATTCAACATCAAACTCCCCACGTCCTGGAACCATGAGCTTCTCACCATTTATTTGAGCTTTAATGACCTCTGTGACCCATGGGATTCTACTGAAAATCCATGCAAGGACTTCATGTGTCTCTTTCGGAACTTCAATTGCACCAAGCCACCATATATCCTTCTCTGATTGCACACTAAAAGAGGGCTTTGTCGCTTCACTCGAACTGCAAGATTGCTTGGCATAAGGTAGGGCTTCATTCATAAGCGTGACGCTCATTCTCTCCAACTTTCTCCCTTTAACAAATACACATTCATCCAACTTCAACACGAACACAAGCTTGCCTTCAAGAGCTGCCAACAACATAAAGCCTCAGAATGCTTGTTATGACACATCATAGAGCATGTAGGCAACTCTAAACTAACCTGCACCACTCAGATTGTAGAAAACATCCATGGACTGCTGCAATCGTATCAAGTCCACAAAGATATTGTTGAATTTGGTGTAAACAAACCCTTCGGTCCGCAACACACTGTTAGAAACAGCACGGCTTCCCTTCCCGCGGCCCTTCCTTCCTTGTGATTTGCTACGGAGCGGCTGAAGAGGCATCGTGTCTTCAATATACAAGTAGTCCCCTAATCGGTGAACAACATCTTCATTTGACACCTTCTTGTCAATCTGCACTCTGTGAGGAAGTGGGAATAGGTTTTCCGTGACTCCTCGACTTCTTAATGCATCTTTTAACACTTGATGTATTGCTTGATAGCCCTTGGTACTAATCCCAACAGCATCACAAATATCCTGAACATCTAGATCAGTGACAATATTAAAAAAATCACTAAGAACTCTCTTAGTGATTGCGTCTTTCAAGTGTTTTGCCTCTGGAGCATCAAGCATCCCAATAAAATCCTCTTTGTTGAAACAAGAACGAAGTAAAGTAGCCCTAGCTTCCGCATTCTCGCCGCCGCACGTTTCTTGGACGAAGTTCCTATTGCCCAAAAAAACAATGATGAGCTGTATTAGACTTAAACAACATGAGGGACAGAACATGTTACCTCATAACTGTCACCCTTCATTTTCTTGCACCTCCACGTGGTGCAAGAGTCTGAATTTTGGACAACTCTCGTTTCCTCACCCTACCTCCCATGGCAGTACTCTTCATGTGTGAAAGAGTATCCTCAAGCTTTTTAATTACATTTTCCTTGGTTGTGATGGTGCTCTTTGCCTCTTCAAGCGCACTAGTAGTTGTTTGCATCTGATCTTGAAGATTGTGGAAAATCCCATTGAGCAACTACCAATGACGCAAGTAGATCTCGGACCGCGCAATCTCGTGTTTGTTGAGTCTCTTGTAGTAGCCCAAAAAACCTTGCTCTCCATTTCCAACGTATTGCAATAGTGATGGAATGTTTGTAAAAGACGGATGAACATTGAGAGAAGGATCCTTTGGATACAAGCATCCGTCTGTCCAAAGATCCACATTCTTCTCCCCTTGAGCGCGGCGTTCGTTTGCTGAAGGTAATGTACCCAAGCATGTTTTCTTTGTCGGAACATACTCTTGAGGTAGGCGTAGGAAAAGCCCTGGAGACCTACCGCGTGAAGAGCTTGCTAGGACATTGGTCACATCGTCAAGAGGCATTGTAGGATGGAGAGATGGAGCTTGAAGGATGGAGAGATGGGTGTGTAGGTGCAGTAGCAGGTGCAGGTGCAAGGGGGATGGGTGTAGGAGAGGAGCTTAGATTAGGAGGAAAAGTTTTCAATTTTGGGGGGAATTTCCTAAAAGTTTGGAGGGAGTCAAAAAATGTTGAATTTTGAGTAATTTAACTTAAAAATCTTTTTTTTATTATGTGTATATGTTGGGGGTACTTTTTAGGAGGGAATAGAGTTTTTTTGAAAGTTTTTCAAAAAAGTCATTTTTTAAACCTCTTTGACCCACGGATTTGCTTAGGTGGCATGGGAGAGTTAAGAGGCCACTTACAAATTGGCCAAAAAGTTAGAGAGAGAAGACCCCCTACCCCCCTACTTTTCAAATGGTTTACCCCCCCCCTTCCCTAGTTTTTAAATGGTTACCCCCCCCCTTCCCCCTACCTTTTTAGGGGTCAAAGGTGGAGGAGACCCTACAAAACTAGCCCCATTCAAAGCCTTTGTCCCCCTTAATGTTGGCAGGATTCCTTTAAATTAGGGATTCTTACAAGGCCCATGGAGAGTCCGTTTTTTTCCTAATGCTCTCTCACACAATGTCTCTCTCGCTCTTAGCCGTGTGCAGGCGCAGTACTATCCAGAACCCCATCTCCCTTATCCACGCACACCACCTCGCCCCGCCTTCTCTCCCTCTTCCATTAGACGTCTCCCCCCTTCAGCCATGCCCCGCATGGGGGAGCGGGGAAAGATGATTCTCCTAAAAGCACCGTGGATAATGTCAAAGGCAGACCAAGAGCGGACAAAGCAAGTTATTGCATCCATCAGAACTCCAATGGGATGTATGCGGTCACTCAAAGGTGCTTTCACAAAAACCAAAAAGGGTGGCTCCACTCAATTGTATGGATTGAAATTCCATGATTGGCATAAAATCCTTCAAGCAAGAGTAGAACAGTTTGTGGTGTCTATGTGTCCTTATATATAGGTTGACATTCACTAAGATGTTTTATTGCTTGTAGTTTGTACTTCCCATGGTTATGGGGACACTAAGGTGAAGGCTGCAATATTCAAAGTGGGTGAGATTGTGAGGTAATGGGTTTTTTTCAAGTACTATATCATGTTGTGCATGCATGAACTTTGGAATTTTTTTTCATCTACTATATAACGTTTGCCCTGTAGATTTGTGAGCTCCAAGGAGATAGAAGTAGAAGCCATACCATTAGCCCATTAGCTAGCAGTAGAGGCAGTGTGTGCTATTGAGTATGCATTCCCACGTACAATCCTTGTTAGCCAAATATACCTATTGCTTCACCTTGTTGAGGAGATTGTCATTTGTGGGGTGGTTCACTCTAGATGGATGTTCTTCTTGGAGAGATTCTTGAAGACTTTAAAGGATTTTGTTAGATTGAGGTCAAAACCGGAGGTATGCAAAATAAATACAATATAGATAGCATTTATACGCTATGGAGTTACTAATAAAAATATGTGGTTTTAATGTTTTCAGGCGAGCATGGCAGAAGGTTGGGTGGTGCAAGAGGCATATGTGTATGTCTCACAGTATCTCATCACAGTGGATCCATCATTGCCTCGTCTGTGGAGTGAAGAAGAGGATCCTAGGAAGCACTCAACCATTCCCAGTGTAAAAGGCTCACTCTTGGTCATGGATAGAGAGTTTCATGCCATAGTCAAAAACTACTCTTTACTCAATGCCACTATCATGACCAAATGGGTCAATATGTACTTGGAAGCCCGCGCAGCTAGAGAAAGGGATAAAGATTCATGGAAGAGGTCCCATGGAGGTAGACGTGTACCTCCTTTTCCTAAAGAGCTTGCAAAATATCCTGACTTGATTCAAGTAGAGTGGATCCATAATGCCATGACCAATGCCAAAGAACAAGGAGAACAAATAAGCACTAAAGAATGGGAGTATGCGCGAGGATGCTTGCGCAAGGTGAGTGTGTATATGTTATGTATGCAAATCACTTAATGAAATGTGATGTAACCTCTTATGCATTGTGATTGTAGGGTCTCATTTTAAACTCCATTTGGTCCGAAGGCCGACATTTTTGCACCCGCAAGATAGATGAGCGTCGGACCACTAATGATTGTGGCGTGATGGGAAACTTTGACACAACAACAGATGAGGTCAGATATTGTGATACTATAGAGAGAATAATCAAAGTGGATTTCAGATCTTTTCACAAATTCCTCTTTGAGTGTCGATGGTTTGCGGGTGAGGTCAAAAGACATGAAAATGGGCTTATTATGGTGGATTCCACCCAACTCCATTGGGGAAAAACTGACAACTTGGTGTATCCTAGTAGTTTCGAGCAGGTAATTTAGGCTATGTGCAATTAACTTAAATTAAAAATTTAAGTTATGTATATCAGCTTATTCTTAGTGTGTGACGTACAGGTCTTTTATGTGCCATGTATATATCAAAGAAGACTTTGGTATGTCATTCCAGTCACGCCACGAGGTAGATCTATCTTTGCAGAGATGGACATTGAGCCAGTAATTGATCCCATCATACCATCACCACAAGATGCAGAGGAAGATGTAGTAGAAGTTGAAGAAGGTCAGCCAAGCCTTGCAAATAGTCATCTTGAGGAGGAGGAAGAGGGAGAAAGCGATGATGATTCTACAGGAGGTGATGGAGAGGAGGAAGAATCTCTAAATTTGTTTATTGATTTGAATACTATGGGTCTAAATATGGATCCTAGTGCTTGTAGAGATCTTATACAAGATGAGAATTAATAAAGCTCTCCATTCTTTCACTTGGTGTAGTATATGATTAATTTGTAAATGTTTTGTTATGTGCTTATGAATAGTATTTGTAATGGTTTTTTTGTGAGTTCAATGATTTATGTATAGAATTTTTAGAGTGAAAGAGAGATTAAGTGAAGTGAGCAAGCATTTTGGAGAGTGTAGGAGTTGTATTGGATTTAAATGGAACCCGCAGGAGAGGGAGGGGGAAGGGGGTCCAGCTTGTCTTAGCGGTAATGTGAGCGGCAATAATCACGGAAATTTACGTGGTAATATTTGCGGTAAAGTGCCGCTTCAGCATCAAAAGGATTCTCTCTTCTCATTTTGAATTCCTCTCTCTTGTTTTGCGGTAATGGCCCGCGGTAAACACCACGATCTCTCATAGTGGGAGTTTGTAGGCCGGACCCTTTGCTTTGGATTTTGTTGCTTCTATCTTCTTCTCTATAGAGGCTTCTTGCATAGGCACTTCAGGGACATGCATCTGTTGTGGGGAAACTAATCTAGGAGGCACTGTGTCATTTTGACCTCCACTCCTTGTGGCCCTCTTTGAAGGCCCTTCATCCCCATTCTCACGCTTGCGTTTCTCTTGTACAATGGCCTCATTGGCTTGACATTTGGCAATGTAACCATGCACCAACAATGAGTCTACAGGGTCATTCCAACCTGTTTCTAGACGAATGTAATCTCTAGCTTCATGCAAGACTTCTTTAGTAATTTTTTCATTCATTGCAGACTCTATTGCCCATGGCCACAATTCTCCAATCCCATTAGATTCTTCTTCTCCAACCTTGACTCCTTTTTTCTTTATAGGCCTTACCCTCAACCCATAGGCAACTGCCTCGACCAGTGAGATGGCATGGCTAGTAGGCATGTCCTCAACTAGCTTCTTCATCCCACCTTCACTACAACAAAAAAGGAGACCTTCGATGCAGGTTTCGACGCACCCCATCGAAAAAATCGTCGATATAAGCATCCCTACAAAAATGTCGCTATATGCGTCAATATATGCATCGAAAGGTAAAATTATCGACGTATATTTCGACGGGCTTAGTGACGCATATAGCGACGACCATAACAGGAAAAAAAAATCTTGGGCAGAGGACAGGCAGCCTAGCCTGTGAGACGAGTGAAAAGATGGACACAGCCACAGCCACACTGCCTGTCCTCTACCCAAGAAAGCGAGCAGCACCAAAATCAATTGTGCTCCTGCAGAAATTTTGGCAGAGTTCCCTTCGTTTTTACATAAACTTTTCAAAGAAAACCATATCATGTATACGCCTCCTACATGCTATCCATGTAGGATCTCACATGAGATTTAAGGCCAATGAAAGAAATGAAATGAACTTTGTGCAAAACCATAACCAACTTAAAACCATAACCACAATGAACTTAATTTGTGCAAAACCATAACCAAATTAAAACCATAACCGGCCATAACCATATTGATCAAAACCATACTGCAGATAACCATAACCATAAACAAAACAATAACCATAAGCATAACCAGAAAGTTAAACATAACCATAAACAAAACAATAACCATAACCATGTCTATAGGAAAAATAACCATGTCTATACAATGACAATAACCATAGCCATAAGGAAAACAATAACCATAACAATGTCTGAACAATAACCATAACCGTATATGTCTATACAAAAAAGATACATACAAGCGTGTCTGTGTCTCACAAAGCATATATATGAAATCCACTGATGACTAGGCGTCACAACTTGCACATAGGACAAGTCACAAAATTAGTATTGATATTACTTCACATATACTTATTTAATTAGATCAACTCACACATATTAACGTCTCACCTCAATCGATCAACGAGACTCTAAGGACTCCCAGTCTACAGGCTCTCCTGAAGCATCAAGATCATTCAATACTTCATAGATACCTCTGTAATATCCATCTGTCTCCTCCTAGCATGTTGGGGCTCGATGCATCGCAAGATTCTGCGTTTATACAAAAATCAAAGTAATAAGAATACATGATTCATCACGTTTTAAAAAACGCCATAGCTAGGATTGGATTGGAAACTCACAAACTCATAGCGAAAGTTGTCGAAGCCTCCGCTGCCAAGATGAGATGTCCCCCTGGTCATCTGTCGTATCTGCGTGGCCTGACGCTGCTGTCTGAACCGCGTGTCCGTTGTTCGCTCATCCTCCCTGATCTGCTACCATGTCTCGTGTGGGATGCCCAAAGGCTTCGGTGAGTAGGCCCTGAAGGCCTTCCGAGCTGCATCTTGTCGATGTTTCACGGTGTCCCGTGCAACACCCTTGATCCACCTCCTCGGAACAGCCTTTGAACCCGGAGCAAGCTGGTACTCTCTCATGATGGTCTCCACTATATAACTGATTTTGTCCTCATGCTAGTCAGGCCAAGGTGTCAGAATGCTGGTCAAAAACTGAAGCTCCATGAGCTGGCGATTCCACTGTCTCATCTCAGTCTTGACTCGATCCATGTCAACAGAACCATCTGCCCGTACAATATAGAGCTTGGAGGCACTAGGATCGTGTGCCCCCCAAGGTGTCCGAGGTGTGCCAAGAGGTTTGTCGAGAGGTTTGCCTGGGTAGGACGGGGGTCGTGAGCGAGGAGGGGTCGAAGCATCTCTGGACCCTCCTCCACAGCAACCACCACCTCCACCTGACAATCACGGAGATCGGCGAATGCGCCTGTGCTGCGGAGATAAGGACGTACCCATATCTGCCGCACCCCTAGGTGTCGAAGCGTCTGTGATGGGAGACCTCGGAGGCGTCGTACCCGTAGGCATTCCCCCCCCATAGGCGTTCCTCCCCCCATAGGCGCCCCCCCCATAGGTGTCCCCCCCATAGGCGTCGGACCCTCGGGTGTGAAGCCCAGAGGCGTAGTACCCGTGCCTCTGGCTACCCAGTACTGAGACGCCTCTGCATCTGACTGGGCATCATCCGTGTGACGAAGCCCATAAATGCATTTGCACTCATAGAAGCGGGATCTGGAAACTGGTCTGCCATACTAAAGTCCTGCACAAAGAAAGTAAAATAAAGCGTCAGAACACCTTTGTTTAAATTAACTTTAAGCTTAATTTTATATCAACGTCTTCACGCAAACACTTACAGCAGGCCTAGGCCTCGACGAGTGAGGCATCATCGATAAGATCTTGCACCGTATCATCGTCTATCTCTAATTGCAGACATAAATCTATCCCAACTCGTTCTGGCAGATTGTCTTCATCCATTGCATCTTCATCTACAAGTGTCAATTTTGCCTCGTCTGGGCCATCCCTCATATATCTGTCAGCTTCCTCTGCCATACCTTCGTCCATCTCATCTAATGTCACAGTATTATCTGCATCTTCTGACCGACTTTCCTCCAGGAGCTCTTGCCCTTCAAATACTTGTTTATTTCTTGGAGCAACGTGAACCACAAACCACCATTGCCGCTCTCGAGGGTCCGGTACAAAAACCACTTGCTCGCAATGTTCGGGGAGAGCAAATGTGTCGCTCGCATCTGTCCAAACCTTTGCAGAATCTATTTGCACAAGCTTGTTTCCATCTCTGCGTACCGTTGCATTGCGACCAGAAGTAATCACCTTGAACCACTTCACATCCAACAAAAACATCTCAAACCGCCTGAAGCTGACTTTCAGGATATCTGACACCAGACCACAGTAATCCAGGTTGCTAGTGCTCTCATTCGTGTCTCTGGCACTGGCCCTGCTCTTTTGCATGAAACTAACCATTACCCCATTGTCACACGTGTTTCTTCTGCTGTCAATTTGTTGTGTTCTGAAATGCTTTCCATGCGACCACAGTGTCATATATGTATGATACTTCCAGCCACATCCAATAGCCATGAACCGCTCTAGAAAAAACATCCAACGACTGTGGACTGTACCTGCCATTGCAACCTCATCTACTACATGGACGAGCAAGTGCATTTCAATAGACAAGCTCCACCTCGAGACTGTTTTGTTGTATTCATCTTTGAGGATTATCCCAGGATAGTTAGGCAACTTGTGGGTAGATACTTCTCAATCATGCAAACTGCCTCAATGTAGTTATCCCTTGTGACTGCAATAGATTCCTCCCGTATCTCCTTGGAAGAGATCCACCACATTAGCTCTGAAATCTTGTATATGCAGGTCCGCACTTCCTCCGTTAAAGCATGAATCAGGCCAAGGCAAAGTGCTTGCGAATAGCAAGAATTTTGTAAATCAAGAACCATTACCAGAAGCTTCTCCGTATCCTAGCCAATCATGCATAGTTCACATAAGAAGTCCATGGATCCTTGCATGTTGTTGTCCTACTGGTTCAACCGCATTTGCTACGTTGATCCCATGCCATAACTCCTGGAGCTCGTCAACTAGTGGAGCTAGATAAACATCCATGTTTTTTGCCTTGAACTTACCAACTACAATCAAGCTGAATATCAAAGGACCCTTCTTGATGGCAAGCCACGGCGGGAGGTTGTAATTGGTAAGGCACACAGGTCAAGTGCTCCATGAGGAGCTTCTCAAGCCAAATGGATTGACTCCATCCATTGCCATGCCCAAACGCAAATTGCGTGGTTCACTCTTAAAATGTGGCCAGGTATCTTCAATGTGCCTCCAAGCCTTTGAATCAGCGGGCACCCTAAATGTTGCGTCAGTGGATTTATTCGTAGAATGCCACTGCATCAACTTTGCAATGGAAGCACAACGAAACATGCTTTTTATCCTAGGAATAATAGGGAAATGCGCAACACTTTAGCAAGCACTGTCTCACCAACCGAATCTTGTTTGTAGCGCATTTCTCCGCACTTAGTACACGACAGACAATATGCGAATTCATTGCGAAAAAGAATGCAATCATTTGGATATGCATGAATCTTGTTGTAGTCCAAGCCAACTCAGGTTAATAGTTGCTTTGCGTCTGGCCTGGAGGGGGGCATTTCATTGCCAGCCAAGAGAAGTTGCTCCCACAACAACCTGTTTAAGCCACATTAAATTAGAAAGCTCTCCAAGCATGTCACCGTTGCAATCGGAAAATCTATTTTGTAAATTACGTACCTAAACAAAGCAGTGGCGCTTGCATCTGACCACCCGTACACTGACTGAAGATTCAAAAATGCCAGACAAGTACGAAGCACATATATTTTGGCGCCTTCATAGATTGGTTGATGTGCCAACTTCCTCAACATGTCTTCAGGAGATAGGCGCACGGCTTGTGGTGCTACTTCGTTAGCATTCTCCTCGCTTGTTTGGAAGAAAGCATCCAACATCTCCTCCATGCCTTCTTCTTCTGTTTGTATGCCCTTTTCTGCTTTCATCCTTGGCTCTATATTGGCCGGACCTTCATGCATAATCCTTTTTCTCTCTCTCTCTCTCTCTCTCTCTCTCTCTCTCTCTCTCAGATGTAGGTGCTATGTCGCGAAAATCAATGCCCGTTCCGTAGGAGTCGTATTGTAGATTCTGTACGGTTTCTCTATCAAACTCTCCGTACTTGTGCACATGCTCATTACATATCCTACGCTTGCGCAGGATTTGATACTTGTAGAGTGTGCACGAGCATGCAATCTTTTCCTCCATGTTAGTTGATGGCGTTGCCATCTACAATGATTATGAATGTTGTTTTAATATATATACTCCTCACAATGTAAACTACCTCGCATTCTCTAGTCTTGCCCAATCTCCGTACACCTCGGTCCAGAGGTGTACGGAGATCAGGACCACCGGATCAAAATCTCGTCTTTATTGGTCAAATCCTATATGGGTAGACACATACGTGCACTTCCAGGTGTACATGGCAATGCATGTAGCGGGCATACCCCTTTGCCTCTTTTAGTTCCATAGTTTCTTCTAGAGGGAGAGAGAGAGAGATAGAGAGAGTTTCTGTCCTTTTTACACAATTGGTTAGCCAACCTAACTCTTTCTCTCTCTTTCTCTATCTACTATCTCTCTCTCTCTCTCTCTCTCTCTCTCTCTCTCTCTCTCTCTCTCTCTCTCTCTCTCTCTCTATATATATATATATATATATATATATATATATATATATATATATATATATATATATATATAGATATCACTCTTTTTCTCTCTCTTTGTCTACGTACCCTCTCTCTCGATCTCGCTCTCTCTCTCTCTCTCTCTCTCTCTCTCTCTCTCTCTCTCTCTCTCTCTCTCTCGATCTCGATCTCGATCTCGCTCTTGCTATCTCTCTTTCTCTCTCTATTTCCCTATTTTCCTATCTCTCTCTCTCTCTCTCTCTCTCTCTCTCTCTCTCTCTCTCTCTCTCTCTCTCTCTCTCTCTCTCTCTCTCTCTCTACTGATCGAACGAGCGACTGAGCTAGGGAGATCCAGACGCCCATGACTGCGGAGGACTACACAACATCGACAGAGGCTGCATCAGAGGATGATGCTGGATCTCCTATGATCTACCTATCCCAGCTAGCTGTTTTAGCTGCTTAGTCCACACCCAGCAGTTTAGGATTCCGTAATTTTTATTTTGTCATTTTGTCACTTTGTTACTCTGACTTTGTATCAGATCCACCACATTGTAACTTTCTGGTCTCATAGGTCACTTTGGCCTTTTGAAGACGTTACTATAACATTTCATTTCATTTCTCTCTTTAATTTCTCTTTCTTTAATTTTGATTTCCTACGCGTACATTAACTCTCTCTTTCTCTCTCTCTCTCACTCTCTCTCTCTCTCTCTCTCTCTTTAGTTTTAATTTCCTACGCAAACATTTTCTCTCTCTCTCTCTCTCTCTCTCTCTTTAATTTCCTACACGCACACACACTTATCTCTCTCTCTCTATAGCTTTTTCATTTCTTATTTACACACACAAACACACACATTTCTCTCTCTTTCTCTCTTTGATGTTCTACACACACACACACACACATTTCTCTCTCTGTCTCTCTCTTTCTTTAGTTTCTTACACACACACACACGTTTCTCTCTCTCTCTCTCTCTCTCTCTCTCTCTCTCTCTCTCTCTCTTTGATTATCTACACACACACACACACATTTCTCTCTCTCTCCCTCTGTCTCTTTCCTACACACACACACACACATTTCTCTCTCTCTCTCTCTCTCTCTCTCTCTCTCTCTCTCTCTCTCTCTCTCTCTCTCTCTCTCTCTCTTTCCTACACACACACACACACACACATTTCTCTCTCTCTCTCTCTGTCTCTTTCCTACACACACACACACACACTTCTCTCTCTCTCTCTCTCTCTCTCTCTCTCTTTCCTACACACATACACACAATGTAGAGAGAGAGAGGGGGGGGGGAAGAGTTTCATAATACCTGCGCAGCAGGTTTCGGCCAAGATCTGAGCGCGCGTTGCAGGCGAAAATGGTCCCTGTGCGCGGGTTTCCCTTTTTTTCCCCCAATTAGTTTGCGTCGAAATGTGCGTCGATATACTCGTGTAATGTCCGTCGATATATGCGTGGAAAAGTATGCCTTGCCACGCGTATTTCCACCCGCATATCGACGGATATTCCGACGCATATATCGACGGGATGAAAGTACGTCGATATCTGCGTGGAAAGGTACGGCCATCGATATATACTGCGTCGATATCTTGATGTTATGTTGTAGTGACTTTGCCAAAATTTGTCCCAAGAGCTTACCTATCTCACTTAAGTGAATCTTGCCATCTTTAAAGAAAATAAGCTCCTTCATCAAAGCATCTTTGAAACTTTCACAATCCCTCCTCGCATGGTCAATACTATCACACCATATGCATCTATTTACAAAGCCTTCTCTAGTTTGAGGTCGTTGCCCTCTTGTAGATTGACCCGATGGTTGCCCCTTTTCTTCTAGCCTTGTAAGCTTTAACTTTATCTCTTGCATTCCCTTTACAATATCATCTAGAATAGACTTGGCACTCTTTGGAACCACAAAAATAGACTTTATGGGACTCTCAAGAACGCTTGGGGACTGAGTAGGATTAACTATCACCTTGTCTCTTAGTCGTTGTCCCTTGAATCGCAATGAAATTTCATCTTCAACTTCATTCCAATCTGTCTTTAAGCCCTGTCTTGCATCCATATCCTAAAGTAGTAGCTCTAAATTCTCTTCCATATCTTTACCTACGGCCTGCAAAAAGGTCTTTGTCTTCTCCGTGTTTAAGGTAGCCTTTTCACTCCTTAAAAGTTGATCATAGTGGCGTTCAAATTCCCTTAGCAGTTTGGTAGGCGAAAGACCCTGTTTTGGTCTAACTACCCACTCTAAAAAAGTCCTCTTTGTCACGCTTTCGAAGTCTTCCATGAAATAATATTATTTTAAGGCTAATTTGAATGCTTCCCAAGTTTCCCAATGCTCATTTCTAGTTCCCCTTACATGCTCTCTGATCTTGAGAACCACAGCTAGCTCAAAACTTTGTACCATCTCTCTCTCTCTCTCTCTCTCTTTTCCAGCCCGAAGGTGCAACAAGAAACGGGATCTCTCTCTCTATCCCAGACACACACACCCTTATCCTCTCCCCCCACACACCCTACTCATCTTGTCCCTCCCTCACACTCTCTCTCTGTCCCCCACTCATCTCCCTCTCTCTCTTGCGCTCTGCATACATAGCCTGCCGCAAACCTCTCTCTCTCTCTCATCTCTCTCCCTCGTGGGCCTGAAAGGGCATAGAAATCCACCCTCTCTCTCTATACACACACACACACACATTCACACACCACACACACACACACCCTCTCTTACACACACCCCATGCCCTCACTCACCCTCGCGTCCCTGCAGCAGTCGCCAGCAACCCGAAAAAAATCTAAGAAAAAGAAAAAAAAATATATATATATAATACATATACTATATAGTAAGGCCCTGTTCCCACGCATATTAGCCGCTCACACACTCATTCACACACACACACACACACCCGCCTCTGCGTCGCCATACAGAGAAAGAAAAATGAAAAACATAATATATATGTATTTTACATATATTGCCCCCATCACCACGCAGGCCAATACGCATATACTTATACGAATACACACACACACACGCATACGCACCCACATCTATATATATACACACATACTCACTCCTGCACATACGTACACACACAAGCATATACACACCACAAATACAAAAAAAAGACCAAAGGATTCCACGACTATGACGACAACGAAAAAAAAGGAGGACCCAAATCACGCGCCGCCAACAACAAAAAGGAGAAATGCGCCGAAGGCATGCCCCGATCGACCCCGAAAAGAAGCACGCGCTACACCGACGCACTGGAAACACACCATTCGCCGGCAATTCGCAACCACAATGCCATTTTCAATAATTTATAGGTTATTTTCATCATTTATTCAGTTTTCACCCAAGCCATTGTAAAATTCCCACTTTGTAAATTTCCTCTCTCTAGGTGGTGGTCACAAAGGCCCACCTAGAGATTCTCATCTTTTAATAACCTCCCAAAACAAAGCAAGGGTCAACCACACAGGCCCACCACTTGCTTTGTCTCCCCGATTAAGCTTACCCTAATCACACCACGATTACCTTAATCCAAGCAGCCAACACCTATAAATTGGCACTGAGAGGTCACTATCGGGGGGGGGGGGGGGGGGGGAGTTCATGAGAAGTCAGCACTTGGTAGAGTGTAGTGGGAAGAGTTGACACTATCACCATCACGGGGAGGGGGCTTGTGTGTTGGGCTTGCCTTGGGAATTGCACCATGCGAAGGGAGCCACGTCCATCTCTTGACTCCAATGGTCAATGCATATGCGTATACACGCTCTTGATAGAAAGCTTCACAATCATTGAGTCGTCTTAGAGAACGCACCGAGTAGTTTGCACCACCTTTTCTCCCTACCTCTCTATCACCACGGCATGCCATTTGTAAATACTGCAGAAATAATTCTCCCTCACACCCTTGAGGATTTTCATCATTTGCAAATCTCTCTCTCTCTCTCTCTCTCTCTCTCTCTCTCTCTCTCTCTCTCTCTCTCTCTCTCTCTCTCTCTCTCTCTCTCTCTCTCTCTCTCTCTCTCTCTGTGCCCGCGTGTAATTTTGCGGTGTTCATATCATCGTGGTTTGTGTCCTAGCCGCTCAAAGCTAGGTGGTGCACCCTGTTCACTTTACAGGCTCAAGGCGCGCCATTCGGCCCCCGGCGTTTTAGAGGCCGTCGGGGTTCGGGGTTCGCTTTGCTCCCGTCATCACCTTCGGAACAACAGGACCATCCCATGCCTAGCCCACCACCATCACCACCAGGCAAAGGTACCAATGAACTAGCAGAGACTGAAAAAGAGAAATATTGTGAGTCCACCCAACGAATAGAATCTACACAAAAAGCTGACCACACCAACGGAGATAAGGAAAAATAAGCCAAGCTAGGACCGGAGCAGCCAGCAGAAGAGACTCAAAATCCGGAGGAAGAAACTGATAAGGAAGCAGATACAAAAAAAGAGCCTACCACTACACATGAGATGGAGCCCAAGCCAGAGAAGGCAGAAAGGCCGGCAGTTGAAGAGACAGTAAGGGTTGAGACCACACCATCTACTTCTACTCAGCCAAAAACTGCCGAGGCATAAACGCCTCAGGATGGCCAAGAAAAAGACCGACCATCCACCTCCACACAAGAACCACCAGCAATTATGACGCAGCAAGAAGCAACACATGAGGCTAAAGGCAAATCCCAGCTGGAAAGACAGGAGGAGTGGCAGTCAAGTGATGAAGTTATAATACAAGTCAATGAATATGCATGCCAGATGCAGATAATGACGAAGAGACTCCATTCAGCAGCTTTGAACCACAGCACAAAGGCCAAAGAATTAGAAATGGTGATCGATTCTCTTAAAGGAGAGCTCAAAGATAGGATGATTATCATCACTGATCTCCAAAAGCAAGTGCAATAGCTGAAGGCAGAAGCGGAACAACATCAGATAGCCAGGGATAAACAACAAAAAGAAAAAGAGGAGTTAGGTGACCTCCTCACCAAATTATTTGATGCCTGCAAGGTAAAAGACGAGCAACTGACAGAAGTCACGAATGAACTTCTTAGGACCTCTCTGTTAGCTCAGAAAATTTAGGTGCAGTTAGATGTGCTTCCCTGCAATATTCTGAACAGAGAATCAATGATCATGCCATTTTCTTACGGCAAATCAGAGAAAACCCAGCCATGGCCTCGATCAAGGGAGCCGATGAAGTGTACAAGGCACTTGAAAAGAAAAACAAGGACTTAGAACTGGAATTAAAGCTTGAACAGTCACAGCGCAGAGACCCGGCACTGATGCAGGTTCAAAGAGAGGAGGAGCTCCTAAAGGATATAGTAGAACTCAAGCGGATAAATCATCTCCTCAGAGATGGAAATCCAGACACGCAGGAAGCAGTAGGCACTTCAAAGCTGCCACAAATAGACATTCCCTCGGTCTGGTTTGCTGAGTTTGAGACGCAGTCTACAACAGAGCCGAGTGGTGATGAAGATTTTCAGATTCACATCAAAAATGCAGATACAGTGCCAATGGTCCAGCTATCAAAAGCTGAAGAAGACGCACTGAAGGAGAAGATCACCTTAGTGGATGAGCAGTGGAACGTCGCTATGGATTGGGAGTTGAGAGTTTTACACTCTATCAACGTCACTCAACTCACTCCCAATCAAATCAACGCTCAATGGCACCAACTAGCGCTGCCATACCCTCTCATCAAAGTAGAACTTTTACAGGCAAAAGAAAGGTTGTACAAGGATATGAAAGAAGACGACGCAGATAACGACCACCGAAAGTGGCGATTAAGCTGGCTGCACAAGAACCCGAGATACCTGATTATGTTCACAAGATCACCTGCAGCCTTACAAAGAGATCCAACATTTTGTCCTGTAACTAGAGTACGGACATGGCAAGCGCATGAAGCACTACAGAAGAAAAGGCCAACTTGGCTCAACTTCCCCAGGGTGCCAGCTAACGGGCACCATGTCATTCTTCAAGAGTCTGCCGGATCTCTCCTGTGCAATGTTATATAAGATCTATAGGATGCTACTCACATGCATACAAGTTTTCAATGAGCCTGAGCAGACAAGATCCTGATGGCTCTCATTCTTGGAAGGAAACAAAGGCTTATGTTACGATCTAAGTGGGCAACCTTCAGAAGAAATCCTTTACGGATTCTATGCCAGATGCATGTTCCTCCCCTTGCATAATATGCTAGCCTTTGAAGAAGCATTCTACACTGGATTCTTCACGCGGCAAACAAATATATTTGCACCGGTGATAAGCAACCTCACATCCAAGTTTGTAGGCTACTCAGCGGTGGAACTAAAGAATCAAGTCACCATTCAATTTTTGCAAGTGCCTGACAAAGAATGAAGAATCAGATATCAAAAGGCATTGGAAGAACTTAAAGACCGCCTCACCCGCCATCAACCCGAAGACTACTCCAGCCCATAAAGCTGTGTCAAGGGACGACACAGGCGAGGAGGGGGGGAATGTTAGAAACAAGCTAATGCGGACACCATTTTTTGGAGTTCTCCTTGTAAAACAATTATTATTTTGATAAATCAGCAATATTGTAACTCCTATTTTCTTGGTAAACTTTGTAATTAATGAGCCGGGGCTACAAGCTTCCAGATTATATCAGTCAGTCAATTCCGTGCTTTGATAGAACTCCAGATTATTAGTTTTGACCACCCAAAAACCTCGACTAAGGTATAAAAGTTTTTTATAAGTTTTTGGATAAGAAATACATAGCGTGAGCTAACGGTGCTCACTTCTCTCCTTCTCGTGCTTCCTACTCCCTCTCTGGTTGTCACATTGTGATTGCATTTTCTGCATTGCAACCGTAGGTAAGAGCTCTACGCATTGACGTAAGCCATTCACAATATTCGTAGCTTTTGATGTCGCCGCCCCGCAGCCTAATTTCATCATAACTAAGAATTTACATGTTCAAATAAAAAACTAAGCATAGGCAGGTATTGGGGCATCATTGCTAAGCATTTAGATGCATTCTGGGTCGAAAATGACTAGGTCAAAAATCCATTGCTGTTAATAATCGCGATTTTGGAACTTGACCAAAAGTGGGATTTGAGGCCATAGGCATGTGTGCTTAGGTCTTATAAACTTGTCCTAGAAGTTTCGTTATGTTTGGATGTCATTTGATGCTGTAACAGATGTGATTTTCTTGCCGATGAGCGATTGGATTTTGGTGATTGCAGTCACTTGAGTGTAGCCCGAGTTAGATGCAAGTTGTAAGTTGTTTTCCAAGAGATTGACAACCTCTTGTAGCCTCTATGCACTAGTCGATTCTTCGTCCCATGGTTTCACAAATTAATCGTGGTTCTCGCTAATACTGCAATAAGATAGGATGGTAAGGTTAGACATGCGTCCCACATCTTCCTCAAGTTTATTCTCTTCCACAATCAATAAGGACACTAAATCTATAAACGATAATGTTCTCTCAAAGCTGGATGTTAGTTTGTAATTGTTTGTACTCAGGTGCCAAACCTCATAGACAGACTTCTTCTTTATCATCATCATTGACTATAACACCAATAGATGCAAGTGACTCACATATGTTCTTTATCTTCAACGAATAGTCATTGAAAGACAAGCTTTTCTTATGAACAGTATTCAGCTCTATCTTCAATTGCAGCTTCCTTGCCTTTGTGTTGGTCACATCCAATCATAGCAAAGTGTCCCAAGCCTCCTTAGGAGATTTAAATCCTGTATGTGCCCAATCATAGAGTCCTGGACACTAACAGAAAGCCAATACATGACCTTTTGAGCTCCCTGGTTCCAATCTTTAAATGTCTTAATTTGTGCAGCATTTGCACCTTCCTCTGGCACTAGTTGTGCTACCTCATTCTCTCCACCAATGTAGTCCCAATAACCTTTTCCCATAAGGAAATTTGTCATTTGGAACTTCCAAGCATGGAAGTTGTTCTTGTCCAGCTTCTCACTAACAACCTGGGTTACGCCCATCATTGTTGGACGACATGTTTCCAACCCTTCACACAGTCTTTGAGCAGCCTGCTAAAAATAATCGGTTACCATCTACCCACAACATGCGTACATACACCTGTTTCACTGTACTAAACAATGTCTATGCACACTACAACCAAACCAAAACTTTCTGCACCATCTATATACAGATCTGCAAAATTTTGAACCTTAGTGATTTTGCATGCGAGCACACTCTAACTCCAAAACGGGGGTCGAAACACGCCCGAAATGAAAATTTGGCTGCACATTCTCAAGATATAAGGTCTACAAACCATAAGGGAAAATACAACATAAAAGAGGGAAACTAGTACAACGGTTTAATATAAAGGTTTGTTTTGTTTGTCTAGTATAAAGGTTGATTTCCTAATTGTTTGTTTTGTGGTTGTTGGTTTCCTGATTGTTGGTTTCGTGTTTTCTGGTCTCCATCAGTGAGAGGTGAGAGTAGGGAGGAGGAGACGTGAGAGAGAGAGAGAGAGAGAGAGAGAGAGAGAGAGAGATAAGTCAAACTCACAAACTTATAAAAGACTTTAAAAACTCACTTTGATATTTATAGGGCCCAACTTTTTAAGAAATTACAATTTATCATCAATGTGCTCCAAAAAGTGGAAATTACAATTGTTATTGTTTGAGAAGCCACGCGTTCCCTACTCTTTGTCAATTTCTCCTCCACACCGATGCTCTCTTACGTGCATTAGACCAATGGTATCCTTGCATTCATCGAACACTCATCACTTTTACAATATGGCACCTAAGAGACAAGTTTCCGCATGCCCTTTGCTTCTTTATACGAGTAATGAAAAATAGAACCAATTGAACATCTCATGAAACACGTTGCTGTGGATCTTGCCACCACCATGCTGAGTGCTCTTAGAATAGGTAGCCTTTTCCTGATAGTGTGACCTTGACATCCCTTGATTTCTCTAGAGTGAAGTATGGACCATGGACGAACAAGATATGCATGTAATGTGTGATATGGTTTTCACCCCATGTATCGACTATTAGCTCTGTGCATTTATTAATAGACACCTTGAATGATTTTATCTCATCTTCACTAAGGTGTGGTTTCTCAAGAAGTCTCACCATCTCTTTGCATGCTTCCCACACACGTGCTCTCTTCAACCCTACTATTGACTCATTGCCAAGGTAGGTTGTTATGTCACACTCCTGCTTCCATATCCGAAAAGGAGTATGTCTTTGAACCTCACCATAGTTTGAAATGTCTTTCCTTTGCCCCACCCATACATATCTTATCAGGGTTATCCTGTGTGGTTGTTGGGTTTTTGCGGTCCTTTGAGAGGGTTACTGCAGCAGAGTGAAGCCCCACTGATGAAAAACTCGTTTCAAGCATGTGAATGCAATTATCTCGTCGTGACTCTGGCTCCATGTTTCATGCATAATTTATATGGAGCATTAGCAGTTTGTCCAAAATTCTATGTCTCAAATGCAAGGAACACACATGCATTCGGTTAAGGGGAATTGAAAGAATGGGATGCCAATCTGGACCCTCCTCTGCACAAGATGGTGGATTTCTTTGGTCGCAAGTGATGATGCCATTAAACCACACGTTCCCCCCACTTGCCTTTTGATTATCGTTCAGGCTCTTAGCCCCTTCTTTCTTGCGGAATTTTGATCTTCTGACCCCTGTGCCCTTCCCTAGTGCATCCTTAGGGATCTTTGCATGACAACAAAAAATGCATGGAAATAAATTATTCGCATTGCCCTTAGTGCCCAACATGCTTTTAGGATCTTCACGTTTCCACCAAGGTGACACTCTATTTCAATGTCGTCAATGCCAAGGACATTGAGGAGTTTTCCATTGCATTGTTGATCTATTGCCTCTTGAGTACTTGAACGGTTGAAATACAACCTCAAATTGTCACAGCCCTCATGTGGGAGTGCCCATGCCGCCTCCTATCAAGCGACTCGGCCATCTCTTCACATTCTAACCCCTTTCCCACCAGTGCCCTGCTCATTAGTGTGAGGCTCGTGTGCTCCACCCTATGGCCTTTGACAACCTGACATTCATCTAATTTTAACACAAATATAGCTTTTCCACTTGTCTCCTTTGTTGTGATATCCTAATATTGGATTATAGTTTGTTGCAGGGCTTCTACTTCAACATAAACATTGTTGAACCTGTTGTAAACAAAACTCTTTGAGGACATTGGCATGTTCTTATCCACCCACTTGTACTCACCTAGTAGGGTTGAAACATCGTTGTTTGTGGTTTTTCTTGCCATATCCATACTATATGGGGTTGGTAACATTAATTGAGCCATTTCCTTGTTGTGTATACACCTTATTATGCATGTATACAATGCTTTCTACCCCTTATCATTGATCTTGACCGAGTCGCACACTAGAAGCAAGTTGCAAGGGGGAATAATAACTTTAAAATCATTTAGTAGTAGTTTCTAAAGGGATTGTTGCAATGTAGCATGTGCGGGATCAGAGATCATATTCAGAATGTCTTTGTCATCAACCATGTGCCCAAGTATAGACGCCTTCACCGACTCCTTGGTACTGTTGCAACCTAAAATTGCTTCCGCACATTCGTTGTAAAAAGAAAATATAAAAGGAGTCAATTACTAAATTCTACTAAGAAATTACACTCTTACAACCTCGAACTACCTTGTTTGGCACACACGTCTCTTATGAGCGCCTCCAAGTTTAACAAGGAGCCCCATAGCCATGCACTTTTGTTGTCTCGTTTTGAATCCCATAGGAAGGTGAGTAAAGTGGTCAACATGCCATTTAATATTTTGAGTGGAATATCAAAGACGCATGTAATTTTCTACAACCCGATCGATGCTTTCTTTATCGTCGTCAAGCTTCACCTTCTGCTCTAAACGTGCTTTCCTTAATTTTTCTATTTACACCATGAATTGCTCCTTTGCAATCAAGGATCATTCTCAAAGTTATTCCTTTTTAGCTAAGCTTGTAATTTGTAGCATGTCTAGTTTTGTTTGAATTCTATTGCATGTCAAGATCTCTTGCAAGTATAAAGTGTAAATCCGTGGTAGCTGTCACCCAAAAAGTGTAAGAGTTGTGTGATGTTGCAAAATGGTGGAGATGCACCTGTCTGAGGATCAAGGGAGTAAATTACTTCATTCCTCCAACAGTCAATGGATGTCCTCCCTTGTTATCGTAGCATGTCCATTAGAATAAACACACTGTCTCAATTTACTTTGCAAATTTGAACTCCTTCTCCAAATCAACATGTAATCTCAACTTCGATGGCTTTTTGGTGATGTCTCGCATAGCCATTGTATCTAGACATGGAGATGGAGATGGAGATGCACGTGTAGCTGGAGATGGAGATGGAGATAGAGGTGGTGTTGAAGATGGAGGTGGAGGTGGAGATGTCAATGGAGATGGAGATGGAGCTTGCAAGGTGTTTGAGGACAGATCGAACGGCCACCCAATTGGTCGGACGCGTAGCCGAACACCACATTTGTACTCTATTAGTTTTCTGAGCTAGTGTGGTAATACTCTGTGTAAATCCTGATTATAGAGTAGTGGATCAATTCCCTGAGTTGTAATGCTGTCATGATATTTGTAAAGGTCCATGTGAGTCGGCCACTGGCCATTTAGAATGCCCTAGGTATAAATGTCAATAACCTTAATGTGAAAGGAGGCTTATCTTTAGAGAAGAAAAGAGATTTGATGTACGTACGCTCAAGCTACAAGCTTCTCCAACTTGTAATCATCGCAGTTAATGATTGGGTAATCCATTTTCAATTTTGAAACTTGCATTGTATTCCTCTCTCTTTGCTCTTTCAATTAAGTGTAAGCATTGTCAGTTTTGCTCTGGTTCGCGACTACGCGTCTGTGAGCCGTAATTGCAAATTTGAGTGCTTAAATCACTATTTTTAGTCATTTTGACCATAGGACAGTGTGGTCTTAGACCATAGGGAGACCTTTCTGGATAGTTCTGTTGTAGTTTTCAGGACCTTTTTCATGATGGATCGTGATTTTGATACCTTGTTGGATTGAGACCAGACTTGGTAGGATAGTGCCCCTATGTGTCCTAGACCTCCTCCTAAAGTTTTGTTGCATTTCGAGTCTGTTCGAGTGCCGAAATGGCGCCAACGTTAGCGAGTCGCCATTGTGGACGTCTGCAACATAGTTTTTTGGTACTGACAGAATGTCAATACTCAGAGAAGTGACTCGAATGGGGCACGGAGACTCTTTGAGATCGTCAATCTCAAGAAGTGAACCTTAACAAGAAAACACACTAGCTTAACAAGAAAACCAACACTCAAAGATCAAGGAAATCTACCTATGTCCTTTCTCACAGCTCTAGGTCATCATAACATTTTGACACTCTAACGGACTCAAAATGTAAGGAAACTTTTGGAGGAGGTCTAGGACATCTAGAGGCACTACCCTAGAAAGTTTGGTTGCAATCTGACAAGGTATTTCTAGGGATTTCTAAATGGCCAGTGGCTGGCTCACACTGACCTTTACAAATGTCATGACAACATTACAACTCACAGAAATGACCTGCTACTCTGGAATCAGGATTTACATAGAGTATCACTACACTAGCTCGGAAAACTAATAGAGTACAAATGTGGTGTCCGGCTACGTGTCCAACCAAGTGGGTGCCCGTTCGATCTATCCTCAAACACAAGGATGAGGAGGTATGCAACAATGCATATAGTAGAGAGAGAAAGAGCTATGGTGAGCTATTACAAAAGAGAGAGAGAGGGTGGAGAGAGTGAGGGAGGTAGAGGAGCTTCATATTTGCAAGCTATGGCTTCTAGAGAGGGAAAAAGAAGCAGGGATTTATTATTTATGTGATTACTCAAAAGTTTTACGTGATCACAAAATGTTAATTAACGTTAACAACCATATAAATTGATCTTTTTCCAAATTGGTTTCTTTCCCCTTCATCCAATAGTTTAAATGCATGACTTTGTCAACGTTAATAAAAGATTAACCTTGCCAACTTGATGTTCACTCTAATTATGTCATTTTGAGTGATTACGTGAATTTTAAATCCCTGAAAAGATGCCTAAATCCAAGCATAATCCTCCAACTCTATTTAGAGAGAGGATGTAGAGAGAGAGAAAGGCATTTGAAGCACCTCCAAAAGGAGGAGGAAAAAGTAACGAAAATTTTCAAATTCAAAAGTGGGGGAGTGGTATGTGGGGCTGCACTAACACCAAAAAAGATGAGAGGATTTGGTGACTATATATGATTGAGACGTATTTTCTTTTTAGAAGAAATGCAAATATGTATTTTCATGCCTATGCCATTAGCTTGGTTAAACCTTCATTAGCATTTTAAGCACTTCACTAAGCGTGTAATTTGAAGGAAAAAAGAAGATCCCAAACAAGTGCTAATGCCTTGAATGAATACAGATAGAGTTACGAGTGCTTTTTTGGAGTAGATTCCAAAAAACATTCTTTTCTTCTCTCCTCATTTTTTCCTCTCTCCTTGACTTTATTTTCTCTACTGATCCTCTCTCTCTCTCTCTCTCTCTCTCTCTCTCTCTCTCTCTCTCTCTTTGATTTTTTCCCTTGGCAAACACACCTAGATCAAACATCGTCGTCACCATTTCTTTTGCTCCGTTTTTCTTTCTCCTGATCTTCCATCGATCGTGACCTCTCTCTCTCTCTCTCTCTCTCTCTCTCTCTCTCTCTCTCTCTCTCTAAGGGAGACAAAAGATGAATATCCATTACTAATAGATAACCTTACATTTATGTTTCTTGGAGTACATGCAACAATACTTTATATGGGATTTGTAGGAGTGCTAGAAATTATAGGTAAGAGATGATTCACCACGCGCCCTAGCTACACCTTATATCTCTCATCATCCTCCTCTGTGATGATTCCAACTCTTTTCTAGCAAGAGATTGAAAATTACCCCTTCTCAATCAAGTTCAGCAAACGAGTGCAAGTTGAGTTTCGTGTGGTATCAATAAAGTTGGTACACCTCTAATGTTTCCTTGTGAGCCTCCCTAAACCGTTTGGCTCCATATGTTGCCCCTCCATTGGGGATGACATGGGTAGACTTGATGCTATTCTCAAGATCGTGAGATATTATAGCAAGATAGAAGATCTCTTAAGGATAGATGTTGAATGCACCTCTAATTTTTCCTTGTGAGCCTCCCTATGTTGCCCCTCCATTGGGGATGACATGGGCAGACTTGATGCTATTCTCAAGATCGTGAGATATTATAGCAAGATAGAAGAGCTCTTAAGGATAGTTGTTGAATGCTTACACAAAATAATTGAAGGCACTATCAATTTTATAGCATTTGGGAGATTATTAATTTATTATTCATTACTTTCTTACTGATCAGTGACACCTCAATATCCTCATATCCTATTGCACAATCTCTCTCTCTCTCTCTCTCTCTCTCTCTCTCTCTCTCTCTCTCTCTCTCTCTCTCTCTCTCTCTCGCAAACACACACACACACAAGGAGAAGTATACACCTAAATCATTTTACATCAAGATTAATGCTAACAAAAAGAGAGAAAAAATGATTTATAAACCAAGATAAACCAAAACATCTTTGCCAAAGGTCCAATACCTACCTAATCCATATCAACTTTGTCAACTTCAATACATGGAAAACAATGTGTCACAAATCTATCCAATCTTGGGGCTTTACTTTAATTTTGGATATGTGCGTTCATGGCTAAGAGCATTGTAGACATCTACTTTGCTTAGCACATGTTGATTTATGAACATGTTGGCTCAATCCATGGACTCTCAAGAAATGAAGTACAAGTGCTTACAAGCCAAATAAGATTTTTTTTCTTGGCCTTCTTGTCGGTGAAATCAAGGCATGTGCAGTAGGGCTCATCCTTGATGTGCATATTATGCACCCCCACATGTACGTCTACTGCTACTAACCTCATCGTTTTTAATATTCCCTTTGAATTAAATCTAGCTTCACTTGTTGTGCCTCATCGGGGCCTTTGCATAGAGGGTCGCTTTCAAGTTATCAAACACCTTGCATTCTCAACCTTGAGAGACTCTTGGTGGCTCTTATTCACATCCATCTCTACAAAGATTGACTCAAATACAAGTTCATGACCTGGAATGAAATAGAAGTAAGCAGAACATCAAAATAAATACATAGTGAAACATGGATTGCTCCCATTTAGATAAATTTGCTCGGGTTTTGGTTTGCTCGAGAATTTTTTCCCAAGCAATCGTAAGACTTTATACAAGTGGATCTTGTAACTTTTTCTTGATTGTGAAATTGTAGACGACCAATCTATGCTTTCAAATGATGGAAGGAGCAATGGGTTTGGCCAACCCCAATTAAAATATGATTTTGGTTTGAAGTATTTCATGTTGGGAAAAAATACAACATTAATTTGTAAGAATTCTGTGTGATCTTGTCTTATACATTTGTTCACTTACAAATAAATGGCACAATCAAACACCTGATTATGATCTCTAGCGTTTAACTCTATTCGAATAAAACCTGTTTGCAAGATAACAATGTACTACATTGTATCTATTATTCCAAAAGCAACCAAGGAAAACCTTACTTACAATTTGCTCCATATCTTAGACAAGTAGGAGTGGATCTTTGGAGCGTCAAGTCTAGATGCTGAAAGGCATAGTGTATTAGTATCTCTACAACAAAAAAACTAAGTTGAACACCTTAAACTCTTTCATTTACCTCTTGAAGGTTTCCACAAATTCATAATTAGTGCTTTGTTTCTTCCTCCTTGTTTGTTCTAGCACAACACCTTTCTTAATTGGTGTTGATGGCCGATTTTTGAAAATCAAAGAAAAAAAGAAAAAAAAAAAGAAGCCAGGGCCCAATGCTCTCCCACACCACACACTCATCCTCACCCTCTCCCTCATCCTCTCCCTCACTCATCACCCCAATCCTCTCCCTCTCTCGCGCTCTGTTTCGGCAGCAACCCGCCTGCCATATCTCTCCCTCTCCCTCTCGGACTGTACAGGTGCAGTGCATGTTTCCCTCTCTCTCTCAATACACACACACACACACCCCATGCATACACACAAACACACACACACACATCATCCCCCCCACCCCCAAGCACGCGCGGCTACCGCTGGCCGCCAAACACAGAGAAAAAAATATTTAAAATAACATATATATAATATATACATTATGTAGATAAGCCCCCGTTTCCACCGCATGCTTGTGCACACATGCACAAATACACACACATGCACTCACACACACACACATCCATCCACATGCACAAACGTACACACACACACACACACGCGCGCATATATGCACTACAAATACAAAGAAAACGAAGGACTTCACGACTACGACGACCACGAAAAAGGAGGAGGACCCAATCACGCGCCGCCAACAACAAAAAGGAGAAATGCACCGAAGGCATGCACCGACCGACCTCGAAAAGAAGTACGCTCTACACAGACACACCGACAACACACCATTCGCCGGCAACACGCAACCACGATGCCAATTCCAGTAATTTATAGGTTATTTTCATCATTTATTCAATTTTCACCCGAGCCATTATAAAATTCCCATTTATTTGTAAATATCCTCTCTCTAGGTGATGGCACAAAGGCCCACCTAGAGATTCTCATCTTTTAATAACCTCCCAAAACAAAGCAAGGGTCAACCACACCGGGCCCACCACTTGCTTTGTCTCGCCGATTAAGCTTACCCTAATCACACTAGGATTACCATAATCCAAGCAGCCAACACCTATAAATTGGCACTGAGAGGTCACTATCGGGGGGGCAGTCCATGAGAAGTTAGCACTTGGTAGAGTGTAGTGGGAAGAGTTGACACTATCACCATCACGGGGAGGGGGCTTGTGTGTTGGGTTTGCCTTGGGAATTGCACCATGCGAAGGGAGCCACATCCACCTCTTGACTCCAATGGTCGATGCATACACGCACACACGCTCTTGATAGCAAGCTTCACAATCATTGAGTCGTCTTAGAGAACGCACCAAGTAGTTTGCGCCACCTCCTCTCCCTATCTCTCTACCACCACGGCGTGCCATTTGTAAATACTGCAAAAATAAATCTCCCTCTCATCCCCAAGGGTTTTCATCATTTGCAAATCTCTCTCTCTCTCTCTCTCTCTCTCTCTCTCTCTCTCTCTCTCTCTCTCTCTCTCTCTCTCTCTCTCTCTCTCTCTCTCAGTGTGTAAGTTTGCGGTGTGCATATCATCGTGGTTTGCGTCCTAGCCACTCAAAGCTAGGTGGTGCCCCCCTGTTCGCTTTACCGTGATAGGCTCGAGGCGTGCCATTAGGCCCCCGATGTTTTAGAGGCCGTCAGGGTTCGGGGTCCGCTTTGCTCCCATCATTTGGCGCCCCCATGGAGGAGGGCTTTCTAAGACCCTTCAGTTTACAATGTTGAAAGTGACGCCGACTATCCATCATGGACGAATGGCTGATGGAATTTTCTAACTGGAGGACAGAAGAAGAGGAGACGAAGAAGGCAATAGCCGTCTTCATTGAGGCGCTACTGCCAGGTTGTAGTGTCGTCAGCATTCAAGAGTAAATTCTCCATCTTGTGTTGCTCGTTCTAACCATAAAGTGAGAGCATTAGGTGGGAGGTCGATGAAGTGCCATCACTGTTGCCAACCAAGGAACACTGCAATGAGTTCCAGCAACGAGGGCAACGAAAGGGCTGAAATCCTCTACATTGACATTCATCACGAAGAAGTCATCCACATCAAGGAAGGGAAGAAAACGGTGAGGCCTCTTTTCACTAAAGAAACGGTCAGCCTAAAGGGGCTGCTCGAGCCAAAGGTAAGGAGAAGATAAGCTAGTTTGGAAACACATGACCCCGAAGGGAGAAGCATCTGGCCAAGCAAGTGCTTCAAGCTCAGAAATCTGGGTTGTACCCAGCTTGCCAAAGAGGAAGTCATCCGAAGCTAAGCAGCGGAAGGTCGCCTACCGATTTGCATGACGCATGCGAGTGCTACCAATCCACTTCGACTATCCGGAAGAAGAAGTGGTAGGAAGATTCCCATGTCCTAGAGAAGAGTGGTTCAGCTACTGCTTTCGCTGTTTTGGAAAGCGAGTGGAGGATCTTCCTCCTCTCCCTGTACAACTTATCCTGAAGAAGCTTTCTACCATGGGAGAAACCCAGTGGGTTGGAGACGAGTTGCAACTGAATGGAGTAGAATTCATGCAACACGCCGACTACGGAAATTACCTGCAATTGCTTTTAGCCAAGAGGTTAGGAGTGGTCAGACGCGTCGCCATCACCCCGTACGTGTTGAGCAACGAAGGAAAGGTAGAGCCCATGAAAGGCGATGACCTCTTGTGGATGTACCAACTCATCAACTCTGGCACGGTAAGAGTATAAGTAGGTATTCCACCGTCTGTGCATGATGGAAAACGGGTCGACGGCATTCCCGTTCATATTTTTGCAGCATATGCATGTGAATATCCATGTAGATAGGAAATTCTTCTACCAATAGAAGATCGTATACTAGGAGAAATCCTCAATTCCCATATTGGATTACCATCATTCCTTTAATTTCTCTATCTTTATCGTGTTTTAACCTATCCACCCATCCCTATAAAAAGCCGCTATGAGCCGCTACTGTTATTAATCTTTAAAAAAAAAAAGGTTTGTAATTTCCTGAGTCACTACCATGGAGAGTGTTTCTTTCCCCACGTTCAGTGGAAAGAAGAGAGAAGATCTCACCACCGACTGTTTGGATGATTTCGACATTGCTTGTGTCATCTCCAACAAAGATGACGATGCTTCACGACTTAGAATCTTTCCTCTACTAATGAAAGTAGAGGCCAAGTCCTGGTATAATGCATTGCCCCAGGCTACCAAGAATGCATGGGATGTGTTAAGGGCTACTTTTGTAAAGAGGTTTGGTGAAGGCACAACCTCGGAGAAGCTATGGCAGCTACTGACGGAATTAAAGTAGGGAGGTTTGCTAGAGTATGCCACCTACGAGTCCAAATTTGTGGACTTATGGGAGATATGGGTTGCCTCACTAGAGGAAGGGGAAGGAGCGCCTAATTGCCTAAAGAAGAACCGTTTCATTACTGGTTTATGGTCGCCGCTTAGAGAGAAGGTGAAGGGAATGTTTCCTGCAACATATGAGTTGGCAGTCGAAGTAGCCCGCCTTAAAGACAAGAAGATGCACATGCAAGCAAGAGTAAACGAGTCAGAGGAAACACGCTCGGCCCAACCAACCCCAGTGACTGCAAAAACAGCCAATCATAGAGTCCAACCGCAGGAGGCATCAAAAGAGCAGCAAGACCTGTTGAGTCGCATCACCACCCAACTAGAGAGTTTATCTTTGCATCTGGTGCAGCAAGGGCATGCACCTGGCAGGATTCCAGAACAAGGAAGAGGACAACGAAGGCAGAACCAAGAGTACCACTATTACAACTGCGGGGAAGATGGCCATGGAATGTACTATTGCCCACACCCAAGGAGGTAGAATTTCAATAGAGGGGGGAGACAAAATTATATTTCTCCGCCAAGAGTAAGACCACCACCACCTAGGCAACTGGGACCAATCCCACCGGTCCAAATCCTTCGACCACTTGTACAACAACAACCACCATCCCAACCTCTCATTCTGCCACTACCCCCACCACCTGCTGTGAACCAAGCGGTGAGTGTTATTAGCTTGGAGGCTAAAGGGAAGGAAGACGTAGAAGAATCAATTCGAGAGGAGCACAAAGGGAAAGCGAAGGTAGAAGAAGTGGATACTATGGGAGTAAAGCGTGCCACGGATGAGGAAGCATCGCAAAGAGAAGAGAAGATAAAAGGGAAGGCTGAGTCTAGCAAGCAAGCAGCTAAACCGCGGCGGAAGATAGATATCGTGTACTTCTCACTAGGTGAGTATGCAAACCCCTATGACTTAGTTCAAGATGTGTTAATGCAGGGCCGAAGATAACTTAGCCCCAGTTACTCCACCTTGCACCAAGGACGAGGAGGCAATGGACAAAAATGGTAAGTACCAGGAAATCAAGGCCCAGGATAGTTGGGGCTATCTCTGTAAGGTATCTCGATGACATCCTACCAACCATGGACGCTCACATCAAGGCGCAACGAATCTCAAATGTCTACATAGATGGTGGCGCGCAAATATGCGTCATGAGTGAAAAGATGATGCACCATCTAGGTCTAGAGGTAAGTAGGCCGCCCTGCCGAGCCAAGATGGCAAACAATGTAAGAGTGAAATGCGTAGGCATTGTAAATGCGGCCAAGGTAAAAGCATTCAATACAGAAGTGGAGGTAGACATCTTTGTCATGCCACACAAAGGGGAGGGCTATCCCATCATTCTTGGGAGGCCCTGGCTTATGGCTATGGAAGCTAAACAAGACTGGAGCACCGGGATGATTCAGATGAAAGATACTGACAGTATCATTTTCTTTCTAACATTGAGTCTGTTGAACATTCCTCAATGCCGCATGCTTCTCTCTCCTCTATTCCACCAATTTTTAATTCTCAACAAGCAAATGTTGCTAGTCAATTATAAAAATTCATTAAAGGAATTTCAAGATGTATTTCCTAATGATTTGCCTTCAGGATTACCGCCGACATGATCAGTACAACATAGCATTGACATGGTTGCAGGCTGTAAACCTGTTAGTAAACCACCTTACCGTATGAGTTACTCAGAGGCTGCTGAGGTGGAACATTAGCTTGCTGACTACCTTAGCAGAGGGTTTATACAACCTAGTTCTTCACCATGGGCTTCGCCTATCCTTTTAGTGAAGAAAAAAGAAGGCAGTATGCACATGTGCGTAGACTACAGGGGCTTAAATGCGGTTAGGATTAAGAATAAATACCCATTGCCAAGAGTAGATGAGTTATTTGATAAGCTAACTCATGCTCTCATTTTTACGAAAATTGACTTGCGGTCAGGATATCACCAAGTCCGTATTCGGCTTGCTGATATATCTAAGACTGCATTCCGAACATTTGGACACTATGAGTTTTTGGTGATGCCCTTTGGGTTAACCAATGCACCCGCAACATTCATGACACTTATGGATAGTGTCTTGAAGCCATATTTGGGCAAATTTTTCATTGTTTTCCTCGATGATATCCTAGTCTATAGTGCTTCTGAAGAAGAGCACTTAAAATATCTCAGGCACGTGTTTGAGTTCTTACATACAAACAAGTTATATGCCAAGGAATCTAAATGTGATTTTCTAAAAGATGAAATTCATTATTTAGGGCATATTATTTCCGCAGGTATTCCCACGTGTCTTTCGACGCATATTACGACGCAAAAAAATTGGGAGGAAAAAAGGAAATCCGTGCGCATGCGGTCATTTTCGCTTGCAATGTGCTCAGATCTTCTCTTGGCCGAAACCTGCTGCGCAGGTATTATGAGTTCTCTCCCCCCCCCCCCCCCCCCCCCCCCCCCCCTCTCTCTTTCTCTCTACATTGTGTGTGTGTGTGTGTAGGAAAGAGAGAGAGAGAGAGAGAGAGAGAGAGAGAGAGAGAGAGAGAGAGTGGTGTGTGTGTGTGTAGGAAAGACAAAGAGACAGAGAGAAGTGTGTGTGTGTGTAGGAAAAAGAGAGAGAGAGAGAGAGAGCGGTATGTGTGTGTAGGAAAGAGAGAGAGAGAGAGAGAGAGAGAGAGAGAGAGAGAGAGAGAGAGAGAGAAGTGTGTGTGTGTGTGTGTGTGTAGGAAAGAGAGAGAGAGAGAGAGAGAGAGAGAGAGAGAGAGAGAGAGAGAGAGAGAGAGAGAGAGAAATGTGTGTGTGTGTGTGTGTGTAGAAAATCAAAGAGAGAAAGAGAGAGAGAAACATGTGTGTGTGTGTGTGTGTGTAAGAAATTAAAAAGAGAGAGAGATGTGTGTGCGTGTAGGAAATTAAAGAGAGAGAGAGAGAGAGAGAGAGAAATATATGCGTATGAAATTAAAATTAAAGAGAGAGAGAGAGAGAGAGAGAGAGAGAGAGAGATGTGCGTAGAAATTAAAGAGAGAGTGTCATAAAATCTAATATCTAATATCTAACCAACCCAAATGATTTTCTCATATTAAATTGATCACTTAATGTGGGAGAATAAACGGGAACAAGTGTTAAGATATAGACATGTGCTTATAGATCTATCTCAACACGGGGCCAATAGTAAAGGGGCCCAAATGAGAGATGGTCTACCAAAGAGCAAGGCTAACAAATGGAGCATAAGACCTTAGGGTTAGCTTCATTGAAGACATCCAATAATGTGTGTAAAAGGCCTTTGACCTTAGGTAAGCTAGGGCTGAGCTTGAGGAGCGGGAACCCGACCCAGCTCGAGGTGCTTGTCTTGCTTGTCATGCTTGATGACTAAGGTGCTTGAGGTGCTTGATGATTGAGGTGCTTGAGATGCTTGAGGTGCTTGACATGCTTGAGATGCTAGGGTTGCTCTTGAGGTGAGAACCCAGCCCAAGCCTAAAGTGCTTATGAGCCAAGCTTGTGGTGGGAACTGGGCCTATGCATGAGGGGCTTGAGGTGTCAAAAAGTCAAAGATTCAATTCCTACAAGGAGGGGGCGAGCCCTACATGAGGGGGGATGAGAGAGAACACCCACACACTCACACAAGACATGCATGGTACAAAGAAAGCAAAAGGGACGCTTGTCAAGTTCCTCCTCATGTTGCCCTCATGGTGTGCCTGAAGCCTATTGGTTGGCCATCCAAGGGGTCCAATAATAATTTAGGAGATTTAATTAAATTATTTATCATTTATCTAGCCCTCTCTCTCAAAGGGGAAAGGGGGACACTTGTCTCAAGGCTACCCTTGCTACTTGTAATGCCTCCTGCTTGTGATTGGCTAGGCTTGGAGGGGTCCAATGAGCTTCAAGCATGAGCTACAAGGGGGGGTCGACCCAAGCAAGATAGGGGGTTGCTTAGGGGGTATACTCACCCACACACACTCACAAACACTCTCATTGTGTGCTATGAAAAGTGCAAGAGCTCCCTCTCCTTCTCCAAGCAAGTAGAGGTTGAGAGCCTACACCAACACTCTTGGATATGGAGTGCAAATCCAACCAAGAGCCATGCTTCAATGCTTAAGCTTGCCATCTCCTTCTTCTTCATTACTATGCTATTATGTATGCTAGCAACAAGAGTTATGATAAGTGAGGAACTAATTCTTTCTCCTACGAAATGTTTCTTCTTCCTCTTCCCTACCCTCATTCCCTGCTAGCTCTCTCCACCTTCGAAGGTGTTTGAGGTATTGGGACTGAGGCTTGGGATAGTTAAAGCTTTCTTCAAGTTTATGTTATGTTTGTGATGCATGAAGCTTTCCATCTTCATTGCATCACCTAGGTCACAAGGAACACAAAGATTGTATTGTAACAAGTCTCTCTTAATGGGAGAAATCATAATACAAATGCCTATTGGAGGGGGGACCGGCTCCACATAAATCCGGTCCTCAACTCTTGTCATGTTCTCTAAATTCTCTCTCTTGCAAAAGTATTGTTCATGCCAAGTTAGCTAATTGCTATGATTATGTTGCTATCTTCAATTATGTTCACCCGCTATGCTCACAAAGTTATTTCTCAAAAGTACTCCCATTAGTTTCCGCTACTCTCAAATTAAATAGGCCAATTCCATTACAGAGAGAGAGATATAAAGAGTGATATATATATATATATATATATATATATATATATATATATATATAGAGAGAGAGAGAGAGAGAGAGAGAGAGAGAGAGAGAGAGAGAGAGAGAGAGAGAGAGAGAGAGAGAGATAGGGAAGTAGAGAGCGAGAGAGAGAGAGAGATCGAGAGAAAGAGATAGGGAAATAGAGAGAGAGAGAGAGAGAGAGAGAGAGAGAGAGAGAGAGAGAGAGAGAGATAGGAAATAGAGAAAGAGAAAGAGAGGGATATATATATATATATAGAGAGAGAGAGAGAGAGAGAGAGAGAGAGAGAGAGAGAGATAGGAAATAGAGAAAGAGAAAGAGAGGGATATATATATATATATATAGAGAGAGAGAGAGAGAGAGAGATAGATTTTATTATCGTCCTCGGAGGTCAAATATGACCAATGGGACCAAAGTTACATGTGATGTAGTATGTGTATGGCTGATGAGTGACTCTCGATGCTCCAAAATTGTAGTGATGAGAGTCGCAATGGAGAGCCCACACTTTGGCTGGGAGAGGAAAGTGTGTAGGTCTAAGTTATGGCTGAAAATGTGAGAGAAGCAAGTTCGGATGTGATCAAAAGCTGAGCACTCTAGTAGTGTGTGGTACTCAGACTCTCAAACTTGCAGTGAGCATAATGTGCACAATCGATTTGACTCTTCTCCATTGCCCCAACGCCCTATCTCGCATCCAAGGAAATGGGAGCTAAGCCGAATTGCTGCGATAGTGCGTATCACGGACAAGGGAATAGGCTCAAGCATGTAAGTGTGAGTACGGTTTCCTCTCTCAGCGAAGAACATGGTTTTGTAGTTGGGGGCAATATAGGTGGTGTAATGTATGAAGCGTGACCCACCGGATTTCTCCCAAGCCGTAATACATTTGCGTTGTAGAAAAGCTTCATTCACTTGAGAGTCAATTGAAGCATCATGTAGCAAGTGTAATGCATCCCATCTCCCAAACCACTTCTTTATGTCTTGCATCCATCCCGTGCTCAAGATCTTGCTATTATGCGTCTTTTGAACTTTTTTGCTTGCTTCCCATGCAATTGTAGGAAGTCGATGTGAGGGGTTTTGACGCATCTTTATCATGTACTCCACAACCCTTTCCATGCCCATAACCTCAATTGGAAGAGATCCCGACTCAAGAAGTAGGAGCATATATGGTGTTTGTGTCTTAACTTGGAGAAAGTTTGTAAGAAAACGCTTTTGGACATTCTCAAACTCTTTCCAAGTAGACTTTGAGATGCTCCCGCCCCACACTTCAACTCCATAAAGAAGAACCGGTGTCACCAATGCATCAAAAAGATACTTCTTGAGAACCCAACACTTGATGTTTCCCGCATTACACATGTTCTCAAATGCATAATATGCTCTCTTTCGCGCTTCCAAACGACGCATAGCACATTCATGCCACTTGTGATTGGATGGAACCTCAAGGCCAAGGTACTTAAAGCTCTCAACAACTTCAAGTGTCTCGTTGTTGTACACAATGCATGGCTTCTCCTTATGGTTGGTTTTCACAAGCATAACCTTTATTTTGGATTCATTTACAATCAGACCACTATGCAAGCAAAAGTTCTCAAGGACAACCATAAGCTTTTGTGCATCTTCTAAAGTGTGTGCTAGAAGCACTACATCATCCGCATACAACAAAAGCATGATTACCGCATTGCAAATAGTGACCTCTTCAATGCCTTCTTCTTGCATAAAGTCAAGTACCATTTGTTCCAATTGATCGATGCATAGACCAAAGAGAGTTGGTGACAATGGACATCCTTGTTTAACCCCAATAGTGCTTACAAAAATTTCTGAAATTTCTCTTCCCATGCGCAATTGACAAATCACCTTCTCATAGATTCAAGAAACCGCAAGCATAAACTCACTTAGCACTTGGAGTTCTTCCATCCTTCTCCACAAATTGTTACGTGGAATCATATCAAAGGCTTTCTTAAAGTCCACAAAACAACAATACAATCGCTTGCCTTTCAACCGACTTTCCTCCATGAGAACACGAAGAGTGACAAGATGATCAATGGTGCTATGGCATCGACGAAAACCCGCTTGTCCCTTTGCACGCTTGTCATTCTCTTCAGCCAAATCACTCAATTTCATCTCCATTATGCACCCAAACAACTTTGCCATAAGAGGCCCAATCATTATAGTCCGGTAGTTGCTTACATTCTTTACATCCCCTCCTTTATGCAAAGGCTTAACCCAATTAGTACTCCAATCATAAGGCATACCATGTTGAAGTGCAAGGTTGAACATATCACACATCCACTCATGGGTAAAATCTCTTGTCCATTTGATCATCTCCGGCTTGATACCTTGAAGATCTCCCGCTTTGCGAGTGGCCAACTTTTCAAGCCCACCGCATACATCCTCAATAGTATAAAAAAAAAAGACGGCATACATGGGAGTGAACCATAAAATGGCATTTTTTCAGTATTTTCTTGCTCATATAATTTCCTACAATGTGTGTACATATCCACTAGAGTCAAGTTACCAAAATTCTCAACCCGCTTGCCTCTCAAGTTTCTCCAAAATCTTCCACATGCATGTGCCTTTTCTTGGACTTGAAATTCTTGTTGCTTTACTTCCCATCTTCTTCTCTTCTTTTGAATCAATGCCTTGTATGTATGCAAATGACTTTGATAGTTGTCTTTGTCCATAGTTGCATCAAGCTTTATCAAGGACTTTCGAGCATCTTGACATTCTTTATCAAACCACCTTTTGCGTGATCTATCTTTGTTGATACCATGGAGATGCTTTATGGAAAAGCATTCTTCCGCACAAGAACAAATAGCTTTCTTGAAAGCTTCCCATTTAGTTTCCAATGGTGCATCACATTGAAGCTTTGTCATCCATAATTTTTGCTCAACCATTTCAATGTACATTGGTGCCCGTTTGAAATCCATACATAGTGATAACTTCTCTTTCCTTTGGCTGAGATTATCATGCTTAGTTGCTTCTCCGCATGAAAGGTCAATACATAAGGTGCGATGGTCGGATTCCGGGGTCCATTGACCAAACAAAAAACTCTTTATGCGATACATGATGTCTTCAGAGAGTAGCATATAGTCAATCACACTATCCCCATTATGTCTCCTACATGTAAATCCATTGGTTCCACTCCACAAAGATACACCATTGGCAATGAGCATACCCGTGCTATTACACATGTGTAAAAGTAACTTTCCATAGTGATCCGGCTCTTTCTCATCCATTGAAGTACGATCATACAAGTGAACTTCCTCCAACTCCCTTGAAATGTATGGCATATCAAATTGTTGAGTATCATGTTGCAATGTTTTTGTGCGAGCATTCATATCCCCAAATACAATAACATCACCTTCACCTTTGAAATAAGCAATGTCCTCTTCCAAATCAGAAAATGGTTGATCTCTATCCATGCAAGCATAAAAGGGAGAATCATGATGAGGAATGTAGCAACTTGCTACAAAAATGGGTGCTCCTTTTGGTGCTCTTTTTGAGAGAGGGAGAGGAAAATAGAGAAATAGAGAGAGAGAGAGAGAGAGAGAGAGAGAGAGAGAGAGAGCGAGAGCGAGATAGAGAGAGAGAGAGAGAGAGAGAGAGAGAGAGAGAGAGAGAGAGAGAGAGAGAGAGAGAGAGAGAGAGAGAGAAAGAGAGATAGCGAGAGTGAGAGACGCGAGAGAGAGAGAGAGAGAGAGAGAGAGAGAGAGAGAAAGAGAGAGATAGCGAGAGCGAGATCGAGAGAGAAAGAAAGAGAGATAGGGTACGTAGAGAGATAGAGAGAGAGAGAGAGAGAGAGAGAGAGAGAGAGAGAGAGAGAGAAATAGAGAGATAGAGAGTGATATATATATATATATAAAGAGAGAGAGAGAGAGAGAGAGAGAGAGAGAGAGAATTAACTAGAGATAGCTACAGAGATGGATAGAGAGAGAGAGAGAGATAGTAGTAGATAGAGAAAGTCGACGTGAAAGAGTTAGGTTGGCTAATCAATTGTGTGAAAAGGACAGAAACTCTCTCTATCTCTCTCTCTCCCTCTAGAAGAAACTATGGAAGTAAAAGAGGCAAAGGAGTTTTGCTCGCTACATGCATTGTCATGTACAAGTGGGAAAGCACGTGTCATAATAATCAATATCTAATTCTCCTAAATGATTTTCTCATATTAAACTGATCATTTAATGTGGGGAAGGCCAGGGGAGAAAAGGCTAGAATATTGGCTAAGCTAGCAGACCGGCCACAGTAGGGATCCAAAGGAGGGAAAATAGGGATCCAAAGGGGGGGGCCATCTTCAAAAGAGCCATGTGCAACAATGGGCTAAAAAGACCCTAAGGTTCAGTCCATTAAGACTTCCAAAATGCTAAGGTTCCAAAATTCAAAGGTTGTGTCCAAAGGTCAACCCTAGGGAAAATTGGATGCTTTGTGTGTGCCCTAAAGGTCTTTGCACATCCCTACATGAGAGGGGGCGAGCCCTAAAGGTAGGGGATGAGAGAGAAACCCACACACACACACACACAGGTTCCTTTTACACAAAGGGAATGAGGGACACATGTCAGCTCCCTAGGCCAAATGCCCACAAGGTGTGCCCAATTCCTATTGGAAGACCCTTGAAGTGGACCAATGAGAATTAAGCTAGAGTAAATCTAGTTTAATTAATTTAAAAACATTTAATAGAAGAAACCAATGAGAATTAAGTCTCCTAGAAGACTATTGGGCAGTCTCCCAAGGGGTCCAATGAGCATTCAGGAGCCCAATGGCTTGCCTGATTCCTATTGGCCAGGAGGCAAAGGGGTCCAATGAGAGTTTAGTTTAATTATTTAATTACCTAAAGCTCTCACAAAAGGGGAAAGGGGGACACATGTCAGAAGGCTATCACTTATGTTGCTTAACACCCATTGGCTTGACTTGGGGAGGTCCAATGAGGCAAAATCCACACCAATTTAGCAGGAAGGGCTCGCCCAAGAGAGAGAGGGGGATGATTTTTGCTTGGCATTGACACACACACACTCACACTTGACCATGTGTGAAGAAAGAATACTCTATCTCCTCCCAAGCTTTAATGGAGAGCTCATCACCTACTCCAAGCTTGTGAGATAGAAGCCTACATCAACACTCTCCTGGCATGTGGATGCAAATCCAACCAAGATCCAAGCTTCCATGCATACTCATCGTCTCTACCAAGCTAATTGCTAAGCTAAGCTATGCTAATATGAGTGACTATGTGAGGAGATGTACATCTTTCTCGTAAGATACTCCTTCTTCCTCTCAATCTACTCTCATACCCTGCTAGCTCTCACCATCTTCGAAGGTGTGTGAGGTCTTGGGTCTGAGAACGGGGATAATTCAAGTTGTGTTTGATTAAGTGTTTTGCTTAGTGCATGAAGCTTCCATCTTCATTGCACTAGCTAGTCTTGAAGGAACACAAAGAATTGTATTGTACAATGTCTCTCTTGATGGGAGAAACCATAATACAAAGCCTTTTGGAGGGGGGACCGGCTCCATGCAAATCCGGTCCTCAACTGTTGTCAATAGCTTAATTTCTCTCTCTTTTGAAAGTATTGTCGATGCTATCTAACTAGGTGTTATGCTTTTTGTTGCTCTCTCCACCCAAGCACTCTTGTAATTCTCATTAGGAATCTATTCTAATGAAATGCCCACTATGTTCATGCTAATTTCCGCTACACATAATTTATTAGGCCATTAAATGTTACATTGGTATCAGAGCTCAAGGTTTCTCTTTTCTTGCTCAAGAAGGGAGGTCCTCAAGCTAGCTACAAATGGTTGGTATTATTACTTGCCTGTGAGTAAGTAGAATAGGGATTTTTCAGCCTTGCAGTGCGCCTGCCTTCGTTCAGTTAACGGGGCATCACCGTCGAGAGCTATGGTCTTAATAGTGGAGTCCTACGGGGCTTGCCTACGGCTTAACCACTATTGAGCTATTAGAAGCTTGACAAGAGCCGATGTTGTTTTGGTGTCGAAAGACCCTCTCTTCTATTCCTTGCAATTAATGGTATTCGAGCCGCGGGTACAGTAGCTTGAGTGCTTTTTCTAAAGGGGTAAAGAGGAGTAGCAACTAGGGCTTGAAGTGCCAAAGTACACCTAAAAGTTGTTAGAATGGATGACAATAGTAAAGAGAGTGAAATTAATGTTCATAACTTTGATTTTGCTCATGAGAAAGCTACTAATGATGCTTCAATGCTTGTTAACTATCTTGTTTCTAGGCTTCAACAAGCCATGGGCAATCCATCTCTCCAAAGTGAAGTGCAACGGCAGCTCCGTGCTCACGGGATTCTCCAAGCTCATCACCATGACGAGAGAACACCTAGGAAGCCTCCTTGTGAGACTACCAAAAGAGGTCTCTCACTGATTCGGGAAGAAGAAGAGAATCCATATGAAGGGCTCAAGAATTTACTTCTTGATGATGCATCTCCTTCCCAAAGGAGAACTCAAGAGCCTCCACCGAAGGAACGAGAAAGAAGCGAGTCTCCCGCCACCTCGGCGGAGATGGCTCCACGAAGACGGCGGGCTAAACGCTCTTCTCCACGCCATAATTCAAAGAGGGATGATAAAAAGCAAGAGAAGAAAAAGGCGAGAAAGAGGACACCCTCTTCTCCATCTTCTTCATCCTCTTCCTCTTATGAAAACTATGGTGAAGATGACAAAGATCAAGACAAGAAAAAGGCGAGAAAGAGGTCACCCTCTTCTCCACCTTCTTCAAATTCTTCACCCTCTAAAGAAAGTGATGGTGCAACCTTTGAACCATCAAAAAGAAGAGGCCAGAGGAAATCCTATGCCGCATTGAAGAGGTCATCCAAGTTGAAGAAATTCAAAGAGGGAGGAAAGAGCATCTCTTTCCTTACCTATGATGGTACCTTTGGTGCTACGGACAAAGTCTTGTCCTTTATCCAGCAATTCGATGCGGCGTTTGGAGATGAGGGCTTCACGGAGTCCTCTAAGCTACGCCATGTAGCTATGCACTTTCAAAAGTCCGCCAGACAATGGTGGTCTAGCCTACGAGCCAATGGTGAAGCTCCATGAACATGGAAGGCTTTAAGAGCTTCCATTATGAAGCAATTTTTGGCCACCGATGCCAAAGACAAAGTACTCACCGAATGGCGAAGCTTAAAGCTCTCTCCCAATGAATCCATCCATAAATATGTAGACAAGTTTTGGGACCTACAACTCAAAGCCACTATCTTCAAAAGGTTGGATTTTTGAGAGCAAAAGCAAAAATTTTGTGCGGGCTTAACCGAAGAAATGGTGGAGTATGTCAACTCCCAAAGACCACGTACCATATCGGCGGTAATACACCACACTATGGTTGCCTCTTGAATCAATTTCCAAATGGGGGCAAAAAGAAATAATAAGCCCCCGGAAAACAAGGGTTCCAATGAGCCTAAGGGGAAGGACAATGTCCAAAAGTCTCCTAAGGGCAACTCCAACAAAGCTAAAGAGAAGGGAGTTTACAAAGGTAAGAATAAACTCTCTCTTGAAGATCTTGAGCGTTATCGTAAGGATAACCGGTGTTTCAAGTGCGGCGAACAAGGGCATGCGTACCGCGCTTGTCCCCAAAAGAACAACCGCCAAGATCCTCCTAGAGCTTCCTTGGTTGAAATCCAAGAGGAGGAGACTCACCAAACTCACCACAAAGGATCTCCTCTATGCCATGCTTGGGGAAAGGTAAGAGAACATGATGCTTTTATTCTCTTTGACCATGGTTCTACTCACAATTTTATATCTATAGAGTTGGCCACCAAGCTAGAAATACAATCTTACGAGATGGGAGATGTCCTACCTGCAGATAGTGCCTTCAAGGGGCAAGAAGCTTCAGTCACTCCCTTAATTGGGAAATTGAGGCTTCATGTCCAAGGCTATGTGGACAAAGAGGACTTATTTATCTCTCCTCTCAAGCATGAGGATGTAATTCTATGGGCACCATGGTTTGACCGCTTGGCTGCCGATGTTAAATTTCCTGAAAGGAGAATCTCCTTTAAGTTCAGGGAAAAAGACATGTATATAGATGCTAAGGAAATGGGTAACACCATCCCCATTGTACATAGATCAGCTTTCAATAAGTCAATAAAGAGCTCTATTTCCGTGTACATGATTTTTGTTAAAGATTCTCAAAATGAACCTAATGCTTTAACAAAAGAAAATAAAAGAAACCAAAAGGAATAAGAGTTATCCAATTTTCTCAAGGGGTTTCAAGATGTTTTTATTGACGACATCCCTTGTGAGCTACCTCCTAAACAAGGTAATGATGACCATGCAATTGAACTTCTTCCAGGAAGTTCACCGCCTAATAAACCTCCTTATAGAGTTTCTCAAGCTCAACAAGAGGAGATTATGCAGCAAGTGCATGAGTTAGTTGAGAAGGGTATGGTTAGGCCAAGCTCATCTCCATTTTTCTCACCTGTGCTATTAGTGCAAAAGAAAGACGATGGCACATATCGTCACTATCAAGAATAGGTTTCCCGTTCCACGGGTAGAAGACCTATTTGATAAGCTACAAGGATCGACCTACTTCAGTAGGATTGACCTAAAAAGTGGCTATCATCAAATAAGGATAGTTGATCAAGACATTGTAAAGACCGCATTTCGTACTACATTTGGTCTTTACGAATACATTGTCATGCCTTTTGGCTTGACCAATGCACCAGCCACATTCAACCGCTTGATGGAGAAGCTGTTCAGGCCTCATCGAACCTTCACTGGAGTGTTCTTTGATGATATTATCATCTACTCTAATTCATTGGAGGAACACAAGCAACACCTCCAGGTAATATTTCAAGTTTTAAGAGAGAATAAACTTTATGTTAATCGAAAGAAAAGTGAATTTTTCTTGCAAGAGATTCAGTATTTAGGTCACATTATCTCTCAAGATGGCATCCAAATGGATCCATCCAAGTTAGAGGTAATAAAAGGATGGCCTAAACCAAGGAATCTTCATGAACTAAGAAGCTTTATAGGTATGTGTGCATACTATAGACGCTTCATAGAAAAGTTCTCACAAATTGCGGGACCATTACATGACCTAACAAAGAAAAGAATTAGGTATACATGGTCTGCTAAGGAGAACAATGCTTTCGAAAAGCTTAAAGAAAAGCTTATCTCTCAACCTGTGCTTACACTACCGGATCTCTCAAAACCATTTGAGGTCCAATGTGATGCTTGTGGTGATTGCCTTGGAGCTGTTTTGCTCCAAGAAGGGCACGCCATAGGCTATGAGAGTCGAAGGCTCGACCCTGTTGAGCAAGCTCTAGGCATATACGAAAAGAACTCCTTGCAGTTCTTGCACATACATGCCTTAGACTCATGGAAGCACTATTTATTGGGGACTCCTTTCATTCTGCGAACGGATCACCAAAGTCTTAAGTACTTCATGACGCAGACCAAGCTCTCCGACAAACAAATGAGGTGGGCAAATTTCCTTTCGCAATTTCATTTTCATATTGCTCACATTGCTGGCAAGCATAATCAAGTAGCTGATGCACTCTCAAGACGGCCGAGAGTGAATGCGGTTTCCATAGCAACTCACAATGATCTATCTTCAATGATAGATGAGTATGCTATTGATCCCGATTTTAGAGATGTGATTTCAGCCCTTGCATTAGGGAAGAAAGAAGAACCATTTACTTTACAAGATGGTTATCTTCTCTATGGCAATAGACTATGCGTTACTAACTCACTACGTGAGAAAGTAATGTATGAATCTCATGCTCCCCCTTATGCGGGGCATAGAGGGATTCAGTCTACCTTAAAGGGAATTGAAACATATTTCTATTGGCCTACCATGAAAGTGAACATACAAGAGTATGTTTCCAAATGTGTGGTATGCCAAAAGACAAAATTTGATAGAGGGAAGCAACCTGGATTGCTTCAACCCTTGCCAATCCCTAATTCACCATGGGAGAGCATATCCATGGATTTTATCTTTGGATTGCCTAAGTCTATCCATGGGAATACGGGAATATGGACGATAGTAGACAGGTTCAGTAAACAAGCTCATTTTATACCTGTCAAAAAGACTATCAAAGCCCATCAAATGGCAACCCTCTTCATTTCACAAATTTTCAAATACCATGGCTTGCCAATGTCCATAGTGTCGGATAGAGCTCCTAGAATGACCAGTAATTTCTGGAAGGGTCTCTTTGAGAATTTAGGAACAAGGCTAAACTTCTCTTCGGCCTATCATCCACAAACTGATGGCCAAAGTGAAATAGCTAACCTAACCATTCTCGATTTACTAAAAGCCTATGTAACGGAAGTAGATCAAAGATCCCAATGGGAGAAGTACTTACCCTTAGTGGAGTATGCTTACAATAACACTGTACATACTTCCACGGGAAAAGCACCTTTCGAGGTAATTGAGGGAAGATCAAAAAGTCCCTTGCTACTTAAGGTACATGGGAAGATCTTCGCTGCAGATGAGTATAGCCGAGACCTAAAAGCACCTTTCGAGGTAATTGAGGGAAGATCAAAAAGTCCCTTGCTACTTAAGGTACATAGGAAGATCTTCGATGTAGATGAGTATAGCTGAGACCTAAAAGAATCTTTTCAAAAGATTAAGGATGCTATCTCTATCTCACATCAAAGGCAAAAGGCTGCTGCTGACAAGCACAGAAGAGCCCAAGCCTTTAAAGAAAACGATTGGGTCTTGTTAAAGATTCCCAAGGCTCGATTGAGGCACACGACGGGCAAGAATCCTACGGGCCACCAAAAGTACTATGCTAAACTAGCAAAAAGGTACTATGGTCCCTTTCACATTCTTAGGCCAATCAATGAGATGGCCTATCAACTCAAGTTGCCCAATCATTGGCTCATACACAATGCTTTTCATGTGAGCCTATTAAAGCCTTACAAAGGAGAGCCACCTCAAGAACCAACTATTGAAGACCCACCGGAGATCGAGGACCAAGAAGAGGTGCTGCAGCCCGAGTCCATTCTCCGACATGAAGACAAGGTACTAAGAGGCGGTAAGACTATCCGACGATATCTTATTAAGTTTAAGAATTATCCTTTTGAAGATGCTAGATGGATGCAAGGCATACAATTAAAGGATAACCTAAACCTTGACAATGCTTACAATGCTTCCCAAGAGTAAGCAAATGTACAAAATGTTAAAAATGAACAAAATTTTTGTCTTATAAGACTCTCTTTTTCTTTATTTGTGCACAAAAATGAAGTAGTATGCATGCTTAGATCAAGTTTGCGCAGACGACGTCTCCCAAACACCAAGTAGAGCTTGTCACTCTACTATGGAAGATTGATAGGACTAATGTGCAGACATGCTTGCGGCAGCCTCAGGCTCTCAAGCGCCAAATGGACTAGTCATCCATTGTGGAATGATGTCGTAGGGTAACATAGGGATCCTCTACCCGCTAAGAAAAGGACTCATGAGCATGCTTTATCTTCTCTACACCATAGTCGAGGACGACTATGATTTCAAGAGAGAGGTAATGTCATAATAATCAATATCTAATTATCCTAAATAATTTTCTCATATTACACTGATCATTTAATGTGGGGAAGGCCAGGGGAGAAAAAGCTAGAATATTGGTTAAGCTAGCAGATCGTCCACAGTAGGGATCCAAAGGAGGGAAAATAGGGATCCAAAGGGGGGGGGCCATCTGCAAAAGAGCCATGTGCAACAATGGGCTAAAAAGACCTTAAGGTTTAGTCCATTAAGACTTCCAAAATGCTAAGGTTCCAAAATTCAAAGGTTGTGTCCAAAGGTCAACCCTAGGGAAAATTGGATGCTTTGTGTGTGCCCTAAAAGTCTTTGCATATCCATACATGGGAGGGGGCGAGCCCTAAAGGTAGGGGATGAGAGAGAAAGCCACACACACACACACACACACACACACACACACACAGGCTCCCTTTACACAAAGGGAATGAGGGACACATGTCAGCTCCCTAGGCCAGATGCCCACAAGGTGTGCCCAATTCCTATTGGAAGACCGTTGAAGTGGACCAATGAGAATTAAGCTAGAGTTAATCTAGTTTAATTAATTTAAAAACATTTAATAAAAGAAACCAATGAGAATTAAGTCTCATAGAAGACTATTGGGCAGTCTCCCAAGGGGTCCAATGAGCATTCAGGAGCCCAATGGCTTGCCTGATTCCTATTGGCCAGGAGGCAAAGGGGTCCAATGAGAGTTTAGTTTAATTATTTAATTACCTAAAGCTCTCACAAAAGGGGAAAGGGGGACACATGTCAGAAGGCTATCACTTATGTTGCTTAACACCCATTGGCTTGACTTGGGGAGGTCCAATGAGGCAAAATCCACACCAATTTAGCAGGAAGGGCTCGCCCAAGAGAGAGAGGGGGATGATTTTTGCTTGGCATTGACACACACACACTCACACTTGACCATGTGTGAAGAAAGAATACTCTATCGCCTCCCAAGCTTTAATGGAGAGCTCATCACCTACTCCAAGCTTGTGAGATAGAAGCCTACATCAACACTCTCTTGGCATGTGGATGCAAATCCAACCAAGAGCCAAGCTTCCATGCATGCTCATCTTCTCTACCAAGATAATTACTAAGCTAAGCTATGCTAATATGAGTGATTATGTGAGGAGATGTACATCTTTCTCGTAAGATACTCCTTCTTCCTCTCAATCTACTCTCATACCCTGCTAGCTCTCACCATCTTCGAAGGTGTGTGAGGTCTTGGGTCTGAGAATGGGGATAATTCAAGTTGTGTTTGATTAAGTGTTTTGCTTAGTGCATGAAGCTTCCATCTTCATTGCACTAGCTAGTCTTGAAGGAACACAAAGAATTGTATTGTACAATGTCTCTCTTGATGGGAGAAACCATAATACAAAGCCTTTTGGAGGGGGGACCCGGTCCATGAAAATCCGGTCCTCAACTGTTGTCAATAGCTTTATTTCTCTCTCTTTTGAAAGTATTGTCGATGCTATCTAACTAGGTGTTATGCTTTTTGTTGCTCTCTCCACCCAAGCACTCTTGTAATTCTCATTAGGAATCTATTCTAATGAAATGCCCACTATGTTCATGCTAATTTCCGCTACACATAAGTTATTAGGCCATTAAATGTTACAGCACGTATAGGATTTGACCAATAAAGACGAGATTTTGATCCGGTGGTCCTGATCTCCGTAGACCTCTGGACCAAGGTGTACGGAGATCGGACAAGGCTAGAGAATGCGAGGTAGTTTACATTGTGAGGAGTATATATATTGAAACAATATTCATAATCATTGTAGATGGCAATGTCATCAACTAACATGGAGAAAAAGATTGCATGCTCGTGCACACTCTGCAAGTATCAAATCCTGCGCAAGCGTAGGATATGTAACGAGCATGTGCACAAGTACGGAGAGTTTGCTAGAGAAATCGTACAGAATCTACGATACGACTCCTACGGAACAGGGATTGATTTTCACGACATAATACCTACATCTAAGAGAGAGAGAGAAAAAGGATTATGCGTGAAGGTCCGACCAATATAGAGCCAAGGATGGAGTAGAAAAGGGCTTACAGACAGAAGACGACGGTGTGGAGGAGATGCTGGATGACTTCTTTAGACAAGCGAGGAGAACGCTAACGAAGCAACACCAAAAGCCGTACGCCTATCTCCTGAAGACATGTGGAGGAAGTTGACACGTCAACCAATCTATGAAGGCACCAAAATATCTGTGCTTCATACTTGTCTGACGTTTTTGAATCTGCAGTCAATGTACCGGTGGTCAGATGCAAGCGTCACTGCTTTGTTTAGGTACGTAACTTACAAAAGAGATTTTCAATTGCAATGGTGACGTGCTTGGGGATATTTTTAATTTAATGTGGCTTAAACAAGTTGTGGCGGGAGCAACTTCTCATAGCTAGCAATGAAATGCTCCCCTCCAGGCCAGACGCAAAGTGACTATTGACCTTAGCTGACTTGGACTACAACAAGATTCATGCATGTCCAAATGATTGCATTCTTTTTCGCAATGAATTCACATATTGTTTGTCGTGTCCTAAGTGTCGAGCAATGTGCTACAAACAAGATGCGGTTGGCGAGACAGTGCCAGCTTAAGTGTTGCTGTATTTCCCTATTATTCCAAGGATAAAAAGCATGTTTCATTGTGGTTCCATTGCAAAGTTGATGCAGTGGCATTCTACGAATAGATCCACTCACGCAAAATTTAGGGTGCCCACTGATTCAAAGGCTTGGAGACACATTGAAGATACCTGGCCACATTTTAAGAGTGAACCACGCAATTTTCATTTGGGCATGGCAGTGGATGGAGTCAATCCATTTGGCTTGAGAAGCTCATCATGGAGCACTTGGCCTGTGTGCCTTATCATTACAACCTCCCGCCATGGCTTGCCATCAAGAAGGGTCATTTGATATTAGGCTTGATTGTACCTGGTTAGTTCAAGGCAAAAAACATGGATGTTTATCTAGCTCCACTAGTTGACGAGCTCTATGAGTTATGGCATGGGATCGACATAGCAGATGCGGTTGAACCAGCAGGACAACAGCATGCAAGGATCCATGGACTTCTTATGTGGACTATGCATGATTGGCTAGGATACGGTGAAACTTCTGGTAATGGTTCTTGATTTACAAAATTCTCGCTATTCTCAAGCACTTTGCCTTGGCCTGATGAATCATGCTTTAATATATGCAAGGCTTACAACTTCGGGATACAATGAATGTCCAATTTGCGGGCTGTCTTTGGATGTGCGCTATTCCGCCTCGCTTCGAAAGAAAATTTATCAAGGCCATCACCGTTATCTTCCATACTTGCACGAAGGTTAGCTTGGTCGTGTCGAATGTCGTCCTATGCATGTACAAGAGTGGCGTTGCCGATGGGAGCAACATGAGGGGCAACCTGTTCCAGGAATGAAACGTTTTTCAATTCTCCATATGTTGGCGTACTGGGGTGATCTACTAATTAACCATTTTCTGGATCCAATGCTATATTCAAGAATGTGGGAGAGCTCCTCTGGAAGACAATCATGGGAATGAAAGACAATCGAGCTTCACGAGAGGATTTGCAGTCAATTAGAAAGATTCCAGAGCTGTGGCCTTTCACCAATGCAGCTGGCCAAACAAAGCTTCCAAGAGCGCCATGGGTATTGCTAAAAAGCGAGGAACAACAAGTCAAAAGGGTGATTTCAGAGTTCAGGACGCCAATAGGATATATGCGATATCTCAAGACAGCATTCACCCATGACGATCAACTCTCAGGACTAAAATAGCACGACTGGCATAAGCTCTTGCAATTTATTCTTCCAATTGCGATCAAGGGGTGTTTAACGGAGGAAGTGCGGTCCTACATATACAAGATTTCAGAGCTAGTACGATGGATCTCTTCCAAGGAGATACGAGAGGAATCCATTGCAGTCACAAGGGCTAACTTCATTGAGGCAGTTTGCATGATTGAGAAGTATCTACCCACGAGCTGTCTAACTATCCAAATGCACTTGCTCATCCATGTAGTAGATGAGGTTGCAGTGGCAGATACAGTCCACAACCGTTGGATGTTCTTTCTAGAGCGGTTCATGAAAACACTTAAGGGTTTTGTTCGCCAAAAAGTGCGTCCAGAGAGGAGCATGCACTATAACATATGCGCGGTATTATCGCTCACATTACCGCAAAAAAACAAACAAACTTGAAATATAAAAATTCCCGTATGCGGAAAATACTGCGGCAAAGTTTGCGGTAATGGTCTAGCGGTAGCTGCCACGATAATGGCTACGGCAATATTTCCACGAACATTACCGCGCCTTTTGTTGCACAGATACCCGCAAACATTACCGCGACAGAGTTATCGCGAGCATTACCGCGGCGGGATTTATTATAAAAAAACAGATGACCGTTTGGATTGTCCTTTGCAGAACCATCCAAAAGGTCATCTATTTTTTTATTTATTTTAGTTATTTTACAAAATGATTATTGATTACAACAAAATATCACAATTGGACAATACATTGAGCCAAAAAAAGATTGATAATTTCATTTACATAAGTGGAATTACAATTGAGGGAGGTATTGAGCCAAAAAATGATAGGTATTGCATTTACATAAAGGGCAAAAAAAGCCCGCGTGTACAAAATAGAGTATGGTCATGTGGGATAGGGCAAACGGGGCCCGCGTATACAAAATAGAGGATGCTCATGGGGGAGTTGGCGGCATTTCACGTGGAACTCCTTGACTCTGCAAAACCATAAAAAAGAAACAATTAACACTTTGTTATTTAATATTTGATATAAAATCAACAATTTGATTATTTAGATAAGATTAAACTTACATGTTGCAGACTTCTGCACGCATTTTCGAACTCCTCTCGAGAGATCATTTGATTTTCAAACAACCAACAGCAAGTTTGATACTCGGTATGGTTCTCTCTATATCTCTGTACATCTCTGGTAGGGCGACTCATGGTAATGTTATACTGACAAAAAATAGCAACCAATTAATTAAATAAAAAACATTAGATTTTTTACAATAAAACTAATATTTTTACTTACATATTTGTCTTTCCAAGCCGTTTTTCCTCCCGAACCATAATGCGTAGGAGTCTGATGGGATCTGGCCTCAACTTGACGCGTATACATCCTCGCACCCGTTGCCCTTTCGTCCTCTTTCTCGCCCATAGCGGTCTCCCACTCCACATCATGGACATTTCCTAGCCGATAGCTATGCTCTGGAGACTCCATTGTCTTCTTTGCCGCTCTCCTCACACTAGATTGTTTGTTCTTCAGAAATTTTTTGACATGCTCTTGCAACCATTGCCTTGAGAATTGTTGCCCCTCAGGGTTGGGGAAACGCATGTGCATGGTTGTCTCTATATATGTGAGGTTGTAGGGATCTTGCTGATCAAATTTGAGAAAAAAATTGATAAATTGGTTGACGTGTGTGCGGAATCTCCTACCCTGCGTTGTCCCGAGATCCACCATACCTCCTCTATGAACCTGGTAGTATAACCCGCGGTGACTGTGGAGGAGAATCTGTAGTACCCCCCCCCCCCCCCCCCCCCCCCCAAAACAACAACTAGCTCCGCTCCCTCGTCGAGATCGACCGGCGCTAGTGCGCGAGCTGCGCTGACACTGACTGCCAGAAGAGCGCCTACGTGAATCTGGGGCAGAAGGTGGGATAGGTGATGGATAGGTGGACGCCCGTGGCGTCGAACCCTGTGGCATCGCACCCAACGGCGTCGGACTCTGGGACGCTGGACCCTATGAAGGAAAAGTTGAACCTGGAGCTGTAGCTGGAAAACTCTGCAGGTATGGAGTGCCACCAGTCGAAGTAGAGACCTCTGATAATCCAAAAGCTGCTAGCTGCGCTGGTGAATAGCGCTGCGTAAGGGTCTGCTGTGAACCTAACCACTCAGCCTGAAGATGTAATGCCCTCTCCACATCTGGATCGGTCACAGGTACGGCACTGGACCCACCTAGAGCGTCCCGAAACCAGTCGAACCCTGATGATGACTGCTGAGGCGACGGCTGTGAATGATAGGCAGAGAGAGCATCGGGATATGACATCCCGTCTGCCATGAGATCCTCAATGCTGCGAAAGCGTGGTGTGGAAGAAGAAGACATGGTCTTCATTTATTACGACAAAGATTAAACTAGGGTATAAAATTTGAATATATGATTAAAAATTTACACATTGATTTTTTTCAAACATTGGATTCTCTATAGTATCCAATGTTGAAAGAATCCAATGTGGAAAGAATCCAATGTGTGTCTACAACCTATAAAAGAGTCTTGCAAATCCTTAAGTGCTAATAAGATATTAGTGTGTGTATTGACTAATAAGAGATTATTGTGTTTATGATTAGTGTGACCGATTGCGCGATCACTTGGACCGTCATTGGGGCCTAATACGTCACCTATGACTTAATCATGGAGGTATGTTTCTGTTTTTGTGTTTATTGTTGTTTAATTTAACATAATTAGTGTGTGTTTTAGTGTTGGCTTGTTTAATTGGCTTGTGCACACACTAATTAGTGTGTGTTAACATACACTAATTAGTGTGTGCATTGGCTTGTGTAATTGGCTTGTGCACACACTAATTAGTGTGTTTTAACATACACTAATTAGTGTGTGCATTGAATTGTGCACACACTAATTAGTGTGTGTTAACATACACTAATTAGTGTGTGCATTAGTGCGTGCACACACTAATTAGTGTGTGCATTGGCTTGTGTAATTGGCTTGTGCACACACTAATTAGTGTGTGTTAACATACACTAATTAGTGTGTGCATTGGCTTGTTTAATTGGCTTGTGCACACACTAATTAGTGTGTTAACATACACTAATTAGTGTGTGCATTGGATTGTGTAATTGGCTTGTGCACACACTAATTAGTGTGTGCATTGACCAATCACATTGGCCAATGCACAAACTAATTAGTGTGTTATTAGTGTGTGCATTGGCCAATGTGATTGGTCAATGCACACACTAATTAGTGTGTGATTAGTGTGTGCATTGGTCAATGGGATTGGCCAATTCACACACTAATTACTACTCATTAACACACACTAATTAGTGTGTGATTAGTGTGTGCATTGGCCAATGTGATTGGTCAATGTACACACTAATTAGTGTTTGATTAGTGTGTGCATTGGTCAATGGAATTGGCCAATTCACACACTAATTAGTGCTCATTAACACACACTAATTTGTGTGTGATTAGTGTGTGATTAGTGTGTGATATATGCGGTCACTCAAAGGTACTTTCACAAAAACCCAAAAGGGTGGCTCCACTCAATTGTATGGATTGAAATCCCATGATTGGCATAAAATCCTTCAGGTAAGAGTAGAACAGTTTGTGGTGTCTATGTGTCCTTATATATAGGTTGACATTCACTAAGATGTTTTATTGCTTGTAGTTTGTACTTCCCATGGTTATGGGGACACTAAGGTGAAGGCTGCAATATTCAAAGTGGGTGATATTGTGAGGTAATGGGTTTTTTTCAAGTACTATATCATGTTGTGCATGCATGAACTTTGGATTTTTTTTTCATCTACTATATAACGTTTTCCCTGTAGATTTGTGAGCTCCAAGGAGATAGAAGTAGAAGCCATACCAGTAGCCCATCAGCTCGCAGTAGAGGCAGTGTGTACTATTGAGGATGCATTCCCACGTACAATCCTTGTTAGCCAAATACACCTATTGCTTCACCTTATTGAGGATATTGCCATTTGTGGGGTGGTTCACTCTAGATGGATGCTCTTCTTGCAGAGATTCTTGAAGACTTTAAAGGATTTTGTTAGATTGAGGTCACAACCGGAGGTATGCAAAATAAATACAATATAGATAGCATTTATACGCTATGGAGTTACTAATAAAAATATGTGGTTTTAAGGTTTTCAGGCGAGCATGGCAGAAGGTTGGGTGGTGCAAGAGGCATTTGTGTATGTCTCACAGTATCTCATCACAGTGGATCCATCATTGCCTCGTCTGTGGAGTGAAGAAGAGGATCCTAGGAAGCACTCAACCATTCCCAGTGGAAAAGGCTCACTCTTGGTCATGGATAGAGAGTTTCATGCCATAGTCAACAACTACTCTTTACTCAATGCCACTATCATGGCCAAATGGGTCAATATGTACTTGGAAGCCCGCGCAGCTAGAGAAAGGGATAGAGATGCATGGAAGAGGTCCCATGGAGGTAGACGTGCACCTCCTTTTCCTAAAGAGCTTGCAAAATATCCTGACTTGATTCAAGTAGAGTGGATCCATAATGCCATGACCAATGCCAAAGCACAAGGAGACCAAATAAGCCCTAAAGAATGGGAGTATGTGCGAGGATTCTTGCGCAAGGTGAGTGTGTATATGTCATGTATGCATGTATGCAAATCACTTAATGAAATGCGATGTAACCTCTTATGCATTGTGATTGTAGGGTCTCATTTTCAACTCCATTTGGTCCGAAGGCCGACATTTTCGCACCCGCAAGATAGATGAGCGTCGGACCACTAATGATTGTGGCGTGATGGGAAACTTTGACACAACAGCAGATGAGGTCAGATATTGTGGTACTATAGAGAGAATAATCAAAGTGGATTTCAGATCTTTTCACAAATTCCTCTTTGAGTGTCGATGGTTTGCGGGTGAGGTCAAAAGACATGAAAATGGGCTCATTATGGTGGATTCCACCCAATTCCATCGGGGAAAAACTGACAACTTGGTGTATCCTAGTAGTTGCGAGCAAGTGATTTAGGCTATATGCAATTAACTTAAATTAAAAATTCAAGTTATGTATATCAGCTTATTCTTAGTGTGTGACGTACAGGTCTTTTATGTGCCATGTATATATCAAAGAAGACTTTGGTATGTCATTCCAGTCACGCCACGGGGTAGATCTATCTTTGTAGAGACGGACATTGAGCCAGTAATTGATCCCATCATACCATCACCACAAGATGCAGAGGAAGATGTAGTAGAAGTTGAAGAAGGTCATCCAAGCCTTGCAAATAGTCATCTTGAGGAGGAGGAAGAGGGAGATGATTCTACAGGAGGTGATGGAGAGGAGGAAGAATCTCTAAATTTGTTTATTGATTTGAATACTATGGGTCTAAATATGGATCCTAGTGCTTGTAGTATATGATTAATTTGCAAATGTTTCGTTATGTGCTTATGAATAGTACTTGTAATGGTTTTGTTGTGAGTTCAATGATTTATGTATAGAATTTTTAGAGTGAAAGAGAGATTAAGTGAAGTGAGCAAGCATTCTGGAGAGTGTAGGAGTTGTATTGGATTTAAATGGAAACCCGCGGGAGAGGGAGGGGGAAGGGGGTCCAGCCTGTCTTAGCGTTAATGTGAGCGGCAATAATCGCGGAAATTTACGCGGTAATATTTGTAGTAAAGTGCCGCTTCAGCATCAAAAGGATTCTCTCTCCTCATTTTGAATTCCTCTCTCTTGTTTTGCGGTAATGGCCCGCGGTAAACACCACGATCTCTCATAGTGATGGCAGAAGGATGGCTGGTGCAAGAGTCTCTTGTCTTGACGACCGAATTTCTATCCGTTTCTGACCCAAAAATGCTTCGACTATGGAGCGATGAGGAGGATGCAAGATTTGTGGGAGAGGAGCCTCAGGGGCAAGGGGTGCCGAAGAAAAGGAATGACGCCATGCGAGAAAAGATCATGAAGTTCTGGATACTAAATTCAGAGCCGATGCAAAAATGGCTTGAAAGGTACGAAGAAGAGAAAGAGAGACGCAATAGGGAGCGACCCGATTTCAGGCGAAGCCGAGCGACTAGAGGCTTACCCTTGCTAGATTATCTCGCTCCTGTACCTGAATTCCCTACAATGGCATGGTTGGACAAGATAGTGAGAGCAGCTCGACAGATCGGAGAACCCATATCTCTAGAAGAGGAAGAGCTGGCTATTGGATGTGACTGGAGGTATCATACATACATGGCACTATGGTCGCATGGAAAGCATTTCAAAACACAAAAAATTGACAGCAGAAGAAACATGTTTGACAGTGCGGTAATGGTTAGTTTCATGCAAAAGAGCAGGGCCAGTGCCAGAGACACGAATGAGAGCACTAGCAATCTGGATTACTATGGTCTGGTGTCAGATATCTTGAAAGTTATCTTCAGACGGTTTGAGATGTTTTTGTTGGATGTGAAGTGGTTCAAGGTGATTACTTCTGGTCACAATCCAACGTTACGTAGAGATGGAAACAAGCTTGTGCAGATAGATTCTACAAAGGTTTGGACAGATGCGAACGACACGTTTTCTCTCCCCGAACATTGCGAGCAAGTGGTCTTTGTACCAGACCCTCGAGAGCGAGAATGGTGGTTTGTGGTTCAGGTTGCTCCAAGAAATAAATAAGTATTTGAAGGGCACAAGCTCCTGGAGAGGAAATTTGGACAGACAACACAAATACTATTGTGACATTAGATGAGATGGACGAAGGTATGGCAGAGAAAGCTGATAGATATACGAGGGATGATGCAGAGGAGGCAGATATGACACTTGTAGATGAAGATGCAATGGATGAAGACAATCTGCCAGAACGAGTTGGGGTAGAGTTATGTCTGCAATTCGAGATAGACGATGATATGGTGCAAGATCTTATCGATGATGTCTCACTAGTCGAGGCCTGTAAGTGTTTGTGTGAAGACGTTGATTTAAAATTAAGCTTAAAGTTAATTTAAACAAAGGTATTCTGGCGCTTTCTTTTACTTTCTTTGTGCAGGACTTTAGGATGGCAGACCAGTATCCAGATCCTGCTTCTATGAGTGCAGATGCATTTATGGGCTTCGTCACACGGATGACGCCTAGTCAGATGGCTTCTGCGTCTCAGTACTGGGTAGCCAGAGGCACGGGTACTATGCCTGCGGACCTCACACCCGAGGGTCCAACACCTATGGGAGGGACATCTATGGGGGGGACGCCTATGGGGGGGGGGGGGGACACCTATGGAGGGGGGGGATGCCCATGGGTACGACGCCTGCGAGGTCTCTCATCACGGCCGCTTCGACACCTAGGGATACGGCAGAGGCGGGTACGTCCTCATCTCCGCAGCACAGGCGTACTCGCCGATCTCGACGATCGTCAGGTGGAGGTGGTGGTTGCTGTGGAGGAGGGTCCATACATGCTTCGACCCCTCCTCGCTCACGACCCCCATCCTACCCAGGCACACCTCTCGACACACCGCTTAGCACACCTTGGACACCTTGGGGGGCACACGATCCTAGTGCCTCCAAGCTCTATACTATACGAGAAGATGGTTCTGTTGACATGGATAGAGTCCGGGATGAGATGGGACTGAGATGAGACAGTAGGTCTACGAAAGCGGTTACATGGGGACGACAATGTCATTGACCAACAGGTTTTGGTTGATTACATTGAACCTCCTACCTTACCGCATGAACCTGAACGTGTTCTTGATTATCATGAGTTGCTTACACGTCATCACGTACGACAACAAACCTTAATCAAGTGGAAAGACCGACCTGACGAAGGTGCCACTTGGGAAAACATCAGTGTTCTTAAGAAGAAGTTTCCCACTTTTGTTTTCGAGGACGAAAACTCTTCTTAAGGGGAGAGTAATGTCAGGACACCGGCAAAGCCGGACTAGATAAGGCAGGGCTGGGCCAGGCGGTGTGGAACGGGGAGTCCAACTAGGGCAAAGGGCCAGGGGCATGCCTATATAAAGGGTAGTTGGGTGGTGGACTCTCAGGCTCTAGTCACCCCTGTCTTACATAGCAACACCAAACTAAGCTTAACAAGCAGGGCATCGTTTGATAAAACTAACGACACCTCTAGCCCAATGGTAGAGCTGATACTGAAAGAAACACCAAACTAACCTAAAAGCAAGGGCATCATTCAATGCAACTAATGACACCTCCAACACAATGATAGGGTTGATGCCGATAGCAACACCGAAATTAGCCTAAAAAGCAAGACATCATTTGATGAATCTAACGACACCCCCAGCCCAATGGTAGAGCTGATGCCGAAAGAGACACCAAACTAACCTCAAAAGCAAGGGCATCATTCAATGAATCTAACGACACCTCTAGTCCAGTAGTAGGACTGATGTTGAAAGAAACATTGAACTAGCCTATAAGCAGGTACATCACCAATAAAACACAAAAAGCAATCTATTAGCTTGTACAGCAACACTCCCTGTCCAATACTAGAACTGATGCCAAAAACAAGGTTAATAGAAATACCTATAAATTGAACGTAACCAACTATGTTCAACAACGACACTTCCGGTCCAAAATAGAACCGATGTCGAAGTGAACACAATCGACACGTTATTAGACAGTACTGGCTGGTCTAGCGTTTTACAACGACACTTCCGGTCCAATATTAGGATTGACTCCGATGTGAAAAGCAAGATCAGCTTACTTTTAAAACTACAAAAAAAGTTATTAAAAAAAAATCAGTTTAAAAACAAAATAGTAAAAGAGGATACGAAAGTTTACTAAAATTTATATCGTAGTTTTCTTTGTTCCTTGTGAGGACACCTGTGCAAATCTAAATTCAGAGGATAGAATTGTGAGGAGAATGGGGCCCCTAGGGGCCCTATTTATAGGTACCCTGGCAGCCTGTGGGGCTAGAAGCGGGACTGTCAGGGCCGCAGCCCTCCGGGTATTTGAGGTATCCTAACGGGCAGAAAGATATCCCAGCGGGCAAATCTCACCGAGCCTCCCGGTCTTCTTCAAGTCACCATGCCAATTTTTGTGAATATGAAGACTTGTGAATTGAGAATTTTGTTAATTAATAGTGTGATTACAAAGAAAAAACACATGATCACATGAATTTGAAATCCTTGCGGGCCATCAACCAAGGCAATACCAAGCACCCTATCAGTCTCTGGCATTCACCACAATATTCTTATTCATTGCAATCCAAGTAATGACATTCTAGATAGGAAACCCATCAGGAACTTTACGTGCTTTCATAAAACATCATGTATAACATACATACCAACCAGAACACTGCCAAGCATAATTTTCGACGTACATATCCATTTAATCATTGCAAGTATCCATAGATTCTAATTAGAATAGTATCAAGCATAGCTTTAAGTGCATCAACATTAATCTTCCCTACTCATGGATGTCTATGACTACATTGAAAACTAATCTGGCCATAAGTAGAGCACTAGAAGCCCGATTTTGAGCACTGTAAAACACATGTTGTAGCCCTTTCCGAGCACTAGCAATCAAAACCCTGCTAAGCTTGATTCAACTTTCTTGGCCTATAATTTGAGGCAAGTCTAGACATCAATAGAACCGACCCCTGAAAATTATTGTAATGGACATATCTTCCTTGACATTTGGACTCCAATTGGCAAGTCGTAAAGACATGCATAAAGAGCGTGTCAAGCACTACACTTTTGGACTATAGAATCATATCTTGACAGAATCACTACATCTCTGTCTGTAGGCAGTAACCTCATTTGATGACCTCAAAACCCGCAATTAGCATACATTTCAGTCAACTTGATGTCAACACAGATTCTCGCATAATCATAAGATTGGCAAAACATGAAAATACATGCATATGCTTGTCTTTCATTTTGTGATGGCAAAGCGGCGCGACAGTCAGCAGGTTCAGACTACACACATCTTGCACAATAAAGAGGGGGTGTCCTTAGGGCGGGTTCACACTATACGCACCCATAACATGAGCAGGCGCGAGGTCCCGGCTCTTCAGTTCACACCACGCTGGATACATTAGCGACACCAAACGAGCAAGTGACTAGATCTAATGCTTCTACAAGCTTGAGGTTTCACGATCAAGGCCTCGTCCGCAAGCATGAGAGAGAGAGAGAGAGAGAGAGAGAGAGAGAGAGAGAGAGAGAGAGAGAGAGAGAGAGAGAGAGAGAGAGAGAGAGAGAGAGAGAGAGAGAAGAAAACCATTTTCTTGGTCATGTCTGACATTCAAGATTTGGCATACATTTGGGATTTATGCCAAAATCTTGCCAGGATATACAATAGAAATATGCAATTTTTAAACTTGAAATTCAAGCTTCCACCAATTTACAACCGGTTTCTTTTAAAACAACAAGGAAATTTACACAAAAAATAGGGATATGTGAGCACTGAATTGGGACCCCTTCACAAAATTTGAAGGCCTATCGCTTCAATGAGCCTTCAAAGTGAACAAGCCAAAATTTGGTATATGCCTTTGGGTGCAAGGTGTCCACGTAATAATTAGCTACACGCGGGTCACACGTGGCTCAAGAAGGGGCATCTGTATGAACACCAGGGAAGCCGAAATGCGGTCAAGCTGATGGTGAAGCCTTGCCATGGAGCTTTGCAGATGGTCTACCAGCACGCTTGTGGAGCCCACCATGTGTTGCACATCCTTTCTTGCTTGCTCTGTGGGGGGAACATGTAGCAAAGACGCATAGATGTGATGCAAAGAGGAAGCCAATGTGCCCATCTCAGGGAGACTAGCAGCACCACATGTCTCTTGTTGGGATGCTTCGGGAGTTAAAAGGTGGTGTCTCATGGTCTATCATGGTGTATTTGTGTACCTTGGAGTAGACTCTAGGGATTGCACTTTGCATCGTGGTATTCTATGAGCACTCAATTTTTGAGAGCAAGTGATTTTTGGATTTCGAGTCCAAATTTTGAGGACCACCATCGGGTGTGCCAAGCGCTAAACTATGATTTAAGTGCACTATCCAGTAGGCTTTTGAGTTAAGGGCTAGGGAGGAATGAGGAGTCACCTAATTACAAGAGGTTCCAAGAGTAACGAAAAAGTTATAAAGAGAACCTATGCTTTGTATCAATCATCATCAATGTGAATGAAAGTTCTCTCTCTCTCTCTCTCTCTCTCTCTCTCTCTCTCTCTCTCTCTCTCTCTCTCTCTCTCTCTCTCTCTCTCTCTCTCGTCACATTTTTCTATGTGACTGCCACTTCCATGGGGGCTAAGTAAGGATGTAAAAAGGAGGCCTTGGTGAATGGCAGAGGTGGGAGCATGAGAAGACATCTGTCCAATGTTAAAAGGAAAAGTAGATGTGAGGAGGAGGTGAAGAACAACACCGAATGTCCAAATGTTGGTGTGTTGGTCATAGTAGCCCTTGATAACTTCAAGGTACTAGTATAGTGAGTTTCCTATGGGATTGGAAAGCTTGTCTCTTGGGGCAATCATTTCAGCAAAGCCAAGGTCTATGAGGATTGCTTCCTCAACGATGTCGCCATCGTGGATACCATGAAAGAGGATGCTTCTTAGTTTAATGTCATGGTGGATATACTGCAAGAATGGCAGCTAACAAGAGGACATTGTTTTGATCTCTTGTATCCGACAAAGTTGTATATGTTATGAAACTGCAATTATGTATATGTATTTATTTGGATTACTTCTCTTGACATCTTTACGCTGAGTACATTATGAAAGTTTGATTAGTGGAATGTGATAATTATGAATGCATGTAGGAAGGGTTGCATTGTGTGGATTGAGAGAAGCACAAGATGAGGAAAAGATGAGCATATATCCATTCATATGACAATCTCTCATTGTAACAATTCATTTACAGCCTGGCCTAGTGTATATTATCTACACTACCAAAATTGTTTGAAAGTAGAATACAAGAGTTATATACACGTAACAATTAGCTACATGCGGGTCACAGGTGGCTCAAGAAGGGCCATCTGTATGTCCACCAGGGAAGCCGAAATGCGGTCAAGCTGATGGTGAAGCCTTGCCATGGAGCTTTGCAGATGGTCTACCAGCACGCTTGTGGAGCCCACTAGGTCTTGCACATCCTTTCTTGCTTGCTCTGTGGGGGGAACATGTAGCAAAGACTCATAGATGTGATGCAAAGAGGCATCCAATGTGCCCATCTCAGGGAGACTAGTAGCACCACATGTCTCTTGTTGGGATGCATTCAGCTCTTTCTGAAGTCGAGCATGCACGTCCTGATAAGTGCAAAGGGTTTGCCATGGAATTAGAGGATGACCTGCCTGCTGGAGAGGAAAGGGCAGTTGAGAGAAGTCTGAGAAAGAAGAGGGTACAGATCTCGCCTCCGTAGAGAGCAGCCAGGGAAGCACCTGCCTTCAAATCCTCAAAATTCACCGGCAGGGGAGGGGTAGGAAGCCTCTGCCCCATCCTTCTAAGCATGGAACTGCAAGCTTTAAGCCTCTTTGTCGAAAACTGTAGGGCGGCGGCTTTGGATTGCTCATCTCCTTTGTGCATCCATGTTTGAGAGCTTGGTGAGAAGCCTTCACATGAGCATGCGCCCCAGCTAGGGTCTCTCTGAGCAGGCAGCAAACATCTAGCATTTTCACGCTGTCGTGCATGCAATGCTGAAGTATCTTCCGATCCAAGCATGATGCATGTGCAGTGTGGGTGTGCAGAGTTTGCTTCGTGGATTCTTGAGTGGCAATGACAACATCCAAAGCCCGACACATCCAAGAAAGGCTCAGTAGGCGATCCGCTGATGAATTTGATGAAGAGTTACAACAATCATCAGCAGAAGTGTTGGTGAGTTTTTCCAGCATCTCTGTGAGATCTGTTTGAAACTGGTGCAAAGCTGGCGAGGGCCCTGTTGTAAAAGAGTCTGTATCTGCATCAAACACACGGGCATGGCGGTGCCCCAGCCGACGCCCACGAAGATAAGAGAGTAAGCGAGAGGAAACCTTGCAGGAGCTCATGGAAACCATGTTGTCGACAGGCAGCGGCATATTGAGCAGAGTACTGCAAGAGGGAGAATGAGTTACAGATCTGGCTATGGGAGCTCATCGGATAGGTGGGACAGTTATAGAGCACTTGGAAACGTGGGATTCCATTGTAAAATCGCCAATATGCAACTGGCCATGGTGGCTCTTTTGGCAGACAAGCATGGCTGGCAACCCCTGCAGTATGCCCTTCTCCCCCCCCCCCCCCCCCCCCCCCTCTCTCTCTCTCCCCACGCCCGGACACACACACACAGACATTAAAAGAGAGGGGCAAGCTTACCTGCATGAGCCAAAACAGCAGACACAGGGCACGTTTGAGCTTCAAATTAAGCCTTTGAGCGCGCGAGGTTCCAGACTTGGCCCTGCGCCCATGCCATCTACTATGACTGCGGTCATTGCGTAAGCGCTTTGCTCGAAAAAAAACATTTTTCCAAAACCTCGCATACCTATCCATGCTATGCATACTTCCATGCTATGCCATGATTACTTTGCAAGAGCAATTCAATGTACTAGTCAACTCACAGATGCTCATGAGCGTAACTAATGGTATGATTGCATTGCAGAATCAAACCGCAAACAACACAACACCGCGGGCTAGCCACAATCGAGCATTGAGAATGATGACTAGCTCTCACTTGTCGTGTAGATTTCCCTTGTTAAGAAATCCCCAGTTGTAATTCTCAAATCTAAAATTAATTTTGGCATAATTACGGGTGGCCTCACCTTCTTGTAACTATAAGAATCAAGGTGGAGAAAATGGTTCACACACCGCCCAAGGTGCATGTGTGTCCATCTTCATAAATCCGCCTTGGGCACCCACTTTACACATCAAGGCTGCCCAATAAATAGCGACACAAATCTCCAAAGCGAACCACACAACCAAGGGGTTGGGCAACATGGGGACTTAACATTGAACCAAGTGCAACCTTTAAAGGAATGGAAGGCACGTCGTCAAACACCAGTTCAATTAGTGCCATCCAAGAGCCACATCCCTTTGCAAGCTAAAACAACTAGTTTGCAACTTGAATACAATACATTCCATGAAGCTTTCCAATATAAAATCAAATGATCGTGAAGAACACACCTCACAACATAACTATGAAAGCCACACCAAGATCCAACACGAACTCTATTTCAAACAATGTACCAATGACCATAGTGGGATTCTAACACAATGGATTTCATTACAATGCTCTGAACAAGGGATACACTTACTCCTTAGTTTTTCATGCAGGATGCAAAACATTGATTCAAACTGTTGACATCACCCCTATAATAGTCATTATCCATTTGCCATCATACCCGTGGCTCGTCGATATCTGCCGCTTGACCCTTCTAATATAAAAAAAGAAGGTACACTGCCTGCTGACTTGAATCGTCCCTGAGTCCCTTCCACATCGTCGCCCTAGAGCTAGCAGGTGCTGCTCTTTAGATGATTGCACATTACACGTTGCCACATAACACCCCTTCCCCCTCCTATGGGCATTTTTCGACACGAAGAAAGACTCCCTTAATTAGGGAGCCACAGATGAAAGGCTCAAAATGAGAACAAAATGGCCTCTGAAAGCGTGCACATCTCCCCCTCTACAAGGTAGCCACAATTTCTATGTTGGGAGCATCGCTTGCGATGCTTAATGTCCATTTTGTCTATGGATAATCAGACACTCACTTTAGTAACATTTTTGGTGAAATAGATTTCCATCCTATTGACTTTGTTTGTTGATATGCTCACTATTTTATCATGTTCGTATTTTACACTACCATGCTTCTAAGCGAGAAAATTTTTCGAAGTGGCAATGAAATGCTGCTCACCCAAGGAGATGCCAAGAAGCTTCACATATTGATGCTCATGGATGACAATAGGATCGATGCTTGTCATGTAATGACTACATCCTGTTCTATAACTAGTATGTGCACATGCAAGAATGCCGAAAGTGTGGTGTTAAGGAATGCATGGATGATCTTCGATTCTACATGAGTCAGTGCCTATGAAGGTCCTCTAGCACTTCCCCATTATAAAATACAAAATAAAATCAAGAGAAACTTAATTGTGGAGCTAATGGCATGACATTCTTTCAATAGGTCCACTGACAATGTCTTGTGAACGTATTGAAGCCAAGTGGATCTCTTTCAAGAAATGGATAGAGTGAACTTGTGTGGGCTTCAAAGTTCATCTTGGAGCACATGGGACCTATTTCCCTTTTGAACTACAACCTTCCACTAGGTCTAGCTATCAAGAGGAGATTCTTGATTTTGTCTTTAATTGTGCTTGGGAAGCTCCACCAAAAAGGCACCAGTCTTACAGAATCTATGGACCCTCTTTGAAAAATTCACATGTGCTGGACGTGTCATAAGAAGAAAAAAATTTGGAGCGCAAGCAAATTTGGAGCATCCCCCTATTACTATTAGCGAATCACCCTTGGATGCACCTTACTTAAGTACGCTTTGAAAGCCTATCTACCAAGGGAATCATAGATACCTCCAATATGGGTATGACCTTTGTAGAGGACAATTATGTCAAGATGTGCAACAACAACTGCACGCAAGAGACTAGAAGAAGATGCTGACAAACAATTGAGGTACAACAACACTAGGCATAAAGTGGCTATCCAATTCCATGACCTGCCATACTGGGTGATATTTTCATTAATCACTTGCTTGACCCTTTTAAGAGTGTGGTAAACTTATTGTGTAAGACAATGGTTGGCAAAAAGGAGAGCTAGGGAAGGTCACATGTGAGACTTACATTGGGACATAAAAACCCCGTATGCAATAGCTCACCTAGTTGGAACTCTAGTTTTTCTTCATTAGCCTTATTTAAACAATATGGAATATTATTCACAGGATTTGTTTCATTTCCCAAGGTCCATGTCATGATCCTCAGGTCGCTTGGAAGAAAGTGTAGGTGAGAATCATGCTAGAGAAACAAATGCTTAAAATCAGAAAAAGAACTCCCATTATTTCAACTTGAGCTCCTCGGTGTAGCTCTGTCTTTGCTTGAATGTGGGAGTCAAGAGGGACAAAGGGAACTCAAATCTAGGACTTGTTTGGGGTCTTCTTGGGCCCTTTAATTCACCCTAAGCTTAATGACATTGTTTAAGTAGTGGAGCAATAGGAGCTAACCATATGGGGAAAAATGTTGGGTTTGTCAACCCCTAATTTCTAGGGGTCAAACTTGGAGTGTAGGGGGCCTAATTTTTATTCTAAATACTACTGGCTGGAGTAAATGGGCCACCCTCAAAAAGTGGGCTAGCCCCAAAAACACCCCCTCAATTAATTTGACACTCAAGTCTAGTCTTCCCTCCCTCCACTCACTCCTTCTCTTTCTAATTACTGTTCCCTGGAGTAAATGGCCACCCTCAAAAAGTGAGCTAGCCCCAAAAACGTCCCCTCATCATTAATTTGACATTCAAGTCTAATCTTCCCTCCCTCCACTCACTCCTTCTCTCTCTACATACCAAATCTCACTCCTCCTCTCTCTAGAACCAAAAATCTCGGTTTTCACTCTCTCTCCTATTGAAAGAGTACCTTTATGGCCTCCTCTCTCTCCAATCTACCTTCTCCTTCTCTCCCAAGTCTAGTTTTGAGTTTTGGCTCCTTTTTTTCTATGGAGAGCTTGTAGTACAATGCATTTTCCTCTTTCTGGAGGTCTTCCTCTCATGCTTTCACCCACTCTCCACTCTCATCTTAAGGGCTCACATACATCTTGTAGAGCTTAGTAGCTTCAGTTGCCCAAGATTAGGGTTTAGGGACCTTTAATTTGCAAAGATTTAGGGTTAGAGAGCTTTCACTAAAAGGATTTAGGCTTTAGGCTTTAGGAACCTTTAACTTTCAAAGATTTAGGGATAAGGGAGCTTCATCTTGCATAGTGCAAGAAGCTTGGATAGAATGAGTCGTAGACCTCATTCAAGGGTAGACTCATTCTGTTGCAGCAGTAAGCAAGACAAGAATGGCCATTGGATAACCACAACCTTTGTGATCTGAGGCATGTGGGTGACAATATGGCCAAGCACAAAGGGAGCCCACAAACTCTCTCGTCGATTCATTGAATTGAAGTCCATCATTGGACGGGTCATGTATTGAAGATGAAGGAGGCAGCCGATGGAAGCAAGCAAGTGAAGATACAACACGTCTACAAATATTCTCAACTACAAATCAATGACGTTGATCACAAGCGCTTTTTGTTGGAATTAGGGTTGCAGAGAAACGTACACAGCTTGGAGAAGACGAAGGAATCTCAAGGCACACAATTGTTGAGATGTCGAGCTCTACACCTTGAGTTGGCATCCACTACGGGTCTTGGCCGCTTACGGCATTTACTCACTGGCGCGTTAGGTGACCCACACGGAGGATCTCTGCCAGTGATTCTACAGCTGGACTACACTTATAGTGCCAACCTAGTACGCTTCTAGCGAGTTCACACTTAGTGACCGCATGTACATATGTGCTACTTTTCATCTTTAGCACTTAGTCATTTTGTACTCTCTTTTCTGTGAAGAAGAAGAAGAAGCTTTCCATCTCTGTGTGTTTTGTGCTTGTCTTGTGTAGCTCTCTTGCATCCTCATTCTTTACATGGTATCAGAGCCTGGTGCAGGCAAGAGAGGCTAAGAGAGCAAGAGCATCACAATCCCTTCGTTCGCAATCCACGACCAGATGCCGAATAACAAATTTCCTAAAAGGAAAAGGTTATTGGGACTATGTAGAAGGAGACAATGAAAAGGAACCAGAGATTCCCGAGGCAAATGCTACAGCAGAACAAAGGAAAGCTTTGAGGGACTGGCAACAAGGCCAGAGCAAAGTGATGTATTGGCTTTCTATGAGCATCACAGATGGCATGATGGGCTATCTACAGGATGCTGAAACCCCCGCCATTGCATGGAAAAACTTAGGCAGAGTGTTCGAGGTGAACACCAAGGCCAGGAAGCTTCAACTAAAGTCGGAGCTAAATCAGGTTAAGAGGAACAACCTCTCCATCAATGATTATGCTTTGAAGATCAAGAGTATCATTGAGGCTCTTGGATCTATTAAAGTCTCAGTGGAAGACGATGACATTGTCCGTGCATGCTTGGATGGTCTAGGAGATGAGTATGTACATTTTAGGTCTTCCATGAATACAAGAGACGACATCCCCGTGTTCCAAGATTTGATTTCTATGCTTATTCTTGAGGAGAAGAACCTTGACACATCTTCTTCTCATGGCATAAATAATTCTGAACAGGCCTTCTATTCTAACTACAACAGAGGTAGAGGTAGAGGTCGTGGTCGAGGCCCAAGGGGTTGCAGGGGCCAATTTCTGGAAGGTCAATCAAATCAAAACAATACAGGTGGCAGGGGAAACCAGTCTCAAGGCAGGGGGAGTCAAAGAGGTCGTGGTGCAGGATCAAGCAGGCAGCAACATACTCCAGATAGTAGAGAATGTTGGACTTGTGGTGAAAGAGGTCACATGTCACGTGACTGTCCAAAGGGAAAATCAAGTAGAAAGAGAGAACAGGGCAACTATGCATCTACTAGCAGAGATGCAGATGACAGCAAAAACGAGCGCATGTTTGTTATGCAGCATGTAATGAATACAATGACTGCAGAGAATTCCACCCAAGATGATGTTTGGTATGTGGATTCAGGTGCCTCTAATCACATGACGTCTCGTGGAGAGTGGTTTAGAGATATGCGAAAACCAGATGTGTCAGGCTATGTGCAGACAGGAGATGACACAGCTCACCCCATTGCTCATGTAGGGGACATACCTCTAAATACGAAGAGTGGGAAATCAAAGTACTTAGCAGATGTACTTCATGTCCCAAACATTACAAAGAATCTTGTTTCTGTTGGACAAATGGTTGAGCAGGGTTTGCAGGTTCGCTTCAATCCAAATGGCTGTTATGTAGAAGATTTCCAGAATGGCTGTAAGCTGATCACAGAGGGCAAATGTGTGGGCAGAATGTTTACGCTGAATGTAGACATGCCTGAGGTAAAAGCTGCATTATTTACACAGGGCACAGGTGTTGTGGCTGATGTTGACATTTGGCACAAACGCATTGGCCATGTCAATGAGCAGAGATTGCGCAGCATGCAATCAAAACAGATTGTAAAAGGTTTGCCCAAATTCAAGGTGGATGGTATGCATAAAGTGTGTGCAGCATGCCAGTTTGGAAAACAGTCAAAGGGCTCATTTCCACATGAGCGCAATGTATGTAAAAGGCCACTTGAGGTGGTGCACACAGATGTTTGGGGTCCAACCGATACTGCAAGTATACATGGTTGCAGGTATTATGTCTCTTTCATTGATGACCATACAAGGAAAGTATGGGTCTACTTCATGCGTAACAAAAGTGAAGTGTTTGGTCACTTTCAAGACTTCAAAGTCATGATTGAGAAGGAGATAGATATGCAAATCAAGACATTGAGGTCAGATGGAGGGGGAGAGTACTTCTCCAATGATTTTTCAGATTTTCTGCGAATGCATGGTATACACAGGCTGTTTACATGCAGATATACTCCACAGCAGAATGGGGTCGCAGAAAGGAAAAACAGGCACATTGCAGAGGTTGCACGTGCATTGATGAATGAGAAGAACATGCCTCATCATTTCTGGGCTGAAGCTGTAAATACAGCTGTGTACATTATGAACAGGACACCTATAGCTGCGGTGCATGATGTAACACCTGAGGAAAAGTTTACAGGTACAAAGCCTGATTTGGCACACTTGAAAGTGTTTGGTTGCATAGCTTACGTGCATGTACCAGATGAGTTGCGTAGGAAATTGGATCCTAAAGCAGAGAAATGTATTCTTGTGGGATATTCCCTTGAACAAAAGGGGTACAGGTGCTACAATCCTACTACACGAGAATTACGAGTGAGCAGAGATGTAGTCTTTGATGAGATGAGCAGCTGGTACAGTAATGCACATGGCACTATTGGGGCTGATGTAAAAGATGATGTGGTTGTACAAAATGTGAGGCCACAGTCACAGGTTTTGAGTGGACCACAAGAGTCCTCTTCTCGTGGCTCTGTTGAGAAACCATGGAATGGTAGACTACGTACGCAGGTTACTCCACCAACAGGTACAGGGAATGTATCACGAAAAGGAAAGGAAAAGGTTGATGAACCTCCCTTTATGGTTGATGCATCATCAGGTTTTTCACATGTAGACATGGATTCAGATGGTTCTGAACAAAGTCTTGATGAGGAATTTGGAATTCCGGCTGTCAGGACACCTGGTGTAAGGAAAGTACAAGAAGATGCTAGAGGGCAAAGGAGTGACCAAGGACCGCGCAGATCTAATAGAGTCAGAAATCCAGTTCAAAAATTGACTTATGATGGGTATCTAGCGCATCACCAAGCCTACATGGCTAAGGTGATACAGGATGTGGAGCCCACATGTTTTGAGGATGCAGTTGGAAATGTGCATTGGGATGATGCAATGAATGAAGAGATGGGTGCATTGGAAGCAAATGACACATGGGAGTTGGTTCCATTGCCAAGTGGCAAGAAAGCTATTGGCTGTAAATGGGTGTATAAAACCAAGCATAAGGCTGATGGTAACATTGAGCGTCACAAGGCAAGGCTGGTCGCAAAGGGTTATGCACAGACGTATGGCATAGACTATGAGGAGACCTTTGCTCCAGTGGCAAAGATGACGACTGTGAGAGCTGTCATAGCAGTGGCTGCATCTAGAGGATGGATTATGCATCAAATGGATGTAAAGAATGCCTTCTTGAATGGTGAGTTGCAAGAGGAAGTGTATATGGATCAGCCACCTGGTTATGTCGATCCAGGTTACCCAGATTATGTATGCAGACTTCTCAAAGCTTTGTATGGTTTGAAGCAGGGCTCTAGAGCATGGTATGACAGGATTGCCAAGTATCTTGTCAGTATTGGTTTTAGGAGAGCTCATGCTGATCATTCACTCTATGCACGTGAGAGTGATGTGGGGATTGTGGTCATTACCATATATGTAGATGACCTTATTATTGTTGGTGACAATGCTATGGAGATTGACCATGTGAAGGGTCTTCTCAAACAGGAGTTTGAAATGAAAGATTTAGGTGAGTTGCGCTACTTTCTTGGCATTGAAGTGATCAGGACTCCAGAGGGTGTATGGCTATCACAGAGACAGTATGCTTTGGACATGTTGTCAAAGTATGGTATGGCTGATTGTAAGCCAATTTCTATTCCCTTGGATGTGAATGCAAAGCTGAGTGCAGAGAAGGGTGATGTTGTTGAGGATGTCAATATGTACAGGAAGATGGTGGGTAGTCTAATCTACTTGACTATCACAAGGCCAGACTTGAGCTACACAGTAGGCTTGGAGAGTCAGTTCATGCAGCTTCCGAGGAAGCCACATTTGGATGGAGTACGACGCACACTTAGGTATGTGCAAGGGACTCTTGACTACGCATTGTTCTATGCAGCAGATGCACCATTAGCATTGTATGGGTATACAGATGCAGATTGGGCAGGTAGCATTGTTGATAGGAGATCTACGAGTGGCTTCATGTTCTCTTTTGGGAGTGCTGCTGTTACTTGGAGTAGCAAAAAGCAGCCTACCGTTGCTTTATCGAGCACAGAGGCCGAGTACAGAGGTGCAGCAGTTGCGGCGTGCGAGGTAGCTTGGCTACGCACATTACTTGAGGACTTGGGAGTGCAGGTGGACCAGCAGATTGTCATTCATTGTGACAACCTCAGCAGCATGCAGTTGGCTAGGAACCCAGTGTTCCATGCTAGGACCAAACACATAGAGGTCCATTACCACTACGTTCGAGAGCGAGTGTTGGCGGGAGACATCGACTTGGTCTACGTCAGCATAGAGGAGCAGATAGCGGATATCTTTACCAAGGCCCTCGGAGCTGAGAAGCTTCGACGTTTCCGGACTATGCTTGGACTCTGCGACATGCAGAGCTCGAGGGGGAGTGTTGAGATGTCGAGCTCTACACCTTGAGCTGGCATCCACTACGGGTCTTGGCCGCTTACGGCATTTACTCACTGGCGCGTTAGGTGACCCACACGGAGGATCTCTGCCAGTGATTCTACAGCTGGACTACACTTATAGTGCCAGCCTAGTACACTTCTAGCGAGTTCACACTTAGTGACCGCATGTACATATGTGCTACTTTTCATCTTTAGCACTTAGTCATTTTGTACTCTCTTTTCTGTGAAGAAGAAGAAGAAGCTTTCCATCTCTGTGTGTTTTGTGCTTGTCTTGTGTAGCTCTCTTGCATCCTCATTCTTTACAATAATAGAGAGTGTGTTACTTAGTGTACAATGGAAAGATAGATAGCCCTAGAGAAATGGGCGTATATACAATGCTCGGGGAAAAGAACCTCCTAAAAAGGGAAAAAATGCCCCAATGGTCCTAGTGTGTTCACACAGATCACTACCACATGTATATGGTAACAAATCCCCCTTGGAGTGATGTGGTGAACGAGAGATGGCACATGAGTAAAGGGAAGTGCCATGCCCTAAGGACATGATCTGTCCACAAAGGGGAGTAAGCCCAAAGCTTTGCGGAAAGCTTCAAGCTTCTCGAGAGACAATGCCTTTGTGAAAAGATCTGCAAGGTTGTCTTGTATTGGCACATAAGCCAAGTTGATCTCTCCTACTAAGAGCCTCTCCCTGATATAGTGGTAATGCACCTCAATGTTCTTTGTGCGAGCGTGAAAAACTGGGTTCCTCGTAACTGCCAATGCGCTTTGACTGTCAGTGTAGATAGTGTTGGCAGTGTCTTGTCCAACACCCAAATCAGCCATAAGGCGTCTGAGCCATACGCACTCAACCGTAGCTGTGAAGACTGCTTTTTACTCAGCCTCACAACTTGATGTGGCCATAGTAGGTTGCTTCTTGCTCAACCATGATATACATGAACTACCAAGCATGAAACAAAAACCACTTGTGTACACTCGCGTGTCAAAACAACCAGCCCAATCTGAGTCCGAAAAAGCATCTAAGTCTGGCGGCAATGATCCCCCCTTGGGACAAAACAAGCCAAGATATAAAGTGCCACTAAGGTAGTGAAAAATCCTCTTGACAGCCGACCAATGCTTAGACCCTGGGCTATGCATAAATCTGCTGACCTGTGAGACTGCAAATTGAATATCTGGCCTTGTGTTGCATACATAAATGAGGCAGCCAACAGTAGTTTGATAAAGAGTGACATCAACAGGATCGCCAACATCATGTAGACTCAACTTCAAACATGTTTCCATGGGAGTGGCAATAGGTTTGCGATCCTCAAGTCCAAACTTACATAGCAATGTCTCTATGTAACTTTTCTGACACAAGGCAATACCACCATCACACTGCTTAAAGTGTATACCCAAGTAATGATGCAACAGCCCCAAATCTTTCATCTTGAAAGTAGCATTCAAATCAGCCTTAAATTCAGCAATATGTCTCTCATTTGGTCCAGTGATGAGCAAATCATCGACATAAAGAACCACAATGAGAAGTACATCACCCTCACGCTTTACATACAATGTGCTTTCTGTTGGACTGTTACAAAAGCCTAGTTTGACCAAATGAGTGTCAGCTTTCTCATACCAAGCAGAAGGAGATTGCTTCAACCCATACAAAGCCTTCTTACATCTGCACACTTTGTCCTCTTGTCCTTTTATGAAAAAACCGCGAGGCTACGTTACATGAACTTCCTCAAATATGTCACCATTCAAGAAAGCAGTAACAATGTCTGATTGATGTACATCCCAACCAAAATGAGCTATCAATGCACATAGAAAACGCAGAGTAGTCATACGACAAGCGAGAGCAAAAGCCTCTTCATAGTCTATGCCTTTTTGCTGTGCATAACCCTTTGCAACAAGTCGAGCCTTATGGCGATTGATCTCACCATCCGGCTTGCGTTTCAACTTGTAAACCCACTTCGTACCAATGGCCTTTTTGCTAGGAGGCAAATCACATAAAGTCCATGTGTCATTTTCGATAAGTGCATCATATTCTGATTGCATGGCAGTCAACCAATTTTTTGAATTCTGTGCTTCATCAAAAGACAGAGGCTCCTCAACATCATGTAAGCTAGATAGAGCCAAAGCATAACAATCTGATGCATAAGATGCATGGCGAGAGCCTGAACGAGTACGACTAGACAAAGGTGCATCCAATTTACTGTCACGCAAAGTGTGCACCAGCCATTTTGGCATACCTCTAGCCTGCTCATTTTCAGCCCTTTCCTCATCAAGTACATCATGTGCATCTGCATCAGTAATAGGCTGATCTGTAACATTTTTAGAAACCCCCATAGGCTGTACATTTGCCTCATTGGAACTTACATTCGTATTTCCACCACTGAAAAGAGTCAACAAAGTGTCATAAATGTCCTGTGAGCTTACATTACTGTCTCTAGTACATGATAGCAAGGGCTGAACAGAATCTTCCACAAACACTACATCCCGTGAAACCAGAGTACGCTTTGTTTGCGGATGATACAACCTATAACCTTTGCTTTCAGTACTGTAACCAACAAAGATACATTTGACAGCCTTATCATCCAATTTTCTACGCTGTGTTTGTGGCACCAAAGCATATGCCAAACAGCCAAAAACACGCATGTGCTCAATAGAAGGCTTTCTATCATGCCATGCTTCATATGGGGTAATAGACTTCAAAGCTTTCGTAGGACACCTATTTAGTACATAAGTGGCACACATGATGGCCTCAAGCCAAAAAGAATGCGGCAAAGCTTGACTTTTGACCATACATCATGCCATTTCCGTAAGTGACCTTTTTTTCCTCTCAGCACTACCATTTTGCTGAGGTGTATAAGGCACTGTACATTGGTCTTTTATCCCAGGACTAGCCAGAAATGCATTGAATTCATGAGACATATACTTCCCCCCCTCGATCGAAACGGAGGGTGCCCAAAGTACATTTCGAGACATTTTCAGCCATAGCCAGAAATTGTTTTAAGCACATAAAAACTTCGGACTTCGCTTTAAGCGAAAATACCCATGCATGCCTGGAGTAATCATCAATGAAAGTTACGAAGTAAAGGTAATTTCTCGAGGATGGAGTTTGAATGGGCCCACAAACATCACTATGCACAAGCTGCAACCAGTATGTGGCCCGAACTGAACCATCATTTGGAAACTTAGAATGCTGCATCTTACCCAAAATACAGCCTTCACAAACATGTTTGGTAGGTGCTTCAAGAGGCGGAAAATAAGCAACCATATCAGATTTTTGCAAACGCAGCAAACTGACAAAATGCAGATGACCAAAACATGCATGCCAAAGTTTTGCATCTGAAATAGCCCTTGAATCTACAACTGCATTTGCAAAATTTTGTCCACACTTGTCATACTAAGTGATCTTATATAGCCCACGACACAAAATTCCAGATGCAACAATTTCATCACCAAACCTGAGATCATGAACTGTACATCTGTCATCCACAAATTTGACTACAAGTCCAAGTCTAGCAAGTGTGGATACAGACAAGAGATTCTTCTTAATCCCAGGTACATAAAGTGCATCAACAAGTGTGAAAGAACTGCCATTTGCAGCAGTAAGGACAATCTTTCCAACTCCCTGAACTGGATAAGAGGCATTGTTGGCACAAGTGACTAAATTCCCATGAGGGACAGACTCGAGAGAGGTGAACAATTCACAATGTGAGGTAATGTGCTTTGGAACACCACTGTCGAAATACCACATATGTGAATCTGTAGCAGCAACTGACAAGCATGCATCATGGATAGTAGGATTGTAAGTGCACTCTGCGCTAAAAGCCCATTTCTGCATCAACAATAGCAACACAGTCTCCTTTCACAAAAGATTCAACAATGGATGCATTTGTTATGGAACCAGCATTTGCAGTGGAACCACCCTCTTTCTTCTTAGCCTCGTTTTCCTTCAACTTAGGACACTGCTTGATCAAGTGATCATTAGCTTTACAATAATGGAAACGCATCTTCTTTTTGCCCTTATCACCAGAATTGCCAGACGAAGTGCTGCCAGTAGAAGCATTGGGAACATAAGTTTTGCCACTCGCAACAGAACCACAAGAAGTGGCCGCATTGTTGTTACCACCCTTTCTTTGAGAAGCAATAAAAGCCTGCTCAACTACACGCTGTCTAGACCTGTTTTTTCTAGAAAGTGACTCTTGCAATAGCAATGTGCATAATGCATCAAGCTTGACAACTTCAAGATTTTCTTGGGTCATAAGTCTCCAAGTACTAGCAAAAGTCTGGTTAGAATCTAGGAAGGCATCAAGAACAGTCTACACAAGGGGATTGTCTGAAATGACTTCACCTGCAGAAATAAGTTGCTCATTGATATCCTTGACACAAGCAAGGAAAGTGTCCATATCATCTTCCTCATGCATAATATTTGACTCCAGCTCTTTACGTAGCAAAGCAATTTTAGCCTCATTGTGGCTTGCATAAAGACCAGCCAAAATATCCCAAGCTTGTTTTGCATATTTTGTTGAACGGATGTGAGGAACAACGGTGTGCTTTACAGACAACGCAATCAATGCATGAGCCTACGCATCCTTTACATCCCAACGAGATTGTTCTGCCCTAGGCAAAACAACTCTAATAGCAGCAATCCTTGCAGCAAGACCGGCAACATCCTCAACATCGCCTACATCCTCAGAACCAGGACGTGCATCAATGCCCTGCACAATATTCCAGACGCCCTTTGACACAAGAACATGTTGCATCATGTAAGCCCACATAGGATAATTTTCCCCATTCAACCTGTCCTCAGCAGCAAACATCTTGAACACATCTGTTTTGTTGTCAGCCATGGTAAATGTTACACTTGATGTATAAACTGCTCGAAAATAGGAGAGATGGAGCGAGAACAAAACGTGCTATGTAGCACAAACCATAGAAGACTGTAAGGCACCTATTATGCAGAAAACAGCACTGTCATAAACTCTGCACAAAATGACAAAATAGCCTGTGTAGCACTGCCTGTAGTGAAAACGGAGGCCGGAATGAGCCCAAAATATTTGTCGACCTGCGAACGCTCGCCAAACCTACTGTCATCGGAGAAAGTGAGCGGGTGTGGGCTGGAGCAGCTGGTGACTAAGCCCATGAGGACGTATCCTGCTCTGATACCAATTGTTGGAATTAGGGTTGCAGAGAAATGCACACAGCTTGGAGAAGATGAAGGAAGCTCAAGGCACACAATAGAGAGTGTGTTACTTAGTGTGCAATGGAAAGATAGATAGCCCTAGAGTGATGGGCGTATATACAATGCTCGGGGAAAAAGACCTCCTAAAGAGGGAAAAAATGCCCCGGCAGTCCTAGTGTGTTTACACACATCACTACCACATATATGGTAACACTTTCCTGCTAGTTGTAAGTATTTCTAGTGTTGTTTGTAGCAAAGGATATGCTTTCACATGAAGTCTCTAATGAGGAAACTCTGTGCACATATTTTTCCATCAACATGTATGGAATGGGAGCCTCTAGAGACGCTCTCCAAAAATTTTGCGGCTCACCACTTTGAGTTTGGCTCATTGCTATATTCTAGATGCATGGCGTCGAAGCTTGTAGAACGGTCCATCTTCTTCCTTGATGCAGAGTTTGCAGGCCCAACAACGAGGAACGGCTATGGGACCTTGAAAACACTTAGTCCACCAACTCTGATGGACAATGATCAGCCAGCTCCTGATAGTACCTCTATTGTATAATACAGACGGCGGATTGAAAATGAAATCTTCAATGTAGTGAAGTGCATGTATGCGTCACATCGAGCAACACTTACATCTTTTATGCATCTGCATCTTTTTGTTTTTTTGTTCAAGGTAGACGATGTTCATCACACACCTACCATGTGGATTTCTAAGGGTAGAACAATAATGAATGCCTCCCTTCCATCTGCTTGGGACTCAATGATTTTTCAGCACAATGGGGATACCCTAAAGTGTAGGGTTGTAAACAGAAAAAATCATCATCCCATACCACATTCAAAGCAACAAGTCTTCATTATATTCCCTTATCGTTGATGGAAGCAGACGCAAGGTGAATGGGAAGCAATCAATTCAGACATCACTGATATGGACCAAGTTGAAGTGCATGTGTGCAAGAAGGAGGAAGTGTGAGATGTGGTCATCAATGATGATTGGAATCGGTGGCAACCCTCTGCGTAAGAGAAAGGAGAGGATCTTTATTTTTAAGAGCATCCCCTTCCCCAGATGTATCCATATTAAGCAAGTAACTGTCATTACATTGTAATACTCTCATATTAACACGATATATTGTCAGGAGTTTTTTGAAGCAAGGGATTGCACATATGTACATACCCATGCATGGTGCATCGAATAAAGGATTGCCCATTGCCCATTTTCCAAAGCCAGGTGGTTACGTGGGGCCCATGTGTACAGGTAGGACAGCATGTAATAGTTCATCGATTTTCATTATCACCAGTACCAGTGTGTTTTTTCTATACTAATGAGGAGTTGGTAGCGTGTAAAAATTCTCGAGGAAGCTATCCGCGGGCCGACGACATGAGGTAAGCAAGTGCGTCAGATGGCATCTAGTGGCATCAGGAGGTCGAATGGGGTCAATACTTGCACGCGGATAAGTACGAACACAACGTGGGTGTTTCCTTGTGATAATTATGCAGGAAGGTCACCACGAGGACCATCTTTTGGGGCCACTTCACGTGGTGGTGGGATGCATTATTGGAAAAAGTTGAGTACCAGGTGTGCGGATGGATGCAGCAGGGTGACAACTATGCACTATGAGGCCACTTTTTGGCATGTTCGGGGTCCGTTTGAGGTCAACTAAAAGGCCAAGGGTGCCCAAGTAATAAATCTAAGTGTGGGAATGGAAAAACCTGAGAGAAAACCAGAAAAAATGTGGAGAGAAGAGGAGGAAAATCCGCAACTGTGTTTTTGCTGTTTTTGGAGCCTGTTTTGGCCATAAACTGCTCATCCGATGTCCCGTAGTGTGTGTGTGTGTGTGTATCATCCCAAGAGTGTGTGTCGGGTAATTATAGAGGCATTGTGTGTGTTTCCATACCGCTCACATTACCCACGGAGAATCTTCTTCGAGTACCTTCAGCTTCGGGAGTACAGGTTGCAGATTACAGGCTACAGGTTACAAGGACATGTATAGGTACATGTGATTCACACAGGTACAGGTAGCTGGAGTAGAGTGATACACTGGCAAGTGGGAGTCACTTGCAGCTGCCGTGGGTATGCATCATTTGGCGCCTGTTTGAGTGCATTGTCTGCTATAGAGATGGTGCCTAAGCTAAAGCGACAATGGAAGAGGATGGTTAACCCAATGGAGAAAGAACCAGAGAGAGGTTCAGTGAAGGCGTTGGCGATGGATGAGCTACCAGACATCTGTCCAATAGTAGATGTGTGGCATAAAAGAAAAATTTTGGGACAAGGCTATGTGGATGGTGGAGCCCAAATATGTGTCATAACACACTCATGCGTTGAGAAGATGGGTCTTACAGTGACTGGGGTGTCAGGTTTTCGGATCAGATTGGCAAACCATCAAAAAGTAAAATGTTTGGGTGTTGTAAAGAGCTTAGAGGCGGAGGCATATGATGCAAAGGTGGTGGTTGATTTTCATGTGATGCCAGCGGAGTTGGGAGCATATCCTATTATACTGGGTAGACCATGGTTACGTGTAGTGGGAGATGTTCAAGATTGGAGACGTGGTACTATTAGCCTCTATGGAAAGACAGGTGCCAAGAAGCTATATAATATGGACACAAGGAAACGATTAGAGGAGCTTTATGAAGATGAGTATGAGTCTAGTGATGAAGAATATTCCACAGTGACTGATGAGGACAATGATAGTACTACCGGTAGTGATGAGGATGTTGATGTTGTATTTCTTCTGATGGACAAAGAAATCCAAGAGTATGGTTTAGTCGCATTTGAAAATGAGGTTGAAGATGAAGGTGAAGGACCTTATGAAGTGATTGAAGGGTTGATGCAAACCAAGGTTGAATTGTCAAAGAAGCAGGAATTGATGACACAAATGATCAGTGGAGATCTCTCAGCTATGGAGAAGGAGATATATTTGCACATGCTGGCTAGTTCTCCTTATTCGTTGATTACTTCATATGAAGAGATCAGAGGGTTCAAGGGCGAAGAGATGCATATAGAGCTGAAAGACAGTGCTAAGCCAGTGTGGCAAAGGCTAAGAAGGATGGGTCAAGAGCAAATGAAAGCCTTGCGGGAAGAGGTGGACAAGTTATTGAAGGCAGGCTTCATAGTCCCAGTGGAGACCACATAATGGGTGAGTCCAGTAGTAGTCAGTCCAAAGAAAGATGGGAAGTGGAGGATTTGTGTAAATTTTAAACCCTTAAACACAGCCACTAAGAAGAACCCATATCCTCTTCCATTCATCGATCAGATCTTGGATTCAGTGGCAGGTTATGAAAGGTACAGTGTGTGTGATGGTTTTTCACTCTATTTTCAATTGAAGATTGCTCTTAAGGACCGAACAAAGACAACTTTCATTATGCCATGGGGCTACTATTGCTACACCGTATTGCCATTTGGTTTTATCAAATGGACCATCTTTCTATCAAGAGAGAGAAAACTCGGTATTGGAACCTTTCATTGGTAGTTGTGTTAAAGCTTTTATGGACTTCTTCTGTGTCTACAACAGTAGAGTTGAACACCATGAGAAGTTGCAAATGGTATTGGCTCGATATGATGAATGTGGAGGACAACTAAATCCAAATAAATGTCATCTAGCACAACCAAGGGTGAAGTTATTGGGCCATATGGTGTCAGAACATGGCATTGAAGCTGATCCAGACAAGGTTAAGTCTATTATTCTTCTTCCATGACCTACGAGTACAAAACAATTGGCAACCTTTATACACAAAGTGAAGTACATGGAGCGGTTTATTCCATTATCTTCACAATTCCTTTATCCATTACAACAAGTGAAAAGCATGATCCATTGCAATGGGATGACAAGTGTGAAGAAGTGTTTCGAACGGTGAAAGAGGTGTTAGGGGGGTTGTCAACCATGCAAGCTCCTGATTGGGAGCAAGTGTTTTATGTAAATCCATCAGTAGGGGATGATGCCATTGGAGCCATGCTATTGCAAGCCGAGTGAAGTTGGTAGCAGAGAGAAAGTTCTCGGAAGTAGAGCTAGTGATGGCCAGTGTAATATTTGCTTGTCGACGATTTCGTCATTACTTGCTACCAAGACCTTTTGTTTTCTTGATGAGTTATGCTTTTTTGCCACAGTTAATTAATGGCACTAACATGTCAAATGTGGTCAAGAAATGGGTAATTGAGCTTCAAGAGTTTGAATTCTCTTTTCTAGTGGAAGACAGTACAAGGGCTACCCTAGCTGATTTGTTGACTTACAAGGAGAATCCCCTTCTTGTTAAGGAAGAGGTGGTCAGAAAGGTAGTTGAAGAAGTACCACAGATCATCAATGCACATGTGTTGTTCTTTGATGGCTCATATAGAAAGAGCCATGATGTAGATTCAGGGAGTATAGCACTTTATGATCTAGAGGCGGAGTTAGTATGCAAGAGAGGGTTCAAATTGGATGCTCATAGTAACAATGAGGCTGAATGTGCTACATTGAAAGCCGGATTACACATTTGTTTGAAGTATGGGATTAGAAGGTTGAGCCTAAAAGGTGATGCCTTGTTAGTTGTGAAGCAAGTGCTGGGTGCGTGGAAGAGCAAGAACACCTCATTGAAGGAAATGTCTTTCAGAATTAAAGGCCTATTAAAAAAGTTTGAGGCATGGAGCATTAGACACATTGAACGTGCTCTAAATGGTGAGGCACATGAAGTAGCTCAAAGCATGATTGGGGAGCTATTTGTGTTGAGGACCACTTTACCTCTTTATCATGGCCGGGAAATTTTGGCTCAAGAAGAGGAGTTTTTGCTAACAGGAATCATTCCGAAGGACATTCACAAGTCTAAGAAGTATGGTTTTGTGCGTAGAGCATCCAGGTACAAATTGATTGGGAATGTCTTATACATGAAAGGAGATGATCTCGTATTGAGACGTGTACCTTGGCGGGAGAAGCTTTATAGAGTGTTGGAAGAGAATCATGAAGGTGCATGTGGCGGCCATTTTGCTCTAAAGATCACCTTGCATAAAATCTTGCAAGAGGGGTATGTATGGCCTAGTTTGCACAAGGATGTTCACCGTTGGTGTAGGTCTTGCAATAGGTGTCAAGAATTTGGGAACAGAGTGTTGAAGCCAGAGCTACGAAAAACCATTATGCATTTGATGTGTTTGTAAAGTGGGGGATTGATGCAATAGGTCCGCTACCTATCACAAGCAGGGGCAAAAGCTATATTTTGACTGCAGTGGACAATCTCTCTAGATGGACAGAGGCTATAGCAGTAAAACAAATCACCGCAAAGGATGTGGCAAAATTTGTGTAGGATTAAATATGTTGCAAATTTGGGGTGCCACTAGCGCTACTTGCAGATAAGGGGCCAGGATTTAGAGCTAAACTATTAGACTTCTTATGCGCAAAGATGAATATTAGGCACCAACATACCACTCCTTATTACCCGCAGTGTAATGGATTGAATGAAAGATTCAATGGTGAGTTGGTACAAATTATTTCAAAAGTGGCAGAGCACCAAGGAAAGAATTGGGATTTGGAATTGCCTAGTGCATTATGGGTTTACCGTACTTCGGTGAAGACAGGTACAGGGTTTACTCCATTTCATTTGGTATATGGAAAGGAAGCACTATTGCCTGTGGAGGTAGAGTTGCCTGCGATCAAGATGTTAGAAAAGTTGCTTGGGCCGCCTAGTGATGCATTCAAAGAGAGGCCTCTTATAGTTACAAGAGGTTCAACCGGATAGGATGAGTGCATTAGAACATTATGGGCAGAGGGAAGATAAGGCTTTGGCAAAGATAAATGAAAAGGTCAAAAGTAAGGGTATCAAGAAGCATGACTTGGTTTTGTGCTATAACAGTCAGTTGGACAACACCTTCCAAAAGAAGTTTCAAATTAAGTGGGAAGGCCCTTTCAAGGTAGTGGAGTGTTTTTCGAATGGTACATATCAGTTGGCTAACCTGGATAGGATTCTACATAAGTCAAGGGTAAATGGATTGCGTCTTAAATTATACCATGCCAGGTTAATGATGGTGGAGCAAGATGAGCTTTCTGTGGAGCAAGTAATGTTGGTGAGGGATGAGGAGACTTTTGACGCGGCGAGTCTCATATCTCTTTTTGCTGCTGCTGATCATGAATGATCTAGCAGGCTAGGGGATGGGAAAATTATGTTAGGAGTTTTTTGGAGCAAGGGATTGCGTATATGTACATACCCATGCATGGTGCATCGAATAAAGGATTGTCCATTTTCCAAAGCCAGGTGGTTACGTGGGGCCCACATGTATACAGGTAGGACAGCATGTCCATAGTGCATCGATTTTCACTATCACCAATACCAGTGTGTTTTTTCTATAATAATGAGGAGTTGATAACGTGTAAAAATTCTCAAGGAAGCTATCCGCGGGCCAACGACATGAGGTAAGTAGGTGCATTAGATGGCATCTAGTGGCGTCAGGAGGTCGAATGGGGTCAATACTTGCACGTGGATAAGTATGGACACAACGTGGGTGTTTCCTTGTGATAATTATACGGAAATTTCATCATGAGGACCATCTTTTGGGGCCACTTCATGTGGTGGCAGGATGCATTATTGGAAAAATTTGAGTGCCAGGTGTGCGGATGGATGCAGTAGGGTGACAACTATACACTGCGAGGCCACTTTTTGGCCTTTTCGGGGTCCGTTTGAGGTCAACAAAAAGGCCAAGGGTGCCCAAGTAATAAAGCTAAGTGTGGGAACTCAAAAAACTGAGAGAAGACCAAAAAAAAGGTGGAGAGAAGAGGAGGAACGACCGCAACTGTATTTTTGCTGTTTTTTGGAGCCTGTTAACTGCTCATCCGAGATCGGATTTGAGCACTTTGACATTGTAGACTGTGGGTTTGGGCCGTTCCGGACGTGATGGCGCTGTTCATTTTGCCAAATTCCTCACTATACTTCTGTTGTTTTGGTTGTGTAAGTTTCTCCTATGAGCGAAGCTTCTGCTCCAATTTGTGATTGTATTTGGCATATTTTACCCATATTGTGTGAGCTATTTTCCCCATTGGTGTTGGCCCAAGCTCAATTGTATCTAAACATAAAAAATTCTCCTCTTTTGAGCTATGTTTTTTGGGTGTGTGTGTGTGTCTCTCTTTGTGTGTGGAGTGGGTAAATGGGTAGTCTCTCTCCTCTCACTCCATCAGTGTGTTCCCTTTCTCGGCCAGGTGGGTTGTATAAGCCGAGTGGTGCCCCATAGCGTGTGTGTGTGTGTGTGTGTGTGTGTGTGTGTGTGTGTGTGTGTGTGTGTGTGTGTGTGTGTGTGTATCATCCCAAGAGTGTGTGTCGAGTCATTATAGAGGCATTGTGTGTGTTTCCATCCCACTCACATTCTTTATTTTCAATTGAATATTGCTCTTAAGGACCGAACAAAGACAACTTTCATTACACCATGGAGCTGTTATTGCTACACGGTATTGCCATTTGAGAGACTACTCATTTACCCACTCGACACAGAGACAGATACACACACACACACACACACACACACACACACACACACACACACACACACACACACACACACACACACCCAAAAAACTCAGCTCAAAAGAGAAGAATTTCTGATGTTGAGATACAATTGAGCTTAGGCCAACACCAATGGGGCAAAAGAATGTGAGCAAGATAGAAACACATACAATGCCTCTATAATGACCCGACACACACTCTTTGGATGATACACACACACACACACACACACACACTATGGGGCACCACTCGGCTTATGCAACCCACCTGGCCGAGACAGGGAACACACTGATGGAGTGAGAGGAGAGAGACTACCCATTTACCCACTCCACACAAAGAGAGAGACATACACACACATACCCAAAACATTCAGCTCAAAAGAGGAGAATTTCTGATGTTTAGATACAATTGATCTTGGGCCAACACCAATGGGGAAAAAAGATCAAACAATATGGGTAAAATATGCCAGATATAATCACAAATTGGAGCAGAAGCTTCGCTCATAGGAGAAACTTACACATCCAAAACAGTAGAAAAATAGTGAGGAATTTGGAAAAATGGATAGCATCATCGCGTCCGGAACGGCCCAAACCCCCGGTCTACAATGTCAAAGTGCTCAAATCCGACCTCAGATGAGTTGTTATGGCCAAAACAGACTCCAAAAACAGCAAAAACAGCAAAAACACGATTGCCGCTGTTCCTCCTCTTCTCTCCACGTTTTTTCTGGTCTTCTCTCAGGTTTTTCAGTTCCCACACTTTGCTTTATTACTTGGGCACCCTTGGCCTTTTTGTTGACCTCAAACGGACCGCGAACAGGCCAAAAAGTGACCTCACAGTGCATAGTTGTCACCCTGTTGTATCCATCCGCACACCTAGCACTCAACTTTTTTCAATAATGCATCCCACCACCACATGAAGTGGCCCCAAAATATGGTCCTCATGATGACCTTTCTGCATAATTATCACAAGGAAACACCCACGTTATGTCCGTACTTATACACGTACAAGTATTGACCCCATGTGACCTCCTGACGCCACTAGATGCCATCTGACGTACCTGCTTACCTCATGTCGTCGGCCCGCAGATAGCTTCCTCGAGAAGTTTTACACGTTACCAACTCCTCATTATTATATAAAAAACACACTGGTACTGGTGATAGTGAAAATCGATGCACTATGTACATGATGTCCTACCTGTACACATGTGGGCCCCACGTAACCACCTAGCTTTGGAAAATGGGCAATCCTTTATTCGATGCACCATGCATGGGTATGTACATATGCGCAATCCCTTGCTCCAAAAAGCTCCTGACATAATTTGCCCATCCCCTAGCCTGATAGATCATTCGTGATCAGTAGCAGCAAAAAGAGATATGAGACTCGCCGCGTCACAGGTCTCCTCATCCCTCACCAACATTACTTGCTCCACAGACAGCTCATCCTGCTCCACCATCATTAACCTCGCATGATATAATTTAAGACGCAATCCATTTACTCTTGACTTATGTAGAATCCCATCCAGGTTAGCGAACTGATATGTACCATTCGAAAAACACTCCACTACCTTGAAAGGGCCTTCCCACTTAATTTTAAACTTCTTTTGAAATGTGTTGTCCAGCTTACTGTTATAGCACAAAACCAAGTCATGCTTCTTGATACCCTTACTTTTGATCTTTTCATTTATCTTTGCTAAAGCCTTATCTTGCATCTGCCCGTAATGTTCCAATGCACTCATCCTATCCGGTTGAACCTCTTGTAACTGTAAGAGCCTCTCTTTGAATGCATCACTAGGTAGCCCAAGCAACTTTTCTAACATCTTGACCGTAGGCAACTCTACCTCCCCAGGCAATAGTGCTTCCTTTCCATGTACCAAATGAAATGGAGTAAACCCTGTACCTACAATAAGCCCATAATGCACTAGGCAATTCCAAATCCCAATTCTTTCCTTGGTGCTCTGTCACTTTTAAAAGAATTTGTACCAACTCACCATTGAATCTTTCATTCAAGCCATTACACTGCGGGTAATAAGGAGTGGTATGTTGGTGCCTAATCTTCATCTTTGTGCATAAGAAGTCTAGTAGTTTAGCTGTAAATCATGGCCCCTTATCTGAAAGTAGCTCTAGTGGCACCCCAAAATTACAACATATTTCATCATACACAAATTTTCCCACATCCTTTGCGGTGATTTGTTTTACTGCTATAGCCTCTGCCCATCTAGAGAGATAGTCCACTGCAATCAAAATATAGCTTTTGCCCCTAATTGTGATAGGTAGCGGACCTATTGCATCAATCCCCCACTTTTCAAACACATCAAACACCATAATGGTTTTTCGTAGCTCTGGCTTCAACACTCTCTTCCCAAATGCTTGACACCTATTGCAAGACCTACACCAATGGTGAACATCCTTGTGCAAACTAGGCCATACATACCCCTCTTTGCAAGATCGTATGCAAGGTGATCTTTGAGCAAAATGGCCGCCACATGCACCTTCATGATTCTCTTCCAACACTCTATACAGCTCCTCCCGCCAAGGTACAGTCTCAACACGAGATCAGCCCCTTTCATGTATAAGACATCCCCAATCAATTTGTACATGGATGCTCTACGCACAAAACCATACTTCTTAGACTTGTGAATGTCCTTTGGAATAATTCCTGTTAGCAAAAACTCCTCTTCTTGAGCCAAAATTTCCCGGCCATGATAAAGAGGTAAAGTGGTCCTGAACACAAATAGCTCCCCAATCATGCTTTGAGCTGATTCATGTGCCTCGCCATTTAGAGCACGTTCAATGTGTCTAATGCTCCATGCCTCAAACTTTTTTAACAGGCCTTTAATTTTGAAACACATTTCCTTCAATGAGGTGTTCTTGCTCTTCCACGCACCCAGCACTTGCTTCACAACTAACAAGGCATCACCTTTTATGCTCAACCTTCTAATCCCATACTTCAAACAAATGTGTAATCCGGCTTCCAATGTAGCACATTCAGCCTCATTGTTACTATGAGCATCCAATTTGAACCCTCTCTTGCATACTAACTCCCCCGCTGGATCATAAAGTGTTATACCCCCTGAAGCCGCATCATGGCTCTTTCTATATGAGCCATCAAAGAACAACACATGTGCATTGATGATCTGTGGTACTTCTTCAACTACCTTTCTGACCACCTCTTCCTTAACAAGAAGGGGATTCTACTTGTAAGTCAACAAATCAGCTAGCGTTGCCCTTGTACTGTCTTCCACTAGAAAAGAGAATTCAAACTCTTGTAGCTCAATTACCCATTTCTTGACCACATTTGACATGTTAGTGCTGATGGCCGATTTTTGAAAATCAAAGAAAAAAAAAGAAAAAAAAACTTATTTTTCCTCTGCTGGAGCCTTGGCGACACTATTGGAAGGCTCGGCACCGTCTGGTAAACCTCACGACACGTCTACAGGCATGGCGCACACCCCCCCCCCCCCCTTCGATTGGCCGGCCTTATCACCTCAGGCCCCCGCTTGTCTATACACTAGCCTAGCCGACCGCCCTCGATTTCAAATACCCCTTCTCTCTTTCCCCCCGTAGTTAAATCCCCCCCCCCCCCGGCGGGCATCGGATGAAATAACCTCATCCCCTCTCTCTCTCTCTCATTTTCCCTACATACCTCTCTCTAATATCCTCTCTCTCTCTCACCCACACCCCCCCCCCCCCCCTTACTGGCCACCCTCGGCTAGGCGCAAGCCTCGAGCACTCACCCCGACCCCCTCTCGCTTTCCCTCTCGCGCTCCCTCCGTGTCAAGCTGCACGTGAACTCCCGCTCTCTCGTATTCTTACACTCACCCTCTCCCTCTTTCACACTCTCTTCCCCCCCCCCCCCCCCCCCCCCCCCCCCCCCCCCTTGGCCCGCTATCCCCACCCTCTTTCCCCCCCCCCCCCCCCCACACCATTGACTTCCCCCCCTCCTCTCATCCTTGAGACATCATGCAAAACAAAGAATAGGACAACCCCCCCTCACACACTCTTCTCCCCCCATGGTGGGCACCCGCCCTATGGATTCCCTCTCTCTCTCTCTCCCCTCTCACACCCTCATCCCCTTCTCTCTCTCTCTCTCTCTCTCTCTCTCTCTCTCTCTCTCTCTCTCTCTCTCTCTCTCTCTCTCTCTCTCTCTCTCTCTCTCTCTTCCATTTCAGCCCGAAGGCGCAATGCAAGAAGCTGGGGCTCAATGCTCTCCCACACCACACACTCATCCTCACCCTCTCCCTCACTCACCACCCCAATACTCTCCCTTTCTCACGCTCTGTTTCGGCAGCAACCCGCCCGCCATATCTCTCTCTCTCCCTCTCGGACTGTATAGGCGCAGCACACGTTTCCCTCTCTCTCTCAATACACACCACACACACACACACACACCCCATGCATACACACACACACACACACACACACCATCGCCCCCACCCCCAAGCACGTGTCGCTGCCGCTGGCCGCAAAACACAGAGAAAAAAATATTAGAAAAAAAACATATATATAATATATAAATTATGTAGATAAGCCCCCATTCCCACCACACGCTTGCACACACATACAAATACACACACACACACACACCCATATACATATATATATACACATCCGCCCACATGCACAAACGTACACACACACACACACACACGCATATACGCACTACAAATACAAAGAAAACGAAGGACTCCACAACTACGACGACCACGAAAAACAAGGACTCAAAGCACGCGCCGCCAAAAACAAAAAGAGGAAATGCACCTCTGAAAAGAAGTACGCGCTACACCGACGCACGGGCAACACACCATTCGCCGACAACACGCAACAATGACGCCGATTCCAGTAATTTATAGGTTATTTTCATCATTTCTTCAGTTTTCACGGAGCCATTGTAAAATTCCCATTTTTTTGTAAATATCCTCTCTCTAGGTGATGGTCACAAAGGCCCACCTAGAGATTCTCATCTTTTAATAACCTCCCAAAACAAAGCAAGGATCAACCACACCGGGCCCACCACTTGCTTTGTCTCTCCGCTTAAGCTTACCCTAATCACACTGGGATTACCATAATCCAAGCAGCCAACACCTATAAATTGGCACTGAGAGGTCACTATCGGGGGGGGGGCAGTCCATGAGAAGTCAGCACTTGGTAGAGTGTAGTGAAAAGAGTTGACATTATCACCATCACGGGGAGGGGGCTTGTGTGTTGGATTTGCCTTGGGAATTGCACCATGCGAAGGGAACCACGTCCATCTCTCGACTCCAATGGTGGATGCACACACGCTCTTGATAGCAAGCTTCACAATCATTGAGTCGTCTTAGAGAACGCACCAAGTAGTTTGCACCACCTCCTCTCCCTATCTCTCTACCACGACGGCGTGCCATTTGTAAATACTGCAGAAATAAATCTCTCTCACACCCCTGAGGGTTTTCATCATTTGCAAATCTCTCTCTCTCTCTCTCTCTCTCTCTCTCTCTCTCTCTCTCTCTCTCTCTCTCTCTCTCTCTCTCTCTCTCTCTCTCTCTCTCTCTCTCTCTCTCTCTCTCTCGGTGTGTAAGTTTGCGGTGTTTATATCATCGTGGTTTGCGTCCTAGCCGCTCAAATCTAGGTGGTGCCCCCTGTTTGCTTTATCGTGATAGGCTCGAGGCGCGTCATTCGGCCCCCAACGTTTTAGAGGCCGTCGGGGTTCGGAGTCCGCTTTGCTCACGTCATTTGGTGCCCCCACGGAGGAGGGCTTTCTAAGACCCTTCAGTTTACAATGCTGAAAGTGATGCCCACTATCCATCATGGACGAGTGGCTGAAGGAATTTTCTAGCTGGAGGATAGAAGAAGAGGAGACGAAGGAGGCACTAGCCGCCTTCATTGAGGTGCTACTACTAGGCTGCAATGTCGTCAGCATTCAAGAGGTAAATTCTCCATCTCGTGTTGCTCGTTCTAACCATAAAGTGATAGCATCAGGTGGGAGGTCGATGAAGTGCCATCACTGTTGCCAAACAAGGCACACTGTCAATGAGTGCCAGCAACGAAGGCAGTGAAAGGGCTGAAACCATCTACATCGACATTCATCGCGAAGAAGTCATCCACATCAAGGAAGGAAAGAAAACGGTGAGGCCTCTTTTTCCTAAAGAAATTGCAATCAAAGTCATAACTCCAGAGTGGCCTAAAGGGGTTGCTCGAGCCAAAGGTAAGGAGAATATAAGCCAGTTTGGAAACACATGACCCCGAAGGGAGAGAAGCATCTGGCCAAGCAAGTGCTTCAAGCTCAGAAAGCCGGGTTGTTCCCAGCTTGCTGAAGAGGAAGTCATCTAAAGCTAAGCAGCGGAAGGTCGCCTACCGATTTTCACGACACACGTCACTGTAAGTCCCATCTTCTCAAGACATGAGTGTGTTATGACACATATTTGGGCTCCACCATCCACATAGCCTTGTCCCAAATTTTTTCTTTTATGCCACACATCTACTATTGGACAAATTTCTAGTAGCTCGTTCATCGCCAACACCTTGACTGAACCTCTCTCTGGTTCTTTCTCCATTGGGTTAACCATCCTCTTCCACTGTCGCTTTAGCTTAGGCACCATCTCTATAAGATGCCCAAAAGTAATGATAGCCGTTTTTTCGGCTCTTTGTAATTTCCACAGTGAGTTACCTCACCCTACCAAAATCACCCAAACACTGTGGCTATCCCTACCATTTCACTGTACATAGGCATGCGTGAGTCACGGGACTTTTCCCATATCTTCTTAAAAAACCCTCAATTAGCTAGTCATTGGGCTAGTTGAGCCAAAAAAAATAAAAAAAATAAAAAATATAAGTATATTATGGCCCATGCATATGTAAATATTTCTTTGTATATTGGGCCTAAATAAAAGATTTTTTCATAATTATTTTGGTATTTATTTAAATATTTCTACCTAGGTGTGTGTTATTTATGCTCTGTACATTGCCTCACCATTACCACAATTTTTTCTTACCATTTTTCATACTCTTTATTCCATATAGAAATATTTTCATGTAAGCTTCTCTTATATTTGATGTAACTCCACCCCAACAAAAATCCAAAAAAACTAGTTTTATTTATGTGTATATTTATTCACTATTGTGATTTTTCCCTTCCTACATCTATTTTGTTTTTTTTTTCTAAAAAATTAGAACACCAAAAATATTTATCTTTTTATGGTAGCCTCATAATGAGAGAGATTTCTTTTGACCCCTTTATATTTTTTTCCACTTATATTATTTATATTTGACATGTACATATTTTTTAGACCCCTCAATATTTGATTTTCTTAGTTGTACTATTCACTTATATCATAATCTCAACAATATCTTCAATTATAGACCTACCAAATAAGGTCAAGGGTAGGTGGCATGCATACATGCACTATGGAGGGCTCACTCTTGAAGGTATTCAAAAGAATCATCCAAAGAAGGACCCCACAAGGACCTTGTGCAGTGGAAAAAAACGGTCGGTTTTGTTGAATTTTTAAAAATCACTTGCTCTCCGAATTTGAAAAGGTGATACAAACAAAAGTTGTAGCTCGTGGGCTGAACTTTTGCCTCAAATTTTTTCATATTTTTTTGAGCTACGAGCTGTGAGCTATGATTTTATTAGTGGACCCCAGTTTTCCCATGCTATGCAGCCACACTCTCTCTTCCACTTTATCATTTTCCTCTTTCACACACACTTCTCCACTCATTATCCCCACCTCTCTCACCACTCCTCTCTGCACCCTACTCACCTTCTCCTCAACCTTCAAGAATAAGAGAAACCATGGTGAACTCATACCTCCCACACACAATTCCATTCCAAAATTGACCACCTAGTCTCATTTTTCCTCCTCCAATTTACCCATATCTATCAAAAAAACCACAAAATTCAGCCTCTTCTCTTAAAAGACAGCATCATGGTGGTTGATTACTCAGCTTCAATTACCTTGTCTCTCAAGGAAGGTCAAGAGTGGAGAAAAAATGTACCGTCAGAGCTCAACAAGCGTCAAAATTGGCCCTACTCAAGACACTTGGAGCATCAACCTTGTAAGAAATCCACCTTTTCTTACCTCTTAAGAGTTTTTCTTCCTTATTTGTATCCTACATGGATACTCCCATTGTAAATATCCAATTCCATTTGTAAATTAATACTAACTCTACTAACACTAACCCACTATGAAAAGTCCTATCACCTCCATTTCTCTCCTCTCTCTTTCCCCACCAACTTCTTGATAATTCCAAGCAAAAGAAATTAGATAAATGGCTGAAATCTAACCCAACCATGGTTAGAGGAGTAACCCTAGTCTTCAAAATTGCTATAAAAGGAGGGTGTGGCTAGCACAAAAGGGGGGAGCCATAAGCAAGAGCACTATGCTATAGCTTGAGAAGCCAAGCTCAACCTCTCTAGAAGGAGCTCTTGAGTGGAAGCTCAGTGTCTTATGCATGTGCATGTGTTGTAATAGGGGATTAGCAAGGGAACTCTATGCCATTGTAAGAGAGAGAGTGATCATTCAATTGAGAGTAGGAAATCTATCATTTCTCCTACTAGTGTAAGCCCAACATTTGCTGAATCAAGGAGGGTAGATTTGGACTAAGCTTGGATACTTTGTCTCCCTTCCAACGTGAAGTAATGGACAACAATGATGCGTAAGTGTCTTGGTGTTTTTGTTAAGTTCTTGATAGCTTGTCTCTGGTGTTGTCATCAATCTAGCCATAAATCCCACATACTGTAAGAGGGCGACAGGGTGGAGAGGACTCCCCTGGCTTTAAGACAGTGATTGGGGTGGCTTTTCTTGTGATGTGTTGTGGTGAAATTTACGCAAGCTATGTTGAACACATACTAATCTCACTTTGATTTGTCATGACAGATTTGTAAGAAGGTATTAATGCAACAAGCACCCCCTCCCCCTTTCTCTCTCTTTCTTAAATATATAGTTGTGTTTGCTTGATCATTGCCGATACGTTTCAAAGCAGCCCGAGCACTATCTCTCTCCCTCTCTCTCTCTCTCTCTCTCTCTCTCTCTCTCTCTCTCTCTCTCTCTCTCTCTCTCTCTCTCTCGTGTTTTAGTGTGTGAGAGTGTTCCATTGGTGTTAGGGTTAGTGTAAATTCCTTGCTTGTTTGTGGGTTGCTCTAACGATTCTCCTCTTTTGCGTCCTAGTTCACTCTTAAACTAGGTGGTGCCCCTGGTGTAGTTGGGATTTGGCTGTGGGTTCGTTGTTTTGGTTTGTGTTGTGTTGTGCCCCAGCCCCATTGAGCAGCACGGGAGCCTTGAAGGGTGTCTAGAGGTTGCTCTTCTTGTTGCCTGCCCCGGACCGCCTCAGTAACATCGGCTTTCCTGCTTGTCAAATCCTCCTTCAAGTCATAGCTCAATTTCCCATGCCCTAGTGGAAAATTTCAAACATGAAACTTGCGACGAGCCCTACTTTTCCTCTTGGCCTTGACATCCTCGCCTTAATGGCTCTTTCCCTTCTTCTTACTAGGACCTGGGGCACTTCTTCCTTCCTTGTCCTCTGTATTCCTCTTCCCAAATAGGAATCACTAATGTATCCTCTAGCTTTGATGCCTTCTCCAGGGTGACCACACTTATCACTTTTGTCTTTCCCTTTTCCTCCTTTGTTAATCCACTGGTTCCTTCTTCTCCCTTGATTTCGATGCCATAATCATTTGACCTAGTTAGCACCTGTCTTGGCAATGGATACATGTCTCCACCCATCCTTGGTGGCTTATCACATTGCGGGCTGATGTGACCCAACTCTCCACAATTATAACATGTGGGCATCTGCCTCCAAAACCTACCATTGCTTTGTCCAATACCATTCCTAGGTCTTTCTTCACCTCCTAGCTGATTTGCAAACCTCCCTCGACCTCAATTATCCCACTTGATCTAGCATGCTTAGGCTGAGATTCTTCATTAGATCTACCACTTGCCTCATGTCTTTCCTTAGCCCATCATCTTGCTCTGCTATAGTGACCACTGCTGGTATAACTTGAGGATTAACAGAAACCATTGGTTCATGATGAACCGCTGGCATGCGACCTTGTAAAGAATCCATAGGCTGATACTCAGACCTCCTGGGCAAAGACTCCACCCCTAGCTGGCTCATTTTCCTCAGCTTCCACTCTTTGTTCCTTGCCACCTCCAATGCATCTTCATATGTTCTAGGCTTCTTTAGCTCCACTCTCCAACATATATTCTCCCAAAGACCAGCCAAGAATATGTCCTTCTTAATCATGTCAGGTGGGGGTACTTGTGGTGCTAAGGCCTTGCACATTCAATCCCATGCCAATATAAACTTTCGTATGTATGCATCTACTGGCTCACCTTCCTTTTGCACTAAATCCTGTACCTCTTGACACACTTTGTCAGGATCTTCTCTCTTTACAAACTCCACTTCTAATCCATGCCTTAGATTGTCCCAACTCAATCTTACAGGTAGATCAGCCACACGCAACTCCTCTTCAAATGCTTTGGACCAAACTCGTACATCACTCTTCAAACAAATTTGGAGAAGACGTAACATTTGCGCTAGGTCATGAATCTGGTTGCTAATGAAGGAAACCTCCATCTTTTCTAAAAAGTCTTCCACATCTTCATCACTTCTTCCATGAAATTCCGGATAAGAGAAACATTAGGGCCAAAAACGGCTCCAAAAGGGTTGTTTATTAATCTAAGGATTAAAGAATAGTCCGATAGTTATTTGACACATATACAGAAGTATGGCACTCTTGTCTCCTCTATTGTGGGTTTTGGTGGTCCTATTTTGACGGAGAACCGCTAAATGTCTTGATCAGAAGGATGAAACTGTTATATTTGGGTGCTTTCGGCGAGAGAGCTCATTAAATTTGCGGCTCAAAGTAATGAAGTCTCGTCTTTTATTCTATTTTATATTTCACAAAAGCGTTGTCAAAAGATACGAAATCTATGTCAGAAGGCTCTCAAAACAAGGGCATTAATGATAAATCACCTACTTTTTTCAAACGTATACGTTTCTCGCTCTCTCTAGTTTGTGAGAGGCTTAAGTCTTTTCGTCTATACTTTCTTTCTTCTTGTCTAATCTCTGAGTTTCCATGGCGTCTTTTGCACGTCGCCCTTCACATAACATAACTTCTTGTGACTTTCATAACGTTAGAGAGAATGGTCTTTGGAAGCCCATATCTTTTCGTGTGAATGACTGGGTAACAATGCTTCCTTCATGCAAAGGTGTACGCAGAGTGAAGAGAACTAGACGCGATAAAGCATTAGGGAAAATTTGGACTCACAAAGGGGCCTTATAAGGAGTTTGACTTCCTCTCTCATGTCCAAAACGGGCATGCGGTAAATTTTTTACAAATCAACTCTAAACTTGGCGGTGATTTGACGGTTAGAATCTACTCTTCAAGCTCTTTCTATTGATATATAGCACGCCATGAGATTCCTCATATCTTGAAAGATTCTATTTTTTATTCTCATGAGATTCTAGACGGAGTTGTCACATCACAAGAGAATCAAAAATAGAATCTTTCAAGATATGAGGAATCTCATGGTGTGTTATATATCAATAGAAAGAGCTTGAAGAGTAGATTCTAAGTGCCAAATCTTCGCCAAGTTTAGAGTTGATTTGCAAAAATTTTACCACACGCCCGTTTTGGACATGAGAGAGAAAGTCAAACTCCTTATAAGGCCCCTTTGTGAGTCCAAATTTTCCCTAATGTAAAAAACCATTGGAAAGGTCGTGTTCTTGCTTTCAAAGTGACCGACAATGGTTGACTAGCTAAGGTTCAACATGTGTACATGGCCAAGGATATGGTGTTAGACTGGGAAGAACATCCCACACTACATTCTTACTGTAAGTACAAAAAAAACTGATACAGTGAATTTTTCATTATCCCATTGTTTTTCTCATTTTTTGATTCCATTCCAGATATATTTCCTTCAACAGTTGTGGAATGGCAGCCTGTGGAGAGTCTAAGTGGGACATTCAAAGCAATGCATAAAGGGATTGCAGATGCTATGTATGCTAACAAGCCACCTTTCTTTTACAAAACAATGGATTTGTTTGTCTATTTTGCAGAATACAAAGTTCCATCACGAGAAGGTGTATATGGAGAACTACATCAGTTACCCCTTCCCACCATAAGTTCACTTGACTGGGAAGCTCCTGATGCATGTACTATATCAAGATTCAAATCCAAGATCAAAGAAGACATCCTTAAAGCTATCTCTCCGGGCAGGATTCAAGAAGGATTAAAGTTCAATGGATCTTGCCTATACATGTCTTTGTGGCATGTTTCAAAACAATGGACTTGCAGAGGACAAAGACGATGTGGCTTAATAGAAGACTTTCTATGACTGAACTGGATAATGTTCTTGGAGACGGATGGAGTACCAAATAAACTTTCCATATTGGTGACAATATTAGTTGTAGAGTAAGCTCAAATTCTATGTCTATCTCATATCAACTATGTCGTCAATCATTAGTTCTGGGCTACGACTATAGGAGATGGAGAAGAAAATTAGGTAGCTGGGTTCCTCTCGACTCTGAGGAAAATTGTCCAGAGTTTGAACTAAAGGTCACAGTCCATCCACATACCGAGTATAGAAGCATGATAGTAACAACAAATTGGAGACTAAATGATTTTAGAGAATCTCTTGAGTTTCTTGATGAAACATCTCCCGAGTATAGATTCAAAGTGGATGAAATTGTGGTGAGCACAAGGATGGAGAATTCAACCTCTTGCATCACATGCCTTCCCCCAAAAAGAGTTGTATTTGAGCCACTTGTAGGACTTGAAAAAACAAGTTCAATATTGTAATCATTTTGCAAATATATTTATCTTTTCTCTACCTTATTGTGAACATTACTTATGTTGTTTTAAACTTACACGACATCATGATACACATTTAAGAATCGATAGTTGGTATTAAGTATTTGAATAACAAAATTATGAATCATTAGAGGGTATATATATATATATATATATATGTTCATATGGAAAAAATGAACAAAAGTGTACATAGCTTTTGTGGAGTAATCAATCATAAAACTCCACTTTTCTTTTTGCCTGAGAGGATTCTGCATCCTCAAAGACCCTTTTCCTTTTTGTGTTCAGAAGGGGGTGAAAGTTCAGGAGTGGGTGGTGGTGGTGACTTGGCAGGGGTTGGTGCTTTGGGCTCCTCAGGGCTTGGCACGGGTGACTTGGCAGGGGTTGGTGCTTTGGGCTCCTGAGGACTGGCTGGCTTAAGTGACTTGGCAACAAGAATGGTAGCTTGAAAGGTGAGCTAGGTGCCTCCCCCTTACTGTTCTTAAGTGTACGACGCTTTTGAACCTTGAATTTCAATGGTGAATGGAATGGATGGCCCTTTGTATCTGCTTTTTTTTTTTGCAGGGCTCTTCTTCTTGGTGGGACTCTTCCCCTTGGCAGGACTCTTCTTGTGATCCTTTTTCTTTGTATGGATCTTCTTTGCAAGAGTTTTATTCTTCTGATCCATTTTCTTTGCATCCAAACCTTTGGTGGCTCTACCTTTCTTTGGTGGCAAAGAAGATTCTGGATCATTTGGATTTATTGATCTTTCCAAAACCATAGAAACAGCCTTCTCTCTCACCCACGTGACCCAAGACTCTGGATAGTCATGCAACTGAAAAAAATAGAAAAAGGAATTAAAGGACATGAGTACATACATACATAAAACATCAAAATAAATACATGAGCCACACACTTACAGTGAGTGTAGTCATCCGGCATCTTGACTCAAGATATCTCCATGCATTGACAAGCACCCTCCATCCACAAGATGTTGAGTCTGTCTGTAAAGGCACTTTTTCATTGTAGTAATTGAAAGCTTCTATATTGTAATCCTTATTTGTGGTACTCAGGTGGCCAACAATAAGTTTGGTAGCACTGCAAGAAGACATTGAATCAAAAAGCTACTAATAGAAAACAATGGGCCATCAAGCATAGATTATGCTTCATACTTACAGTTTACTTCTCCCATGGATACTTGACAATGAATTTTGAAGATAATAAGACTCCAATGTCCTCTACAAAATAAAAAACAATTAGCTAAGAATACCACAAAATGTTAAAAATAACATGTAAGGAGTTAAGATTTACCCTTCAACATAGGGGTATAATATGTAATTGCAAGTCAGCATGTTAAAATCTTCAAAAAAACTTGAAAGGGTTCCTTGCTTGTTAAAAAGGCACTATGTCACTAGAGGGTCAAGTATGGAAATTTGCATAGCTAGAGCCTCAAAAGATCCCTCATAAGACACCTGGAAAAGAAAACACAAGCCCCAATGAGCCCCTTGTGCCTAGGCGCCTTGCACATGCACTAATAATTAGCAAAGGAGCAACACATACCTGAGACAGATAAAGAGCACAGTGTCACCAAGCTCAATGTTGGGATTTACAAGCATACTTGTGTCTTGAGGGAATATGTCCAAATATGCCTCAGTATCTCCAAACAAGGAGACATCCACCACCATTTGGCCTGTGACTTTTTCATAAAGAAGAAAGTTGGATGCTCTTAAAATTTCAGCTTGCTCTTTAAGGATAGCATCCTCTGATATCATGTCTTGCTCCCTCTCAACCTCCTTTCCTGATTTGATATCCTGGGCCTTTCTTGTCTCATACTCATGTGTAACATCCTCAATGACAACCCCAGAATCTTTCTGCTGCCTGAAAGGAGGGATGTTTAAAATTTGTAAGGCTCTAAGATCCTCACTAGGAATGAGCTCACGAGCCTTATCAAACTTGTACCTTAGCCTTGACACAAGCACAAAATCTTTGCTCATAAGTGTGACCGTGTGAGAAAATGCAGTTGCAATGTAGCTATCATTCATAAATTCTATGAGAAAATCCTCAGCAGCTTCTTGAAGGCACATCACAGCTTGAGATTGCCACCTTACTGAGACAAAATTTTTGATATTCATCATGCTTACAAGTCTATCTGATATCTCTTTGACAACTCTCATGAAAGAGAGCTTTGGAATCAGTAGAGACAAGAAGACTTTTATGCTTTTCTTATTTCTCTTAGGGATTTCACCTGATAAATTAATCTTTTTCTAGTAGTGGGCCTTTGAAGAGGTAGTGGAGGTGGTGCTTTCTCTGGATCTTTCTCTACATCATCTATTTCTGGATCAGTTGAGGCTTGGTAGACCTTCCTTGCAGTCTGCTTAGTCCTCGCCATTTGGGTCACAAAACACCGCACCACGCGATAGATGGGTCACGCACAACCTGCAAGATGTACCTATCGCACCGTGTGTGAAGAAAATGATATTGGGGAGAGACACCAACATGACGCGATAGAAGGGTGACCCATGCTTTGGAGTATGTCCTTATCGCGTCGTATGTGAGCTCCGAAACTTTCAAAGAAAGCAAACAAGAAAACCTGTACGACGCGATAGAGGGCTAACCCACACCCTAGAACATGCCCGTATCTCGTCGTATGTGAGCTTTGGAACTTTTCAATAAGTCAAGCAAAAAGACCTGCACGACGCGATAAAGGGCTCACCCAGACTTTGGAACATGCCCGTATCGCGTCGTATGTGATGCTTAGACCTTTTCAATAAATCAAGACAAAAGACCCGCACGAAGTGATAGTAGGTCCACCCACATGCCCAAACCCATCCGGGTTGCATCGTTTGTAAAGCAGCAAGCTTGGCTTAGTGGACAAACGCACAATGCGATAGCTTGGCAACCCAATGTCTAGGAGTAGCTCGTGTCGCGTCGTATTGGCGAGGATGGGTAGCGTGTGTCGTTGGAAGAAAGAATGTAGAAAGTGCGGATGGGGCGAAGTGCGGGTAGTTGAGGACGACACGACGCGAATGTGGAGTATGGGGGAAAGCAAAGAATGAGCACGTGATAGGGCTTTATATACATCCGACCATCCGTACTACAACCGTTGTATGCCGGCCACATGGTACGTCTGCATGGCTGACATGTGTCAATAACGGTCATATTTCTCACCCTATATAAAGCTTGGTCTCGAATGTTATTAATGTTACACGTTTACTTGTCCCATACAACGCGATTTATTGCTAGTATCCGTCTACTAGTCCTCTCGTCCCATACGACGCGCCTGTTCACATTTGCACACCGGTGGTCTGGCCTCTATCGCGTCATTCGGGATTCTAGTTGTTCGCTTTGGTGTGCCCTCATCCCGCACGACACGCAGGTACGCATTTGCACCCCCGGGGTCTAGCGTCTATTGCGTTGTTTGGGATTCTAGTTGGTCACGCCGGTACTCATTTGCAAACGCCGAGGTCAGCCTCTATTGCGTGGTTCGGGTTTCTCATTGGCAGCTCTGACACGACGCGATCTGAGCAAGTTGAAAATCTTGGAACTCACCCCTATCGCTTCGTGCTAGTGAGGTTCTAAGACCCAATGCCGGGAGCTCTGCTCATTGTCTAGCTCTCCCCCTCATCGCTCTATATCGCTTTGGGCGTATTTCCCGACCTTATATCTAGTAGCTTCACCTGTCGACTTTTCCTCTACCATGAACAAAGGCCGGGAGGAGATTTTGGAGGAGAGTCCAAGTGAGAAACTATTGGTGGCTATGATGGATGGTGGTGACATGGAGGTGTACACCAAAGCATATGAAATATTCAACCCTATGTTTGATCTTGCAGCTTTGTTAGACCATTTGAAGGACTTCTTGACATAAGAATTCAAAAAGTTTGAAGAGGCAGTTGAAGGCAAGTGTTTGGTTTTAGATGGCAAGACTTATTGCCATCTAACCGAATTTACTACCAACTCAATTGAGAAAAGCAAAGTAACAAGGAGGTTTGGAAGATTTTCTAAGAAGACTTCCTTTGTTTGTCCACCTACCATTTCTTGTCAATTACATTTAAAGCCTTGCAACCTTGTTCCAAAAGAAGTTGCTTTTCTTTTCTTTTTTTCCCTTAAAGTCGACATGCAAGGCAAAGCTGATGAAGTGAAAGATACAGATGAGGCGACAAATAAAATTTTTTCCACAGTTTTGCAGCTTGAGAAAAGTGAAATTCTAGAAGATGAGGAAGTTGATGTTACAGCTGAGGAGCAGGAGAGTGCAAATTTTGATGTGGCTCAATTTAGAGCTAGTACTGTCATTGATGAGCCAACAGATGAGGTAGAGGTATCTGAAGCTTCCCTTACTATTCCAAACCTTCCCTACTTCTATATCAATGGGAAAGAGTATATCCCTCTCCATCATATCCAGTGTCTGCTTAATATGAGGAAGGACTATTGTATTGCAACCATTTCTGAAGCTTCTAAGGTGGCCAAAGATTTTATTGACATAGAAGAAGAGTCAAAAGAGGAGTTTTTGGCACTGATCTTCAGACATCCAATAAAGATTTTTTGCCTGCTCCTGATGCACTTGCTCTATGCATGAGAAGAGTGGAAGAGAAAAACCTTCCCTCAAAGATGAGGATTTTGAGAAGAGGCTTGTTGAGCTTGGCATCCAATCTTATGGCAGAGACTTTAAGCTGAAAAAAATTGGAAAGGAAGTTGACATAAGAGAGATGGCCGGATCATGCAATCTCCTTCAAGAAAAAGTCATTGCCGAAGATGAGTTGCAAAAGGTGATCTCCCTTCTGAAATCTTTTTTTTTTTTTCAAGTTTGTTTTAATTACTCATTGTCTTGTTTTGCAGATTGAACTCCTTGACAAAGACAATTTTCTTGGGAGAGCTAAAGGCTCGAGAGGGAAAGCAATAGAGGACTCTTCAAGAAGGGATGTCACGGTTTTTAGGGTACACTCCCCTTCAAATCAATGCAAACAAGATCATGCTACTTGAGAGAGCAGCAGCACTTTGAATGTTTGGATATGCTGCAGGATTCAATGCCTCAAGAGCAGGATACTTTCTTTGCTACTCTAGCTATGCAGCAGCAGCTGAGGAGACAAATGTCAACCTTCTTGGGGGCTATAAAAGAAGAAAGTTTTTGAGATATAGGGGTGACATGCCTAGAGATATTAAAAAAATCAAAAACTGATGTAAATTTGATAATTTTTTGCACCAAAATATCTTTTTGAATTTGGATCTCTTTAGAAAGATTCAGTGCAAAGTTTCAAAGTGAAGCATTAATCTCCATCTGTCATTGAGCACCATGTTTGTTTGATCTCATCCGTTGTAATTGCCTCCTATAGAACCAATTGAATGATTCCTTTGGTGCATTGCTCCTTCTTTGTCCCCCTCCCTTTCTTGTACATTTGAAAAAAGAAGTCTTCGCTTGATAGTGAGATTTTTCCATTCCCTGAGTATTCCATGTTGCAAGGGGTCCTTGTTTTGCAAAATATGGTCCATGCAGGTATAGAATATGCTAAAAATATAAAAAAAGTTAGTTGAACTCAATAGGATGCAAAGTAAAATACTATCCAGACTTTAGAAAGTAATTGAATACTCACCAAGTAATATGTGATGTCTTAATAGCAGTTATTAAAAGCTTTATTGTCTTTTTAAAGTCATTTGCATAAGTTGCAGAGCTAACTTGTTGTCTCAAAAATTTCAAAAAATTGTCGAGCTTCTTCCACACTTCCATGCGTTTGTTGGCTACATCTGGTCTACTTTTGACATTGGTTGTTATAACACAAAGATCCTTCCAGTAGTTCCACATAGCATCAACTTGTTTGTTGTCATGGTTACTCAAAAATCTTCTGGCTTTTGCTTCACCCATTGAAACATCTTCCAAAACATCACCAGTTCCTTTTGAAAGAGAGGGATCCTTTTTTAGATGCACTTGACCACTATGAAAACCCATTTGAGAGAGCAGAGACTCGCATTTTTCTATGCACTCGTCTGCAAGTTTAGTTGGCTTAATAGAATATGCATAGTCAAGATGGAGTCGAAGCAATTTGTCCAAGATTCTAATCTCTGCATGCATTGTGCATATATGTACATTTTTTAAATCTATTGTTAGAATTGGATCCCAAATCATAGAAGACGATGGGTAGTCGATGACGTTAACACTATTCCTCGATGGTTCTTTTCCAACCTCGTGTTCTGCAAGACATCCTTTTGTTCCAGTGCTTGCCATGCAATATAGACATGGATACTTGGTATTGGCACCTCCACATACACCAAACATGCACTTTAATGCTTTTAGGTCGGCACTCAAGTGCCATTCTACAAAAAAGTCACCCATGCAATCTACACAGAGTTTTTCACCTGCATTTTGGTGCTGTATAACAGAAGGGATATCGGTCTGCAAAAACAGCCATTTCAATGTATCGTGATTTTCTACTAGTATTTGAGCTGCTCAGATCCACCAAAGCTCCATTTGTGATTGAGTTTTGTGGTATGGGGAATCAAGCTTACCCTGGCTATAGTCCAATGCTCTATTCATAAGGGATATAGATACTCTTTCCATTTTTTGACATTTTTGAATTTGAGCTTTATCCAATTTCAAAACAAATATAAGTTTTCCTTCACAATCTATTTCTTGCATATTATAGTATCTCACCATAGCAGATTGAACATTTTTATACTCATCCAAATGTTATTAAAAACATTATACTCAAAAGAATATTTTTTTTTCTGTTTTTCATATGGCATCGTTCCTTCTATATGATAGTACTCTCCAAAATTTTCGGGTATTTCTTCGTTTAATAGAGTCCTAACTTTCCCAACATTGTGAGGCCTAGGCAACCCAAAAGCTTTAATCTTGTAATACTTTAAAACCTGAAACCAGGTTTTAGAGATGGCCCTATAACCCCTTCTACTCACCCCCACTGTGTCACAAACTTCTTGCATTTGAGAAGGTTGGACCAGTAAACCCATATCTTTCAGTAAACTTTGAAATACCAATTTCTTCTGAGTTTGATTTTCAGGAAGTTTCAAAAGTTTAAGAATATCACTTTTGTTCATTACCTCATTCAAAAATCTCACCCTTTCTTGAACATTGGACGTATCAAATCCTAAAAGACTAGTCACATGTTCTCTAGTAATCTTTAATCTTTTTTTTCTTTGTCCAGAACCTTCTGTTAAGTTTACTACATTTCTCATTCGTTTTACTCGTTCTCTTAATCCTATTGGAGTTTCTTTTAAAGTCCGAAGTTGGTGATTTTCTTGTTTTAGAGATGCTATTTGGTTTTCAAGTTCTAAAATTCTTGTTGCATTTGAAGACAAAACAGTTTTGAGATATTGAATGTAATGTGTATGATCAATTTGTAAATGAGAAAACCTAGAACTATATCCTAGTAAGTGATCAACCCCATCACCAACAAATCTCATCAAATCATGAGGTGTGTGAAAAGATGGATACCTTCCAGTGCTAGGATCCGGTGGATACAAGCTCCCATCTGTCCATATATCAATGTGTTTATTTCCCTCGTTGCGAAGTTGTTGTGCTTCATTTTCAGTTGTAACTGGTCTTTGATAGACACTCCACGTAGTAGCATATTCCTGGCTTGGCTTAATGTTCAAGTGAAACTTGCGATTATCACTAATGGAAGATGTATTAGCCACGTAAGTAATGAAGGAGCAGAAAGTATAATGGAAATAACGTAGCAGCAAAACAAGGTGCATCAGAGAAGAAGAGATAAAGCTCGTGAAAGGTAAGAGAAAAAAGAGAGATTCAAAAGTGGAAACAACTATTTGCCACCAAGTGAAGTAAATGAAAACAAATTTCGAGGTGAGCCACAAAGGAATGTGAAGAAAACGATATCTTTTTGAATATTTAGAGATATGTACCTAGATACGCTTTAGATTGCGTAGATATGCTTTAAATGACCAAAACAGACAAATTTGGAGCCGTTTTGACCACAAAAAGCTCTGCTACTTAGTAATTTAACCAATTCCTTACACATCCCTTTTTGAGTCGTTTTTGGCCCTAATGAGCCATGGCTACTCAAGTTTTAATGCTTTGAGAACCCCTTCAAACACACGTGCAAGAACCCAAAACTTTTTACAGACTCAATTCCCAGAAAGTTCAATGGAGCTCAACTTTAGATAAGGACAAACACATGCACATCAAATGAGTTTTCATAGTTAATCATCGGAATTACAACAGGCAAAGGGCATTCCAGTATCTCTCTTAATCTTCTTGGTCCGAACATAAAGACTATGTGCTGTTGGAAAAAAGTCTTCCTGGACACATGGACATTTATCTGGATTCTTTGAGTTAAATGAAAAGGAGTGAATTGAGGGCCATTTTGATCATCCATTAAAGCGAACCATGCAGCTCCCAAGAAAGAATACATGTCCTATCCTCTGTTTTTGCCAAAATTTCAGCATCATAGCAGTATAAATGTCTTAAAAGACCAAAAAACCAGCCATCATAACTTGGAAAAATTTTGACAGAGTTTCCCCAAGTAGCGCAGTGAGAACCCAAAATATAAATTATATATGTATGCATAACTTGCCAATAGTAGAACCCGAGCATCAAGTAGGAATCACTAGTATATAGACTATGGTGAGGTCACAAAAAGGGTGCTCCAGCCACCTGTATCACCGAAAGGATCTCACATTTGAGAATCCCCCAGCTCAATAAAACCTCACACTATCGACCCTCTCACGAAAGCTTATGCAAATCTCGTATTGTCAAGTCTCAAAAATGACTATCTTCCATACCAAGTCTCAGAAATGGCTAGGACTGCCAAATAAAACCAAGTATGGTTCCACAAAGGCGTACAATGGCAGTTTACACAAGTAACGTACAATACCAGCAGACAATGCGCTCAAACAGGCGCCAAATGATGCATACCCATGACAACTATAAGTGACTCCCACTTGCTAGTGTATCACTCTACTCCAGCTACTTGTACCTGTGTGAATCAACTGTACCTATACCTGTCCCTATAACTTGTAACCTGTAATCTGCAACCTGTACTCCCGAAGCTGAAGGTACTCGAAGAAGGTCCTCCGTGGGGGCGCCAAAAGAATGTGAGCGGGATGAAAACACACACAACGTCTCTATAATGACCCAACACACACTCTTGGGATGATACACATAGACACTATGGGGCACCACTTGGCTTATACAACCCACCTGGCCGAGACAGGGAACACACTGATGGAGTGAGAGAAGAGAGACTACCCATTTACCCACTCCACACACACACACACACACACACACACACACACACACACACACACACACACACACACACACACACATACCCAAAACATTCAGCTCAAAAGAGGATAATTTCTGATGTTTAGATACAATTGAGCTTGGGCCAACACCAATGGGGCAAATAGCTCACACAATATGGGTAAAATATGCCAGATACAATCACAAATTAGAGCAGAAGCTTCGCTCATAGGAGAAACTTACACAGCCAAAACAGCAAAAAAAAACGTATGGAATCTGGCAAAATGGACATCGCCATCGTGTACGGAATGGCCCAAAACCCCAGTCTACAATGTCAAAGTGCTCAAATCCGACCTTGGATAAGCAGTTTATGGCCAAAACAGGCTCCAAAACAGCAAAAATACAGTTGCGGTTGTTCCTCCTCTTCTCTCCACATTTTTTCTGGTCTTCTCTCAGGTTTTTCAATTCCCACACTTAGCTTTATTACTTGGGCAACGTTGGCCTTTTAGTTGACCTCAAACGGACCCCGAACAGGCCAAAAAGTGGCCTCGCAGTGCATAGTTGTCACCTTGCTGCATCCATCCGCACACCTAGCACTCAACTTTTTCCAATAATGCATCCCACCACCACATGAAGTGGCCCCAAAAGATGGTCCTTATGATGACATTTCTACATAATTATCACAAGGAAACACCCACGTTGTGTCCGTACTTATCCATGTGCAAGTATTGACCCCATTCGACCTCCTAACGCCACTAGATGCCATCTGACACATCTGCTTACCTCATGTCGTAGGACCGTGGATAGCTTCCTCGAGAAGTTTTACACGCTACCAACTCCTCATTATTATAGAAAAAACACACTGGTATTGGTGATAGTGAAAATAGATGCACTATGTACACGTTGTCCTACTTGTACACATGTGTGCCCCACGTAACCACTGACGGGAGCAAAGCGAACCCCGAACCCCCGACGGCCTCTAAAACACCGGGGACCAAATGGAGCGCCTTGATCCTGTCATGGTAAAGCAAACAGGGGCACCACCTAGCTTCAGCGGCTAGGACACAAACAACACACCACCATAACAAAGTTTTCATCCAATAGAGATGGATGCTTGGGAGTAATGATGAAGAGGAAAGGGAATGACATCAAGTGAGAGTGAGAGTGAGAGAGAGAGAGAGAGTGAGGGAGGGGGTATAGCGGCTTAGTACTTAAGCACCACAAAAGGATGGCGAATCCGCACACCCTTCACACATACACAAGCTCACTCCAAACACAAGATTAGGTGGCGATTCCGCACACCTCACATGGGCAAAACATTGCAAGAAAACATACTCACAAAACCTCAAGCTTTATTTAGAGAATAAGGCGATGAAATGGGGAGCATAGGGTAGGGGAATGAGAAGGGAGAGAGTGGTAGAGCACATGGCGGATAGGTGGGAGTTGATGGCGAAGACTCGCACGAGGGTTATGGCCATCATCCTTCATTTAGTTGCCCTTCATCTTCCATAGCCAAGGGTGTAGAGGTCATGCTCAAAACAAGCATGGTGATTGTGGTGATGGTGATGGTGTGGGTGTGTGTGTGTGCACTAGGCACACACAGTGCATAGTGTGTTCTTTGGTGATGTTGTGTGTGTATTTAGTGTGATGGTGACCCCTCTTTATATAGGGGAGGAGAGGGGAGAAATTCTAGAATTTAGAAATGAAGAAATCATTATCTACATAGGCCATGTGACTGTGGGCCCCACTTGTCTGGCTGTGTGTATATGTGCCAGAACAGCAGTCTCATGAGAGAGAGATGGGTGGATGAAAAAAAGTGAGAGGTGACATGGAGAATAAAGTAATTACAAGAGGGGAGAGAGGGGAGTGTGTTCAGAGGTGAATCTGTGTGTGAACACAAGAAAAATCAGGTAACCACCGGGTGGGGATGGGTCTGTGGGCACCTTTTTTAGTGAAACTGAGTGTGTGTGAGTGTGGGGGAGGTTATTTAGCTACAAGACAAGAGACATGGCACCCTTTAGAGAGAGAGGGGGGTATTTGGGTCATGGGATATGATAGGAGAGAGAAAGAGGGGGTGGGGTATACTATTTTGAAAGATAGGGTAAGTTGCATGTGAATTAGGGTGCATTATTGGTGAGTTATAATGCATTATTGGTGAGAGGTGGGGTAGCTTGAGGGGAGAGAGAAAGGAGAAAGGACAAGGGAAAGAGAGAGGGGGTTGACCTTTTGAGTGGAGGAGAGGAAAATGGACACACGGCGGGGCAACAGTGAAGAAAAAAGGAGGCAAGGTGGGGATGGGCTACCCCGCAGGCATGAGGTGGTCTATTTTACCTTTCTTATATATTTACATAATCATAATTAATTTTTTTCTTACTTTTTCCAATGCCTTTTATCACTCCCTCCCTAAGAGGGGGTTTTCATGGGGTGGGGACGAGAGAAGAGGGGTATGGGAGCTTGGCTTGTGAAAAGCCCCCATCATTAGCCCTCCCCTTTTGGCTAGAGGCATTCATGTCTTTAGCTCATCTGTTTGATCATTATCGTCGAAGGTGGCGGATGATGGTGTGTCCTCATCTGGAATGTCAATTGGTGGAGCCTGGTCAAATCGAATAAAATAAGGTTTAAGTCACCAACCATTTACCGTGGTTTTATGAAGTTTTCCATCAGCCTCCATAAGCTGGTAGCTTCCATTGGCATACTTTTTCCTGACGATGAAAGGACCTTCCCATCGGAGTAGGAGTTTCTTATCCTTGCGCGTGTCGAAGCGATTATCGTAGCGGAGCACCAACATTCCTTTCTTAAATTCTTTATCCGAAGATGCTCGTTAAAGCTAAGCTGTCTATGCTCTGCTTGTGCTGCATAATAATTTATTGCTTCTTCTCTGTCCAGCTGCAGTCTTTCCAAGTTGATGATGTGATCTCTCAAATGCATGTTGGGCTGTTGAAGCTGGCTTGCCATTACTCTGAGACTTTGTAGTTGCACTTCAATGGGCAAGATTGCTTCCTTACCAAATACTAGATGATATGGTGTGAATCCCAAGGATGTACGAAATGAAGTTCTGTAGGCCCATAAAGCTGGTAGTAGATACTTATCCCAGTCTCCAGAATGATTTTTTACCTGCTTGGTAATAATTTTAGAAACCATTCCATTTACCTTTTCAACTAGGCCATTACATTGAGGGTAATATGGTGAAGAGTGCCTCCTTGTAATGCCCAGTTTCTGCATTAATTCTCCTACCAAGTCTACTTTGAAACCTGGCCCTCTATCAGAGATGATCTCTAAAGGTGTGCCAAACCTACAGCATATGTGCTCGTAGATAAATTTAGCTACCTCTACCGCTGTGATTCTAGTGGTGGCTGTAGCCTCTGCCCATCTAGTCATGTAGTCGACCCCCATGATAATGTAGAATTTTCCTGAGTTGGCCCTAGGTAATGGCCCAATGGCATGGATACCCCAATTTTCAAATGGGCCATATGAGAGAATAGGTGTCTGTGGTTCAGGCATAAGTGACCTAGTGCCGGCCTTTTGACACAACTTACACGTTTTGCACCAGTGGTGTACATCACGGTTGAGGCTAGGCCATATGAAGCCTACCTGCAAGATTTTCCTACTTGTTATGTCTAGGGCAAAGTGACCACCACAAACCCCGTCGTGACAACTAGCAATTACTCCCGTGATTTCCTGAGAGAGAGGGACCTTCCTGAGTATTTGGTCCTTACCCTTACAGTACAAACCGTCATTGATGAGTCGATACCTTGTGGCCTTCCGCGTCAGCCATTGATTCTGTCCCTTTGTTAAATCTGATGGGCATTCCCCTGTTTCCAAAAAATGCATGATGTCAGGCAAGGCATCACTTCCTTGAAATAGAGGGAGCTTTAGTTTTATTTCTCCAACCACCACTTCCTGTAGTCTTTCACTTGCTAGGGCATCTGCTTCTTGGTTTTGAGCCCTTGCGATATGGTGTATTTGAACTTCTTCAAACTTACCCAACAAGGTTTTTACACCACTTAAGTGAGTCCTTAAACTAGGATTCTTGCATGTCCATGCTCCATTTACTTGCCTTACCAGAAGTAGAGCATCCCCAAATACATTAAGGCGTTGTACACCTTGTGAGACGCACCATTGTAGACCCTTGGTTAGTGCTGCATACTCAGCTTCATTGTTAGAATGTGAATCTAACAATTGGCCCAACGAAAATACCTTTGTCTCTTTGTCATCAAAGACCACTATGCCTGCAGCTGCTTTGTCGGACGCTCGCTTGTAAGCTCCATCAAAGTAGAGACAGTATGCTCCTTCTACCATCGGTGGTACTGGAGGTAATCGGACTTCTCCTTCCTTAGATTGCTTCTCCTTCCCTTCAAAGACTTGGTAGGTCATGAGTCCCCCCAAACTTGCCCTTGTCGTGCTTTCTACCTGTACCGTGTAGTCAAACTCTTGCAGACGAACTAGCCATTTAGTAATTCTAGCAGACATATCCATGTGTTGTACAACATAGGGAAATATTTCATCCGTGGTTAGAATCACAAATTGCTTAGGCAGCAAATATGACCTAAACTTTGTAGTTGCAAATCTAAGAGCTAGGACTAAGTGTTCCACATGGGTGAAACCTTTCTCTCCTGCTGTCATCATTCGACTAGAGAAGTAGATTGGCCTCATGAAAGATGTCGTCGTATCATTTTGGAGTAGCACAGCCCCTAATGAGTCATCACCAACACTTGAGGTGACATAGAATTTTTCATCCCACTTAGGTGGTGAGATAGTTGGCAGAGTGGCTAAGACCTCCTTTACCTTGTTGTAGTGATGTTCGCTTTCCTCCTCCCAAGTGAAAGTTGATCTTTGAGTGATTTGTTGCAGTGGTAGAACAAGTTGTGATAGTAGATGTATGAATCTACTTAAGTACCTCACCTTCTGTAGAAAAGAGACCAGTTGACGTGCGGTCGTTGGTGAAGGTAGGGCTATGAGTGCGGACAGCTTACTTGGGTCGGCGTTGATACCTCTTGCTGAAATTTCATGGCCTAGTAGAATGACTTTACTCTCCCCAATGTGACATTTATCCACATTTAATTGCCCACCTAGGCTCTGCAACCTGGCCAAACCTTCAGTTACCTTTTCTAAATGTGAAATACGGAAGCTATATATACAAAAATCATCAATGAACACTTTTATGGATGTTCCAAAGAACGGTTGAAAAACATATGTGACATATCTTTGGAATGTGGCAGGTGCATTTGTGAGACCAAATGGCATAACCCTGTATGCAAAACAACCCCATGGCGTGATAAAAGTGGTTTTTAGCTGATCTTCCAAGGCTATGCGTATTTGAAAGTATCCTTAATAACCATCACAGACGGTATAGCATTCAAAACCCGCTACTTCATTCAGAATTTCATCCAAGAAAGGGAGAGGAAAGTGGTCTCTCTTTGTAGCTGCATTTAGTGGTTTGTAGTCAACACAGACCCTCCACTTACCATTCTTTTTAGGCGTCACCACTACCGGTGACACCCATTCTGAGTTTTCTACATGATAGATGAATCCCGCCTCCAGCAATTTCCTTACCTCGGCCAAGAGTGCCTTTTCTTGTATGACCCCCAGTCGTCGTAGCTTTTGCACAACTGGTTTTACCCCTTCCTTCAGCTTAATATGATGTTCCACCACTGTAATGCCTGTGATTCTTTCATAGTTGTCAATGAACAGGTTAGGAAATCCCATCAACATTTGCAAAAAACTATCTTTCTCCTCAAGTGTTAATTCCGTAGACAACATACCCTTCAACCTACTTCCTCCTAGGCCAGGTGATTTTCTCTCCTCTTCATTGCGTTGCCCTTTTGGTGATGGATCACCAGTTGTGCTTACCCTTTGTGGATCCTTCATAATGATACCCATCACATCAATGGAACTGTCACTTTTGTCGGTGGATGTGGTCTCCTCCTCAGAACTGGAAGATTCGCTAGTGGTTTCATCTGCCGATGTTTCCAGATTCATTTGCTTCTGCTTGCCAATCCTCATGTCGTAGTAGATTGTCTCCCCTTTCTTACCGGTCATGCGTAGAAGGCGAGTACCCCAGTCCTGTTTTGCCTTCATGGCCTTCCCAAAATTAGTGGATAGCCCTCCCCCTTAGTAGGCATTACAAAAACATCTACCTCTACCTCAGTGTTGAAAGCTTTGATTTTCACGGCACTTACCACACCCACACACTTTACTTTTGCGTTGTTTGCCATCTTTGCCTTGCATGGAGAAGGCCTGTCAACCTAGAACCCTAATCGAAGCATCATAGCTTCGCTCATTACACAGATTTGTGCACCTCCATCAATGTAGGTGTTTCCAACCCTCTTTCCTTTTATGTTTACATCGACAATTGGAAGGATGTCATCCATGTTGCATCCCGAAATTGCTCCGGCTACCTTTGTTTTGGAGCGTCTTGTACTTAACATTTTAGACCATTGTCGCCTTACTTTTGGTGCAAGATGTAGCAGTTGTGGCCATGTAATCTTCGGTCCTTGCTCTGCCACATCCAATGTTAGATCATAGGGCTTATAACTTTCCCCTAGTTGGAAGTCGGTGATGCCCAATTTCCGTCGTGGCCTGGATGGCCTCTTGCTAGTTTCTCCTCTCATGCTTCTCTCATCATCTAATTGTGTAGCTTTCTCCCTCCTAGCTCTTTTCACAATCATGGCTTCAAGTGGTTCTAAAAAGGTTACCTTCTCCTTACCCTTGTCCCTCTCCTTTGCTCTGGGTGGATCCACTACTACGGCTTTTCCTTTCTCTTCTAGCCTTATGATGTTTACTGGGCGATCAGGTGGTGGGACTGGTGGAAGAGGTGGGATGGATGCTTGTAGTGGTGTCCGGGGTGGACGTAGAATTTGTGTTGGTGGGGGTGGTGCTTGGGGTGGGGGTGTTCTTTCTCTAGGGGGTGACAATTGGTTCCTCCTACCTCCTCTATTATAGTTTTGTCGTGGTTTGGGACAGTAGTACATACCGTGACCTTCTTCTCCGCAGTTGTAGCAATGATACTCCCTGTTTTGTCGTCGTGCTCTTCTAGGGTCTTGATCTCTTTCTTGACTCCTCCCTTGCTGTATTAAGTGGACAGACAAATTCTGCAGTTGGTCAATAATATGGGCCAACATATCTTGTTGGTTATCTCTTACCCCAAGATCCGGTGGTGGTGGTATGGTGGTTGTCGTAGTTGCTGGTAGACGCGATGTTCCTGCTTCTGTTGACTCGGTTTCTTTGGCTTTCATTCGCAGCTTCTTGTCCTTAAGGTGAGCAATCTCAACGGCTAACTCGTACGTAGCCGGGAATCTACCTTTCATCTTCTCCTTGAGAAGCGGCCATAAGCCATGCGTGAACCGATCTTTTTTTAGGAAATCGGGTGCGGCTTCCCTTCTTGCCAGTGACTCAACCCACTGTTCCCACAAATCCACAAATCTGGACTCATAGGTGGCATATTCTAAAAGACCCTCCTGCTTCAAGTCTCTCAACTTGTCCCACAACTTTTCTGAAGTGGTACCTCCCCCAAAGCGCCTCTTAAAAGCGGTTTTTAAGGGTTCCCAGTCATCCTTGGTTGCTTGTGGAAGTGCATTGTACCATGATCTAGCTTCTAGCTTCATGAGATGCTTAAATATTCTAACCCGGGATTCATCCGTATCTTTGTTGCTCACTACACATGCTACTTCAAAGTCATCTAGGAAGTCTGTTACCAAATCCTCCCCCTTCTTTCCTTTAAATGTTGGAAATGCTACACTTGCCATGATTACTGAGAGAGAGCTAGAAAGACACGCTGCTTAACTTGCAAAAGTTTTTTCTTCTTTACAAGGAGGCGTGTATACCCTCTTATACTAGGACATAGATTAAAACTTCAAACGGTACATTGCCTTGTACCAAAGGTAAGACAAATGGTTGATCTGATGCCAGAACCTCAAAAAATAGCTCCCCACCCAGCATGGTGTCAATGACGTGCTGGTAGTGAGCCTTCAAATCCAGTATTACCTTGATTGAGCGTACACGTGTTGGTATGTGTGATCTGTCTTGAGGTAGGTTGTACTGATTCATGTGAAGCTTAGAGGTGCTTAGTCACTGTCCAAGCTTGTGGGAGAGGGTGGTGTTCTTTCCTGAAACAAACTCAGTAGATCCCTAGTTTCTCTAGTGAGAGTGTGAGCCAATGATTCCATTATCTATGCTACAGCATCAGGTGCGACTTGAAAACTGACTGTGATAATTACCTCGGTGACTTGAGTTACCCGATTCTCAAAGTAGAATAGTGTTGATTCTCTATTGTGTAGAGCTCCTTCCATTTTGTTGTTGTGGGTTGGTTGTAGGTTGCGGACATGGTTTCGACCTTCTCCTTCTTCTTCTTGGCACTTGGCCTATGTATATCCACTGGGTTTGGCGTGTTGGTTGACTCTCCCACTGCAAATCGATTACCTTTACGCCTAGCACTCGAGCTTTGATGGAGATGCGGAGTTCGTCTAGTTATTCTTGGAGCTCTTCTTCTTCTGTCGTCCAATTAGAAAATCCTGCTACCCATTCATCCATTCACAATAGTTTAGGGGTTTCAGTCTTGTAAACTGAAGGGTTTCATGAAAAGATCCTCAGTGGGGGCACCAAATGACGGGAGCAAAGCAAACCCCGAACCCCCGATGGCCTCTAAAACACCGGGGACCGAATGGAGCGCCTCGAGCCTGTCATGGTAAAGCAAACACGGGCACCACCTAGCTTCAGTGGCTACGATGCAAACAACACACCACCATAACAAAGTTTTCATCCAAGAGAGATGGATGCTTGGGAGTAATGATGAAGAGGAAAGGGAATGACATCAAGTGAGAGTGAGAGAGAGAGAGAGAGAGAGAGAGAGAGAGTGAGGGAGGGGGTATAGCGGCTTAGTACTTAGGCACCACAAAAGGATGGCAAATCTGCACACCCTTCATACATACACAAGCTCACTCCAAACACAAGATTAGGTGGAGATTCCGCACACCTCACATGGGCAAAACATTGCAAGAAAACATACTCACAAAACCTCAAGCTTTATTTAGAGAATAAGGCGATGAAATGGGGAGCATAGGGTAGGGGAATGAGAAGGGAGAGAGTGGTAGAGCACATGGCGGATAGGTGGGAGTTGATGGCGAAGACTCGCACGAGGGTTATGGCCATCATCCTTCATTTAGTTGCCCTTCATCTTCCATAGCCAAGGGTGTAGAGGTCATGCTCAAAACAAGCATGGTGATTGTGGTGATGGTGATGGTGTGGGTGTGTGTGTGTGCACTAGGCACACACAGTGCATAGTGTGTTCTTTGGTGATGTTGTGTGTGTATTTAGTGTGATGGTGACCCCTCTTTATATAGGGGAGGAGAGGGGAGAAATTCTAGAATTTAGAAATGAAGAAATCATTATCTACATAGGCCATGTGACTGTGGGCCCCACTTGTCTGGCTGTGTGTATATGTGCCAGAACAGCAGTCTCATGAGAGAGAGACTAAGAGAGAGAGATGGGTGGATGAAAAAAAGTGAGAGGTGACATGGAGAATAAATTAATTACAAGAGGGGAGAGAGGGGAGTGTGTTCAGAGGTGAATCTGTGTGTGAACACAAGAAAAATCAGGTAACCACCGGGTGGGGATGGGTCTGTGGGAACCTTTTTTAGTGAAACTGAGTGTGTGTGAGTGTGGGGGAGGTTATTTAGTTACAAGACAAGAGACATGGGGCCCTTTAGAGAGAAAGGGGGGTATTTGGGTCATGGGATATGATAGGAGAGAGAAAGAGGGGGTGGGGTATACTATTTTGGAAGATAGGGTAAGTTGCATGTGAGTTAGGGTGCATTATTGGTGAGAGGTGGGGTAGCTTGAGGGGAGAGAGAAAGAAGAAAGGACAAGGGGAAGAGAGAGGGGGTTGACCTTTTGAGTGGAAGAGACGAAAAGGGACACACGGCGGGGCAACAGTGAAGAAAAAAGGAGGCAAGGTGGGGATGGGCTACCCCGCAGGCATGAGGTGGCCTATTTTACCTTTCTTATATATTTACATAATCATACTTTATTTTTTTCTTACTTTTTCCAATGCCTTTTATCACTCCCTCCCTAAGAGGGGGTTTTCATGGGGTGGGGACGAGAGAAGAGGGGTATGGGAGCTTGGCTTGTGAAAAGCCCCCATCACCACCTGGCTTTGGAAAATGGGAAATCCTTTATTCAATGCACCATGCATGGGGATGTACATATGCGCAATCCCTTGCTCTGAAAAAATCCTGACAACGTTTTTGTATAATTTTGTGATCCGAGAATGTCTAATTTTTAGTTTTAGAGGCATTAAGTGACTTTAGAGTCGTGGTGGGTAGTGAAGTTATGGTGTTTCAAACTTTGGTGTCTGGATGGCAATTCTATGCATTATAGCCCGAGATTTCTGCGGAAGAGAATGTTTAAAATCTAATCATCTTTGAATTTTTAAGTTTTATAAAAGTGTCCTATTTTTAATTGTCTTCTTTATACGTCACTTGCAAGGCCCATTTTAAAGTCGCTTTCTTATTTTTAAGCATCTCTCATTTTCTCCACTGCTTCCTTGATGTATCCATCCCAAGCACGTTCCATTGACACTTACACTCCGCCAGTAAGAATGGCTATTGCTAATCAAGCCCTCCTTGCGCATGACCTAGGGCAGATGATGGAGAAGCTTACCGTCGTGTTCTAGGTATCCATCGACATGGAGGCTACCATCGAATTGCATGCTAATTCATTTGAAGCGCTTACATCCTACATGGTGACACATATAGCAAATTACTCCATCAATTTTGAAGATGAAGAAGGTTTGTGGGTGCCAGTTGGTCTCCTCAAACACACCGTCAAAGAAGACAGTAGTTTTCTCTTCAGATTGGGTAGGGTGATCAAAGGGCTCACCAAGGAACACTACTGAGAGGATGAGGAGAAGAATCTCATAGACCCTGTCATCGAAAAATTCTACCCACTTTATTTTCTTGCGCAACCAGCCTTCCATCCTTCTTATGCTCTTCGACAAAGAGTCCATTGGAGTTAAAACTGACCTGTAAACCCTGCTCAACCATTTTCCCAATAGAAGCCAAGTTCTTTGTAATATTGGGTAAATGTAGTACATCAACCAGGTACATCACTTTACCATCTGTCATAGACAATGACACAATTTGTGTATGCATATTACAGTGTGCAGTATCATCACCAATTTCTACGTAGCTAGGAATTTATAAAGTTTGCATTTCCTCAAACCCTTCACCATGGCTGGTCATGTGATTTGATGCATCATAATCCAAATACTAGACATTATCACTGGATTTTGCCACATTTGTAGGCATAGTATTCAGCATGTGTTGCACCACAAATAGCCTCTCAGGCTCATTTGCATTCTTGCTAGTAGTTGCATAATTGTTTTGTTGCCTCATGTCTGGAAAGTCATGTTCAAAGTGACCATGTCTTCTACAATCCCAACATACTACATTTACGTGTATACTTGCATTATTGTCCTGCATATTTCCACAGACTCTTGGGCTCCCCCTACCTCAAAAGTTTTCTCGACCACCACCTATGTTCTAACCATGATTGTTGTTATGTAGTTGTGCGTGGCGGTTGCCTCTTCCTCGGTCTCATCCATGACCTCTACCACGTCCTCTTCCTCTGTTGTTGAAAAGGACCTTTTGATAATTGTTTCAAACTTGCATAGAGGAGTCTTCTGTTAGCAACAAGCTAATGCGGACACCATTTTTTGGAGTTCTCCTTGTAAAACAATTATTATTTGATAAATGGAGAATATTGTAACTCCTATTCTCCTGGTAAACTTTGCAATTAATGAGTCGGGACTACAAGCTTCCAGATGTATCAGCCAGTCAATTCCCAGCTTTGGTAGAACTCCAGATTATTAGTTTTGACCACCCAAAAACCTTGGCTGAGGTATAAAAGCCATTTTTTGTAAGTTTTTTATAAGTTTTTGGATAAGAAATACATAGCGTAAGCTAACGGCGCTCACTTGTCTCCTTCTCACGCTTCCTACTCCCTCTCCGGTTGTCACATTGCAATTGTGTTTTTTGCATTGCAACTGCAGGTAAAAGCTCTATGCATTGATGTAAGCCATTCACAGTATTTCGTAGCTTTTGGCGTCGCTGACCCACGGCCTAATTTCATCGTAACTGAGAATTTACATGTTCAAATAAGAAACTAAGCATAGGCGGGGTATTGGGGCATCATTGCTAAGCATTTAGATGCATTCTAGGTCGAAAACGATTAGGTCAAAAATCCAATGCTATTTTCTTTTTTCCCCAGAACAAGATCCTTCTATTAGTTACTGAAACTGCCCATAGGGCTATAACCACCTCTTCAAGAGAGGGCTACAACAACCATAGTGGGAGACTCTCCCAATGAAAAAACCAACATATGTAGTGATAGCCATTTTTCGGCTCTCCGTAATTGCCATAGTGAGTTGACCCACCCTACCAAAATCATCCAAACACTGTGGCTATCCCTACCATTTCACTGTATATAGGTGTGTGTGAGTTAGGGGACTTTTCCCATATCTTCTTAAAAACCCTCAATTAGCTAGTCACTGGGCTAGTTGAGCCATAAAAAAATAATAATAATTATAAGTATATTATGGCCCATTTGTGTGTAAATATTTCATTGTATATAGGGCCTAAATAAAAGGATTTTTCATAATTATTTTGGTATTTATTTAAATATTCCTACCTATGGTGTGTTATTTATGCTATATACATTGACTCACCATTACCATATTTTTTCTTACCATTTTGCATACTCTTTATTCCATATAAAAAAATTTTCATGCAAGCTTATCTTATTTTTGGTGTAACTCCATCCCAACAAATATCCAAAAAAACTAGTTCTATTTATGTGTATATTTTTTCACTATTGTGATTTTTTCTTTCCTACATCTATTCTCTATTACTCTCATAAATTAGACCACCAAAAATATTCATCTTTTTATGGTAGACTTATAATGAGAGAGATTTATTTTGACCCCTTTATATGTTTTCCACCTATATTATTTATATTTGACATGTACATATTTTTTTAGACCCCTCAATATTTGATTTTCTTAGTTGTACTATTCACTTATATCATGATCTCAACAATATCTTCAATTATAAACCTACCAAATAAGGTCAAGGGTATGTGGCATGCATGCATGCACTATGGGGGGCTCACTCTTGGAGGTATTCAAAAGAATCATCCAAAGAAGGACCTCACAAGGACTTTGTGCAAGGGGAAAAAACAGTAGGTTTTGCTAAATTTTTAAAGATCACATGCTCCCCGAATTTGAAAAGGTGATACAAACAAAAGTTGTAGCTCGTGGGCTGACCTTTTACCTCAAATGTTTTCATATTTTTTTGACCTACGAGCTATGAGCTGTGATTTTATTGGTGGACCCCAGTTTGCCCATGCTATGCAGCCACACTCCCTCTTCCACTTTATCATTTTCCTTTTTCACACACACTTCTCCACTCATCATCCCCACCTCTCTGCACCCTACTCACCTTCTTCTCAACCTTGAAGAATAAGAGAAACCATGGTGAACTCATGTCTCCTACACACACTTCCATTCCAAAATTGACCACCTAGTCTCATTTTTCCTCTTCCATATTACCCATATCTATCAATAAAAACCACAAAATTCAGCCTCTTCTCTTGAAAGACAGCATCATGGTAATTGATTACTCATGTTCACTTACCTTGGTTCTCAAGGAAGGTCAAGAGTGGAGAAAAAACGTACCGTCAAAGCTAGTGGACCGTCAACAAGCGTCAAAATTGACCCTACTCAAAACACTTGGAGCATCAACATTGTAAGAAATCCATATTTTCTTACCTATTAAGATTTTTTTCTTCCTTATTTGTATCCTATATATTTATTTGTATCTATTTACAATGGATACTTCCATTGTAAATATCCAATTCCATTTGTAAATTAATAAAAATACTAACTCTACTAATTTACTAACACTAACCTACTATGAAAAGTCCTATCAACTTCTTGATAATTCCAAGCAAAAGAAATTAGATAAGTGCTGAAAATCTAACCCAACCATGGTTAGAGGAGTAACCCTAGCCCTCAAAATTGCTATAAAAGGAGGGTGTAGCTAGCACAAAAAGGGGGGAGCCATAAGCAAGAGCACTATGCTATAGCTTGAGAAGCCAAGCTCAACCTCTCTAGATGGAGCTCTTGAGTGGAAGCTCATTGTCTTATGCATATGCATGTGTTGTATTAGGGGTGATTAGCAAGGGAAATGTATGCCATTGTAAGAGAGAGTGTGATCATTAAATTGAGAGTAGGAAATCTATCATTTCTCCTACTAGTGTAAGCCCAACATTTGCTGAATCAAGGAGGGTGGATTTGGACTAAGCTTGGATACTTTGTCTCTCTTGCAACATGAAGTAATGGACAACAATGACGTGTAAGTGTCTTGGTGCTTTTTTTAAGTTCTTGATAGCTTGTCTCTGGGTGTTGTCATCAATTTAGCCATAAATCCCACACATTGTAAGAGGGCGACAGGGTGGAGAGGACTCCCCTGACCTTAAGACAGGGATTGGGGTGGCTTTTCTTGTGATGTGCTGTGGTGTAATTTACTCAAGCTATGTTGAACAAGTACTAATCTCACTTTGATTGGTCATGACAGATTTGTAAGAAGGTATTAATACAACAAGCACCCCCCCCCCGTTCTCTCCCTTTCTCACATATATAATTGTATTTGCTTGATCACTGCCGATACGTTTCAAAGCATCCCCAGAACTATCTCTCTCTCTCTCTCTCTCTCTCTCTCTCTCTCTCTCTCTCTCTCTCTCTCTCTCTCTCTCTCTCTCTCTCTCTCTCTCTCTCTCTACGCATCCTAGTTCGCATCCAAACCTAGGTGGTGCCCCAAATTTGTGTAGGGTTAGGTTGCGGGTTTGTGTGTGTGTTGTTGTTTTCTTCCAACCCCAACCCAATTGAGCAGCACGGGATCCTAGAAGAGTGCTTAGAGACCACTCTTCTTGTTGCCCGCCCCGGACCGCCTCAAATTGGTGCCCCCACTAAGGAACCAACTTGTGTATGTTTTTGTGTAGGATCAATCTTTAGAATAGTCAAGTAGTTTGCATGAATCACGAGAATTTGTATGATCCTTTCATTCCGATTGCAAGGCAAAAGGTACACATAATTGTTAGTACTAAGTTGCAATTTCAACGTGTAATTCGTAGAATTTTAGGTCCCCTTAGGTTGGCAGAGATAAACGCATCAGTAAATCCCTTTATTTTGCCTCTCATTAGGTACGACCTTAGTTTGGACGTCTATATTTTTGTTTTGTTTTAAGCATTAGGTCATGCTTAGACCATGGATAATGGCCCAGGAATAGAGGTTTTCCCCTTCCATTTCACTTCACACATTAGAATAAACGTTGAAATTAGTAGGAAGATCCACTTTCAACAACGTATGGTGTTCATGTTTGGTGCCCAAAGAGTAGGAGAAATTCTGGCATCACCAAACCCTGTCATCCTGCCTCTTATTGATTATCATAGTTCATTTGATGTAAATATTTTTATTTTGTTGTAGAATAAAAATATTACTGTGTAAATCTTAAAAAAAAACAAAAAACAAAAAAACAAACAAAAACGTGTTGTCACCTTAAAACTGATTCAATGGAGGCCCAACGCCAAATGTCTGGATATCCTCTTTTCTTTGGAGAGTCTGGAGAGGATGCAGAATTATTTTTAGCAAATTTCAAGATGTCTTGTCATATCAAGAGGATAGTAACTGATCAAGAACGCTTAGAGATGTTTGAAGTGGTCCTTAGGAAAGATTTTAGCACTTGGTTTGACTCGTTGCCTGAGGAAGTTAAAGGGAATTACACGAAAGTTGTGAATCATTTCAAGAGATACTTCTTTGATCCCCAAAACACTCAGAAATTATGGCAAGACATTGTTTCTCATAAGAAAAAAGACTTAGATGACTACTACTTGTACAAGCAAGAGTTTCTACGTCTTTGGGCTCTATGGATACGAAATGTTGCTAACCCTGGTGATGGTGCAGAATTTCTAAAGAAGGAGAGGTTCATAGCCGGACTCTTTCCTGACCTTAAGGTAAAAGTTGAGGCGGGTGCACTTGCTACCTTTGATGCAGCTGAAACTAGGGCTGCTGAGAAATATAGGAAACTCAAGTGCTTAAGGGGGGAGGTTCCAATAGAAGGTCTTAGACCCAAAGGTAAGTCACAAGCATCAACATCTAGGGAGCTTCTTGAGGTAATGGCGGAAGTGATTGAGAAGTTAAATGAATCTTTAAGCAGCTTGTCAATTCACCTTGCACAAGCTGTAGGTCCAAAGGGACAAGCAAAGAAGTCTGAAGAGCGAGATTCACGACCTAGGAGAGTCTTGAAATGTTGGAATTGCGGTGAGTCTAGACATGGGATGTATAATTGTCCTTGGCCCCGTGGGGAGCCAGGGAGACCTAACTTGAATTACCCAGTGATGAATGCAGGTGAAGGAATTGGTCAACAACCAAGGCTTCTACAAAGACCAAATGGACCAAGACCACCTCCAGAAGGGGTAGAAGGAGTTCCACCTTTTCCAGATCCAAATGTGCATGTGGTAGAGGTGAAAAAATCAAATGAGGTTGACATGGAAGAAAATGGCATTAAGAGTGGCCGAGGCAAAGGTAAAGAGAAAGAAGGTGTCACATCATAGAGTGACCATGGACGAGGCAAGAAGGGAAAGGAGACCAAGGAAGCAAGACTCGACGTCATATCAATCTCCAAGACTTCCCTCTTGGACATGGTATGGCTCCATACAACCTATTGGAAGACATGAGAGGTAAGGGTCCTGATATCTCATGGCCTCAGTTTCTTGCATTATGCCCACAAGTTAGGAGGGATTTAACGAAGGCAGTTAGCACTAGGAGAAAGATAAAAGAGAGTGTTCCTGTTGTAAACATTGCACATACTGAAATGAATGAGGATATTACATATTTGCTAGATTGTTACATCAAAGGAAGATTGGTTAGGAAAGGTCTAGTGGATGGGGGTGCACAAATTTGCATCATGGCGGAAGGACTCATGCAAAGACTAGGCATGCACATCCATGAGACACCTGAAATTAAATTCAAAATGGAAAACAATAGCAAGGCTAAGTGCGTAGGCATTTGTAAAAATGTCTTTGTGGAGGCCTTTGGCATTAAGAAGGCAGTGGATTTCTATGTCATGTCTACCAAAGGAAATGGTTACCCATTTATCCTAGGGAGACCATGGCTAATGAAAATGCGAGCTTTGCAGGATTGGGAGAGTGGAAAGCTAATTTGCAAGAATGACAATCATAAGAAGGTTGTCTTTGACATGAAAGAGCAACGCCAAGAGGAGCTCCATGAAGAATCATCTCAAAGTGAGACGGAGGAAGGCTGGACTGATATCACTTCAGAAGGAGAGAGTAGCGGCATCATTACTGAAGAGGAGTCTTCCATTGAAGTAATGGGGGTAAGGTTTAAGACAAACAACCAAGAGACTCTTGCCCAGGTTTGAAAGAGGTGGGTTCCCAAGAGAACCAAAAAGTGGAAGATGAAAGAATGCTAGAAGGTATGCTATCTACAACACTTACAAAGGATGAAAGAGAGGAGCTCAAAGGTGTGTTAAGGAAATTTCCTAGGCTTTTTGCTAAAGACTACACCGATGTGCGTGGAGTAGATGTTGTTCAACACAAAATTGAGTTGAAGCCAGAGGCGACACCTAAGGCTTAGAAGCTACGAAGGCTAGGAGTCATCAAGGAGCAGGCTTTACTCAAGGAGGTAAGAAAGCTTCTAGCAGCAGGTTTCATTTATCCAGTGGAGAATTCAGAGTGGGTCTCTCCCGTTGTTGTCACTCCTAAGAAAAACGGCAAGTGGAGGGTGTGTGTGGATTACCGTCCACTCAATGAGGCAACAAAAAGAGATCACTTTCCCCTTCCATTTCAGGATGAGATACTAAATGAGGTAGCTGGTCATGAGAAGTACACTGTGTGTGATGGCTACTCAGGTTACTTTCAAATAGGTATCGCATTGGAAGATCACTTAAACAAAACCTTCATCACTCCTTGGGGTTGTTATGCTTTTAGAGTCATTCCATTTGGTCTGACAAATGCTCCTGCAACTTTCCAACGCTTCATAAACATGGTGTTTCAAGCATTCTTTGGAAAGTCCATTAGGGTTTTTATTGATGATTTTTGCATTTATAGCTCAAAATCATTGCATCCACAAAGGGTAGAAGAAGGTTTAAAGAAGCTCTACGACATGGGAGGTCAACTCAACCCCGACAAGTGTCACATAGGTGAGGATGAAGTGATCTTTCTTGGTCACAAGGTTTCCTATAAAGGAATTGAGGTGGATCCTTCAAAGGCAAAGGCTCTTATTGAGCTCCCATCACCCAAGAATCTCAAAGAGGTCATCTCATTCATTCAAAAGGTGAAGTATATGTCACGCTTTATTCACTTAGCTTTGGAGTTGCTTCATCCTTTGCAAAAGTTGATACAACAAGTAGAATTTGCATGGTCTTATGAGCTTGAAAAGTACTTTTGTAACATTAAAGTCATTTTGTCAGAGCTACCAACACTCATGCCTCCTTGTTGGGAGTACACATTCTTTGTTAGCTCTAGTGTTGGGAAGGAAACAATTGGTGCAGTTTTATTACAACAAGATCCCCACAGTACCAGGATGCGACCCATCTACTTTGCTAGTAGGGTCATGAATGCCTTGGAGAGAGGCTACACAGAAGCAGAACTCATGATGCTTTCTCTCATGTTTGCGGTGAGAAATTTTAGATCCTACCTGCTACCAAAACCTTTTGTAATTCTCATTGTAGAAAATTTGTTTCCTTGGGTGTCATCTCAAATGAATCTTAGCACTAGGATCTCAAAGTGGATTATGGAATTGCAAGAGTTTCAATACTCTTTCAAGGTAGAAGATAGTGTGCGTGCACAATTGGCAGGGATCCTTACTTATAGGGTACATGAGAAGGAGATTAAGGTGCCTGAAGTAAAAACCCTACCATTGCCACCACCTAAAAGTATTCCTAATGCTTTTACCTTGTTCTTTGATGGAGCTTTTCCACGAGTCACAGGAAAAGCAGGGGGAGGGCTAGTATTGCTCAACCCAAGTGGAGAGGTGGTCATGAAAGAGAAGGTCAATCTACCAGGTTCAAGTAGCAACAATGAAGCAGAATATGACACACTACTTCATGGTTTAAAGATATGCATTGGCCAAGGTATACAACGTCTCATGGTAAAAGGGGATGCACTTCTCATTGTGAAGCAAATTTTAGGCATTTGGGCATGCAAGAATGAAAGCTTAAGGACAAAAGTTTATGCCATTCGTAGGATGTTTAATCAATTTGAAGAAGTGCAACTATATCATATTCCTAGGAAACAAAATGAAGATGCCGATTTACTTGCACAACAAGCACTTGCATGTGTTGAGAAAGAAGTGCACGTCATCATGGTGGCAACAACTGTCAAGAAACCGAGATACCAAGGATTGGAGTCATTGACTCCCATTATTAGCTACATTTTGGAGGGTGAGTTTCCACAAGACTTCACGAAGGCTCAGAAGAGGAGACTCGTGAAGAAGGCAAGCACGTATCTCTTCCTAGAAGGATCCCTCTATCAAAGAGGAAAGGATCAAGTGTGCAGAAGAGTACCAACTATCAAGGACATTCCAACCATTCTAAAAGGTTTGCATGAAGAGGCATGTGGTGGTCATTTTGCCCAAGAGTTAACTGTGAAGAAGATTTTGCTTGCGGGGTATGTTTGGCCAAGTCTGCATGTGGATGTCCAACATTGGTGTAAAAGTTGTCACAATTGTCAGGTAAATGGGAATAGAAGATTGGTTTATGGTCCAAGGCAAATCGTGCTTGCAAATGGACCCTTTGAAAAGTGGGGCATTGATGCTATGGGTCCTCTCCCTAGGACAAAAAATGGTAAACTCTACATTCTAGTGGCTGTAGACTATATGACTAGGTGGGTGGAAGCACAAAGTGTGGCAAAGGTAAATGAGCGGACAGTGAGCAAATTTGTCGACACTCACATTTGTTGTAGATTTGGCACACCTTTGGAGATTGTTTCTGATAATGATCCGGGGTTTAGAAAGGGCTTGCTCACAGAAGTCTGTGAAGAACTTCACATTCTACATCGTCATAGTACACCCTACTATCCCCAATCAAATGGTTTGGTAGAAAAAGCTAATGGTGTCATTGCAGGCATCATTAGAAAGATGATGAAAGACAAGACAAAGTTGTGGGATGACTTCTTGGATGGTGCCTTGTGGGCGTATCGAACCACACATAGGGAAGCCACGGAGTTCACACCATTTCACTTGGTCTATGGTCAAGAGGCTTTACAACCAATTGAGCTCAACATTCCAACAATGCGAATTCATGGCAAAGCAGCACAAGATGATCAAGAAGCATGGATGGATCGACTTCTTACCTTAGCTGAGCTTGAGTGGAAAAGAAAAGCAGCATACGAGTGCTACAAGAGGAAAGCCACACAGACGAAGGAAAAGCTTGACAAGAAATTGAAGGACAAAGGCATCAATGAAGGAGATCTTGTGCTAAGGTATGACAATCGACTCGATAATCATTTTGATGCCAAGTTTGAAACTAGATGGCAGGGGCCATACATAGTTAAGAAGGCTTTCAATTCAAGTTACTATCAACTTATGGACTTGAATGGGAAAGAGCACTCTATTTGAGTCGCCTTCTACTAAAGATCTGTCAAAGGACAGCTGTCTCATGTAAGTATTGTTATATGAAGCATGAGTGTAACTCCAACCAAAATTCTGAGGGGCCAAACAATGAAGATCTCGTCAAGGACTCTGAAGCACTCTCTTTGGAAAAGATGCTCTATGATGGTACATGAATATACCATCATCCTGAGGGAGGGCTAATGATAGCCGTTTTTTGACTCTCCGTAATTGCCATAGTGAGTTAACCCACCCTACCAAAATCATCCAAACACTGTGGCTATCCCTACCATTTCATTGTATATAGGTGTGTGTGAGTTAGGGGACTTTTCCCATATCTTCTTAAAAACCCTCAATTAGCTAGTCACTGGGCTAGTTGAGCCATAAAAAAATAAAAAAAAATTATAAGTATATTATGGCCCATTTGTGTGTAAATATTTCATTGTATATAGGGCCTAAATAAAAGGATTTTTCATAATTATTTTGGTATTTATTTAAATATTCCTACCTATGGTGTATTATTTATGCTATATACATTGACTCACCATTACCATATTTTTTCTTACCATTTTGCATACTCTTTATTCCATATAAAAAAAATTTCATGCAAGCTTATCTTATTTTTGGTGTAACTCCATCCCAACAAAAATCCAAAAAAACTAGTTCTATTTATGTGTATATTTTTTCACTATTGTGATTTTTTCTTTCCTACATCTATTCTCTATTACTCTCATAAATTAGACCACAAAAAATATTCATCTTTTTATGGTAGACTTATAATGAGAGAGATTTATTTTGACCCCTTTATATGTTTTCCACCTATATTATTTATATTTGACATGTACATATTTTTTTAGACCCCTCAATATTTGATTTTCTTAGTTGTACTATTCACTTATATCATGATCTCAACAATATCTTCAATTATAGACCTACCAAATAAGGTCAAGGGTATGTGGCATGCATGCATGCACTATGGGGGGCTCACTCTTGGAGGTATTCAAAAGAATCATCCAAAGAAGGACCTCACAAAGACTTTGTGCAGTGGAAAAACACAGTCGGTTTTATTGAATTTTTAAAGATCACATGCTCCCCGAATTTGAAAAAGTGATACAAACAAAAGTTGTAGCTCGTGGGCTGAACTTTTACCTCAAATTTTTTCATATTCTTTTGCGCTACGAGTTGTGAGCTATGATTTTATTGGTGGACCCCAGTTTGCCCATGCTATGCAACCACACTCCCTCTTCCACTTTATCATTTTCCTTTTTCACACACACTTCTCCACTCATCATCCCCATCTCTCTCACCACTCCTCTCTGCACCCTACTCACCTTCTTCTCAACCTTGAAGAATAAGAGAAACCATGGTGAACTCATGTCTCCTACACACACTTCCATTCCAAAATTGACCACCTAGACTCATTTTTCCTCTTCCATATTACCCATATCTATCAATAAAAACCACAAAATTCAGCCTCTTCTCTTGAAAGACAGCATCATGGTGATTGATTACTGATGTTAACTTACCTTGGCTCTCAAGGAAGGTCAAGAGTGGAAAGAAAACGTACCGTCAAAGCTAGTGGACCGTCAACAAGCGTCAAAATTGACCCTACTCAAAACACTTGGAGCATCAACATTGTAAGAAATCCATATTTTCTTACCTATTTAGATTTTTTTCTTCCTTATTTGTATCCTATATGGATACTTCCATTGTAAATATCCAATTCCATTTGTAAATTAATAAAAATACTAACTCTACTAATTTACTAACACTAACCTACTATGAAAAGTCCTATCAACTTCTTGATAATTCCAAGCAAAAGAAATTAGATAAGTGCTGAAAATCTAACCCAACCATCGTTAGAGGAGTAATCCTAGCCCTCAAAATTGCTATAAAAGGAGGGTGTAGCTAGCACAAAAAGGGGGGAGCCATAAGCAAGAGCACTATGCTATAGCTTGAGAAGCCAAGCTCAACCTCTCTAGATGGAGCTCTTGAGTGGAAGCTCATTGTCTTATGCATATGCATGTGTTGTATTAGGGGTGATTATCAAGGAAACTCTATGCCATTGTAAGAGAGAGAGTGATCATTAAATTGAGAGTAGGAAATCTATCGTTTCTCCTACTAGTGTAAGCCCAACATTTGCTGAATCAAGGAGGGTGGATTTGGACTAAGCTTGGATACTTTGTCTCTCTTTCAACGTGAAGTAATGGACAACAATGATGTGTAAGTGTCTTGGTGCTTTTTTTAAGTTCTTGATAGATTGTCTCTGGGTGTTGTCATCAATTTAGCCATAAATCCCACATACTGTAAGAGGGCGACAGGGTGGAAAGGACTCCCCTGGACTTAAGACAGTGATTGGGGTGGCTTTTCTTGTGATGTGTTGTGGTGTAATTTACTCAAGCTATGTTGAACAAGTACTAATCTTACTTTGATTGGTCATGACAAATTTGTAAGAAGGTATTAATGCAACAAGCACCCCCCCCCCCCCCCCCCCCCCCCCCCCTTCTCTCCCTTTCTCACATATATAATTGTGTTTGCTTGATCACTGCCGATACGTTTCAAAGCATCCCCAGAACTATCTCTCTCTCTCTCTCTCTCTCTCTCTCTCTCTCTCTCTCTCTCTCTCTCTCTCTCTCTCTCTCTCTCTCTCTCTCTCTCTCTCTCTCTCTCTCTCTCTACGCGTCCTAGTTCGCATCCAAAACTAGGTGGTGCCCCAAATTTGTGTAGGGTTAGGTTGCGGGTTTGTGTGTGTGTTGTTGTTTCTTTCCGAACCCAACCCAATTGAGCAGCACGGGAGCCTAGAAGAGTGCTTAGAGGCCACTCTTCTTGTTGCCCGCCCCGGACCGCCTCAGTACAATGGGGCTAAATCAAGAAATGGGGGGAAGGAAAAGCCACACAAGTGGTCGGTAATGCCATCGGAGTACACCCTGGACCATGGTGTGGAGAGGCCCAGGACGCCAGAGTCGAAAGAAAGCCTCTATGTGCTCCCGCATGCGGTCGGAGCTGCCCTGTAGTCCCTCAAGCTGTCCTCTGAGAGATCAGCTCTAGCTAGAAATCGTGAACAGTCTCTACTGGTGGCACGGGGCGAGCCTCAAAGATACGGAAGCAATGGGCCCGCCAGATGAACCAGAGTGTCAGGCCACTGATGAGATCCCAACGCTCCTCTCTCTCATTGCACCATTCTTGTGGAGTAAGCTCTGTAGCAGGTTGGAGTGTAGGTCGCCCCTCCTGCATCACTATCATCCTGCTAGTGGAAGATAGCTCAAACTGAAGTGCCAGGCTTGAGAGGGTGGACCAAGACACTGCTCCCCAAATGTATTGTTGAGCCGTGGAGAGAGCAGGCATCAGTCAAAGAACCGTAGCCACACCTGCTGGGCCAAGGGATAGTCCCAAAGACAGTGACGCTGACTCTCCACAAGGTGGTCACAAGCTAAACATGCGGGCAAGAGACCACTATGCACTAGCCAGCTCCCAACTGCTATAGCTCTATGTGCGACCAACCCACTGAAACAAGATGACTCGCCTCGATTTTTTGGAGTCTGAAAAACTCTCCCAAAATGATCCCAAGAACCTAGCTGTGAGACCCTCCTCCTGCCAATGAGGTACTGCAGCGGGGCGGGCCTCTCTCTATGCTGCTAGTATATGACGTCCCAGTCGAACAGTGTACTGAAATAACGGGACTCCTCGGTGGTCTATAGAAGAGAAGGGATCCCTCCATATCCACTCACAAGGATCCCACTGTACTCATGCCAGTGTACGACACTCCCAAGCCCACATCCTCTAGTGTCCAGTCTCAAGAGCTACTGGGTCAGGGTCTATGACACAAGTCCTTCCACAAATGCCCACTACTCGGATCCTCTCAAAATAGCACGCTGCTACCTGGGGGGGCTCTACTGTAACTCGCTGAAGGCGTCCCCCAGCTTGAAGCTCAAAGAAAAGGGCTAGGACAGTCTCTGAGCAGGCCCTGACTGAGATGAGAACCTCCAGTTGTGTGAAGGCTGGCTCGAGAGGCGTGAGCCACTCAGCTAGAACTGACTCTGAGATGTCCTGGAAAATGCTCTACACCCCTCTCATGCCCTGTAGCTAGAGACCCTGCGCCTCCTCTCACAAACATGTGACTCTAGACAATCACCTAAAGAGCGCGCTGCACCTGCTTCCATGGGACCCCAGGAAACATGAGGCCGACTACCAACCAATTGGCCTCTCTGAGTGCTAACCATGGGGTTTCAGACGAGGGGCTGTTGTAGGTGCTCCTCCGTGCACGTAGGCTGTCTCTGCTCCTTGCCACGCCGCAAGTGCTCCCAAGATCAAAGCAGACTCACAGTGAAGCAGTCCTCCAGTCTCCTGCTCAAACCAACTCTGTGCATCTCTATAAAGATCCATCTGGTTGAAGGTTTCCAAGGGCCTGCTGCCCAAGGCACCCCAGCACAAAGCTACTATAGCAAGAACTCCTTCCAGGGCTCCTCACCTAGAAGAAGTCCTCTGACAATGAAATTCCCAAGAAGGGCTCTGTCTGCTATGCTGGATCAATGATCCCAAGCCCTCCCTATGAACAAGGAAGAGGGATGACCTGCCAAGCTACTTTGGCTCAGGCTATCTGAGTGTCACGTCCTAACCAAAGGAAGTTCTTGATCAGCCTCTCTACCTAGCTGATACAAGAACTCGAGAAGATCCAGCAGGAAGTGATGTACCACATAGTCGCCAATAGCACCTGGTTGGCAACTACTACTCTGCAAGCCAAAGAAAGTCGTGCTGAGCTCCAGTGTAACAACTTTCTCCTGATAGACAGGAGAAGGGGAGCAATCTGCTATCGGGAGACAAGTCCAAACCAACCTGGCAGCCCAAGTACCGAACTGCAGCCCCTGGGGGAATCCACCTAAAACCCTCTCCTGGCATCCAATCTGGCACAGGAGCACTACCAATCGAGAAAGCCATTGTCTTTTCCCAGTTGATCAGTGCGCCCGATGCACAACAGAAGGTCTCCACAGCCTGCTCACACCTGTGAAGTTTGGCCTCGTGGCCATGTAAGTACAAGGCTGAGTCGTCGGCAAAATCAGTGTCCAGTAGCTCATCTCCCTGAATAGAGAGTGCTAAGCCCCGTAGACCAACCTGCTGCGACACCAAAAACCTGCTCATTGCCTCCACATAGAACAGAAAAAGGAAGGGGGCAAGAGGACAGCTCTGTCTGACCGAGCATATAAGCATGAAGAGATCACCTCTACCTCCTGCCAAGAGTACCTAACTATGAGCCTGTCTGTACAAAGCTTACACCCCTCTTATCCAAGCATCTAAGAAGCCCATCCTGCGTAGAGTGCCCTCTAGAAAGTCCCAGTCAACTCTACCGTATGCCTTCTCAAAATCGAGAAGAAGAATCACAAGGTCCTCACCACGGAGCCGTGCCAGGGCATAAGCCTCCCAAAAAGTAAAGATGTTGTCAAGGATACTGCATTCCTTGACAAAACCTGTCTGAGTCGTATGTATAAGGCTCTCTAGAAGTGGCTGAATCCTCAAACTCAGAGCCTTGGCAAGAATTTTGTAGGCTGAGTTGAGGATGGTGATGGGGCACCACTGTCAAATCTCATCCAAGGAGCCACCCTCCTTGGGAATGAGGTAGATCAGGCCCTCACTCATGTTGTCAGGCATCACTCCTGTGTCCAAAATGTACTAAAAAGCACGGCAAAGATCTGGGCCAACCAGGTCGCAGTACTCCAAGAAAAAACTGGGAGAACCCATCCTCACTTGGACAGCTACCACGGGGGAGGGCCCTAAGAGCCGTGTGCAGCTCCTCAAGCTGAAGTGGCAGCTCAAGCCTCTGACACATCTCCTCAATCACGAGAAAAGGCATCTGTGCCCAAACCTGCTCCCTGCATGCATCCTGACACTCTGGCTGGGACTCTGCAAACAGTAACTCACGGTAAAAGTCAGTAGCAATTGCACGCATATCCTCGGGCTCAGAAGCAATTGACCCGTTGGGCCTCCTCAACTGACTAACCTTGGCATGCGAGTGCCGAGGTCCCACTACCTCAAAGAAAGCACCAGTCACTCTGTCACCCACCTGGGTCCACTGAGATGCCTGTCAGTGGAAAGCAAACTCATGTCGCCTCTCCTCTGTGCCTGCTGTAACTGCTCCTCCAACCAAGGACTGTCTGGATGTTGCTCATGCATCCTTTGTAACAAAGCAATGCCTCGTCTGAGACGCTGCTCCGTCTCTCTCGCTACAGCCCGGCGACCCAGAGACTCCTGGAGAAAAAAAGGCTAATCTGAGCTAGGCCTGAGGCCACTCTGTCAGCAGGAGAGTCTTGCCTGTCCAAGCCCTCTGTCCAGAGAGCCTCTACCCTCTCTCTGAGTGCTGAGTCCAACAAGACCCTCTTTGGGATGCAAAGCATCATGCTCCCACTCCTCTGCCTGTCTGATACTATGAGGATCATTGGTGCATGGTCTGAGAAGGAGGTCACTGCCAGGATGCCCATTGTCCCTCCCAAGTCACTGAAGTGGTCACTAGTGTAGAAGCGATCTATCCGTGATAGATTCACTCCTCCCACTTTGCGGTCCGATTGAGAGAAGGCAAGGTTGTCTGGGGGCCTCACAAAACCCGAGTGCTGCCAAACATCGAAGACCCTCAAAGTCATACAAAACCTCTCTCAAGATGCCAACTCAACTCCATGCACAGTAGCATGGCCACCATCAATCCTGTCAGAAGGGTCCTGCAATGTGTTGAAGTCCCCTCCTATGCACCGATGTTCTGCATGCGGCAAAGACTCAACTATCTGTGACCAAAACTCTGCACGAGCACTCGCCACATTGGGCGCATGGATTTTCACGAAACCCACTAGGCCACCTTGAACCTGCATAGTAATCCACTGAGACCTGCCTGGAAGAATAATCCCTCTGTCCACAATGGCCTGCTGCAAAGAGTCTGCAATAGTCATATATACCCCACCCTGGATGCCTCCTAGTCCAAAAGCAGCTGACCAAAAAGTATCATATCGTCCACGCAAGAGCTGACCACAACATCTAATGCGGCTCTCACACACATGGTGCTCCTGAAGCATAAGGAGATCAATCTCTCCTCCCACAAAACAACGTTGAAGCTCCTTACGCAGTCAACCTAGCTGATGCTGAAACTGGGGCCCCTCTAGTCCCTGTACGTTCCATGAGACGATCCTCATGGGGAGCGAGAGAGAACAGATGTTTCCGCAATAGCTAGACGGGCTATCTTCGAGCCTTGCTTGGATGGGGAGTAATCCGCATCCGAGCATCCTCTAGATAGGCGTGACTGCAACAAGTGCTTGGTCCAAGCCCAAGCAGAGCGAGTCGTACGTAAAGCAACCTCCTCTGTCCAGGAGTCTCATGAATGTATAGATAGCATGGCAAAGAAGTAAACCACAATGTGTTGACGTCCTGCTGAGTCTGGAGGTGTCACCGCAAACTTGGCCAATGGCCACAATGTCTGGAGCATGTCTGTAACTCCTAGTTCTCCCATGTGGTGAGAGAACTCTAGGACCTGTGTGTGTAACCATCCCAACATTGAGTCGAGAGTCCACTCTGTCTGGTCTCTGCCACAGAGGGGGAAGGAGAAGCCAACTACTGAGTCCAAGGCCTCAGCCCCCCTAGCAGCAAGGAACAAAACATGGACCCTGAAGCAGGCTGCCTCATGGTTTGCTGAGGGGTCGCCGAGAAAACAAGTGAAGCCGTAGTCGAAGAATTCCCATTGGCGCCGGATGTCAATGCTCGTCAGACCACGAGGATAGGTGCAAGGGAAGATGTCTGTACTTGCAGAGGGGGCCACAAGAAAGGTTGTCCCTCTCTCGCTAAGCGACTCCTGGCAAAGCGCTGCCAAGAGATCTCCTAGCCGCAAGAGAAGGCCCTGCCCCCTGGGTCGATTGTGGAACTGAAGCAGAAGGGGGGGGGAGAAGGAGCTCCCCACCAAAACGGTTCCCCGTGGGAACCCACTGCTGCTGCTGCTATGGCCCCTGTCGTCGTCTACCACAGACTTGTTGCCATCCATCCTCCGCTGGAGCCTCAGGCTTAGAGGGTGTCTCTGCCTGTGTGTGTTGTGTCTCTCGCTATGTCTGCTGGCCAACCCTTGCAGGTTGGGGCTAAGGCAATGGTGTAGGTCGAGGCCTCCTTTGTGGACAGGCCTTCGCTAGATGGCCCATCTTTCGATAAATGAAGCACAGGTTCAGGAGGCCCGAATACTCCACACACTCTGTCTAAAACAACCCCCACTCACCCAAGGCAGAAGAATAACCTTTGGGAGCGTGTGAGTGCCTCTGACCAAAACGCGAACTGAGAGAATGCCAGCTGCCTTGGCAGCTACTGAGGCTGCCGTGCGAGGTGTCTCCAGAACAGTCCCAATGGCTGAGCCGATCCTGGACAGAAGTGGTAAGTACTCCCTCTGCAAACCCGGAAAGCAGAAAGAGATGGGGATGTCTGCCTCCTCTACTAGAACATCCGAAGCAGGGTCAAAACCATGTCTCCAGTGTCAAAAGTGGGCACGTGCTGCTCGGATGGTTAGTAGACTCATGGCGATGACCTTGGACGCCATCTCAAAGGTCTCAAACTTGATCTGATAGTAACATCGTCCGAGTATCTGTACGTCCAAGATCTTGCCCACCTCTGCAAGAAGGAGGGCCTGGAGAAGGTCACGCAGCTCTCCTCTACTAGGTCGGGTGCCGAGAATCTTGTAGATGACAGAAGTCGCCTGCAATCACTCTACCTCTACGTCTAGGCTCACTTGCTCTGTCGACGAAAGAGAACGTCGAATGGTGGGCTCAGCGGTGTTGGGCGAGGGGGCTTCGGACGAGTCCATCTATGGCAGAGATGGAGCCTCCATCTGTGTCTACTGTTGTGGCGAAAGAACGGTTAGCGGGGAGAATCTACAAATGAGTGCGCCGAGCACTGCCAAAAAAGGTCAGTGCGGCACGAGCCAAATTGCAGGAAGATTTGGGAAAAAAGGAAAGCAAGCGGGGGGGGGGGGGGGCAAAAAAGACCTTCTCGTGCGGGTACACAAGCGACAGCGGGCGGGGCAAATGGGGGGGGGATGGCGGCGCGACAAGAACAAGTGGACAGGCTGAGCAGCGATAGGGGCAGCGCGAACGGGGGGGACAGCAGGCGGGCGAGCAGGGACAGCGAGGGGGCAGCGAGGGGGCAGCGGGGGCTGGCAAGGGCAGGAGGTAGCACTGGGGCAGGAGAGGGGGGGGGTTAGCAATGGCGCAGCAAGGGGAGGCGAATAGCAGCAGCGAGCGAGAGCACTATCGAATCCAAAGGTAGGGTTTTCTATCAATCCACTACTATTAATAATCACGATTTTGGAACTTGACCTAAACTGGGATTTGAGGCCATAGGCATGTGTGCTTAGGTCTTATCAACTTGTCCTAGAAGTTTCGTTATGTTTGGATGTCATTTGATGCTGTAACGGATGCGATTTGCTTGCGGATGAGCAATTGGCTTTTGGTGATTTCAATCACTTGACTGAGTTAGATGCGAGTTGTTAGTTTTTTTCCAAGATATTGACAACCTCTTGTAGCCTCTATGCACTAGTAGAGTCTTTTCGTCCCATGGTTTGAAAAATTAATCGTGGTTCTCGCTAATACTGCAATAAGATGGGATCGTGAGGTTAGACATGCGTCCCACATTTGGCGCCGCTGCTGGGGATCGAAGAGACTTAAACTATGAAAAAACACGAGCATCTTGTCTAGTTGTCCTTTAACTTCCTTTAGGTTTGCCTAGAGCTCAAAACTTTCTTTTAGAAACCACATAGCTTAAGATTGTCGTCTTTTGCTATGTAGAGGTAGCTTGGAAGTAATCGTACTTTCTGAGTACCTTTAGGACTGTAGCATTGTAGATTTAGATTAGGATTTAGAGAATGATTGGTAGACGAGACAAGTCTTAAGATCAAGACTCTGAAAAACATAAAAAACACAAGAAAACGAGTGTTTGTGGACACTTTCCACAACCCCATTGCATGAGAATCTAGGAGTAGGGTAAGTAGGATCCGAGGTGGATTTCAGAACATTGCTCTCTCTGAAAGAATCAAGTGTGAGTTGTTATTGGAAGTTGTAGAATTTCAGGTCTACCGCTAGAAATAGCTTGAAAAAACTCGAATCCACTCAATCCAACTAAAGAGTAAGCCTAAGAGTTGTCCGAACCAGTGGGTAAGCTCAAAGACACTTCGAGGTAAAAATTTCAAGAAGTTGACCAAAACTCGGATTATTTACTTTTTCTTGACGTTTTAGGCCAAATTAAGTTTTGACTTGATTTATAGGGTTAAAAAACATCATAAAAAGACTGTTGTGCGCTCCTTGCCGCACTGTCAAAGCAAGGGCCTTGCCTAACACTGTGTGCGAGCCACAGACGGCTCCAAGCACACAACTAGCTTAACTAGTAAGCTCAAAAGAGGGCAATGGTGTGTCACTCACCGCTTTATGCTCCTGTTGTGGAGGATTCCTTGCCGCGAAGAAGAAGGAGATGCTGCTACGTCACGCTCAACCGCTTCACCGTCGTCGTGCCGCCGCAATGCTCGATCGCACTCTCTCTCTCTCTCTCTCTCTCTCTCTCTCTCTCTCTCTCTCTCTCTCTCTCTCTCTCTCTCTCTCTCTCTCACATACACACACACACAAGGAGGTGAAGAAGAAGAAGATGGAGATGGAGATGGAGCAAGAGCACTCTTCTATTGCACAAATGAGAGAATGAGTGAATTTTAGGTTTAGTTGGCTTTTATATGAGCTCACCCCATTCACACTTGGGCGCCCATGCTTAGCCAACTAATCCCTTGAATGTCCCAGTTAGAGTGCGCCTCTCATCGGTGATCACTCTTACCCTCTTCCTATTGGTCCGACAAGCCCGATACGTGACTCTACCAAATACATAATACACGTTCGTCGTAGGTGATGGGGTGTCCGTGAGCCGTGAGGGTTAACATGCCCCCCGTCCTGATGTAGATTCCGTCCTCAGAAGCTATTGAGTTGAAGCTCGTTCGTCGAGGTGGAAGAGCATTTGAGATGAATGTCCTTAGCCTTCTTCAGTCACTGCAAAATCAAACAACATTGGCACAGTAATTGCATTCTCATAAGTGATTAAAAAGCATATGCAGTTTTAGGTAGACAAATTGATTGGTAAAAGAATTTCAAACAATTTGTCAGCAATGAAAATTAAATTGCAATGTACTCAAATGCATAAACAGATGTAAAGGTAAAAAATTAAACAAATCTGGGTCGCTAATTTGACGGTCGAAAGGCACTAGAGATCGAATATTAATACCATGGCTAAGCTTCTTAATTTTCTGTGGTCAATTCAGTTGTTTAATCACGAGAGCCAAGTATTTATGTTCGAGGGCTGACTAGAGGCTATATCTAGAAGACCTTGCAGTTAAGCTACCATAAAAGGAATTTCTCATGAAATCATCGCCTGACTGATTACTTTTTCTTTGACCCCCCAAAGTCTTTTCACAGTGATTCAATTTGATGTGTGTGCTTATTTTGTATGCCTTGGGTTTTTTGCTTTTCAAGGAAAAGCGCCCACACTGGGAACCTCTAGGGCTCTAGTACCATAGGCAATACATGTGAGTGAAGTACCAAATCAAGCTGAGATTTCTCTTCCAGCTTAAGATTTTACAGTGTGGCACTTTGATTTTTTGTTTTTTCATTTTCAGCATTTTAATTTTGTAACTTTGGGGGGTCATATAACACTGATACACCTCCCTAGGCTCATCACACTAGTTAACTCCCTTTATAATACTTAAGCTAAAGGTCAATAGGGTCAAGCCCACTAGAAAGCCCTAGTACATTTCACACAATGCTGCCTAAATCGGATTAAGAACCTAAGTAACCATTAATTATTAGGAAGGCATTCCCCATGGTTTTAAGAGAAGATCTCTAACACCTAACTTGGTCAAACTAGCTTAGTCGGACTGCTTGATTTTTAAACCTAGACAAGTGATTATGACAAAAAATTACATTGAATTAAATGTTTGATACTAAGCAAATGCGGTGAATTTTAGGCTACCAATCACAATTAAAGCAGACAATCATAGTGCAAAAAAGATAAGGGGCAATGCTAATGGACAAGAAACACATGTTTGTGTCAATGGTCGCGCTTGATTTGAAGAGTGAGTCGAGATAAAGATTCCATGAAGGTCCAAATCCTATCAATAGCAACACGCTCCTGTACGCACTAGGAAACAAAAGGAATACCTCTAGGAGGCACATTAGTGGGAAAAGGTACCAACACTTATTGAACACAACAAAAAACATAAGGAACCCTAACCTAATTTTTTGCACTGCCCCTAAAGAGTCAAGGGAATAGGATATTGTAGAGGTTGGGGGGAAACCCTAAGGCTAAACCCCTATCCTCGTCGTCGAGATAAACAAAGTCATCATCCATGAGACCATATGTGCCATCTGTGTAGTCGTGTAAATTTCCTTCTTCATCATAGGTGCCCATGTTTACTAAGAAGGTCACTAGACGCCTATAGTCATCTTGGTCAAAAGGGTAGGCTTGTGCAATGGGAGAAACGCTCTCTACTAAGTATGGATCAGACGTGGTCAAGAGACGTACCATCCATTCTAACTCCTCAAAATTCCTCTCACATGCTAGTGTACCTATCAAATCCCATTCACATGCAAGCACTGGAAAGACCATGTGAAATATTTGTGAAAAGTAACGAGGGTACCTCTCACCCAAGGCAGGAGTGGATGACTCTAGCGTACTAGCCATATCTGTACACGCAAATAGATGATGGTTAGAGTGCAAATATTACAAGGGTCGTGTTCTTGTGCATAATTTGTTTTTATGATTTTGTGTTATGGCTCTTGCTCTTTTACGTTTTTATCTTGTTTTTGTGAGTATAAGTCTTTATATATACATTCCCTAAGATTGGAGATTAAGAGGTCAGGGAGAAAGGTTGAGAGGGAAGCAAGTGAATAATGGATGTCCAAAAACACTCCCCCCTTCCTTGGGTAGATCATACCGTTTGAAATGATGTCGTCACCCTTTGAAACCAATCGTTCCAGTTGGTAATAGGTGAGGATTTTTGCCAGTAGTTTTCTATTACCCTAGGTGCCTCGTCAAGTTGCAAGGTTGGTAAGGTACTCTCCCAGGATCGAACTTGAAGTGGTTCATCATGTGATTCTTGAACACTAGGAGGTGTGGATTCTTTTGTAGCTTCATGGAGGTCCACTACTATAGATGGAGTCTGTGTAGACGCTCTTACCTCTATGGATGTATTACATGAGGAGCTAGAAGCTTCATGGAACTCCCCCCTTCTTGAGCTAGGTGGAATAAATTGGTTTTGCCTTGGAGCCCAAACTAGCTCTGGACTAGGTGTGTAGCATTCTGTGATCTTTCCCTTCCCACAGTCTGCCATTGGCTTTAGCGTTACACTGTTTGACTCATATGGGTTTGTTGTCGATAGGGAAGGACACATTTTACGTTTAGGTACCCAAATTTTCTCATTTCCATCATAGTAGCCTTGGGCTTCTAATAGTCGTTTTGGAATCCATCGTGATTTGGTCTTGACTCTCCTAGGGCGCGCTCTTGGTTTTCCGGGGAAATTTTTTCTTGGAATGGATGGGAGGGTTGAGGTAGTTGGAAGTAAGGCCTTGGGGACCCATTGATATGTACTCTTAGGTCGTGCAGGTTGAGTACTTGCAATATTACTGCTTGCTGCAACTACAAGTGTTGAAGTGCTAGGTTCATGGGTAGCCGGCAAAGACGAGTTAACCACCTTGGCTTATGAATGTTGGCTATCCTTCAACTTTGCTAGAGTTTGCAACGTAGGTGACTTTGCTTGAATGGTAGGGGTAAGAGTCGGTGGTCGCGTCGTGACACCACCCGTATCCCAATCAATAGTGAATTTGGTTGCCAACATCCACGTGCGTCCCAGGTTTACGTTGCCTTCCATAGCTCCCGCGGGCATGACTAGAAACCTCTGCACTATGCTTCAATTGTCATAGACAACAGGGGTCTGAAGGAATCCAAGAATAGCAGTTTTCTTTTTATTAATGCCCTTGACTTGCATCGTACTCGGGGATAGGGTCGGTTTCCCTAATTGACACCAAACTCCGTAGGATAACAAATTGTGTTTAGCTCCCATATCTAATAAGGCATTGTATAGTACTTTCCCATAGGGGCTATTTAGCTCAATTGGGTATCGTAGGGGTGGCTCAGATTCTAATGAGTCGTCATCTGTGTCCTCGAAAAATGCTTGCGTGATTCTCAGATTAGCCTCTCGTTGGCGTCTAAGACGTTGTTGTCGTTCTCGAGCCTCAACTCTTGCTTGGATTTTTCTAAGCTCTGCTTGTTCCTTGGCAGCCTTCTTTTGATGGATGGCTTGCAACTCTTCCTGGCTTAGAGGATCATAATATCTTTTGAATTTACTCCCATTAAGGAATCCAATGGTTTCAACTCCATCTAGAGTCTCCACACGAATGGTACCTTGCGGGGTAATTTCACACACTCGATATGGTCCCTTACCAGCGTATTTCAATTTCTTCTTTTCATTACGTACCCCGTACATAAGAACTTTATCACTGCCCTTGATGTCTTTATCCTTTAAATGGCTATCAAACCACTTCTTTCTCCTATCCTTCTCCACTAGAGAATTTCGCACAGCTAATTGCCTCTCTTCATCTAGCTTTTCCAGGATATATAATCGCTCCACTAAGGGGTTACCATCCCAACCTTCTTGAGAAGCTACTCGAAGACTAGGAATGACAAACTCCCATGGCATAACTGCTTCTTGGCCATACACCATCTTAAACGGTGTGCAATTAATAGCAACTTTATACGCAGTACAATAAGCCCATAAAGCTGATGTAAGCTTTAGGTCCCAATTAGTGCGATGAGCCTCAACTGTCTTTGTCAAAATGGAGATGAGAGTTTTGTTGGTACTCTCAGCTTGTCCATTTGCTTGGGGATAATAGGGTGTAGACTTGTGGTGAGATATCATGAAGTTTGATGTGAGTTCTTTTATTACTTCATTTATAAAATGAGTTCCATTGTCACTCACAAGTTCAAAGGGGCATCCAAAACGTGTGATAATGTTCTCAAAGAGGAACTTAGCTGTTGTTTTTGCATCCGCCTTTCGTGTTGCTTTTGCTTCAGCCCATTTGGTTACATAGTCGGTAGCCACAATGATATATAGTGATTGCGTGTTACGTGCAGCCGGACTAATCGGTCCTACAAAGTCTAAGCCCCACTTTTCAAATGGTTGGGTTACCTTGATGGGATGTAGAGGCATCCTATCACTTCTTTGTGGCTTCTTGAAGCGTTGGAATTCATCACATCCCTTTGCAAAAAGTGATGCATCCTTAAACAGAGTGGGCCACCAATAGCCTGACTATAAGATCTTTCGGGCAGTCAACTTTCCTGAAAAGTGACCACCAGCTATGCCCATGTGTGCCTCTTGTAGAATATATAAATACTCATCCTCACGGGCACAGCATCTAAGAATATCATCTTTTCCTCTCTTATAGAGAGTTCCAGCCAGTAAGCAATAGGGTTCGCATTCCTTGATTAATTTTCGAGCTATATCTTTTCGCAGCTCTTTGGGTGGAAAACCATTAACTAAGAAGTTAAAAATCTTTTCACTCCATTCAGGCATTGTCTCAACAATGAACAAAGGAGTATCAGGCAATTCATCATCAACCCCCGTAGGAGCTTCGCCATTAGGGATACGAGATAAATGATCCGCCATGACATGTTTCCTCTCAGGCCTCACAACAACGGTGAAGTCAAACTCAAGAAGAATTAACAACCATCGTGTAATTCGACCTGTGGAACACGGCTTGTTTACCAAATATAGCAATGCTTGATGATCAACATAAAACACAAACTTGGTAGCAAGAAGGTAATAGCGAAATTTCTTTACTGCGTAAATCATAGCTAGACCTTCGCGCTCTGTAGTAGTGTAGTTCATCTCGGCATCATTTACTTGGCGACTTGCAAAGCTAACAGGGTAGTCCAATTTATGTTCTCCTGGTTGAGTTAGAACACACCCAATAGCAAAATTTGATGCATCAATATGCACATGAAAAGGTTCCAATCAGGTGTTCGTAGGATTGGAGCACTTGTTAGGGCCTTCTTTAATAACTCATAAGATTGATGACATTCTTCCGTCCAGTGAAACTCGATAAGAAGCTTGTACAATGGATGCGTTATCTCGGCAAAGTTTAAAATAAACCCTCGATAATAACCAACATGGCCCATAAATCTTTGAACCCCTTTATAGTTAGTAGGTGGTGGCAAATCGACAATGGCTTTAATCTTACTCTCATCTGTGGATATCCCATTCTTGGACACTATATGCCCTAGAATGACTCCATGCTTAACCCAAAATTGGCATTTGAAAGGGTTCAATGAGATGCGATAAAATCTGCACCTTTCAAATATTTTTCGTAGATATAACAAATGCTTCTCCCAAGAAGAATAAACACAAAGGTCGTCTAGGAAAGCTTCACAAAACTCCCTTAGAAATTCTTTAAACGCAGTGTTTATTAATCGTTGGAATGTAGCAGGGGCATTTGTTAAGCCAAAAGCCATAACACAAAATGCAAACACTCCAAACTCTGTGATAAAAGCAGTTTTAGCTTGGTCCTCTAATGCAATTGTGATTTGATTGTAACCAGAGTACCCATCTAAAAAGCTATAAGCTTCCTTGCCTGCAACTCTCTCAAGCACATGTTCTGAATATGGCAAGGGATAGTGATCTCTCCTAGTAGCTGCATTAACTTTCTTGAGGTCCACACACACTCTTAGTTTCCCATTCTTTTTTGGCACAATGACTATTGGAGAAACCCATTCTGAGTGCTCAATAGGGTATATGAATCCACATTGGATAAGTTTTTCAATCTCCTCTTCTATAATTTTGGCGTACTTAGGATTCATTGGATATGGTCGTTGCTGGACGGGTTTAGCAGTGTTGATCATGGGAATTGTATGTTGCACCACAGAAGGTGGAACGCCCTTCATGTCATGATATGTCCAAGCAAAGATATCCTTGTATTCCTTGAGGAGCTCCTTAAGTACAGCCTCTTCAGTTTCGGTAAGGTCTTGAGCAATAAAGACTGGTTTAGACTCCTCACCTAGTTCTGCTAATTCTATCTCTTTAACTACCGCTAGACCATCATAGATTCCACTGCTTCCATTGGTAGGTATTCGTTGGGCTTTGGCATACACAACCTTTTGCTCTCCCGTGGTATAAGATTTAAAATGTTCAGGAGCCGTATGTAAGTCAGCAGGCTCTTGTCCTGACGGAGACCTTTCTTTTAGTTCTGCCTCCTTTTGTTGTTGTGCTAACTCTCGGTTTTGACGTCTTCTTATAGTTCGACTCAATTTCGGCTCTGTAACCTCCAATTGAGCGAGGTCAATGGGTCGCGGGCTGCACCACATGACACTCTGGAGATGTTCACCCCAATTGTCTACTAGCTTTTGATGAGCATCACATGCCCCTAGATAACTAAGCCATTCTGCAATAGATCTTTCTTGTTTATCCTAGCTCTCACATTTGCTTGATATCGTCGTCTCTTTTATGACCTTTGTTTCTTGTTAAGGTTTTGATTTTGGTAAATGTTTGAACTCGACTCACGTGATAGGTCTTCGCTTGTATCTTCTTCACTCTCATATAAATTACCATAGATGGTCGTACTAGGCCTTGAGTGTTCAATTTCAATACTTGGTTCACTCGATGTTTCCTCAGGTTCTGAATCCATTTCTCCCTGAGATTCCGTTTCTGATGTGTATTGGCCTGAAGCCTTTGAGGAATCATCGGTTTCACTCTCAGGTAGGTGTGCCTCTTTCTTATCATCGGATGTTACATGCGCTACACCTAACATGTTTACTGGTGCAATGTGTGGTATCTCTTCCCCATCTGGTGTTACCCAGGTTGTTCCTCTAGCTCCCCATGTATCTATAGTTGCCGCTAGGTGCACCCAATCGACATTGTCTGACTCAGCCATTCCGGGTAGGATATCCATATAAGGAGAGTTCCCCAATATCCGTGTCTTCGTTACACGTGTAACAATATTGTAATGGAGTTGAGTGAATTGTTGTGTCTGATCAATTATCAATGATGAATTTATTTCCTAGAGGATGCGTTCGACCACTTAAAAGATCAACTCGAATGACAGAGTCTTGGAACTGTAAGTAGACGTGGTTTTTGGACCAGTCATGCACCATTTTTGCTTCCCTCATGAATGGACGCCCTAAGATCATCTCAAATGACATAGGATGCTTGGAAAAATCCATAACAATGAAAGTTTTCCTTACCTTGTGTCCCAAGACCTTGATCCTGAGATCCTTTAGCATTCCAATAGGCGTAACAATAGATCCATTAGCCATTTTTACCACTACGCTTGTGGCTTCAAGGTGAGGTCGCCCCATAGACTCCCAACAACTCTTTGTCACCATGCTGACTCTCGCACCACCATCAAGGACCCCCTTTACAGTTAATCCTTTAGTAGTGATTGGTAGAGTAGCATTAGATTCATCACCTTCAAAGTATTGCCCCAACTTGTTAACGGGTACTTCAATTATAGATTCATGTCCCGCTAGGTCAGATGGTGGTGCTAAATGTTCCTCATCATTCATTACCGAGTCAGGTTTGTTCATATGTGCAAACTGTGGTAATCCGGCCTGTAATTCTCCATTGAGGAAGGCTCGAAGAGATGAGACTAGCTCGGGGTCTTTATATAGTTTGGACATGATGGTGGTTCTAACTTCTGAAGACATGAAATCCATCAATTTGGAAATATTTAATGGCATCTTGTGGGACGTAGGACCTTGACAAGAGAATGGTGAAGATGGAATCTCCACTTCCTCAAGGGGGTCGGGCATTCCCTCACCAAACATTCTCTCTAGTAGGAAAGGTGTGTGTCCACTTTCAGATGTCCTACCCTCACTCTCTTCCCGAATGATACTGGGTATAGCCAACGGCCTGTAGTTCTTGTGAGGTTGAGCTTGTGTGGGAAACACTGTGTCCGACATCTGGATATGTTTGGGTTCAGGTTCTAATGTTCGTTGAGTTTCTTCCACCAAACCCCTCAGTTGTTGGACTCGTTCAATTTCCACTGTTGGGTTTGGATAGGTTCCAATCTTTCTCTTGCAATCCTCATTTTTTGTCTCTCGTGGATTATCTTGGGGATTCGCAACTGGGTGGTTTAACTTTGAATACTCTTTTGGTGTTCGCCGTAATTCCCTCTCGTGATCCTCCTCACTGGCTTTTTCCTTTGTAGTAACAGTTTTGGTCTCCGTGGTCTCTATCGAATCTAAGTCATCCTCAGGGTCATTCATATACACGGGATCCTCTCCTGTCCCTATGTTATTCTTTGAACTAGGTTTTGAGCTAGAAGCATTAAGGGATTTCTTTCTTCGTGTTTTCTTCTTTCTCGCTCGGCCAATGGATGCAGCATCTCTCTCTTCGAGGATGTAATTTTGCTTTTGGAGCATCGACCATGTGAGTGCATTCACTGGTGCTATGTTTATAGTTGGTGGTGTCCCATCAACAATATCTATTATGTTCAATGGTGTGATTTTCGGTGCGTTTGGATTGTTAGGACACTGTGCGATCAAATGATCTATGCCACAATGATAACAAGTGAGTATTGGCATTGCCAATGCACTCCCTTGACTTGTTTGCATTAGTACAGCATTATTTTGCATTCTAATGGGGCACTCAGCTACTCGATGTGGTCCACCACATTCGTAGCATTGAAGAGGTGGTCTCCTTGCAAAACTATTAATGTTTTGGCCTCTTGCTGCTAGCGCAGTAGCTTGATATACCGGTTTGATTTTTCCCCAATGGTTTTCCATATAGTACATGGGACACTCCTCAAGCATGTCGACTCCATAGGTGATACTAGAGTCTATGTCCTCTTCGCAATCTACATAAGTACTAGATGACTCGCAACCTATTTGGTTCATAGGTGTAACTCTTGGATGAGGGGGTTGCGGTCCTAGCACTGGAGGTGGCAACGGTGTGGTTTGGACCACATTTTGGGTTCTAGGGACCATGTGTTGTAATGGCAACTGTTGCTCCATCGGTGGGGTAGGCATCAATGCAGGAACTCGAGGTGAGTCTGCCCAAGCTATAGGTGGTCTATTTCCCATGATGCGTTTAAGCATTAGGCAATCCTTCGCTTGATGGCCATACCTACCACACGCGTTACAAGTCCCGTTAAACTTTACTCTGAAAGTAGGGCATTCACTCGTAGTATGTGGGCCCAAGCAGATTGAGCACCATTGCTGCTCCCTTCTTGGATACATATGAGTGTTTTGTGGAGCACGATTACCCTGAGGCTTTCTTGGATGGCCTTGGTGAGATCTGTCAAAGTCATCTCAGATATCGTTTGCTCTTTCACGATTGGCTTTATCTTCATTGGCTCATGCCCTGATGCTTGCGAGCTACTAGACTTCGGCTCGGCAGACACTCTTTCTCCTGCAATCATTAAATTATCCTCCAATTGGATTGCATTCATGGTGACTGCTTCCCAAGTAGTGATACCTCTAATGACTAGGCCATTATAGATACTTTCATGTCGTAATCCCCTAATGAATCTATCGAGCAATTGGTTGTTGTTGAATCGCTCGTTTGGATTGCATCGAGAATTCAAATTCTTTAGGTGACTAATGAAGTCTCTCACAGATTCACCTTCTTCTCGTTGGGCTTTCTGGAGCTGAGAGGCTACACCCCAAAGTACTCCCTCTCGTATGTATTCTTTTAAGAACAGTCTCCTAGAGTAGAGTAGATCGTTTTCTCTTCTACTCTTAAGGTTCTATACCAATCTCCAGCTTTTCCGCTTAGGGTCAAACTCAAAGCCTTACACTCAAGGAATCGCACACATGTTCAAAGACTTCCATATGCTTTCTAGCATCTCCGTCTCCACTGAATTTTTGTGTGAGCTTAGCTACTTGAACTGCCTTGCTCCTAGGCTCTCTACCACGTGCACTACGCATGTTTTCCGCAATAGAGCGACCGATAGTTTGAGCAAATGCTGCCAAATCTCCTATTTGAGTAGGTATAATGGGTGTATGTGCTCCTGGAACCACATGTGAGATGGGAGTTGGCCTTGGCCTTGGCATACGCGCGGCTCTTGGGTCCCATATTTCTTATGGTGGTGTACCAAACGGTGGTCCAAAGTTTACAGGCGTGGCCCTAGGCATAGGGGGTGCCTGATATGGCATGTTATTATTAAATGGCATGGCTCCACTTGTATAAGAGCTTGGATAATGCCATTGTGGATTGTAAGCTCTTGGAATAATCGGAGGTGTAGGAGCTACATGAGGCTGAGGTACGACAGGTGCACATGATTGATACATACATGTAGGTATAGTTGGGGGCACTGTGCTACTAGGTATCGGCGCAGTGTTAACAAATGAACTCCATGGTGTACTTCTTGTCATGCTCACCACTGGGATATGCATGGTAGCCATAGTGTCATTAAGAGAAAGATGAGCTAGATCTGGGAAGGTAAAGTTGCCACTTGTACTGAGGCTCCTGGCAAAACAACATATGGAGGATCAATGGGGCTCACTGAGGGAGTCATTAAGAGAAAGATGAGCTAGATCTGGGAAGTTAAAGATTGTACTGAGGCTCCTGGCAAAACAACATATGGAGGATCAATGGGGCTCACTGAGGGAGTCTCCATTTGTGATAGGGTTGGTTGGTTGGCCTTTCCCGTATCCAAGAATCTCATTAGGCCTGTTGAAGGCATGTTGATCCCTGTGTTCTGTCTTTCTAACTCAACAATCCTATGGAGGACATCACAGACTTTCTGTTGTTGCTCATCTATGCTAGTAGCACCCGATGTGGATTGTAGAACATCTAACCAACCCACATGATAGGTGTGTCCTGTGTAACGATCAGTTAAAGCTTCTGTCATACTCCCAATTTTCGTTTAGGAATATCCCATCTAGGCTTGGCGTGCTGGAGGTTTCCCTCGAAGTGGAAGCATTATTGCTCCCCATCGCTTGCCCCTCCGTGACTGCTACCTTGGGAGCACTCGGTTGCTCGGTTGGCATGATTGTTGTCATAGGAGCCTTTGCTTTCAGAGCTCGACTTTGTTCTAGCCTTCGTAGGTTCTCAATTTCCCTCTCCCATGTTGCTTGCATATAGCGTTCGATCTCTTGTACTTCGGCAAGACTCCTACCCTCGGGTAGTAGAACCTCAGAGGGAGATAGTCCTAAAGGATCAGGAGGTGCAGTGGATGGAACATTCACATGCACACTCTCAAGAAGCATAGGGTCTATTTTAGGCATGAATGAAGAATTTACTTCCCCACTCCCTTCATTTATTTCATTAACCGCATGTTCGGAGCGAGTAGCTCTACTAAGGGTCTCTTTTAAGCGGCTAAACACGCTGGACCCGGGCCGTGGGCCCATGGCATGCATGTCTTGACTTGAACTATCAGGGTTTGGTGTAGGATACCCCTCCATGACTTCGTAGTCAGAGGAAGAATCACTAGACGTGATATGAGGATCTTGGGTCGCGCTACCTTGAGTCCCGGCCGAAGGTCCAGAACCTAGGGTGGAGGAATAATGGGTGCCCGCGTAAATGGAGGTACTACCAATATGCTCGTGCTCTAACACTCGTCCAGAGCGTAGGTTCATATGACTTGGATCCCCTAGAAGTGTCAGTGAGTGCCCGTGAAGGCTGCTCACCTAGTAATTTTGGGTGTTTTGCAACCCAAGTCTTTTCTTATTTATTTATTTATTGATTTTTTGGTCCTTTTTTTCTGACCCAGCTATAGAATAGAACGTATGATAGCTCAAAACGAGCGTTTCGGTCAGAGGGACGTGCCGTGCTTTACAGCCCTCCGTTTGGTCACTTTATGCCCTCGGAATCCCTAAAATCGTCAATTTCTAGTAGGGAACTAGGCCCAAATTAGAAAGTCTAAGGGTGCAAGTGGGAAGAGAAGGGAGGAGAGTGGAGGACTTGCCCCACATGCTCTCATTCCCTCTTGAGGGGGTAGGGTATATATATAAGAGTGAGTCTAGTATATATAATAAGACTAAGGACTGAGGCCTGGGCCTGGGCTTGGGCTTGGGCTTGGGAAAATGATCCCGATCAAAATTTTAGTGTAGCCCCCCAGTCACTCACGCTTAAATATTTTCGGTGTTTTTTTTTTTTTTTTTAAAAGGCGATGACCGCGCGCGGTTTAGGTGACCCTTTCTTGGCCACACACACTGTCAACACCTACGTAACCTCTCTGTCAACAGCTCACAGACAGCTCACTACCTTATCTACTTACTAACAGTGCTGCTAACCACTAACTAATCTGTTAACCACTCTGCTAACTGCTTACTGGCAGTGGGCTAACTGTCCATCTATTTCCTCTCTCACTACCTTAGTGTGCAAAGACTGTGTGCAGGCAAACCTTGACAGAAAACTGTGTACAGACTGTGTGCAAACAGAAATTGCTAACTGTACCTACTTATTCATTCACTGCGAACAAGCTAACGACTACTAATTGTGCAAAGACTATGTGCGAGCAGAAAACACAACATTATGCAGAAATCACAGAACTTGCAGACAATACAGAAATTAACAACTTGCAAAAAAATAACTCATTCCTCTTCCTCTTCCTCTTCTTTCCTACTACAAACAACTCATAGGAGAAGCACAAAGTGCCTCTTGGGCTTAGTGCAGGGCGATTCCCCGGCAGCGGCGCCAAAAATGTACGCTCCTTGCCGCACTGTAGAAGCAAGGGCCTTGCCTAACACTGTGTGCGAGTCACATACGGCTCCAAGAACACAACTAGCTTAACTAGTAAGCTCAAAAGAGGGCAATGGTGTGTCACTCACGGCTCTATGCTCCTGCCGTGGAGGATTCCTCGCCGCGAAGAAGAAGGAGACGCCGCTACGTCGCGCTCAACCGCTTCACCGCCGTCGTGCCGCCGCAATGCTCTCTCTCTCTCTCTCTCTCTCTCTCTCTCTCTCTCACACACACACACACACACACACACACACACACACATACACACACACAAGGAGGTGAAGAAGAAGAAGATGGAGATGGAGATGGAGCAAGAGCACTCTTCTATTGCACAAATGAGAGAATGCGTGAATTTTAGGTTTAGTTGGCTTTTATATGAGCTCACACCATTCACACTTGGGCGCCCATGCTTAGCCAACTAATCCCTTGAATGTCCCAGTTAGAGTGCGCCTCTCATCGGCGATCACTCTTACCCTTTTCCTATTGGTCCGACAAGCCCGGTACCTGACTCTTCCAAATACATAATACATGTCAGTCGTAGGTGATGGGGTGTCCATGAGCCGTGAGGGTTAACAACTGTCTTTGAGAAAATTACAAAAAGTACTCATTTCAAGCCTAAAGTTAATAATCACGATTATTAACTTTCTTCTCTAAATTGGCTAAGGTTCATAGCATTGACTCATTGCATGTGTACAAACAACTTTTATAAAGGCCCAAAAGATTTGGATCACTAAACTGGTAAAGAACAGGGTAAAAACTAAACGTTGTACTGACCGTTTGAATCTTGAGTATAAATTTGGAAAAAATTTGTCCAAAATTGTTGAAATTTTATTCATAGTCTTATGTTGATGTGATAAACATGTGTATATGCTTAGTTAACCAAAAAATTGCAAAAATTTTTCAAAGGTAAATAATCGCGATTATTTACATATGTCCTACTTTTCAACTTTTTTGACTAAGTCTGCATACCACTAGCTTCACCATGTTGTAATAAGCCCACAAACCAAATTTGGTAAGATTTGGACCACTGGAGTGAAATTGGTGACTAAAATTACAAAGTTAGTCTGCGGATAGATAATTGATGACCATTTGACCAAAAATTATCCAAACTGGATGGAAATTGGCTAGTGACCTTAACTTAAGGTGCTTAACAGATCTGTGTCAAAGTTGGGACAAAAATTTGCAAAAATTTATCAGAAGTAAATAATTGTGATTATTTACATCTACTTCAAAACTTGATGATTTTGCAAATTTGAGTATACCACAAGGTCAAACACATCAAGTAGACATCACAAATCAATTTTGGTGAAATTTGGATCCCAAAAGTGGGACTTAAGCCAGATTCTTGAAATCAGAGTCTTTGGACACCAAATCTATACTACTCTATTATGGGGGAGCAGATTCAGGTGTGCCACGTGGCTTCAAATGCATTCTCCCGGGGGTAGGTGGACGAGAGGCAAGCCGAGAGTGACCTGAAGAGCCTCGAAGTCCGGGTGGGAGGCAAAGAGGCACCGCCGAAGCGGTCCAGGTAGGTGTGCGCCACCATGAAGCAGGACGATGCTGCAACCGTTTAAAGCGTCAGCTTGATATCCTGCATGAACAGCTTGGCCAGCTTCGCTTTGCCCACATGAGAGAGAGAGAGAGAGAGAGAGAGAGAGAGAGAGAGTACACTGCTGGCCAGAGAGAGAAAACGAAATTCCTTGATATTGCAGTTTCCAAGAGGATTGACGCAAGAGGAGGGGAGAAAGACAGGCCAATATTGTTGCGCAGAGAGAGAGAGAGAGAGAGAGAGAGAGAGAGAGAGATCACATCTCTGTACTCAAGCCAAGAAACTTATGGCAACCTGCAATTGAGAGAGAGATCAGATCTCTGTGCTCGAGCCAAGAGACTTATGGAGAGCTGCAATTGAGAGAGAGAGAGAGAGAGATCAGATCTCTATGCTCGAGCCAAGAGACTTATGGAGAGATGCAATTGAGAGAGAGAGAGAGAGAGAGAGAGATCAGATCTCTGTGCTCGAGCCAAGAGACTTAATTATGGCGAGCTGCAATTGAGAGAGAGAGAGAGAGAGAGAGACAGAGAGAGAGAGAGATCACCTTGCCAGAGCAGCCTGAGACTTAATACGCGGATGACGACGACAATGACCAGGTATTGCGAAGTAATCCTCTCTCTCTCTCTCTCTCTCTCTCTCTCTGCTATACGTCGGCTTGCAAGGACAACATGGCCACCCCAGGGGACATAGCAAGGCAAGCCACGACATGGCTCCAACACAAAGAACGTTTGCAGCTTCTTTGGTGCACTGCTTAAGTGAAAAATGAGTTACCACGAAAAACGTTTGCACCTTCTTGGGTGAGTTGCTATAGTGCAGACCGAGATGCCAGAGGTGATAAAAGCACTCATTATGGTGCGCTAACAGAGTGCAGACCGAGCCAATTTAAGGTGACCGAAGCAATCACAGAGAGTTGAATGATATGCTGGCAACGACAGCATATGCTCTCTCTCTCTCTCTCTCTCTCTCTCGGGTTAGTCAGATATGCTAGCTTAATCAAAGGTAATGGCACCATATTATTGTAGCGTTGACGACAAGTTTCCCGACTCAATTAGAGCATGTCAATGAGCTGCGTGATGAACTGGGGGCTTGAGGTCGATGCAACGGCTGAGGAGCTTTGATGACATGGCAGGGGCCGAACAATTGATCTTGACATCTATATTACCATATTATGGAGGGCCCAATTCAGGCCTGCCACGTGTACACTACGCAAAGAAGGCCTGGAAAGGGATGGCCCGGATCAGAGTTGGGAGGTAGTTGAACAAGCAGGCATGAAGCTGGTAGTCCAAGTTGAAACTGCAGATGTTTGGCTACCCGCCGTTGCTGCACAGAGAGAGAGAGAGAGAGAGAGAGAGAGAGAGAGAGAGAGAGAGAGTTGATGTGATGGTGTACTAGCTCCTGTTCACCACCTGATTAATTGCCAATCCATGCTTGCAGGTAGTTTGCTAGCAGCAGTACCGGGCCTCCTACCCCCATTGTGTTGTCTTCATGCAAGGCTGAGATTGGGGCTTCTCTTTCTCTTTCTCCCTCCATGTTGTGCTAGCCACAGATCCTCCATAGCTACATTATCCTCTTCCCATCTCCACCCCATAGCTGCATTGTCCTCTTTCCATCTCCACCCCATAAAAGGTACCTCTACTCGAAGTTGTCCTTAGCCCCCCCCCCCCCCCCCATCCCTTTCTTCGGCTTTCTAATTAAACTCCTACTCCTACCATTGACTTGCTGATGCAGCTCCTACAACTTTGTAACTATGCACCCCCTAGGCCCTCACCTCTTCATCCCCTCCTCAATCACCCCGCAATTGATTGTCGCCCCTGGCTATCTGTAGGCTATCAGGTGAGGTGTCCCATCTATTGAGCACCTATGGAAGTAGAGAGAGAGAGAGAGAGAGAGAGAGAGAGAGAGAGAGAGAGCCTCTAAATGAAAGTTACATGGGTATATTTACACATTGTGCGCTCATTCTCTTCATTGAATTGAATCGAAAGTTGCATGTCGAGTGCCCATTCTGTTCATTGGGCTTAGGTAGATTAGGTGCATTTGTGAACATGATGGGGAGGCTTAGATAGATTAGGAGTACTTAAGATCTCTCAAAAGAGAAGTTTTTCCATAGCACAAATGAAAACATCTTGAGATGGTTTTTGAAAATTATGTCTACAACGTTTGGGGTAGCCTAGGTTAAGCCATAAATTTCTCAACACATTATGGTGTTGTAACCAAGCACTTCTAAGGGGGTATATGTGTGATGTTTGAGCTTTAATGCCTCATCCAAGGTTGCATTGAATTATGTTTCAATTTCCAAACACAAACATTGCAATTATTTCCTTCTAAGTGTGGTAGAAGCTTGGCAGCTCAGAAGGTGCAAAAAAGGTTTGTTTGTCATTGCCAAGGTAAACTAGGTCTATTAGTGCAAGTGTAACTAGAAGTGTCATAGTAGTGAAGATATAGGATGGCTACGCTTGACAGGGTGGGAGAGTAGGTGGCTATGATTGTGAATAGGTTGGGCAATGAGAACACACGTACTAGAAAATCAGTATCGTGTAGCTCCTGGGATGTGTCGGACGCCATTCCTTATCTTGGACACAATTACATACACAAGGAGATAGACATTGTTACCATATACATGTGGTAGTGACATGTGTGAACACACTTAGAACCGTCAGCCCAGTGTCGGGCATTTTTTTCCTCACTAGGAGGTTTTTAGGGTTGAGCTTCCTTCCTCTTTTCCATGTTGTGTGTGTTTCCCTACAACCCTATTTCCAAGTGAGGAGTTTTTTCCGTTTTTGAATGGACCAAAAACATGTGCTTAGAAGAAGATATTGTTCGAAGCCAAGAAGAGGCCTAGAAGCAAGCGACCGACGAGGAGCAAGCTTAGCATTTTTCCGAGAATCGGGTCGCAGATCCTACAGACTTGGGCTTTGAGGTCACGGATGCGCTCCCTTCATAAAAATGGGCATGCTCATTTGGTTTTGTCAACTTGCTTCGTGGAGACATCTCGGACCAAGGCCTTTTTCTGGTCTTGCCACTCTCTACATAGATGAAACAAGATTTTTCTGGTCACAAGACCAAGCCTACTACAAAGCAGGGATGCTATTGTGCATCTCGATCTACAAGGTAATAGTAGCTATTAATCAAGGCCCGAAGGTTTGGATTTCCCTTTGGGTTACTGAGTAATCCCTTGAACTTTGCTTTCCCAACAAGAGCCTTTCAACAAGGAGTTCCAAAACATGGAGAATGTTGTCACACTCCGTAATGTACTCTCATCATATGTGCCACAGGTGAGTCTTATGCAAGCAACATGCATTTTTCAGTCAAATGGATGGGGGAAGAGCAGGACTGTGTATGAATTGTGGTGACTTAAGATGTTGATATGGCAAAAAAATTCACGATGATATTGTTAGTTGATGGTTGTTGAAAGAAAACGTTGTGTTTGGCACTGCCTTGGTCGACATGTATGCCAAATGTGGTGCACTTCATAAAGCACAAAACGTACTTGAGGAGCTTTCTCTCTAGGATGTCATCTCTTAGAATGCACCGAGTACGGGATATGCCCAAATTGGTTAGGGCCAAGGAGCTCTGGGATATTAAGAGTGAGCGAGACCCCTTGGTAAGAGAGAGCGAGACCCGCCGGCGGAGGCGAGTCACGTGAGCTGGTAGTTAATAAACTTGATCAGAATTGGTCCAAGCTTGTTGAAATTTTCCGAAAGACTCTAACAAGTTGTATACTTGCCAAACCTATCAAAAAAGTGTAAAAATTTGATAAAAGTAAATAATCACGATTATTTACTTCTACTATCCAGAGACATCATTTTGGAATTTTGAACTCATATAGTGATAGACCAACATAATATAAGGCCACAGGGAAATTTTGGGTTCAATCGGATCAAAATTGGTACATATACACTCAGTTTACAGGTTGCAGATTAGACCTTTGATTTTGCTGAAGTCGAATCTGAAAGTCAAATTTTGACTCCCATAGCACGATTTGAAGTGATGCACAGAGAACAATCACGAGAGTTCTCAAGAGCTCTACTGTCTTTATAGAAGAATAGCTAACTTGATTAATTTTGTACAGGAATGAGGTTGCAGACAAGGAATCAGTGGTTTGACAGAAAGTTCAATTGAATCGAGTGGAAATTGATGACAAGTCAATCCAAAGGTGAGTACTCTATCCAGGGCTTTATAAGTCTATATGAACCTTAGATCTGGTCCTGTACTAGGAAATCAGGGCATACTCGGAGAAACCTCCCGTAGAGTATACCGAAGAAAAGCGCGAATCAAGGCAATTCCTTGCACACAATTCCTGAAGAAGTCTCAAACACTTCTTCAGATTCAACATCCGAAATGTCTTCTTACTCGACTCACTCAGAAACCAAAACGATAGTGCGCTATAAGCATATACTATCTTTTTACAAGACTAACCGTCATGGAGCCCAGGTTTACTTGCACCCTAATGAGGAGTATGCTATTCGCATTGATGACCATGGTATTGAGTTTGAAGAAGAAGTTAGGGCAAACAAACAAGGAAAAATGTACATGGATCGAAACGGAACTCAGTATTTACAGGTCGAAAACCCTGACGTGATAGACAAATGGGGGTTAGAAGTAAACACTATAATTCCAGATATGTCAGCAAAAGAAGGACCACCAACTTTGGAATTCGAGGGATACGATCAAGTAGACTTGAATCCTTTGAAACTGCTTAGTACGGATAATCCTAGGATCGGAGTCTATTGTTGGGAAGATAGAAACATAAAAGATCTTTTGTGGACTTCTCATGCCAAACCAGGACAATTAACGGCCATGAAGATCATCTATATCTTCAAGATCAAAGATAAGGGATCAGCATACCTACCAACCTACTTGTTTAGGGATTGTTATAGAAACAACTTTGTTATGATGACTCTTGAGGAGGTAGAACAAACCAAATACCAAGGGTATTCCATATGGGATTGGATATTAGGGCAAGGACCAGAAACAATTCCAAGGGATGAACACCGTGAGAGATCATCTGAGAGTAATATGAAGAAACCAGAAACCACCTCACGTAGAAAACCGGGTGACACTAAGGCCAGTCTAGGCCTACATAAGTCACTATTTCCAACAGACTGGTTTGAAGGACTTGGAACAGGACCAACTCCCAGAAGACCGGGAGTTGAACCAAATAGTGTCAGACCAGCTAATTTTCAAAAATGGGTCAAAAAATACAGTGGATCAGGGGATCCATATGACCACTTAGCAAGCTTTAAGCAAGTGCTAAGAGCAGAGCATATATTCGATTTCCATACTCAATTCGAGGGGTTTGTAATGACATTAGAAGGAAAAGCTTTGACATGGTTCCAAAAAATTCCACCAAGGTCAATCATAGGCTTGAACACATTAGCTCAAGGATTTGTAGTTGCTTGTTTCAAAACGGGGATTAAACATAATACGGTAGCTCAAAACTACAGCTTTAAACACAAACATGGTGAGCCTGTTAGGGATGTGCAACTCGAATGAAGCAATACATTTCCAGATGCCCAGAGATGGAGATACCTGCAGAAGAACGACTTGTATCTTGTTTCTGGAGGGACTGCTAAACAAAGAACTTCATGCTATACTCTATAGTAAAAAGCATACAACCCTAGAAGCGTGTATGTCTGATGCGATTGACCTAGGAGACAATTGCGAGATCTTCAATGAAAAAGATGTCCCTAAGAATAACCAAAGCGAGAAAACAGCATCCACAAAACCAGCTCAAGTGGGAACGGCTGCTGCGGCACCACTCTCAGCCATAGAAGATATGCGAAAAAGGATGAACGACATGATGAACAATGTGCAAAAACCACCTATGAGAGGACCACGACAAGGGATACCTCCACAGGGACAACCAATTAGGCCACAAAAATGGTGTGCAATTGAGGATAAATGGACCAACCATGAGACCCACGAGTGCTACTTCAAACCAAAGTATGATGGTAATGTTCAGTACGTGCCCATGAGGCCCCAAGGACAATCTATGTACAGATATCAGCCTAATATGGCCCAAGCTCAAAGACCACCAATGGGTATGGAAAGACCTCAACCTATGTTGGGACAACAACCTCCATATCCAGGACATAATGCAGTGCCTATAAAGTACATGCACTTGGAAGGAGTCATAGATGAACAAGCATTAGTGCCTGTTATACCCTATGCAGAGCCTAGTCCATCTACAGTAATGGTAGAAGGAGATTGGTATAGTCCACATCCACCACCAATGGAAGAAACCATGACTTATGCTCCACCAGATCTTGCACCAATGTATTATGTAGCTAATCAAGGTGTCAGACCTCCCATGGGAAGACCCATGATGAAGCCTAGAACAAGAAACTGTCATAACTGTGGTGTCGATGACCATTGGAAGAACGAATGTCCAGAGCCTGACAAAAACCTTAAACCAATTGAAGCCTATTGCATACAATGTTACAAAAAGGGAGGACATTTTCCAGAAGATTGTCCTAAGAATCCTTCGAACAAGGAAAAAACTGTGGTAAACGTAGTCCAAGTGATGCCTAGTAGCTCATCAAAGAGTGAACCGATTGTTCCAATCAAGGTAATCACTAGAGCCCAGGCAAAGAAAAAGAAACAAAACTCCTCTGATGATTCGGACAACACGAAATTTTCTTCTCAAATAATCAAAAGGATCAGAAGCAAAAGATATGAGATGAGAAAACAAAAACAACGGGTTGAAAACGAAGAGAAAGCAAAAATGGTAGCCCAGGACAAGCTGAAAAAAATTGGCAGTGAATTCAAGGAAACAACCGTGAAATCTGGAGGATCCATTCTGGTTGATAAAAATTTTGAGCCTATTAATGCTGCCTTGGAAGCCTACCAAGCAGGACTTAAAGCAGGCCAAAACATGAAAAACAAATGGAAAGACTATCCATCTCCAGACATGGAAGCAACAAAGCTAGAGGCTTATCAAAATTTGGTAAGAATCACGTAAGAAATGTTGGATAAACAAAAACTCAAGCTTGAAAGTATTGCAAAACCTGAACAGCTTGCGATAAAAGAAACAAAAGCAAAATCCGATGTGGTGGCAGAACCCCACCTTGAAAAAAATGAACCAGATCTTATATTGCCGGACAACAAAGATGCCTTAGACGGAATTCCATTCGTAGAGGAAGACTGGCCAGGATGGGAAAAGGTGAGAGAGATCAATGATGGGAGCCTAACTTTAAAGTCACCTCCTATAGAGGAAGTCTGGTTGGATAACCAACCATTTGATGTGAACATGGATTTACAATCCTTGTATGGAGATTGCGGATTGGAAGCTTCAGGAATATCTAAACCATTGACATTAAAAACATTACCTTCTTACTTGGGAGATAACGAAGACGAATCCATCGTTTGCAAGAACACTCAAGTAAAAAGAGCCAAACAGACCCTAGAAATATACAACATTCATTCAATCATGTCTACACCCATCCAATGCACTCTTACTTTGGGAGAACTGTTGAAACTCAGACCATACTTGTGGAACGATTTACAGAAAACCCTAGATAAGGTGGGGATAACGGGGTTAATCTCTAAGAATTTGGGAAAACTGAAAAATAAACTGGAAAACAAAGAGATTCGCTCAGTTCCTATGAACAAGGTTGGAGAATATTATGAAGGGGAAGAAGCAAACACCACCCTCCCAGTGAAATATAATGACATTGAAACCATGGAAATACTGGATAATGGAGCTGACATAGCCATAGCCACTAAAGCAGTATGGGAATCCTGGGGACAGCCAGCCATTAGACAAACGCAAATGAAATTGCAGTTGGCTGAGGGATGCATTGAGAGACCACTAGGGCTACTTGAAAAAGTGACAGTAGTCAATTCCTGTGGAATTGAATATCAACACACTTTTGTCATAGTAGACTTTGGGAAAAAAACTCAACTATGAAATCATATTGGGAAGACCTTTCATACAACATGTATAGCTTATCCAAGATTATGGAAACAACTATTTGTGCTTGAAGCAGGTGGGATCTATAACCATTGTCTTTTATGTAGCACACTCCCAAGTTGGGTCATCACGCAAGCCCAATATTGATAGCATGTGTGGTGGGTACGGGGATAAGAATGCATCCCAGAAACAAGCAGGTGAAGACACTCCGGACCAACAAAAGGTTGAAAAAAGGGCTGAAAAAAGAGCAGATGTAGTGGGAGCTCAAGGTGACGCATCCAAGGAGTCAGCCGAGGTGCCTCTGAAGCTAGAACCTGCAATGAGCAAGGACGTAGAGGACGCTGAAAAATCATCTGAGAAGCCAATTGAAAAGGATACAACAGTGAACTTGTCTGATGAGGACGCGGATCTTTTTATTTCAGATGTTTGTGCAGAGATTTTGGGGCGTAAGAAAAAGAGGAGCAACAATGAAGAGCGCGCCACACCAAAGAAAAAGGCTAAGGTTGCATCCGAGCCTCCAGAGCCTACTCCAGGAGGTAAAAATTCCAAGGAGCCTTCATCTGCTCGGAAAAAGACTAACCTCCAAGCACCCAACCTTAAACCTCCCAAACCAAATCCCGCAAGAAACTTCTGTAGCCCCTATTAACCTTTTCTGCTTTGTAGCCTCTTTGTAATTTGGTCTTTGTACCCTCATTTTGATGATAATGAAACGACGGCTTTATTTTTTGTTCACTAGTTGTTTATTGCTCATTGATTGTCTATTTATTGTACTCATATTGCTCATTGACTGTCTATTTATTGTACTCGTATTGTTCTTTCCGAAATCATCATGAGCATCTTCAAGTAGAGCTTATTTTTTCTCCAGCGTCTCCTGCCAAGTGGACTGTTGTTGCCATAGAAGTCCAGGAAATTAATGAAATGGAAATCAATAGCCTGGAAGGTATACTTTTCAAGTGTATTTTGAAAAGGTTAACATGTCAGTCTGATTGAGGTTTTTAAGGCATGGTACTTGTCTATGGCAGAACTTAGCTGGATTGGAGATGTTCAAGAACTAGATGAGAAGGTTGAAGACATAGCAGCTAAGCAGGATGCAGATGTAACACCAGATAAAGTAGAGGAATACCAAGAACCAGCAGTTTGCCCCAAAATTGAGGAGATTTCGCAAAACTGCCTTGGATGGGGATATCTTGTTTCGAATTTCTGCAAGATCAAAAAGCTCATCATCCTTGATCTCGATGGATGTTAACCCTCACGGCTCACGGACACCCATCACCTACGACGGACGTGTATTATGTATTTGGTAGAGTCAGGTACCGGGCTTGTCGGACCAATAGGGAAAGGTAGAGTGATCGTCGATGAGAGGCGCACTTTAACTTGGACATTCAAGGGATTAGTTGGTTAAGCATGGGCGCCCAAGTGTGAATGGGGTGAGCTCCTATAAAAGCCAACTAAACCTAATTTTTACTCATTCTCTCATTTGTGCAATTGAAGAGTGCTCTTGCTCCATCTCCATCTTCTTCTTCTTCACCTCCTTGTGTGTGTGTGTGTGAGAGAGAGGGAGAGGGAGAGTGTGTGTGCGATCGAGCATTACGAAGGCACGACGGCAGCGAAGCGGTTGAGCGCGGCACGACTGCAGCTTCTTCTTCATCGCGGCGAGGAATCCACCACGAAGGCGAGCGTAGAGCGGTGAGTGACACACCCTTTGTTTTCTTGAGCTTGCTAGTTTAGGCTTGTTCTGTGCTTGGAGCCGTTTGTGGCTCGCATACGGTGTATTGGCAAGTCCCTTGCTTCGACAGTGCGGCAAGGAGCGCACATTTTTGGCGCCGCTGCCGGGGATATGCCCTACACTAAGCTCGGTTAGCACTTTACGGTTCCTTGTGGTGCAATTTCTATCATAGGAAAGGCAGGGAAGGAGTGTGTGGAAGGTTTCTGTTTTTTGCGTTTTCTGCAATTGCTGTCAAGTTTCAATTTCTGCTATTGTCTGCGTTTTTTCAATTTCTGCAATTTCTGCATTTTCAAGTTCGGCGTTTTCAATTTTTGCAATTTTCTGCATTTCTGTCAATTTTCTGCAATTTCTGCGTTTTTTCAGCATTTTCTACAATTTCTGCGTTTTTCTGCATTTTCTGCATTTCTCCATTTCTGCGTTTTTCAATTTCTGTATTTTCTGCATCAACCAAAAAAAAAATTAAAAAAATTTTTGGGAAAAAAAAAGTTTTTGAGAAAAATAAAAAATAAAAAAAAGGGAAAAAATTCGGAAATTAAAAACGCGAGTGAGTGGGCGGCGAAATTTTTTGAAAATAAAAAAACGTGATTGTGATCATTTTCCCAAGCCCAAGCCCAAGCCCAAGCCCAGGCCCAGGCCTCAGTCCTCAGTCTAATGATATATACTAGACTCACTTTTATATATATACCCTACTCCCTCAAGAGAGAATGAGAGCATGTGGGACAAGTCCTCCACTCTCCTCCTTTCTCTTCCCACTTGCACCCTTAGACTTTCTAGTTTGGGCCTAGTTCCCTACTGGAAATTGACAGTTTTAGGGATTCCGAGGACATAGAGTGACCAAACGGAGGGCTGTCAAGCACGGCACGACCCTCTGACCGATACGCTCGTTTTGAGCTATCACACGATCCATTCCACGACACGCTCTAAAAAATCTAGGAAAAAAACAAACAAAAAACACGCTAAAAACTAGTCACAAGGCCTCCTAGAGCAGCTTTTTGACACCTTAGGGTATCAAAAGCATATGCACTTACACTCTGGGCGAGTGCTAGAACACGAGCATATTGAGGGTGCCTCTGTTCATACGGACACCCATTACCCATCCACGATAAGCTCTAGACCCTCAGCGGGGACACAAGGTAGCACCACCCAAGACCCTAAAATAGCCGCTAGTGATTCCTCCTCCGACTCAGAAATCATGGAAGCATACCCTACCCAAAACACTGAGAGAGAAGGCCATGCACCTCCCGAAGCTCCACAGCCTAGTACTAGTATGTTTAGCCATTTCATGGAAACGTTAGGTAGAGCTACTCGCTCGGAACCTGATGCAAATGAAGCACGCGAAGGGGGTGGGGAAGTGGAATCTCCTTTCACATCGCACGTGGACCCCACACCCCCAAAGAGTGTCCATGTGGATATCCTGCCAACTTCTTACCAAGAAGGCCCTGTTGAGCTGCCTCCTTCAGAAGTTCCCTCTAGAGTACCGTTGGTGACAAGTAAAACCACGGGGAGCAACATTGCTTCTACCTCACAAGAAACCGTTAACACGTCGACTCTAGAAGGATGGTTCATTAATGATCATTGGACATACGACCTCCACACTGAGGTGTTGACGGATCTACACTCTGGCCACGCCTACCATGTAGGATGGATAGAGATTGTACAATCCACCTCTAGTGCCACGAGCATCGAAGATCAACAGAAAATGATCTGTAATGTTATCCATGGCATTATTCAATCAGAAAGGCAAAACCAAGGGGTAAATATACTCTCAACTGGCCCCATGAGATTTCTGGATACGAGCAAGGCTCAACAGCCTACTCTATCACAAATGGAGACTCCTCTAATGAGCCCCATGGACCCACCTTATGTCATTTCACCTGGGGTCTCTATGCAATCTGAGCCTCCAAGCGACAACTTTAGCTTCCCTAACTTGGCTCAACCCTCTATCAAGGAAAACACAGTGCTCACTCCAAGGATAAGCCTAACAGAGAATGTATCGATGACATCTACGGTTAGCGCAGTGCCACTACCTAGTGTTGTAGTACCTAATATGGGGCCTCGACCATATGTGCCTTTAGCCCCTTATGCACACATGGCCCCCACACCTCCAATTGTACCACTTGCTTATGCTCCTCGAGTGCCGCTCCCTAGCTCTTATCCGAGTGGACCTATGCCCGGTTATGTTCCATATCCTACATCATCTACACATCTGCCAAGACCGGCACCCGTTCCTCTCCCACATATGATTCCAAGAGTACCTCCACCGGCCCTACCTCCTCACATAGGTGACTTGGCAGCGTTTGCTCAAACCATAGGTCGATCTATCGCGGAAAATATGCGTCATGCATCTGATAGAGAGCCTAGAAGTAAGGCAGTACAAATTGCCAAACTCACGCAAAAATTTAATGGGGACGAAGATGCTAGAAAACACATTGAAGTGTTTGAACAAGTATGTGATTCCTTAGGGGAACGCAACGAACTACATAAGTGCAATGCCTTAAGCTTGACATTAACTGGGAAGGCTGGAGATTGGTATAGGACCCTAAGGGTGGACGAGAAAACAATCTACCCTACCCTTCGAAGTTTGTTTCTAAAGGAGTACATACGAGAAGGTGTGCTTTGGGGTGTAGCATCTCAGCTACAGAAGGCCGAACGTAAGGAAGGAGAGTCAGTAAGGGACTTCATTAGTCGTCTAAAGCACTTAAACTCTCGTTTCCCTGTAAATGAGCGCTTCAACAATAACCAACTGCTTGATCGATTCATTCGAGGGTTGAGGAATGAAGGAATCTATAATGGACTAGTGATTAGAGGTATCACAACCTGGGAAGATGTCACTGCCAATGCAATCCAATTAGAGGACAACTTGATGATAGCAGGCATGAGGGTGTCTACTGACACGAGATCCACTAGCTCACAAGCCATTGAGTATGAACCCATGACTGCAAAGCCCATTGCCAATGAGCCAAAGGTATTTGAGACATTCTTGACAGACCTCACCAAGGCAATCCAAGAGTCTCTTAAGGATAATCGACCCCCTCAAAATAGTCACATGTATCCAAGAAGGGAGCAACAATGGTGTTCCATTTGCTTAGGTCCACATAGCACTAGTGAGTGCCCTACGTTTAGAGTAAAATTTAATGGAACTTGCAACGCATGTGGTAGGTATGGTCACCAAGCTAAGGATTGTTTAATGATCAAACGTATGATGGCAAATAGACCACCTGTAGCCTGGACGGATGCGCCTCGAGCTCCTGTATTGATGCCTACTCCACCTGTTGAGCAACTACCGCAACACATGGTCCCTAGATCTCAAAATGTTGTACAAGCTACACCGTTACCACCTCCTGTGCTAGGACCGCAGCCCCCGCATCCAAGAGTCGCCCCTATGAACCAAGTGGGTTGCGAGCCATCAAATGCTTATGCAGATGGCTGTGAGGAGGAAATAGACACTAGTATTGCCTATGGACTTGATACATTGGAAGAGTGTCCTATATACTACATGGAAGATTGTTGGGGACAAGTCAAGCCGGTTTATCAAGCTGCTGCTCTCGCATCCAGAGGTCAAAATATCAACACCCAGGCTAGGAGGCCACCTCTTCAATGCTACGAGTGTGGGGGACCACATCGAGTAGCGGAGTGCCCTATTAGGCTGCAAAAGAATGCTGCACAGATGCAAATGAATCAAGGGAGCACGTCTGCAATGCCAATACTCACATGTAATCGTTGTGGCATAGATCACTTGATTGCCCAATGCCCCTATAACCCAAATGCGCCTAAAATCACACCCCTAAATTTGGTCGAAATTGCTAGTGTGACATCACGAATACCACCCGTCGCACCCGCTTATGCGATTACACGGTCCATGCTTCAAGGGCCAGGCCATATCCTCGAAGAGAGAGATACCGCGTCAATTATCCAAGCAAAGAAAAAGAAGACACGAAGGAAGAAGTCGCAGAATACGGAAAATTCAAAGCCAAGTTCCAAAACAAACATAGGAACAGGAGATGACCCCGTGTATATGAATGACCTCGAGGATGATTCAGATTCAGTCGAGACAATGGAGACTAGAACCAATACCACAAAGGGAAAGACCGACAAAGAAAACCGTAACATGGAACCAAATGAAAACCGAATAAGAGAAAACCATAAAGAGCCTCTGAAAACACCACAAGTGTTTCCAAATCCAATCCAAGACCCCCAAGAAAAACCGTAGGGGCAAAAAGGGAAGAATCGTAAAAAGAAGATTGGGACGTACCCAAACCCAGTAGACGAGATTGAGCAGGTGAAACATCTAAGAGGTTTAGTGGAGGAGACTCAAAGGAAACTAGAACCAGAACCCATGCATATCAAAATTCATGACACAGTGTTTCCCATGCAAGTTCATCCACCCCACATGAACCATAGACCGTTAGCCATATCTAGTATCATCCAAGAAGGGAGTGAGGACAGGACATCAGAAAGTGAGCATACACCTTTCTTGTTGGAAAGGATGTTTAACGAAGGAATACCTGATCCCATTGAGGAATATGAGATTCCATCCTCACCAGTTCCTAGTCAAGGACCTACACCCTGCAAAACACCAATGAATGTTGCCAAACTCGTGGACTTCATGTCTTCTGAGGTTCGAACCACGATCATAGCAAAGCTGTATGGAGATCCTGAGTTATTCCTTGCACTTCGAGCATTCCTTAACGGAGAGCTACGAACGGGATTACCGCAGTTTGCGCAACCAAATAGGCCTGACTCGATTATGATTGATGAGGAAAATCATGTGCAATCACTTGACTTAGATGGACACGAGTCTGTGATTGAGGTACCCATTAACGAATTAGGGCAGTATTTTGAAGGCGACGAGTCTAATGCGACCCTACCCATCACTACCAAGGGATTAACTATAAAGGGAATTCTTGATGGTGGTGCGGGAGTTAGCATCGTTACAAAAGATTGTTGGGAATCCATGGGAAAACCCCGCCTCAGTGTTACTAACATTGTGGTAAAGATGGCAAATGGTACCATAGCCAAACCTATGGGGATGCTCAAGGATCTTAAGATCAAAGTTCTAGGACACAAGGTACGACATACGTTCATTGTAATGGATTTCTCTAAACACCTTATGTCATATGAAATGATTTTAGGACGACCATTCATGAGGGAAGCACAAATGGTTCACGATTGGTCTAAAAATCATGTCTATTTGCAATTCCAAGACTCTGTCCTTAGAGTGGATTTGGTGACTGGTAAGGTACACCCCTTAGGGAGTAAAACCATTATTGATCATCGCTCTGACACCACAGTTCACTCGGCCCCACTACAATATTGTTACACTTGTAAGAAGGATACAGACATTGGCCAAGGTTCTCCTTACATGGATGTGTTACCGGGTATGACGGAATCAGACAATGTGGATTGGGTCCACCTAGCATCAACCATAGACACTTGGGGAAATAGGGGGACGACCTGGGTAACACCTGAGGGGGATGAAATGCCTATACCCTTAAATATGCTACAAGCAATGCATATCGCTTCCGACAAGACTCATCCTAAGGTAACAAAGAAAACATACAAGTGGGTCCCTAAAGCTTCTTTAGTGACCATAGCTAGTGCTAAAAAACGGAAACCTAGTAAGAACCGTACCACTCGCTCCAAGAAAAGTAAGAAAATGTTGCGATGGATCCCTAAACGACTATTGGAAGCCCAAGGCTACTATCAAGGAAATGATCAAATCTGGGTGCCAAAACGTAGATTGTACTCTTACCTATCACCTGACCCAAGTGAGCCCAATCCCGTATCTCCAAAATGAATCAATGATCGTGCAAAGAAAAAGATCACAGAATGCTACACACCCTCTCCCGAGCTAGTTTGGGTACCAAAGAAAGAACGATTTGTTCCACCTAGCTCAGGAACATGGAAATCAAATGAAGCTTCTTGCTCTTCATGTAGTTCCTATACGCAAATAGAAGCTTCGACACAACCTCCACCTACCACTGTACATATCCATCCAAGCACGAAAGAGTTTGCACCTTCCGGGGTAAGTTCACCACCTACAACAACGTTGCAAATAAAATCATGGGAGAGTACCTTACCACCGTTGCAACTTGACAAGGCACCTAGGGTAATAGAAAACTACTGGCAAAAATCCTCACCTATTACCAACTGGAACAATTGGTTTCAAAGGGTGACAAGCTCATTTCAAATGGTATGATCTACCCAAGGAAGGGGGGAGTGTTTGCTGACAGTCATCATTCACTTGTTTCCCTCTCAACCTTTTTCCCTGACCTCTTAATCTCCAATCTTAGGGAATGTACATATAAAGCTTTATACTCACAAAAAAAAAAAAAAAGAGCAAGAGCAATTAGCAAGCGAGTATGCACCTTAAAAGTCAAAACATTGACTCAGACCTACACATGTCACATCTGGTACAATGAAACAGAAACCTATGCCATAAAACACCTTTGATCCTCATCACTTGAGTGATGGAGGGTAGGTAAGATTAGTACGATAGGAGTGTTTCTGTTTTAGAGTTGAGTGATTAGAAAAGTTCTCTTTTCCCACTGATGTTCCTCCTAGAGGTATTGTTTGTGTTTCCTAGTGTGTACAGGAGCGTGTTGCTATTGATAGGATTTGGACCTTCATGGAACCTTCAAATCAAGTGCGACCATCGACACAAACAGGTGTTTCTTATCCATTAGCATTGCCGTTATCTTTTTGCATCTATGTTTGTCTGCTTTGATTGTGATTGGTAGCATACTATTCAGCGCATTGGCTTAGTATCCAACATTTAATTCAATGTAATGTTTTGTCATAATCACTTGTTTAGGTGTAAAAATCAAGCAGTCCGACTAAGCTAGTTTCACCAAGCTAGGTATTAGAGATCTTCTCTTAATACCATGGGGAATGCCTTCCTAATAAGAAATGGTTACTTAGGTTCTTAATCCGATTTAGGCAGCATTGTATGAAATGTACTAGGGCTTTCTAGTGGGCTTAACCCTAGTGACCTTTAGCTTAAGTATTATAAAGGGAGTTTACTAATGTGATGAGCCTGGGGAGGGTAACAGTGTTATATGACCCCCCAAAGTTACAAAATTTAAATGTTGAAAATGAACAAACAAAAAATCAAAGTGCCACAATGTAAAATTTTAAGCTGGAAGAGAAATCTCAGCTTGATTTGGTACTTCACTCACTTGATTGCCTATGGTACTAGAGCCCTAGAGGTTCCCAGCGTGGGCGCTTTTCCTTGAAAAGCAAAAAACCCAAGGCATACAAAATAAGCACACACATCATAATTGAATCACTGTGAAAAGACCTTGGGGGGTCAAAGAAAAAGTAATCAGTCAGGCGATGATTTCATGAGAAATTCCTTTTATGGTAGCTTAACTACAAAGTCTTCTAGGTATAGCCTCTAGTCAGCCCTCGAACATGAATACTTGGCTCTCGCGATTAAACAACTTAATTGACCACAGAAAGTTAAGAAGCTTACCCATGGTATTAATATTCGATCTCTAGTGCTTTTCGACCGTCAAATTAGCGACCCCGGACTTGTTTAATTTTCTACCTTTACATCTGTTTATGCATTTGATTACATTGCAATTTAATGTTCATTGCTAACAAATTGTTTGAAATTATTTTACCAATCAATGTGTCTACCTAAAACTGCATATGCTTTTTAAGAGAATGCAATTACTGTGCCAATGTTGTTTGATTTTGCAGTGACTGAAGAAGGCTAAGGACATTCATCTCAAATGCTCTTCCACCTCGATGACCCAGCTTCAACTCAATAGCTTCCGAGGACGGAATCTACATCAGGAAGGGGGGCATGTTAACCCTCACGGCTCACGGACACCCATCACCTACGACGGACGTGTATTATGTATTTGGTAGAGTCAGGTACCGGGCTTGTCGGACCAATAGGGAAAGGTAGAGTGATCGTCGATGAGAGGCGCACTTTAACTTGGACATTCAAGGGATTAGTTGGTTAAGCATGGGCGCCCAAGTGTGAATGGGGTGAGCTCCTATAAAAGCCAACTAAACCTAATTTTTACTCATTCTCTCATTTGTGCAATTGAAGAGTGCTCTTGCTCCATCTCCATCTTCTTCTTCTTCACCTCCTTGTGTGTGTGTGTGTGAGAGAGAGAGAGAGGGAGAGTGTGTGTGCGATCGAGCATTACGAAGGCACGACGGCGACGAAGCGGTTGAGCGCGGCACGACTGCAGCTTCTTCTTCATCGCGGCGAGGAATCCACCACGAAGGCGAGCGTAGAGCGGTGAGTGACACACCCTTTGTTTTCTTGAGCTTGCTAGTTTAGGCTTGTTGTGTGCTTGGAGCCGTTTGTGGCTCACATACAGTGTATTGGCAAGTCCCTTGCTTCGACAGTGCGGCAAGGAGCGCACAATGGACTATTCGTGAAACGAGCTGTAAGCAAACGTGATCCAAAGACTGGACAACTTAAACACCCTCCATGTCCAGCTTCCGACAGAGTTAAACTAAAAAGAGTGGACGAGAAGTTGTGGATCTACTACCGTAGAACTGTTGAGCAATTTGTTGGGATTTGAGGCAAATAGCAGATGCAATGATTTGGAGAACTTGTACTGTTGCTAACACTCAGCTAATCCTCAGTACATGTTGGCCAGACATATGGGAACATAGGACTTATTACTTTAGGGATCTCTTCTCAAACTAGCAATGTGAGAAGTGGTCATATTTTGAAGAGATTGCTGGAGCTCCAAGAGACCTTGCAGGCTAACCTGTGTCTTTCAAGCCCCTTTACCATGTCTGGAACAAGTTTCCAGAATATGACTCCTCTCGGACATTGCTGGTAGATGACTCCAGATATAAAAATATGCGCAATGTCTGGGAAAACTATATATGTCCACCCACCTTTGATTCTCTTGATGAAGACCAAGACCCTGATTACCTCACGCGCACACTGTTTCCATGGTTGTGCAGATGGGCACTAACCCCCAATTACCTGGAGTATACAAAGGCAAACCCCATTAGCAATCCCAAAGATGAACTTTCGAGTCTAGTCTTTGAGCACTTTGTTATAAATGGATATAATGAGATTGTCCATCTATAATTTAAGAAATGTTATATATTGTACATTCTTGGTGGATATGTAGACGTTTCTGGATAATTGTTGTAATATACTTTTTGTAATATACAGAAGTTCTGGCACTTTACATGTCTCTGCACTATACATGTCTCTACACTTCTGAATGTCTCAGAACCACTTTTTAGTGGTGCTAAACCCTTAAAACGTGGTTAAATTTTTATTGTGTTATTGCAACAGTTTTTATGGAACTGCAACACCATTTAATGGTGATGTTCGTGGGGAGTGGTGAAGCATTCTTAACCACTTTTTAGTGGTGCTAAACCACTTTAGCACCACTAAAAAGTGGTAAATTTTTATTGAGTTTTTTTGGAACTGCAACACTTTTTAGTGGTGATGTTTGGGGGGGGGAGGGGGGAGTGGTGAAGCATTCTCAAAAACCAACATGTCAATTCCATCTACGTTTACACCAATTCCATCTTGTTCAATCTTTCACTAGATGATATAAAATCAGATTTGATTTACAATTCAAAGGGCATGCTATTGTATATTGCCTCATGGTTTTCATTGGAAAGTTCGAACACTTCTCCTATGCCATCGAGCACTACATGCTCCATAGGGAACTTTATTGCCCTTATCAAGTGGGAATATATGAAAACTACTGGCTTGTTATCCCACAGCTCATACAAGTTTGCTTGTAGGGATTTATCCCAATGGCCCGTGACCATATAAGTATGCTTCTCTATCTTGTTGCCCCATGCATCAATTTGCTCGTTAATTGTTAGGCCCTTAGATACTACACACTTCAAAATGTAGAAGTCAACAGCCTCCTCATTATTCTCTTCAGAAGTGACAGTAAAATTGTCTCCAGGTGTGAGAGCATCGCTTAAGGAGTCATAATGACCTGCATAAGTGGCACCATGGAACTCCTCATCGTCTGAGTCTCCGTATGACTGGGAATCATTAGCAAGTGGCTCCAAAGTGTGATATTGCCACGTCTCCACATGTGATCTGTTCATACACCTTCTCCAATGGCCAAGCCTGCAAGGAAAACAAAATCATGACAACCGTTTTGATCGCAATGCACAAGTGTTGTTCTCAGATTACCCATTCACACAGTGCATTTCTCTTGAGCCCTTCAATGGTTTGCAGTCCCATTGATGGGATCGCTAAACATCGCCTAGCTTGACCTCCCAGAACACCCTATTGACCTCCCTATTTGCTTGTCATACATAGCAGTTGCTCCAATACTGAGATGCATTCTCAAAGAAGAGACAACTTCAACTGCACAAGTCAACCCCACGCTATTTTGCTTCAATTGCTCATGAGTTAGAGCCCTTTTAATGACATCCCCGGACCCATCATGTTCCCCCTTTCCATGTCCTGAGCAAAAAAAATTCCAATTCATTTCCATGCCAATAAGGCTCCAATATCTAGCAACAAAGTAAAACGGCCGCTTTGCTTTAAATTGTGAAGCTGCGCCATCTGACCAAACCCAATGTTTTTTAAAGCTTAGCCCTTGATCTCTCAACCATTGAGCATGTAAGAGAAAAGCATGTTTCACAAATACGGTGTCATGCTGTTTATCATCTGAGACAAAAAAGTGCATGGTCTTCTTTATTGCACTTGATGCGATGCGGAAATAAGTAATCAGGACAAAGATAGTGACCTGCTTAGTGTACCAATGCATTGACTGGATCTCATTTTTCTCCTTGAAGGAGTAGTTCTCTGCAAAGTCAACGACGGAGACAACCACATCATCTGGAAACAAAGAAATGCAGTCCTTGAACTGTTGTGCTTGCCACCTAAATATAAAATTGTGAGTGACATACTTCTTCAAGTGGTCTTGGTACACTCGCAAAAGTTCTCTAGGTAGCATTTTCTTGTGGACAATGTCCTTCACAGTGCTCTTTCTAGCTTCATTATTTCATCCAGTAGCACCCACTATATTTTCCAAAAACTTCACAGATACTTGCTTACTCTGCTCAACTTCTTCTCTTGGACAGATCTGAATATTACCTACACCGCATGCATTGCATGTTCCCATTAAGCATTGGTAGCTATGGAAACTATGTTCTTCAAGTATAGGGCAGAGTATAGACTCCAACAGTGAAGTGGTACTCATACTTGCATTTTTGTATGCAAGACATCCATGGTTGACAACTTCATCATGATGAAGGCATATAGGGCAGCTGCACATGCAGCAAGAACCATGAAGATCAAAACTTCAAGTCTGCATATATGTGATTTAGTGTCTCTTTAAGGAAAATCATTTGTACATGCACAATACAATAGCAGGTGTAGCGATCCCTCAATTTTTGGACAAAGAATGGTTTCATAGACTCAAAGCAACGTTGCGAAATCTGAATATCTGCATACTTTGTCTTGAATCTTAAATAAAGCTCCACCGGCAATATACATGTATACAAATGTTAAAAATAAACTTAGCATTCAAAACTAGTTAAATTGTTTCAAAACATTAAAAAGTGATTCTATATCACTAAAAACTGGTGTGCACCACTAAAAACTAGTAACGATACATTCAATAGTATTGTTTTACCTGTGAAAATAATGCACCACAAATTAGTGTAGAAACTAGTAACCATACAAAAAGGTAGAATATTAAGAGGTTGTGTGAGGACAACTTAATAGTGGTGAGAAAACGCATTCAGTGTAACTAAAAGTGGTTTGGCACGACTTAAAAGTGAATTCAAACCACTTGACGGTGATGAACCGCCAATAAAAAATGGTGTGCACTGCTTGAATATGGTGGGCAACGATTAAAAAGTGGTGAGTAAGGACATGAAAGTTCTGGGGAAGTTCAAAACTAGCACTTAAAAAGTAGCTAGGAGGGACCAAATACTAGGCGACAAACCAGCATTAGCACTAGATAGTAGTCCAACACAACTTGAAAGTGGAGGAGCTCTTGTAAAAAGTGTTTGATGACCACTTTAGAGTGGTGAGCGACTAGTTCAAAGTGGCTAGTCACCAATTAAAATCTAGCACTTAAAAAGTAGCTGGGAGGGACAAAATACTAGGCGGCGACAGACCAGCATCAGAACTAGATAGTGGTCCAACACAACTTCGAAGTGGAGGAGCTCTTGTGAAAAGTGCTTGATGACCACTTGAGAGTGGTGAGAAACTATCTGAAAGTGGGCAGTCACCACTTGAACGTGGATTCTGGTCACTTGAATGCGGTTTCTGGCCACTTGAAAGCGGGAACTTGCCGCTTGATTGCAGTGACAAGGTTTTAGCTACCACTTGAAAGTGGTGTCTTGCCACTTGGGAGTGGTGCCTCATCACTTGCATGGAATGATGACTGACGTAGTGACTTAGCACATGAAAGTGGTGTCTCACCACTTGACGACCACTTGAAATTAGTGAGCAGCTACTTCAAAGTGGGCAGTCACCACTTGAACGCTAATTTTGGTCACTTGAACGCGGTGTCTGGCCACTTGAAAGTAGAAGCTTGCCGCTTAATTGCAGTGACAAGGTCTAAGCTACCACTTGAAAGTGGTATCTCACCACTTGATGACCACTTGAGAATGGTGAGCAACTAGTTTAAAGTGGGCAGTCACCACTTGAACGCGGATTCTGGTCATTGGAATGCGGTGTTTGGCCACTTGAAAGTGGTGTCTCACCACTTGGGAGTGGTGTCTCACCACTTGCATGGAGTGATGACTAACATAGCAACTTTTGCACATGAAAGTGGTGTCTCACCACTTGATGACCACTTGAGAGTGGTGAGAAACTAGTTCAAAGTGGGCAGTCACCACTTTAACGCGTTTTCTGGTCACTTGAATGCGGTGTCTGGCCACTTGAAAGTGGAAACTTTCCGGTTGATTGCAGTGACAAGGTTTTAGTTACTACTTGAAAGTGGTGTCACACCACTTGGGAGTGGTGCCTCACCACTTTCATGGAGTGATGGACTGACCTAGTGACTTAGCACATGAAAGTGGCTTCTCACCACTTGAATGCAGTCAGACACCAGGTGAAAGTAGTTTTTATACGTGTAAGTGTTGTGTGCACCGCTTCATTGTGGTGTGACAGCACTTGTAAGTGTTTACTAACAAAATGTGTTCAAACTCCACTAATATGGTGTTGGTACCATCATAAGGTGGTGGGCACCATTCGTGCAACAGCAGTAAAAAGTCTATGTCACTACTATAACTGTTGCACCATGACTAAAAGCTGCTACATCACTTGGAAAAAGTGAGCTGCACCACCAAAAATGTTTGCACCTGTAACACCCCTACGAGTTTGTAAAACATGTCTATTAGCATTGGGTAAACAAGACTTTCCACTTTGTAGGGTTTACGATGAAGCGATGGTGCATTTCTAGTAAAAACTGTTTCTTAAACATTAAAACCTACTACAAAACATTAAAAACTGGTTCAAACACACTAAAAAGTGGTGTGGAAACACAAGTAAAAGTGCTTCAAAAACATTTAGAACTATTGATCAAATTTTAGAAGTGGTTGAGATACAATTAGAGACCAGTATAGTAATGTTTCACCACTTTTTAATGTCGCCGCACCACTAGAAAGTGGTGCAAAACACCAAAACAAGCTGTAGCACTAATAAAAAGAAGTATAGAAACATAATGTTGTGGCAGTAATGAGTTGTAGCACCAATAAAAAGTGGTATAGAAACATAATGTTGTAGTAGGAATATGAGGTGTAGCACCAATAAAAAGTGCTAAAAATATATATCAATTACCTGAGGCTCCTCAAGAAGGTGGATTGGATGCTTTACATATGAACATCTAGCTAGTCTCTTACTGCAAACATCTTTCTTTTTGGGGGACACCCTCGTCTCATTCGTCCAAAATTGAAAGACTATGTCTTTAACAGTTTTAGTGATGTGAGTTCTCCGTGCATCATCTCTATGACACGCAGATGCAGGGAACGAACCATCAGATTCACTTGACACTATTAAGTTAACAGATTCACTTAACAGTTTTAGTGATGTGAGTTCTCCGTGCATCATCTCTATGACACGCAGATGCAGGGAACGAACCATCAGATTCACTTGACACTATTAAGTTATGTTTGGCTGAATATAAGTTTCTTTTGTGGAACCCCATAAGCTTGGCAACTTGCGGTATGCTCATGTCAGTGTTTTGCTCCTTGCTTCCACCATTCACCAACATCAACATTGCTGATTTCTTCACAAAAAACTCATCTGAAGATCTTGGGACCTTCACATGATTCAAAGTGTTGCGGATGTTTCTCAGCATAATTGCTTCCAACTCTTTGGATTTACTCTGCATAGTAAGGAAGCAAGGATGTTGAAGAATTTTATCAAAGATTTCCTTCCTACCACTTGCATCCATTCCCACGGTTGATGTATCAAAGTGTTGTACCATAGATTGACATATCCTTCGTTTCTTTCTTTCATCCATCTCCCCTGTATTGCTTTCCGTCACAAAGTTGACAGTTGCCTTACGTTGCTTTCATTTCTGAGCAGCCCAATATTCCCTCATTAATTTCCTACGCTGAAGTTGAGATTCTCTACTCAATGACGATGAGCTGATAGACAGTTCTTCACTGTGCTCCATTGTTGCAGTACTTTCAAAGGATTGCTCTACAAGAAATACAACACAAATCATAACTACACGCTATACTTTTAATTAATACATGGCACTTATTGCACTAATTAGCAAGATACTAACAAAGCATAATAAGTGTTTACATACCTCAAGAATCATCAAGTAGAAGAGGAACCTATAGAGATAGAGTTCGTGAGAGAGAGAGAAAGAGTACTGAGAGAGAGAGAGTTGAGTGCGAGCTCAGACACAAGAGGAGCCATGCTTAGAGAGACAAAGAGAGAGAGAGGGGGCTGAGCGATACAGAAAGCTCAACAAGAACTCTGTGAGAGAGAGACAGAGAGGAGCTAGATAGAGCTCCAAGAGAGATCTCAGAGACAAAGAAAACTCAAAGCAGAGAGAAAGCTCAGACAGGTTGTAGCGGGAAAGAAGAGGTCAACAATAATCCAGCGTTCATCTGTAAATTACATTTAGTCTTATTAATTGTGGTACATTAGGAGACTTAATTGACGTACCTTAGGAGAGTGATATTCTTTTTGAGATTTGAAGCACTTTTAAAACACCCACTTTTAAGCGCAAAAAAGTAATGTCCTTGACATTACTTTCTAGGCCACCTATACATGCTTTCACCCATCCTTCAACAAAAATTCAGAAATGTCTCAAACATCGAGAAAAACAAGGAATGGTACTCAAGAAAAATCACAGAATAAGAAACCACTCATGACTAGAGTCGAGCGGAAAGAGAAATATCAAGAGTTGAAAAAACCTCTAAAGGAGATATACACAACCAAAATGGAAACCACGGAGGAGGATGGTAAGGATCTAATGCATGTTCCATCCCATTACAAAAAGTATACTCTCCAAGATCGGAAAATCATAATTGAACAACCTGTTAGGGAACTACGGAAACAAGGCGAATCTTACGAAGGGCCTGAAAACGCTAAAAGGATCGACTTGATTGAACCAGGAGAAGAGCCTAGACCTGCTTACATTGCGAATAACCTAACAGAAGAAGAAGAAAAGCTTTTGCTGAGCTTGTTAAAGGAATACCAGGATATCTTTACTTGGTCTTACAAGGATCTCAAGGGTGTTGATCTAGAAATCTATCAACATACTATACCCATGAGAGATGATGCGAAACCAAGTAGATAGAGACCATACACTTATAACGGAAAATTTGCCAAGAAGATCAAAGAAGAGATTGAAAAACTAAAGGATCTGAATTCATTTACGAAATTGAACACACAGATTGGGCATCTCCAATTGTGGTAGTACCTAAGAAGAATGGAAAATTATGAGTGTGTGTTAATCTCAAAAAGGTGAATACAGCTACCATTAGAGACAACTTTTCTCTTCTAATAACTGAGCATGTTTTAGAACGAGTGGTAGGAAAAGAAGCTTATAGCTTCTTAGACGGCTTTTCAGGATACAATCAACTTTTGGTTGACCCAAAAGATCAGCATAAAAATGCGCTCGCAAGAGAATGGGGTATATTTGCCTATCAGGTTATGCCGTTTGGGTTAACTAATGCTCTAGTCACATTTCAGAGGTTGATGAGCCATGCTTTCAAAGAGCATCTTTGGAAATTCTTAGAAGTATACATGGATGATCTATGCGTACATTCATCAATCCCGGATGATTTTTTTGAACACCTCAAAAAGGTATTTGAGAAATGTAAACTTATAGGATTTGCTTAAACCCTGAAAAGTGCACCTTCATGGGAAGACAAGGGAAAATTCTTGGACATATAGTGTCTAAAAATGGCATAGCTACTTATATTGAGAAGATTCATGTCATTGTTGACTTGCCTAGACCAACAACAGTCAAGGGGGTATAAGCCTTCATGGGACATTGTGGATATTATCGACGGTTCATCTACATGTATGCTATAATTGCAAAACCCATGTATAGCTTGATTACGCACTTTGAATGGACCGAGGCATGTGAAGAATCCTTCATGAAGCTTAAGCAAGCTCTCACCTCAGCTCCAATATTGAAAGCACCAAATTGGGATAAGGTATTCCACGTACATGTAGATGCTTCAAACTCTGCTCTTGGTTGTCTACTAGCCTAACCAGGAGATGGAGAAATTGACTTTCCTATTTCTTATGCTAGCCGACAATTGAACATGGCAGAAAAGAATTACACCACCAAAAGAGAAGGACTAGGAATAATCTATGCCGTTAAAAAGTATAAACATTACCTATTAGCCAACAAGTTTGTGTTCTTTGTGGACCACCAAGATTTGTTATATTTTGTCAACAAGCCATGTAGCACAGGGAGAACAGTGAGATGGTTCATCATTCTTCTCGAATTTGATTTCACTGTGGTTGTAAAAAAAGGCACTATACATCAACGAGCAAATCATTTGTCAAGGATTGTTTTAGGGGAATTACCTAAAGGGGTAGACGATGATTTACCAGATGCCTATTTGTTCTCCGTGGAAATGATACCTAGATGGTCGAAAAACATTGTGTCATTGTTGACAATAGCTCAAGTGGATTCACAAATACCACTTCCTATCACAATTGATTTAATCGAGCAATCGGCTATGTATCAATTACTAGATGGAAGGCTATATAAAAGAAATCGGGATGGGATATTGCTTTTATGCATTAACCCTGAAGAAAAAGAACAATACCTAAGTCAAGCACATGTTACCATAGTAGGACTTCACTTTGCGGAAGACCAAACTATGCAACGAATCTTGAGACTTGGAGTATTTTGGCCGACTATGAGGGGAGACGTTAGATCTTTTGTAAAAGATTGCCCTCAATGTCAAAAACAACCACCCATTCCTCATGTAACATTGTTTCAAATGTCACCTGTTCCTAAGTGGAGTAATTATCTGGTTACTTACTTATCGAGCCGAACATTTCCTGAGGATATGAGTAAACGTCTCAAAGACCAATTGAAATTGAAGTAAGAGACTATGCTCTTATTGGGAATCAATTGTATCGGAGAGGTAAAGATCAACATTTGCGTCTTTGTGCAAATGAAATTGAGTACATTTCAATTATAAGACAAGAACATGCTAGATTAGTTGGAGGTCACTTTTCTAGTGAGATCACCACAAGAGCAACCTTGATGGCAGGCATATGGTGGCCAACACTTTTTGCAAATGCCAAAGAATATGTTCGAAGGTGTGATGCTTGTCAACGAGCAAAAATGCCAACACGAGTAGACAACATGCCCTTAAGACCAATGATGGGGGCTATAGCCCTCGCAAAATGGGGTATAGATTTTGTTATACCGATACAGCCACCTGCTTATAGAACCCAATCTCAATATATCATTGTAGCTACGGACTATTTGACCAAGTGGGCCGAGGCTAAAGCGACTCAAAAAAATGATGCCATAACCACTGCTGCATTCTTATATGAGTATGTATTCACGAGATATGGATTGCCAATAGAGATTGTCAGTGATCGGGGAACTCATTTCCTCAATGAGGTAATAGATTATTTGCTTAATGATTTTATGGTCATCCATAACAAATGAGCTCCCTACCATCCACAAGCAAACGGACAAGCTGAGCATACGAATAAAATTCTTAGCTCGGTACTGATCAAAGTGGTTAGTTTAGGAAGGACAGACTAGGAAATTAATCTCCATGCTGCTCTATGGGCTTATCGAGTTTCATTCAAAACAGCTCTAAATGCTACACCCTTTAACCTTGTTTATGTTTTCGATGCCATACTGCCAATAGAATTTCTATTGCCGACATTAAGGGTAGCACAGAATCTTGAGTGGACTGGACATGAATTGTCAGAAAGACTTGAAGATTTGGAAAATCTAGACGAGCAAAGGCTAATTGCTGTAGCTCATATCTATGCACAAAAGCAGAAACAAAAATAGTTTTTTGATTCCCACTTAATCACAAAAATCTTCAAAAAAGGGGACTTAGTTCTAGTCTATTCCCTTAAGCAACACATTCCCAAGTTTAAGAAAAAGGGAAACGGACCATTTATCATTGAAGATGTATCTCCAAGTGGAGCACTAAAATTGTCCACCGTAGATGGTGAACCAATAGCTAATTGGATTAGTGGATGTCGTTTAAAGAAATACAATTTTCCACTAGCCAATGAATTGCTAGAGAGAATGCACGCAGCCAAACAAAGGAAGATCAAGCGACAACAGCTTATTGATGAAGCCCAAGAGGAAGCTAGACTTCGGATACTCAAGCGTAAAGCTGCTCTCAAGAATCAACAGATACCGATTCCCATCAACACTTTGGAAATAAATGATTGACAATGGGAATTACCTAAAGATGCAGTTTCAATAGATGATGAATGGTTAGATGGAATGGATCTGCGCATCAAAGTACAGCTCAACAATCATAGGGCCAATGCTTTGGTAGACACATGAGCTAGAGTGAATGCAGTCAATTATTCCACATACAAGAAGGCAACAAGTCAAGCATTGACAGCAGGAATAGCGACAATCAAAGGATGCAACAAGAATCGAGCTCCAACATTATGAGTAGTCAACTTGAACATGGTATTACATGGATGTTTGTCCTCATCAGTTTGTATGTTTGCCAGATGAACACATGAATGAGACGATGATTCTTGGAATTCCCTGAATGCTTACATACAAAGTAGTACCAGATTGGGATACGAATCAACTAAAGCTATCACCTAAAGGTGGGCAACTCATTGTTCCAATTGCACCAAGCAAGGAGGAATGGAAAAGAAGCAATCAGCAGACCAATCCACGAAGCCAATCTTCTCCATCCCCTTGACAATCAAATGCTACATGTAGCATGCAAGGAGTCAAGAAGATTTGGGTACCAAAAGCACAGCTTAAGGATAAACCGATTCAGCTCTGGGTGCCTAAAACTTCACCGAAGAAACAAAAGAAGATTCCATGGATTCGAACACAGATTCGAGTATCTCCGAGCAAGGAACCTAACATGAAAAGGGTTTGGAAGATAAAGGAGCACTGAACTTCTCCACAAACCGCGAAACCAATCAAGCAGTGGCGAGTGAAGTCTCAACAGACTGCACCACACCATGCAGCACCAAGCCGACCGAATTACCAATGGAGCGAAAAAGCTCGACAACAATCGAAAGTACTACCAACAGCTCAAGCAATCAGCGTGCTAAAACACCCTAATGGTACAATCAAATAGAGATCACAAAAGCTACAAGATTTTCTCTTTGGAAGACATCAGCAACAAACCTCGACATCGAAAACCCTTGAATTAATTACTCAAGACCCAGCTCTTGCACAACATATGGGTTTGAATTGCATTGATCTTCATATCATGGTAGATCTAATCATGTCTATGCAGAGACACAATTCTTCAACCCATGCACGCAGTCATCCCAGAGTACGCCACCTAGGAGGGGTGGAAGGGCACTAAGTACTAAGTAATTAAGGACAATGTTTGAAGAGGGAGGAAAAAGTTCCATGTTAACATGTGATTTTTTGTAAACTACCTAATAACGCCCTTATAACTCATCATCAAGGAAAAATTCACTAATAATATCTTCCCGACGAGTGTAAATAGTGTATATACTATTAGAAAATCATAAAAATTAGTCCTTTTTGGGTATTTTTCATCATTTTTGTTGATAGGGAGGCTTAAAAATAGAGAAATCCAACAAAAAACAATAAATCTATATTGTTCAAGGGATTTTCTTAATTATTGGATTTTTACTTTACTTTTTTAGAGCATTTTGCTATTTTCTTTGATTTTTTCAAATAAACAGGTCAAAATTAATAATAAATAGCAGGGAAGCTCAGATGGAAAAATGGAAGACATGATGGTGATCACAAGGACAAGGCGGACAAAGACAAAAATTTTCAATAAAATCAGAAGACGGAAGCGGGAACCCTAAATTAAGCGGCCATGCCTACTTTTGCAAAATTCTTGCAGAATGAGCTACAGAAATCCGATCAGAGAAATTTTTGAGTTTAACATAGAATTCACGACCTAGTAGGACTAACAGGGAATCTGGGGAAATTTGGTTCGGGAAGTCCAGGTATAGATATCCATGGTAGGCGAAAACCACCTCATTTCCACTTAGAGCCTTTGGAGAGAGAGATTTCGGCCTCTTTCGCGCGACATTTTTGGAGCCCACAGTTGACCATTTTCAGCGCCGTCTCACACGAGACATGAGGGGTAAGTTCTTTACTCGATAATGATCCATTTTGTACGGCCGGTAGCTAATCTAAAGCCTTAGAAAAAACCCTAGAAACCGAGCAGTGCACGAAGACCTACAACCTAAAACTGACCATAGCGACCTGCCAGCTTGACCAAAGCGGATGGGATTTGAACCATAGCATGCCCTAACATAATAGAACCTTTCTATATCATCAGATGGCCATTCGGCTGGGGTCAAGGGCCCCCAATAGAAAAGTTAGGTTTTTGGCAAATGCCAGAATTCAGGCCTGACTCCACAGATGGCTTGCTAATGAGGTCCATATACAATGTATATGATTGGTTTGGTGAAATCCATCAAGCAACGCCCTTGAAAAGCAAAAAACGGTTGGAAGGTTACAAAGCATCAAATTCGACATACGAGGCCAAACTGACTCCAAATGAGCCAGAATGAAACAAGTAGCTTCACGACTATGTTACGGACAAGTCCAAAGCTTCAAAGTTGACCGACCAACCCAACAGACAGAGTAATCACAAAAAACGATGATTTCAACGTCGACAGAGTACAAAGTGATGCTGGCATGACCAAACTTGTCCAAATTCAATTTAGGACTTGTATTAGGTGTATGAAACATGTCTAGGTCAAAATTCGAGGGTTTTGCAAAGTTTTTGTCACTGAAGTTAATAATCACGATTATTTACTTTTGCATCAATTTTGCTTGGAAATTGTCAAATCATCTCACCTATCATGTGTACACACCGATTACATGCCAAAAATCAAGTATAGGCCAAAATGACCACCCATTACTTGTAAAATTGCCAAAAAACGCAAAGAAGTCTTTGCAAGCCAAAATTTGGGTTATGAACAACTTTTCTTGATCCAAATCACCTCATATCTCATATCCAAGGTCTATACCATGCCTAGAACCAATTTGTACCAAAAAATGTCAATTTTGGAAGAAAAGTTAATAATCGCGATTATTTATTTTTTGGTCAGAATTGGAAATTTGATATTTGGCCATCATACATCCAAAGTACATGTTGTGATAAGCCCACTAACCAACTTTGAATCAATTTGGAGTTCAAAATCTCAAATTTTCTTTATATCCACTGCTTCAGAGACCTAAAGCCAAAATCTGGTACCATTTTCAACCTGTGCATCCAAATGAGCCCATAAGTCACTCAGAGCATGTATTGGGTATATACTTAAAGCTTATAAAGCCAAGTTTACAAAAAGTTGGAAATTTTTCTCAGTTGTAAATAATCGCGATTATTTACTTTGGTTGCAAATTTTTGTTTTGACCATACAGTTTTGTTCCTTGCATGATTTTATGCATCTTTGCTTGTTCACAAATTGATTTGAAGCAATTTGGACCAGATTATCAACATTTCAATCCAAAAGGACATTCTAGAGAAAAATCCGACAAATCTGCTAACTTTGCACTCTATTCACTGAATAGGAGCAATGCAAGCAGCGGAGAGAGCCAAGAAGAAGCTAAACCAAAAAGAGAAACTACAAGAACTGCCTGCATATCAACTAGACCCCGAGTCAGTCAAAGCGGCAAAGGCATCCTACCTTTCTAAAGAACAGCTGGAAGAGAACCACACTACGGTCTTCACTGGCAGGTTCAAGAGTGAAGAACGGCATCAGGTGGAGTTGCAACTCCTGCCCAAAGAGATCTATGATGTAGCTGCCAAGCCAGAAACCAAAGAGACTAACCCAGGTTAGGGCTCAGGCATTTCTACAAACAAGAGCCTTGCAGAGTGGACTTTCAGAAAGCTTACGAGCTTCTATCCACCATCAAAGAGGACGGAACCGCACAAATATCTGACACCCAAGGGAACAAGGTCGAGGTAGTAATAACCAAAGAGATAGTGGCAGAGGAACTCAAATTGTCCACTTAAGGAATGACCATGCCGGCAAGAGACAGGAAAACCGAAGGCACATTTACCAAGGAGACAACTACAGCTATATTCGCCGATCTTATCCACAAATAGGCGGAAGAGCCAGCCCGTTTGTACCATCAACACTTTCAGTTTCTGGCAAAAAGGCCACCAAGGTACACTACACCAAATCACGCCGTGGCCACCACCTTCACTCAGGTTCTTAAGTCAACAACAAGGCATCCTGTGGACCACGCGCAGTATGTCTTCACAAACTTGAAGGGCACCAAGAAGGAGGGAAAAATCACATACTTGGGCGCGCCAGAAGCGTTGACTAGAATAGCCTATCATGCCATCGGCATGACCGACAACCTATCGCCTGTCCCTGATCAGAATACATGGATCTTGGCAGCACAATCCTCTCCATGAGCTACAAGGTCAGGTAAAAGGTCACAAAAATGGGATGATGAGTCAGTTGACAGCTCACCATAGCGGCACAGCAGCGAGAGCTCTGACAACGAAGAAAAGAGAGCTCGGAGGGAAGAGATGAAGAGGAAAATTGTGGCTGCCCACCAAGAGGAGTCAACTAAAAAACAAGCGCGTTTTGAAAGAGAAAAACAGGCTTACCAGCGCAGTAGGCAAGCACCAGGAAAGGACCAAGAAAAGTGGGTACCCACAAGACTGAAAGGACCTCAAACAAAGCATCATACAAGAAAAGAGGCAGATGATCCAACAGATTATTTAGAAAGAATGTACCAAGAGGCCGAAGCCCTAAAGCTGAAAGAGGAAAAAGAAGCGGCAAAGAAAGCTAAGAAAACGGCTACACAAGAGCAAAGCCAGGGATCTCCTCGACCCACCTCACCGCCTTCGGAACAACAGGACCATCCCATGCCTAGCTCACCACCATCACCATCAGGCAAAGGTACCAATGAAGAAGCAGAGACTGAAAATGAGAAAGATCCTGAGTCCACCCAACGAACAGAATCTACACAAAAAGCTGACCACACCGACGGACATAAGGAAAAAGAAGCCAAGCTAGAACCGGAGCAGGCAGCAGAAGAGACTCAAAAGCCGGAGGAAGAAACTGATAAGGAAGTAGATACAAAAAAAGATCCTATCACTACACATGAGATGGAGCCCGAGCCAGAGAAGGCAGAAAGGTTGGCACCTGAAGAGACAGTAACGGTTGAGACCACACCATCTACTTCTACTCAGCCAGAAACTGTCGAGGAATCAAAGCCTCAGGATGGCCAAGAAAAAGACAGACCATCCACCTCCACACAAGAACCACCAGCAAGAAGCAACACATGAGGCTGCCGACAAATCCCAGCTGGCAAGATAGGAGGAGTGGCAGTCAAATGATAAAGTTATAATAAAAGTCAATGAATATGCACGCCAGATGCAGGAAATGACGGAGAGAATCCATTTAGCAACTTTGAACCGCAGCAAAGGCCAAGGAATTAGAAATGGTGATCAACGCTCTTCAAGGAGAGCTCCAAGACAGGATGATTATCATCATTGATCTCCAAAAGCAAGTGCAACAGCTGAAGGCATAAGTGGAACAGCATCAGATAGCTAGGGATAAACAACAAAAAGAAATGGAGTTAGGTGACCTCCTCACCAAATTATCTGATGCTTGTAAGGTAAAAGACGAGCAACTGACAGAAGTCACGAATGAACTTCTTATGACCTCTCTATCAGCTCAGAAAATTTAGGTGCAGTTAGATGTTGCCAATGCTTCCCTGCAATATTCTGAATAGAGAATCAATGATCAGCCCATTTTCTTATGGAAAATCAGAGAAAACCCAGCCATGGACTCAATCAAGGTAGCTAATAAAGTGTACAAGGCATTTGAAAAGAAAAACAAGGACTTAGAACTGGAATTAAAGCTTGAAGAGTCACAGCGCAGAGACCTGGCACTGATGCAGGTTCAAAGAGAGGAGGAGCTCCTAAAGGAGATAGTAGAACTCAAGCGGATAAATCAGCTCCTCAGAGATGGAAAGCCAGACACGCAGGAAGCGGTAGCACTTCAGAGCCGCCACAAATAGACATTCCCTCAATCTCGTTTTTTGATTTTGAGACGCAGTCCACAATAGAGCCAAGTGGTGATGAAGATTTTCAGATTCACATCACAAATGCAGATACAGTGCCAATGGTTCAGCTATCAAAATCTGAAGAAGACGTACTGAAGGAGAAGATCACCTTAGAGGTGGATGAGCAGTGGAAGGCCGATATGGATTGGGAGTTGAGAGTTTTACACTCTGTCAACGTCACTCAACTCACTCCCAATCAAATCAACGCTCAATGGCACCAACTAGCCCTGCCGTACCCTCTCATCAAAGTAGAACTTTTACAAGTAAAAGAAAGGCTGTACAAGGATATGCAAGAAGATGACGCAGATAACGACCACCCAAAGTGGCGATTAAGCTGGCTGAACAAGAATCCGAGATACCTGATTCTATTCACAAGAGCACCTGCGGCCTTACAAAGAGATCCAACATTCTGTCTTGTAACTAGAGTATGGACATGGCAAGCGCACGAAGCACTGCAGAAGAAAAGGCCAACTTGGCTCAACTTCCCCAGGCTGCCAGCTCAAGAGAGAGGCCAAGCGACATAGAAATACATGGTGAAAACCCTAACGGGCGCCATGTCATTCTTCAAGAGTCTACCAGATCTCTTCTATGCAATGTTATATAAGATCTACAGGATGCTACTCACATGCATACAAGTTTTCAATGAGCCTAAGCAGACAAGAGCCCCATGGCTCTTATTCTTGGAAGGAAACAAAGGCTTATGTTACGATCTGAGTGGAAAACCTTCAAAAGAAATCCTTTACGGATTCTATGCGAGATGCATGTTCCTCCCCTCGCATAATATGCTAGCCTTTGAAGAAGCATTCTACACTGGATTCTTCACCCGGTGAATGAAGATATTTGCACCGGTGATAAGCAACCTCACATCCAGGTTTGTAGGCTACTTAGCGGTGGAACTAAAGAATCAAGTCACCATGCAATTTCTGCAAGTGCCTAACAAAGAATGAAGAATCAGATACCAAAAGGCACTAGAAGCACTTAAAGACCGCCTCACCCGCCATCAACCCGAAGACACCTACGTATTGTTTGTTACATATAGTTACCTCCCTTGGGTGTCTATCCACTTGGAACCTTGCGGAAGATCTAGGTGGTGCAAGTGCTTGGGACTCATTTCTATGGTTGGAATGGAGCGCTCCTTATCACTACACCTACGTATTGTTTGTTACGTGTAGTTACCTCCCTTGGGTGTCTATCCGCCTAGAAACAGGTTTGGGTAGGAAGCATCCTTTCGGAGGGTATAGTTAGTTGCAAGTGCTTGGGAGTCGTTTTCTGCTTTATGTTTAAAAGGGGAACAAAATAGTGGTGCACCCTCCATGCCGACCAACACACACACACACACACACACACAAAGAGCTAGCACTCAAGATGGATCACCGGAGTTTAGGGTTGAAATGCATAGAACAAGGCAAGTAAGTCTAGAGAAAAGCTTTCAATCAATTTCTCTTGAAGAGGCACAATCTACTCTTGCACAAGCTATTTATTTTACAGGCGGTTCTATGTTGATGGTCACACAAGAGTCATGGAAGCATGCATGGAAGAAGATTGGTGAGTATGGGGTTGGCTTTTCCCCTCCATCATATCATCAAATGCGGACAACCTTCTTGGATAAATGCTTCGACGACACCCAAAAAGAAGTTGATAGATTCATCTTGAAATCAGTTGATCGAACAGGATGCACTATAGTCAGTGATGGATGGTCAAATGTCCAACGCAGGCCGCTGATTAATGTTATGATATTGAGTCCTCGAGGGGAGTGCTTCATTAAATCGGTTGACAGCTCAGGTGAGATAAAGTCAGGGAGCTATATAGCCGATATAATCACAGAAACAATTCATAAAGTTGGTGTCCAAAATTTAGTACAGGTGATAATGGACAATGCCAAAAATTGTAGAGAAGCAGGTCGTCTCTTGGAGGAGCGCTTTCCTAGCTTGTACACGTTTGGTTGCAATGCACATAGCTTGAATCTTGTGTTGCAGGATTGGTATAAGAAAGAGGACACTGATTGGTTCAAAGTCATGATAGATAATGCAAGGAAGCTGGTGAAGTTTATTTTGAAGAGACAACATGTGATGGACATGTATCGGCAACGTATGTCCACAATATTGAAGCTTCCATGTGAAACCAGATTTTGCACTAACTTCTACACTGTGGAAAGTCTTTTGCAAAATTAAAATGTTGTTTTGGAGACATTTGTTTGTGCAGGCTTCTATGAGTGGGAAGCAAAGCAATCAGTACGAGTAAAAACAAAGGTTCGATCTGTGAAAGTGCTTATTAACTATAGACACTTTTGGTCTGATGTTGGGGACACATACTTGGTGATGAGGCCTGTGATGATATCTTTGCGTCAATTTGATCTTAAGTTACCCAATATAGGAAAGGTGTACATGGGTTGGTATAATGTTTAGGAGAGCTTAAACTCTCCTTCATAGCCAAAAAATTATTTGATCAAGCCCTAGAGAGCACCTTTTAATAAGGCTAAAAGAGATATCTTAAATAAGTATGTACATGCTTGATGGGTTAGTGCACATAGCCCACTACATACTATTTCTTTTCTACCTGATCTAGAGTACTGGAACATGGATTGTGATGATTTACATGAGGAGGTGATTGAAGACTTCTATGATATGGTAAGTAATTTCTATAGCAATCCAAATGATCAGCCCAAGCAGTTACCGACCTGACAAAGTACAAGGTAAAGGATGGCCTTTTCAACTGGGAGTTTGTGCAAAACCTTGCATCAGAACAATCAGCATGGAGATGGTGGCTCATGGATGGTGCTTCAGCACCTACATTGTGTCGATTGGCCGTTAGTGTTCTTGCACAATGTGCTGCCAATTCAAGTTTCGAGAGAAACTGTAATACGTACAACTATGTACACTCAGCTATTCGTAATCGCCTTCTCAATGACCGGGCCGAGAAATTGGTTTACCTATATTGCAATCAAAGGCTACTTAGCAATATTTAATCTGAAAGGTATGAAGAAGATAGACCACAGTGGACTGTGGATATGAATGAAGATGACCAAGAACAAGGGAAAGAAGTGACAGTCGAAGAACTGGAGTTCTGTGAGCTTGGTGGATATTCTTTGCTTGAATTGAATGCGAACCTTGAGGTGGATGATTTACTTCATACTCAGCCATGAAGGGCATTGTGGAGCAACGATGTAAACACAGATAACATTGTAGGTTAACACTTCATTGAGGTGCAAAACAATTGAATGTAATGCCAACCCTTTTTTTGTGGCTTGTGCCCCGTGGACCAAATGACATACCACAACTTTTGTTTTATTTCCATTTAAGATGGTAGTCTGAGCATTGTCACTTTCAAAATGAAAAAGTATCATAAATTTTGTTTGCAATTCCAATGGAAAACTTTAGACAGTCTGAATTTATAACTTTACTTTATGCACCAAGGAAGACTATGAAACCTTCATGGATCAATTTACCAACATTCAAAAAGTCACAGTAAGCTTTACAAGGCTCCAATGTTCAATGCAAGGGAGATCTTTACAAGGGTCATAAGAGTCAATGCAGCCCACTCCATGCTAAGATGTTTACAATTTACAATGATAAATTCAAACTATACAAAATAGAGTCTCTCTCCCTTGCACTTGTTGCCAATAAGCGTTCATAGTCTTTCTCCATTTTGAATATGGAATACATAAGCTCGTTAATTGGAGCCTTGCAAATGTGGCATTCTTTTTTATTTACCATGTTTTGCATGAGACATGGCAAAGGATACACAAGCTATTCTGTAGTGTCCACTCCAACTATGGAAAAAGTGTCCGCAAACGGGGCAAGGGCCAACTGCATCCTCAATGTGACCTAGAGGTGGACGCAATGTGTTAGGATGCTCGATCATTATCATGATCGATTGTTGTTGAACATGTTCCTCCATTTCACGGAGTTCACTCCTAAGTAGCTTGATATCTCTCTGTAGCTCTTTGTTATTGGTTGAGTCCCCTTCCCCGGTAGTCTGTGTGGAGGTACGAAGCTGTGTTTGCAATTCCTCCATAGTGTCATGTGTTTGCATAGCGGAGCTAGCCAATGCATATATACTCCTCTCATGATATTGTAACGTTAACATCAGTTAGGGGAATTTTCCAGTGCATTTAGCCTATTTTTCTATTTATTGGTATTTTCACTTATTATTTTTAAGTGACTTTCCAACAAAAGTAGGTAGGGCAATTTTGCTAAGCTAATATATAAGCAAACCCAAGTTAGCACTAATTGGCATAAGAGGCAGCAAGAGCTCCTCGCTCAACAGGCAACTTCTCAGCAGTACCCCCCCTATGACCCCCTAGCGCCATACCTCTCCCATCCCTTGGCGTTTTCCCACTTCCCAGCAGATCTCCATCGCCATGAAGCTTCCCTTCCTTGGCGTTTTTCCCCCACAATAAAGCATCGCCATCCCTCTCATGCTATTGGCGTTTCCCAACCACTACTAAGGCCAGTGATCCCACCTTCTCACTAACGCTAGATAGCAGGACAAGTCTTCAGCGTTTGTGATTAGCATTGGGAACCCTTGCAAGACAAGCGATTTCAGCATTGTAAGAACCTCTGTGGCAGCATTTTTCAGCCCTAATCTCACTTCTGTCCAGTGTTTTTTCCAGCCAAAGAACTCCCGCAAAAACGCAGCCTAAAAGTGCAGATAACCCAGCGTTTTCTAGCGGGTATTTGCAGCCACCAACACCGCAAGAAACAATCTATTTGCAGCCCCGAAAACAGTCCATTTTCAGCCCAAAACAGTCCAAGAAATTCAACGTACAAAAGATTCACAGTTTCAGCCAAGTCGTCGTAGTCGTCGTCGGCATAGTCCCTTGCATACGCATTGTACACCTTTGTGCAATCAAAGTAGACCACTCTTGCCGACAAGAGTGGGCCTTCGGAGGAGGGTTTTACAACCTCTCGGGTGTCGTATCTCTTCTCTCTCCTTCTCTCAGTCTCATTCACTTGCACACACAATATCCACTCACTTTGTTCGTGATCATAGCACTCTCCATAAGACGGAAATCTCTCTCTTTCCCTAAGAACTAAAAGGAACCTTGAGCAATAAAGATCACTAATCTTGAGACAATACAACATTCATTCCACTGCACCTAACACTTTCGACCATGTTTGATAGCTTCGGGTGTGAGGTAAACTTCAATGGCACATTGAAACATAAAGTGGGTGTGTAGAAAATGATCCATCCCAGTTTCTAAATGTGATCTTGCACCTATCGTATCTTGAGAGGAGGCTGTTGAATAAAAGATGGTTTTAGCTTTGTGGCTATGGACATCTTGAGCATCAATATTATGCACTCTTTTTTATTTCACCTCTCTACATGCCATATATTAGTCTAGTGTTGTAGCTTGGGTAGATCTACATCCGTTGGATCATCAACACCCAAGTCTCTTAAGCATTGTGCCATATTGCCCACAATACTATCTATGGATAGTCTTTGCTTCTACAGCTAAGAAGTGTGTCTGAACTGCTTCAATTATCGTATCAAAGAAACGATCTCAGTGCAGCTCACTCTCCAATAAAAAGATGGTCTCATTCATGATTAGGACACATATGCACGTGACCAATAGAGATCTGATCTTGGTTTTTAACTCCTTCATTTCCATAGGATCCATGTTTGCTACAATCAACATATATTTTATGATTTTTAAAGACAACATAACTTTAAATTTTATAACAAATATATGCATCATGCATTGAAATTAACGACAACACTAGTTTAAAGAATAGGAAATCATTCAATGAGAGTGACGACACCTCCAACCCAATAGTAGGGTTGATAACGAGACCAACACTGAACAAACCCAACAAGACAACACATCATTCAATGCAAGTAACAACACCTCCAACCCAATAGTACGGTTGATACCGATAGCAACACCAAACTAAGCCTAAAAGGCAAGGCATCGTTTGATGAAACTAATGACACCTCCAGCCCAATGGTAGAGCCGATGCCGAAAGAAACACCAAACTAGCCTAAAAGCAAGGGCATCATTCAATGCAACTAATGACACCTCCAACCTAATGATAGGGTTGATGCCGATAGCAACACCGAAATTAGCCTAAAAAGCAAGACATCATTCGATGAATCTAACGACACCTCCAGCCCAGTAGAGTTGTTGCCAAAAGAAACACCAAAATAGCCTAAAAAGCAAGGGCATCATTCAATGAATCTAACGACACCTCTAGTCCAATAGTAGGACTGATACCAAAAGAAACATTGAACTAGCCTATCAGCATGTACATCACTAATAAAACACCAAAAGCAGTCTATTAGCTTGTACAATGACACTCCCAGTCCAATAATAGAATTGATGCCGAAAACAAGGTTAATAGAACTACTTATCAATTGAACGTAACCAACTTTGTTCAACAACGACACTTCCGGTCCAAAATAGAACCGATGCCGAAGTGAACACAATCGACACGCTATATAACAATGCTGGCTGGTCTAGTTTTTCACAACGACACTTCCGGTCCAATATTAGGACCGATACCAACGTGGAAAGAAAGATCAGCCTACTTTTAAAACTACAAAAAACAGTTGGTAAAAAAAAAATCAATTTAAAAACAAAATAGTAAAAGAGCGTACAAAAGTTAACTAAAATTTATATCGTAGTTTTCTTTGTTCCTTGTACCTGTGCAACTCAAAACTCAAAGGATAGAATTGTGAGGAGAATGGGGCCCCTAGGGGCCCTATTTATAGGTACCCTGGCAGTCCGTTAGGCTACAAAGCGAGATAGTCGGACCCGCAACCCTCCGAGTATTTGAGGTATCCCACTGGGACCCAACGGGCAGAGAAGATATCCCGGCAGGCAAATCTCACCGAGCCTCCCGGTCTTCTTCAAGTCACCATGCCAATTTCTGTGAATGTGAAGACTTGTGAATTGAGAATTTTGTTAATTAACAGTGTGATTAAAAAAAAAAACAAGTGATCATGTGAATTTGAAATCCCTACCCATCAACCAAGGCAATACCAAGTACCCTATCAGTCTCTGGCATTCAGCGACCATACTCTTATTCATTGCAATCCAAGTAATGACATTCCATATAGGAAACCCATCAAGAAATTTACGTGCTTTCGTAAAATATCATGTATAACATACATACCAACCTGAACACTGCCAAGCATAATTTTTTGCATACATATCCATTAAATCATTGCAAGTATCCATAGATTCTAATTAGAGTAGTATCAAGCATAGCTTTAACTGCATCAACATTTATCTTCCTTGCTCAGGGACGTCTAATACTACATTGAAAACTAATCTGGCCATAAGTTGAGCACTAGAAGCCCGGTTTTGAGCACTGTAAAACACATGTTGTAGCCCTTTCCAAGCACTAGCAATCAAAACCCTGCTAAGCTTGATTCAACTTCCTTGGCATATATTTTGAGGTAGGTCCAGACATCAGTAGAACCGACCCCTGAAAATTATTGTAATGGATATATATTCCTTGACATCCGGACTCCAATTGACAAGTCGTATAAAGACATGCATAAAGAGCGTGTCAAGCACTACACTTTTGGACTATAGAATCATATTTTGATAGAATCACTACATCTCTGTCAGTAGGTAGTAACCTCATTTGATGACCTCAAAACCCGCAATTAGCATACATTTCAGTCAACTTGATGTCAAAACAAATTCTCGCATAATCATAAGATTGGCAAAACATGAAAATAAATGCATATGCTTGTCTTTCATTTTGTGATGGCAAAGCGGCACGACAGTAGGTTCAGACTACACACAACTTGCACAATAAAGAGGGGGTGTCCTTAGGGCGGGTTCACACTATACGCACCCATAACATGAGCAGACGCGAGGTCCCAACTCTTCAGTTCACACCGCACTAGATACATTTGGTGTCGCTAATGTGACACCAAACAAGCAAGTGACTAGATCTAATGCTCCTACAAGCATACTTGTATTGGTTTACCAAGAAACGAGAACATACAAGAGTATGTTTCAAAATGTATGGTATACCAAAAGATGAAGTATGATAGAAGGACCATGGCTTGCCAACATCTAATTGTGTCGGATAGAAATCCTATCATGACCACTAATTTCTGATAGAGTCTCTATCAGAACTAGAGTAGCCCTCTTATGTCGGCCTACTATTCCAACGGATGGCCAAAAGGAAAATCACAAAACTAATGATCCCTGATCTACTAAAATCCTGTGATTCGAAGTAGATCAATGCTCAAAATGGGAGAAGTACTTACCCTAACAACAGTATGTCTCTAATAACATGAACATACTTCTAGGGGAAAGTACCTTTCGAGGCTAAAGACGGAAGATCCAAAAGTCCCTTGTACCTTAAGGTACCTGGAAAGCTCTTCATTTGCAAAGGAGTATAGCCGAGATCAAAACGAGTCCTTTTAAAAGATTAAACAGGCTATATCCATCTATTAGCTAGGCAAAATATCTCCTGCCATTAGGCACAAAAGAGCCTTATCCTTTAAAGAAAAAGAAAAAAAAGGTGGGTCTTACTAAACTTCCCCAAGGCTCATCTAAGGAAAATTACACACAAGAATCCTACGGGCCATTAAAGGTATTATGCTAGGTCAGCACAAAGATACTATGGCCCCTTCTAAATTTTTAATCCCATCCATCAGATGGCTTATCAATTAAAGTTTCCCAACTACTGGCTCATATATATCATTTTTCATGAGAGCCTATTTGAGCCTTATTAAGGAGAGCCACCAATAGAGGCTATAAATGAAGACCCACCAGAGATCGAGGATGAAGCAAATGAGCTCCAACCCAAGTTCATCCTTTGACAGGAACACAAGGTATTAAGGAATGGTAAGATTACTGACAGTATCTTATTTAAGTTAAGAACTATCCTTTCAAAGATGCTAAATGCATGCAAAGAACATAGCTTAAGGATAATATGAACCTTGTTAATGATGCTTACAACGACACAGAAGAGTAAGCAAATGTAAAAGAAATGCATTTTAAATTATCCATGTTTTTGTCTTATAAGACTCTCTTTTTCTGTTTTGTGCACAAATTTTAAGAATATGCATACTTAGGATCATGTTTGTGGTGACTACGTCTCCCAAACACCAGTAGAACTTGTCACTCTACTTTCGAAGTATGATATGGACTAAAAAGAGCAGACATGCTTGCGGCAGACAATGTCTCTCAAGCACCAAGTGGATTACTCATCCACTCTGGAATGATGTCGTAGGGTAAAAATGGATCCTCTACCCGCTAAGACCAATGGACTAATGGGTGAGACTTTACCATCTCTACCTCATAGTCAAGGAAGACTATGAGGTAGAGAGAGAGGTAATGTCATAAAAACTAATATCTAACCAACCCAAATGATTTTCTCATATTAAACTTATCACTTAATGTGGAAGAATAAACGGGAACAAGGGTTAAGATATTGAGATGTGCTTAAAGATCTATCTCAACACAAGACCAATAAAAAAAAGGGGCCCAAATGAGAGATGGTCTATCAAAGAGCAAGGCTAACCAATGGAGCATAAGACCTTAGGGTTAGCTTCATTGAAGACCTCCAATAATGTGTGTAAAAGTCCTTTGACGTTAGGTAAGCTAGGGCTGAGCTTGAGGCGGGAACCCGACCAAGCTCGAGGTGCTTGTCCTACTTGTCATGCTTGATGACTAAGGTGCTTGAGGTGCTTGATGATTGAGGTGCTTGAGATGCTTGAGGTTCTTGATGATTGAGATGCTTGAGGTGCTTGACATGCTTGAGATGCTAGGGCTGTACTTGAGGTGAGAACCCAGTCCAAGCTTAAAGTGCTTAAGGGCCAAGCTTGTGGTGGGAACTGAGCCTATGCATGAGAGTTTGAGGTGTCAAAAAGTCAAATAGTCAATCCCTACAAGGAGGGGGCGAGCCCTACATGAGGGGGGATGAGAGAGAACACCCACACACCCACACAAGGCATGCATGGTACAAAGATAGCAAAAGGGACACTTGTCAAGTTCCTCCTCATGTTGCCCTCATGGTGTGCCTGAAGCCTATTGGTTGGTCACCCAAGGGGTCCAATGATAATTTAGGAGATTTAATTAATTGATTTTTCATTTATCAAGTCCTCTCTGTCAAAGGGGAAAGGGGGACACTTGTCCTAAGGCTACCCTTGCTGCTTGTAATGCCTCCTGCTTGTGATTGGCTAGGCCTGGAGGGGTCCAATGAGCTTCAAGCATGAGCTACAAGGGGGGGTCGACCCAAGCAAGCTAGGGGGTTGCTTAGGGGGTATACTCACCCACACACACTCACAAACACTCTCATTGTGTGCTAGGCAAGGTGCAAGAGCTCCAGCTCCTTGAGAAGTTGAGAGCCTACACCAACACTCTTGGCTATGGAATGCAAATCCAACCAAGAGCTATCAATGCTTAAGCTTTTCATCTTCTCCATCTTTATTACTATGCTAAGAAAGAAGAGTGATGATAAGTGAGGAATTATTTCTTTCTCCTATGGAATACTTCTTCTTCCTCTTCCCTACCCTCATTCCGTGCTAGCTCTCTCCACCTTCGAAGGTGTTTGACGTCTTGGGACTGAGGCTTGGGATAGTTAATGCTTTCTACAAAGTGTATGTTATGCTTATTGCAAGAAGGCTAATGGTTTATTGTAAGTAGATTAGTTACTTAATGCAAGTAGATTAATTGTATTGCAAGGTAGATTAATTGTTGCTTTAGGCACAAGTTGATGCATAAAAGTATACATCTTCATGCACTCAAATGATTTAGGGAACACAAAGACTAATGTTGTTCACAAGTTCTTGATTGTTTTCAAGCTAAGATTGATTGTTGATATTATGCAAAATCTTGGTGTATGAAGCTTCCATCTCCATACTGCCAAAGAGGTCTCAAGGAACACAAAGATTGTATTGTACCAAGTCTCTCTTAATGAGAGAATCTATAATATAAATGCCTTTTGGAGGGGGGACCGGCTCCACATAAATCCGGTCCTCAACTGTTGTCATATTCTCTAAACTCTATCTCTCTTGCAAAAGTATTGATCATGCCTAGTTAATTAAGTGTTATGATTAAGTTGCTACTACCAATTAAGTTCACCCTCTATGCTCTCAAAGTTGCTCACTCTAATTCTCTTAATTCCGCTATTCTCTAAGTTCATAGACCATTTCCATTACATTTTTTGACCTTTTTTTAAACCTACAAGTACTAAAAGTCCAATTTTTCCCCCCCCTCCCAAAAAAAAACCTTTGTTCTCTCTTCCTCCTCCCTCCTTTCTCCCTCTCCTCTCCCTCCCTGCCCCCTTCTCTCCTCCTCCTCCCCTCTCTTTCTCTCTCCCCCACTGCCCCCTTCTCTCCTCCCATGTTCCTCCCTCTCCCTCCCTGCCCCCTTCTCTCATCCTCCTCCCCTCTCTCTCCCTCTCCCCCACTGCCCCCTTTTCGCCTCCCATGTTCCTCCCTCCCCCCTCTCTCTTTTCATCCTTTGCTTCCTCACGCAACAATTGCCATGGTGGTCACGGACATCACAAATCGTATGCATACATATTTGCTTGTCCGCGACGTTTGCACTGAAGGCCGTACGTGAGGGTGAGAAGAGGTCATCCCAGGGACGTCGTATCGTTGGTGAGACGAATGTTGATGGTTCTTCAATATCTTGGGAGGGGAGAATTAAGCTTGTTAGGCTATTGCAATTGGTTGTGTATGGGTGCAGGTGCTTCTTTGCATTTGTGGATGCACGAATGTCAAGCTCTTCAACTCAACACAGTGGCATTACAACAAAGTATTGTCTTTTCGAAGAGGGAGGTTGAAACTCTCCAACAACAATTGCAAGAAAAGGATGTGTACATTATGAAGCTTGCCAATACCATCACATATTTGAATAAAACACCCCTTTGTGTAAGGTAACAATATACTTCTTACTTTTGGTTGTGTTCTTCTTATCATAGACTTTGAAGTCTAAGGTTTTGCCTCTACTTGTTTTGTAGTGCTTGGCACAAAGGTTTCTTTTATGCACAAATAGTGAAAGGCTTCAGGTTAGAGAGGCCAAGTGTTACCACTTTTTCTCTTAAAAAGTCTTCTTTGTTACATCTTGTAGGTAAGTGCTTCAAGTCCATGCTTATTAAAGGTGGGTGATCTCATCCTAATGTATATTTTAGGATTGTTTATTCCCAGTTGGATGGAAATCCTTGCAAATTTGTACAACATATACTTAACAAGTGTCTTTATTATACAATTTGCAAATGTTGAATTCATACATGTTTTTGTTACAAGGTAACCTCTTACTATGCTAGTTGAGCGGCGTTGTTTGCAAGAATGGCTCAAGGAATTGGCCATAACATGAAGCTTTCACAGTGGCACAAAGCTCTCCTCAGCGGCAATGTGGCTCCCACTACACCAAAAATCATTATGCTAACATGGAGAGATCCCTAGTATGACAATGCAACAGCTTTTCATCAGCAGCAACACACCCTTTCCTAACATGAGGGCACTCCTACCAAATATATTTTTATGTGATAGGTCACCCCATGAGAATATCATGTCATGGAATGGATGTACGAACTATGATCGCACTACTCCTTGGAAGTTGTTCACGAATGTATGTTTATCAAAGTTAATAAGAAGAAATTTAGACTTTTTTGTTTATTGATGTGTAAGAGCACTCTAGGTCTACCATATTTTAGATTGTTTAATAAGTTAAATAAGATTTGTAGTCATCTAAAGTGTAAATTTATTTTTGTTTGGTAAGATTGTACATGAGAAGACATGGTAAAGTACAAGAGATCTAGACAGAATAACCCTCGATTACATTCCTACCATGCACTTGTGACACCATGCCTCTCCTTGAACCCTTTGATTTCTATCGTTGTAGAAAGTCCAAGGGTGGTCTATTTTCAAAGTTTTAGCAATAAAATTTGTTATTTTAAAGTTTGTACATAGTCTAAGAGTTCATTCTGATTGTTTTCCTTCAGTTTCAATTTTTGACCGAGGGCATTCCTTGGAAGCCACTTTTGAAGGTGTTAGGGCGAGACTTTGAGGAAGTTTTGTATGTAGAAATACAATCCTTAACACAATAAAAAACATTGGTTCTTTGAGTATTTTGAGATTCCATGGTTTGAATGCTCGTTCGAGCTCGTAGATTAAGAAAAAAGTAAGACATGTCTATTTTACATCTTTTTTAAGAAATTGTCAACTTGTACGTTGATTTTTTAAGAATCCGAGCAAGATATGATTTTTTTGCATCACACAATAGTCGAAGAGCACGATGAGGTGAACAAACTTATGTGAGGCAAGCCCAGACAGATTCGGAGCCGATTGGAAGCTAGAAGCTCTTGAAAACAAGTTTTGGATGGCCATTTTGCGTGCCCTTGTGGCCCCTCTTGTTGAGGGTCCCTGGGACCTTAAAATGGCAAGTATAGGCTTTTTTTATGCATGGCCATGAAATAGAACTAGGCAGTTTAATGTGTTCATAGCAAGCTCCTCCCCCCCTTCCCAATGGCAAATACCTAAACCTTGTATCATGCTTATCAACCATTTTTTACTTCCTTGTGTGCATCCCCTGTTCTTGGAAATATCTTGATCCCTATTCGTCCCTGGATGGCCATTTCGCGCACCCTTGTGGCCCCTCTTGTTGAGGGTCCCTGGGGCTTTAAAATGACAAATAGAGGTTTTGTTTTAATGCATGGCCATGACATAGAGGTGTAGTGTTTGATGTCCGGAGTATTCACTATGTAAAATTTTCCTATATCATGTGTGTTCACCACAATGGATTAAAAGTACCCCTTATAGGCCTTACCTACACATGTTTCTATAACTTATGTTGAGCACATGTGCTATGTTACATATACTTTAGTGAACCTTCCAGGTCAAAGGTCTCACAAATTATGTGCACTAAACATCTTACACTAGAAATCAACCAAACAAGAAGCCAATTTTTACTTCCTTGTGTTCACCTGGTGTTCTTGGGAATGTTTTGTTTAAGCCATTTCTTTGGTATTTGAAACTATATGTGACCCCTACTGTTATAGTATCCAACCAAAGGTTCTTGATTAACAGTTTACATAGGCTCGAGTGATACATATCTTTTATGTTAACAATGCATCTATCTATAATTTTTGTTTACACTTTCTCTATCCAAATGAGCTACATAGTAAAAATCAAATCCGCAATTTAACAATTAAGTTCACAAGGTGATAGCTATTGGTATCATCTTTAGCAATACCCAAGAAATAGCTACCAATAGCGAATGAATAGGGATATTTAAGAAGATTTGATACCAAAAACTTGTCAACACAACTCAAAAAGGTGGAAACTCAAAGGCTTTACAATATATGTATGATGAAACACGAATCAATAATAAGTCACCCCTATATATCGACATCTCCATCTCAAGTTGTCATTTCTCTAAGTCAAGCTTGGCATAGGTATAGTATGGAGACAATAACATGTTGGAAAGCAAGAATTTAGCTTTCTCAACTTGTGAAATTTTGCTAATGATATATATTCAACATCCCCAAATGAGGACATCTTGACAAAGGTTATGATCCACTTTAATCAGAAGAACCATTAATGATTAAAGTGAAATCAAAATATTGCATGAATTTCTTCATGGTGGAATGATTAAGACTTGAGACTTGATACATCTTACAGGCAAATCAAAATATCCATAAAGGTCAACAATATTTCTCAAGTCTGTATGAAACTCCAGTAATCTAAATTAAATACTCTCACTCAATGCGACACCATTTAACAAAAAGACATAGGAATCCAGCCTCATAAAAATAATTACAAACGGAGACAATGTTGTTGCTGTTAAGAATCTCTTGCAAGTATTTGTCTGCCTCATCTAGAGATTCATATACACTTGAGTATTTGTGTGTCTATGACACTAGGGAAGATAATAGTACTATATGGACGGCTTTTCTAAGAGCTCCTAGAGAGTAACTATTCGTTCAAGATTCTACAAAAATCCTACTATTCTTATCAATATCTTTTAACATGGTAGTGAAAGGTTCCTCTCACAGAACAAAAATAGGGTGATTTCCATCTGTGTACATGGTTGCTTGCTCATGTCCTCTCAAAACAAATTGACTCTGTAAGTAAACAACAGATTATGTGAGCATAAAGTTATAAAGTACAAAATGATATCATTCTAATAATCTAATGACGACTATACAAAGAATAAATTATAAGAAAAATCTTTGATGACTCTCCATAGATAACACAAAAACTTACTTGCATTGTGAGACTCACTCACATGCTACACAACTATAGATGGCGTACAAAAGTCATCAACAAAATAGCACCACCCAGTGTTATGAGGTGGGAAGCCTAATTATTGAAATCCATAAAAAGGTTAATTCTCTCCAGCATGATAAACTTAAAGATGGAGATGATGTTAAGCTCCGAATGTAAGCTACAAGGGTAGTTTTCTCACCATTCTATCTTTATGTTGGAGATGAACCCTTGCAATGCCCACACACTATTCACACCTCCTCTTGTTGTGGTATGCAAGTCATGTGAGCTCATGCTTTTTCCACCTTCGGGAGTAGAGGTTTCCATGTAGTGCGAGTGAATGAAAGTAGAAGGAGTAGAATCTTGTTTCATGTTGTATGGGAGATGAGAGAAGAGAGAGGAGCTAGCTTGGTGTGAAACTATGTGGTGGGCAAGGGGAAGAGATGGGGGAAAAGCTTGCTTGGTGCTACAATGGAGATGGGAGAAAGCTAGCAGAGAGATAATTCCGGACTATAGGGGGTGCATGTGGTTGTTGTAGCCATGGAGAGCTTGGAAAAGGGTTTGTAGAGAGAGAAAATCACTTTTTAGCTATAGAATAGGTTTGGAAAGACTTTGGAGGGTGGAAAATGATGTTTTGAATTTTTTTGGAAAAAAATAATTTTTTTGAACTTTTTAGTGCACATTTTTTTACTTTTGGAGGTCAAAAATACTTTTTTACCATAAAATAGATTAGGGGACCTTTTAAGGAAGGAAATTTTGAAATTTGAAATTTTTAGTGTATATTTAAATCCGGGCCAAAAAGTGGGGGAAAAGAGGTCAAAGCGCCCCCCCCCCCCCCCTCCCTTTCCCCTAGCCACCTCCCTTACCTTGTCACTAGGTAAGATGCCATTAAGAGGTGTAAGGCTACCTTGTCCCCCTACTTTTTTGAGAGTATAGAGTGTGTCCACCACCCTCTTCGTATTGGCTGGCCTCTAATTAATCTTAATCCCAAAGGTCACCTAGAGGGTTCATATTTTTCCTAATGGCTTGAGAGAGAAACTATTGCTTAGGTGCTATAGTCTCTTTTTGTGTTTACCTCAACTCTTTAGTTCAGTCAGACTATTCACAAGGAAACATGAGAGGTGTATGATAATCATTTTGTGAAGTGATTCCACATGTTCTTGCTGACAACTTATTGAATGAAATAATATTTAGGGTTGCTAGGCAGAAATGCATCAATGGATTTTTGCAAAGTTCTAATTTGGACAAAGTTGGAATCATTAGGGCAAGTTACTGAATGTTATTCAAGCTCATCAATAGAAACATGAAGCAATCAAGAGAGAAGGGGTCCTTGCTTCCAAAGCCATCAGCTGCTCAACAAGCCAAGGTCAAAATTAATTCCAAGGTTGGAGATGTTTATAGATCCTTTCCACATCAATGACATATACCCTCATAATAAAAAAGACCTCAAGTTTAACTCTTTCAACAATCTGTTCTTTGAGTTGAGAACTTTGCAGAGGGCAATGATAAAATTCTATGATTTTCAACATACTGAGGTGAGTGGGCAAGCCATTTTTGTCATCAAATTAGATGAGAGTGAAATTGTGAAGGGTAGAAAGCTTGAGAGCGTATCAATAACCCTCATGAATAGAGATTTTCATATCACAAAGGGAAAAAACCCTAAAAAATTAAGTGTGCAGAGAGAGAATAACATTTGGTGGTTGGGTGCTTCTGAGGTTGATAGTCAAGATTTCAATGTGTTGAATTGGGTATTCCTACTTGCAAAACAAATATCAATTTGATTTTTAAAAAAGCAATTTTATCTCACTCCTTTGATTCTTCAATTGCAACCTCCACCTTCTCGCTTCAGACTCTCTAGATACTTTAACTTCCTTTGTCTTTGTTTAAGCCCAAGCTCTGTCCTCTTTCTTCTCACTATATTCAGTAATGATTGGGGGTTCTTTACCTTCTCCTTGCTTTCTTGAAGGTGGTGTTTAAGAGAATCCTCAACTATAGTAGCAAATGGTTTTTCAGCTTAAGAATGTCCCTTCATGCTGCAAGGTTTTGTGTATAGTCTAATAGCCCTATCATAACACCTCTTACAAATCTCATCAACAAACAACAATTGAAAAATGGTGAGGTGCATTTGGTGATAGGATCTATGAGATACAATATACCATTTGCCCATAGATCAATGTGCTTCTTTTGTTCTAATCTCAATGCTTCTATGACAGAAGGAAGACTTTAACAAAGTCTATTTGTTTTTTGAAGAGGAGAATATTCATCTTCCAACTCGACATGGAGATGATAGATACCTCTTTTAGCAGGATATGGAGATGATGTGGGAAGATGATGAGTTGGATATGGTGCAGATAAAGGTGTAGAGAAAGGGCAAAATGAGCAAAAGGAAATTTGAAATTTGGACCAAAGAGAAAAATGATGCATTGGGAGTGAGAATTTTTGAGGAAGAGACACAGTCCCAAGAGATTTGAAAACGACACTATATATGGGGCCCCAAAAGTGACATCCCGTGCACCCAATAAAATATGAAGTTTTTCCCCCAATTTTGGGTTTTAATATTCCTTGTTCATTTTTTCAAAAATGAAAAGTATTTTCTCTCTCTACCATTTCTTACAAGGCAAAGTCGAGATCTCAAACTTCCCCTAATGAATATATTGTGCTCAGAGGTGCTTTGGTTGATATGTATACAAAATGTGTTTCACACGAGAAGCTTTGGTTGAGCTTCTTGCCCAGAATGTGGTCTCTTAGAGTGCATTGATTGCACATATGACCAACATGGCTGTTACAAGGAAGGTCTGGGCTGTTTTCACAAGATGAAAAACCGAAAGGGCCCCTCTCAATGCAATACTTTTGCATGAATCTTGAATGCATGTGGCATTGTGTGAGACATTGTCATGGTGGACGACAAAATTCATGATGGGGTTGCTAGTCAAGGGCTCATAGAGAAATACATTGTTCTTGGAGATGCTTTGGTCAATATGTATGCTAAATGTGCTGCCCTCACAAAAGCTCTATAAGTTCTAAACATGAGCTCCCTAAGTGGGATATTGTCTCTTGGAGTGTGTTGATTGTAGGATATGCCCAACATGGTTGTGGTAAGGAAGCACTTGATTGTTTTCACCAGATGCAAAGCAAAAAGGTCCCCTCTGCAAGTAAAATCACCTATGCATGCACCTTATTGGTGTGTGGCATTTTGTGTCTATTCTTATCATATGATAATAAAAAAGGGTGTCTCTATATATACAATCCCCTATGTATTGCAAGACATCACCTTGAGAAATTTTATTCATGATGAGGTTGCTAATCTGGGGCTCTTAGTTGAACATGTTGTGCTCAAAGGTGCTTTGATTGATATGCATTCTGAATCTAGCATCCTCATTGAAGCTCAAAAAAGTTTCAAATCAGATTCTTGCATTGAAAGTGGTCTCTTGGAGTGCCTCCTTTGCTCATGAATTAAAACACCAGGACGCCCATCAATCAAAGGAGTAGGAGGTAAAGCATCACATGTGCTTCTTTACGGGATCTTGGAGAAAGATTTCATGCTTGGCCGTGCTTTGATCGATATGTATATCAGATGGGGTTCCTCAAAGCATGTGAGTTTGCATATGTGTGTGTGTGTGTTAGCATATGGACGAACAATAGGACATATTTAGCTTAAGAACATACAAGTAGTGTAGGTAATGGTGGGCATGATTGCAAAAGTGAATGCGGTAATCGACATGTTGGCAGAAATCAAAGAAGGGATGATGATGAAAAAACAAATACTAGTGACTAGATGGTAGAACAATGTGAGAACGTCTACGAGCCGATCCATTCAAGATTGTGCTTTGATGAAGACGACCAATATCAAAGGTACAGTTTTATTTTGTATTTTAATTTCCTCTTTGTGATCTCAAAAGTAATGAATTTACATCATTTTTATTGAAAATATTGTAGATGAAGGTGACAAAGATTGAAGAATTTTTGTGATTGCAAACTAAGGGACACATGGACAATACACCACGGCATGGCAGCCTGAATGTTACATGTCTTTATAAAACATCGCTAATGAGTTATTCCTTGTACAATTGGAGTATTTTTATAGTAAGAAAGTCCTTCTAACACTAGAGGAGAAGCCTAAGTCCCTTTCCAACATTGGAGGGGATAAAATTGGCGAAGGAAGGGCACATTCCTTCGCCAATTTTTCCTATGGTATTATTATAAATGTGGAGAGCGGTGCCAACTCCACACTATACACATGGTTTTTTCTTTCTTTTTATGGACACAAGCATCGCAGTGCACAAAACAAAATGCATCCGTCTTCATCTTTAAATATTATAATGTGCAAATTTCACGTCCATACACTTTTAAATGCAAACTCTCATTTGTGACGCAAGGTCGAAAGCTTCTAGGAGAGATGCTATGTAGCCATCATCACAAGCTATACCATGAATTAAAATCCACACCACTGTCACTTTTCAACTTCATACCATCTGCAGAGTGAAGCAATCAAAGCAAAACTAGTTAGCTCCAAAAATGGGGGAAATGTACACTATAAAGTTTTTTTAAAATTGGTATGTGAGTGCTAGTCATCACCTGATTGTGGCTCGCGTGTGACGTTGTGAGAGATAGAGGACCTCCTCGTGCACTTGGCAGCTTAGTTTGTAGCTCAAACATGTCCCTTGTCTACTATTGTGGCTCATGCAAGAAAGCTTGTCCCTCGCTTGTGTGTGTGTGTGTGTGTGTGAGAGAGAGAGAGAGAGAGAGAGAGAGAGAGCGAGAGCGAGAGAGAAAGGAGGGGGGAGGGAAGAAGGGCATACTGCGGATTTAAATAACGACAACCATTGATATCATAAGCAATGTGTTTAATTGATCATGGCTTTAGGTCTTCTCACAAATGTTCCCATTCATGTTTGCTCTTTTGGACTCATCTTGGCACACATAATTATAAGCTCTCCCATCATCTTAACTTGTGCGTCTAGCACTCATGCGAGACATGCAACATATCTAACAAGATAACAACCAGTCAATTAAGAAGCCTTTGCTGCAGATACACATGACATTAGGGAAAATTTGGACTCTCAAAGGGGCCCTATAAGGAGGTTTGACTTTGCCTCTGTTGTCCAAATTGAGCAACCCGGTGAAGTACATAAACGCTTTGTCAAAACCTTGTCAACCAACAAATCATTGGAAAGATCTTAGAGAGTAGGTTCTAAATCCCCAAACTCCGACAAATTTGGAGTTGATTTGTAGAAGTTATGGCCTTTCCACTGAAGCTACAATGTGGGGAGAGATTCCACTTATAAGATGGAGTTGTCACATCAAAAAATGAAATCTTCTAGAATATAAGGAATCTGATGGCATGCTACATATCAATGGATAGATCTCGATAGTACATTCTAAATCCAAAAGGTCTGATAAGTTTTGATTTTATTTGTAAAAGTTTTACCGTGCGCCCATTTTGGACAAGAGGGAGAAAGTCAAAATCGCCCATTTGAGAGTCAAAAATTTCCCTAATGTGTACTATTGTACATGATGCTAGTATGGAGTAAGTGTATCCCTAGATCAGAGCATTGTAACGAAATCCATAGTGTTAGAATCCCACTATGGTCATTGGTGCATTTTTTTGAAATAACGCTCATATTGGATGTTGGTGTGGCTTTCATAGTTATGTTGGATGTTGGTGTGGCTTTCATAGTTATGTTGATTTTATATTGGAAAGCTTCATGGAATGTATTGTATTCAAGTTGCAAACTAGTTGTTTTAGCTTGCAAAGGGATGCGGCTCTTGGCTGGCACTAATTGAACTAGTGTTTGACGACGTGCCTTACATTCCTTTAAAGGTTGCACTTGGTTCAACGTTAAGTCCACATGTTGCCCAACCCCTTGGTTGTGTGGTTCTCTTTGGAGATTTGTCTTGCAATTTATTGGGCAGCCTTGATGTGTAAAGTGGGTGCCCAAGGTGGATTTATGAAGTTGGGCACACATGCACCTTGGGCGGTGTGTGAACCATTTTCTCCACCTTGATTCTTACAGTTACAAGAAGGCGAGGCCACCAATAATTATGCCAAAATTAATTTTAGATTTGAGAATTACAACCGGGGATTTCTTAACAAGGGAAATCTACACGACAAGTGAGAGCTAGTCATCATTCTCAATGCTCGATTGTGGCTAGCCCGCGGTGTTGTGTTGTTTGCGGTTTGATTCTGCAATGCAATCATACCATTAGTTACGCTCATGAGCATCTGTGAGTTGACTAGAACATTGAATTGCTCTTGCAAAGTAATCATGGCACACTAGTTGAACACATTGGAAGTATGCATAGCATGGACAGGTTTGCGAGGTTTTGGAAAAATGTTTTTTTCAAGCACTGCTGCAAAGCGCTTACATACTAGTAGACGGCAAGGCAGGGACGGGCCAAGTCTGGAACCACCCTATTGTGGCGATGTTGTGCAGGTAGGGGACCTCCTCGCGCGCTCAAAGGCTTAATTTGTAGCTCAAACGTGCGCTGTGTCTGCTGTTGTGGCTCATGCAGGTAAGCTTGCCCCTCTCTTTTAATGTGTGTGTGTGTGTGTGTGTCCGGGCGTGGGGAGAGAGAGAGAGAGAGAGAGAGAGAGAGAAGGGCATACTGCAGATTACCATTAGTATTATAAGCAGCGTGCTGAATTCATGGCTTTGTGTCTGCTCGCAAACGTGCTCTGTGCCTGCTCTTTGGGCTCTTGGCGCAGATAATGATAAGCTCCCCCATGATCTTTAATTGTGTGTCCAAGTGGGCGTGTGTGTGTGGTGAATATCTTGCACTCATGCAACGCATGCAACCAGTCAATTAAGAAACCTAATTTGCTGCAGACGCACATGTAATATTGCACCTGTGTCGAGGCAGGGGAGCAGGGAAGGGCTATTTCCCATTTCTCAAACAAGATGGAGTTGGCTAGTTCGTGCACATGTTGATCTCACAGGGGTTGCCAGCCATGCTTGTCTGCCAAAAGAGCCACCATGGCCAGCTGCACGTTGGCGATTTTACAATGGAATCCCACGTTTCCAAGTGCTCTATAACTGTCCCACCTATCCCATGAGCTCCCATAGCCAGATCTGTAACTCATTCTCCCTCTTGCAGTACTCTGCTCATGCCACTGCCTGTCGACAACATGGTTTCCATGAGCTCCTGCAAGGTTTCCTCTCGCTTACTCTCTTATCTTCGTGGGCATCGGCTGGGGCACCGCCATGCCCGTGTGTTTGATGCAGATACAGACTCTTTTACAACAGGGCCCTCGCAAGCTTTGCACCAGTTTCAAACAGATCTCACAGAGATGCTGGAAAAACTCACCAACACTTCTGCTGATGATTGTTGTAGCTCTTCATCAAATTCATCAGCGGATCGCCTACTGAGCCTTTCTTGGATGTGTCGGGCTTTGGATGTTGTCATTGCCACTCAAGAATCCACGAAGCAAACTATGCACGCCCACACTATGCACGCCCACACTGCACATGCATCATGCTTGGATCAGAAGATACTTCAGCATTGCATGCACGACAGCGTGAAAATGCTAGATGTTTGCTGCCTGCTCAGAGAGACCCTAGCTGGGGCGCATGCTCATGTGAAGGCTTCTCACCAAGCTCTCAAACGCCTCCAGCGCCTCCAACTCACGAGTGAGGGGGACATTCAAAGAGCACGGTATGCTGTGCTCATGGCGATGACATGGATGCACAAAGGAGATGAGCAATCCAAAGCCGCCGCCCTACAGTTTTCGACAAAGAGGCTTAAAGCTTGCAGTTCCATGCTTAGAAGGATGGGGCAGAGGCTTCCTACCCCTCCCCTGCCGGTGAATTTTGAGGATTTGAAGGCAGGTGCTTCCCTGGCTGCTCTCTACGGAGGCGAGATCTGTACCCTCTTCTTTCTCAGACTTCTCTCAACTGCCCTTTCCTCTCCAGCAGGCAGGTCATCCTCTAATTCCATGGCAACCCCTTTGCACTTATCAGGACGGCCGGTCTGGGGGTCTGCCCTTCTTGCCGTGCATGCTCAACTTCAGAAAGAGCTGAATGCATCCCAACAAGAGACATGTGGTGCTACTAGTCTCCTTGAGATGGGCACATTGGATGCCTCTTTGCATCACATCTATGAGTCTTTGCTACATGTTCCCCCCACAGAGCAAGCAAGAAAGGATGTGCAAGACCTAGTGGGCTCCACAAGCGTGCTGGTAGACCATCTGCAAAGCTCCATGGCAAGGCTTCACCATCAGCTTGACCGCATTTCGGCTTCCTTGGTGGACATACAGATGGCCCTTCTTGAGCCACCTGTGACCCGCATGTAGCTAATTGTTACGTGTATATAACTCTTGTATTCTACTTTCAAACAATTTTGGTAGTGTAGATAATATACACTAGGCCAGGCTGTAAATGAATTGTTACAATGAGAGATTGTCATATGAATGGATATATGCTCATCTTTTCCTCATCTTGTGCTTCTCTCAATCCACACAATGGTGTTTGAATTGTTGTTTGGACTGCAACCCTTCCTACATGCATTCATAATTATCACATTCCACTAATCAAACTTTCATAATGTACTCAGCGTAAAGATGTCAAGAGAAGTAATCCAAATAAATACATAACATCACGTAGATCTAATTGCTTTGTAGTTTCATAACATATACAACTTTGTCGGATACAAGAGATCAAAACAATGTCCTCTTGTTTTGTTTCTGTTTGAAGCTATAGATTTGAAAAACCGTATTATGTTTGAGCCTAGTTTTGGAACATGCAGCTACAAATTCTTGAGCTAATGTATTCAAATCCACGATTGACCTTGGTGCCTTTTAACTCCCCAAGCATCCCAACAAGAGACATGTGGTGCTACTAGTCTCCCTGAGATGGGCACATTGGCTTCCTCTTTGCATCACATCTATGCGTCTTTGCTACATGTTCCCCCCACAGAGCAAGCAAGAAAGGATGTGCAACACCTGGTGGGCTCCACAAGCGTGCTGGTAGACCATCTGCAAAGCTCCATGGCTAGGCTTCACCATCAGCTTGACCGCATTTCGGCTTCCCTGGTGTTCATACAGATGCCCCTTCTTGAGCCATGTGTGACCCGCGTGTATCTAATTATTATGTGGACACCTTGCACCCAAAGGCATATACCAAATTTTGGCTTGTTCACTTTGAAGGCTCATTGAAGCGATAGGCCTTCAAATTTTGTGAAGGGGTCCCAATTCAATGCTCACATATCCCTATTTTTTGTGTAAATTTCCTTGTTTTTTTTTTAAAAAAAACCGGTTGTAAATTGGTGTAAGCTTGAATTTCAAGGTTAAAAATTGCATATTTCTGTTGTATATCCTGGCAAGTATCCTAGATTTTGGCATAAATCCCAAATGTATGCCAAATCTCGAATGTCAGACATGACCAAGAAAATGGTTTTCTTCTCTCTCTCTCTCTCTCTCTCTCTCTCTCTCTCTCTCTCTCTCTCTCTCTCTCATGCTTGCGGATGAGGCCTTGATCGTGAATCCTCAAGCTTGTAGAAGCATTAGATCTAGTCACTTGCTCGTTTGGTGTCGCTAATGTATCCATCGTGGTGTGAACTGAAGAGCCGGGACCTCGCGTCTGCTCATGTTATGGGTGCATATAGTGTGAACCCGCCCTAAGGACACCCCCTCTTTATTGTGCAAGATGTGTGTAGTATGAACCTGCTGTCGTGCCGCTTTGCCAGCACAAAATGAAAGACAAGCATATGCATGTATTTTCATGTTTTGCCAATCTTATGATTATGCGAGAATTTGTGTTGACATCAAGTTGACTGAAATGTATGCTAATTGCGGGTTTTGAGGTCATCAAATGAGGTTACTGCCTACAAACGGAGATGTAGTGATTCTGTCAAAATATGATTCTATAGTCCAAAAGTGTAGTCCTTGACACGCTCTTTCTGCCTGTCTTTACGACTTGCCAATTGGAATCCAGACGTCAAGGAAGATATGTCCATTACAATAATTTTCAGGGGTCGGTTCTATTGATGTCTAGACTTGCCTCAAAATATAGGCCAAGAAAGTTGAATCAAGCTTAGCAGGGTTTTGATTGCTAGTGCTCGAAAAGGGCTACAACATGTGTTTTACAGTGCTCAAGATCGGGCTTCTAGTGCTCTACTTATGGCCGGATTAGTTTTCAATGTATTCATAGACATCCATGAGCAGGGAAGATTAATGTTGATGCAGTTAAAGCTATTCTTGATACTACTTTAATTAGAATCTATGGATACTTGCAATGATTAAATGGATATGTACACCAAAAATTATGCTTGGCAGTGTTCTGGTTGGTATGTATGTTATACATGATGTTTTACGAAAGCACGTAAAGTTCTTGATGGGTTTCCTATCTAGAATGCCATTACTTGGATTGCAATGAAAAAGAATATGGTCGGTGAATGCCAGAGACTGATAGGGTGCTTGGTATTGCCTTGGTTGATGGGCAGGCATTTCAAACTCACGTGATCACATGTTTTTTCTTTGTAATCACACTGTCAATTAACAAAATTCTCAATTCACAAGTCTTCATATTCACAAAAATTGGCATGGTGACTTAAGGAAGACCGAGAGGCTCGGTGAGATTTTCTCGCCGGGATATCTTTCTACCCGTCGGGATACCTCAAATACCCGGAGGGCTGCGGCCCCGACAGTCCCGCTTCTAGCCCGAGGGGTTGTCAGGGTACCTATAAATAGGGCCCCTAGGGGCCCCACTCTCCTCACAATTCTATCCTATGAAAGTAGATTTGCATAGTTGTCCGCACAAGGAACAAAGAAAACTACGGTATAAATTTTAGTTAACTTTCGTACCCTCTATTACTATTTTGTTTTTAAACTGATTTTTTTTTATAACTTCTTTTTGTAGTTTTAAAAGTAGGCTGATCTTGCTTTTCACATCGGAGTCAGTCCTAATATTGGACCGGAAGTGTTGTTGTGAAACGCTAGACCAGCCAGTACTGTTTTATAACGTGTTGATTGTGTTCACTTCGACATCGGTTCTATTTTGGACTGGAAGTGTCGTTGTTGAACATAGTTGGTTACGTTCAATTTATAGGTAGTTCTATTAACCTTTTTTTTGGCATCAGTTCTATTATTGGACTGGGAGTGTTGTTGTACAAGCTAATAGACTGCTTTCTGTGTTTTATTAGTGATGTACCTGCTGATAGGCTAGTTCAATGTTTCTTTCAGCATCAGTCCTACTACTGGACTAGAGGTGTCATTAGATTCATTGAATGATGCCCTTGCTTTTTAGGCTAGTTTGGTGTCTCTTTCGGCATCAGCTCTACCATTGGGCTGGGGGTGTTGTTAGATTCATCGAATGATGTCTTGATTTTTAGGCTAATTTCGGTGTTGCTATCGGCATCAACCCTATCATTGGGTTGGAGATGTCATTAGTTGCATTGAATGATGTCCTTGCTTTTAGGTTAGTTTTGTGTTTCTTTTGGCATCAGCTCTACCATTGGGCTAGAGGTGTCGTTAGTTTTATCAAACGATGCCTTGCTTGTTAAGCTTAGTTTGGTGTTGCTATGTAAGACAAGGGTGGCTAGATCCTGAGAGTCCACCACCCAACCACCCTTTATATAGGCATGCCCCTGTCCCTTTGCCCTAGTTGGACTCCCTGTTCCACACCGCTTAGCCCGGCCCTGCCTTATCTAGTCCGGCCTTGCCGGTGTCCTGACATTACTCCCCTCTTAAGAAAGTTTTCGTCCTCGAAAATAAAAGTGGGAAACTTCTTCTTAAGAACACTAATGTTTTTCCAAATGGCACCTTCGTCAGGTCAATCTTTCCACTTGATTAAAGCTTGTTGTCGTACGTGATGACGTATACGCAACTCCTGATAATCAAGAACACGTTCAGGTTCATGTGGTAAGGTAAGAGGTTCAATGTAATCAACCAAAACCTGTTGGTCAATGACATTGTCGTCCCCATGTAACCGCTTTCGTAGACAGCTTACATGAAACACCGGATGAATGAGAGAATGTGAAGGTAGTAATAGTTTGTAGGCACGATCACCTACTCGCTTGAGTATTTTGAAAGGCCCACAATATCGGGGAGATAATTTAGGTGTCGATCCAGTTTTCAGACTTTCTGAATGTTTTAGCACACGTAAAAATACTTCCTCCCCTTCTTCGAAGGTAACTTGCCGACATTTCTCATCAGCGTATTTCTTATACCGATCCTGTGCTTGTCGGACATTCTGGCAAGCAAGTTTCAGTATATGCATGTGGTCTTGGAGAAAATCCTTAACCTGTTGGAGTTTTTCGGTTGCCAACGCCATCGTAACTGGTGACCCAGGTTGAAACCCATACATGAGCATGAAAGGACTAAAACTTGTTGTGACATGCTTAGCATTGTTATAGGCAAACTCGAGAATAGGTAAGTATTCTTCCCAGTCTGACTGTTTTTTGCTAACGTATGCTCTTAGCATATCTTTTAGAATCTGATTAACCCATTCCGTTTGACCATCCGTTTCTAGATGATCAGTTGTACTGAGGTTCAGTTGTGTACTTAATCGTTTGAATACAGCTCTCCAAAAGTGGCTATTAAACTTGGGATCACGGTCACTAACAATGTTACTTGGCAAACCATACAATTTGTATAGATTGTCCACATATAACTTGGCTAGTTCTAGTGTGTTAACCGTTGATTTGGTCGGAATAAACTTACATAGTTTAGTCAACTTGTCTACGACCACCCATATTGAGTCATGACTTCGTATATTTGGTTGGTAAACCTGCAATAAAATCCATAGAGATACTTTCCCATTTTCCATTGGGAATCTCCAAAGGATGTAAGAGTCCTCCTGCTTTCAGGCGCTGTGCCTTGTTAACTTGACATTTTTGGCAGTGCAAGACATAAGCTTGAACAAAGCCATATATACCTGGCCAGTAAAACTGTGGTCGTATGAGAGCATAAGCTTTTCTAATCCCCGGGTGCCCTGCACTTGGACTATCATGACATTCGTAACGAATTTGGTGTCGAATGTCTGTGTCCGTCGGTACACAAACTCTCCCCTTGTGGAGTAGTACCCATTGTCGATGGTAAAATGCTTCCATCCTGTAGTTCATCACTTGATAAAGGAGAACTAAGTGTGGAGGTTAACTGTACACTACCGTCATTGGAGTGAGAAGGATCCCTCTTTTGAACATGGCTCCACACATTGGAATATGCTTCATCACGCTCATATTTGCCCTTGAGAGAATCTTAAAATTCATTACAAAGTTCCGTGAACAAGAGCAAATTGATCTCTGGCATACTACTTAAAACGTCTACCACTACATTGTATAGACCTTTGCGATACCTTAGCTTGGCGTCATATTCCTGAAGGATCTCGGCTCACCTGGCTTTTCGACCCTTTAAATCTGTTTGTTGTGTAAACCATTTGATGCTTTCATGGTCAAACACAATCTCAAACTGAGCCCCATACAGATAATGCCGCCATGTCTTTAAGGCAGACACTATTGCATAGAGTCTGCGTTCGTAAGTAGAATAGTTCTGCTGAGCTGCATCAAGCTTCACTACAACAAAAAAAGATGCCTTTGACGCGATCCGTCGAAAAACGCGTCGAAACACCCGACCCTGTGAAAATGTCGAAATAGGCATCGATATACATGTCGAAAGGCACATTTTTCGACGTGTATTTTGACATGCTTATCGACGCATATTTCGATGACCATATCAAAAAAAAAAAATCTTGGGCAGAGGACAGGCAGCTTAGCTTGTGCTCAGTGAAAAGATAGACACAACCACAGTCAGACTGCTTGTCCTCTGTCCAAGAAAGCGAGCAGCACCAAAATCAACCGTGCTCCCGCAGAAATTTCGGCAGAGTTTCCTTTGTTTCAACATAAACTTTTCAAAACAAACCATATGTATACGCCTCCTACATGATATCCATGGAGGATCTCACATGAGATTTAAGGCAAATGAAAGAAATGAAACGAACTTTGTGCAAAATCATAACCAAATTAAAACCATAACCATAACGAACTTCATATATAACGAACTTTGTGCAAAACCATAACCAAATTAAAACCATAACCGATCATAACCATATTGATCAAAATCATAATGATAACCATAACCATAAACAAAACAATAACCATAAAGTTAAACATAACCATAAACAAAACAATAACCATAACCATGTCTATACAAGAACAATAACCATAACCATATCTATACAAGAACAATAATCATAACCATAAAGAAAACAATAACGATAACCATGTCTAAACAATAACCATAACCATGTCTGAACAATAACCATAACCATGTCTATACAAAAAAGAGACACAGAAGCTTGTCTGTGTCTCACAAAACATATATATGAAATCCATTGATGATTACGCGTCACAACCTGCACATAGGACAAGTCACAAAATTAGTATTGATATTACTTCACATATACTTATTTAATTAAATCAACTCACACATATTAACGTCTCACCTCAATCGATCAATGAAACTCTAAGGCCTCCTAGTCTACAGGCTCTCCTACGGCAGCAAGATCATTCAATACTTCATAAATACCTCTGCGATCTCCATCTGTCTCCTCCTAACGTGTCGGGGCTCGATGCATTGCAAGATTCTACGTTTATACAAAAATCAAAGTAATTAAGAATACATGATTCATCGCGTTTTTAAAAAATGCCATAGCTAGGATTGGATTGGAAACTCACAAACTCATAGCGAAAGGTGTCGAAGCCTCCGTTGCCAGGATGAGATGCCCCCCTGGTCATCTGTCATATCTCCGCAGCCTGACGTTGCTATCTGAACCGCGTGTCCGCTGTCTGCTCATCCTCCTTGATCTGCTGCCACGTCTCGTGTGGGATGCCCGAAGGCTTCGGCGAGCCGGTCCTGAAAGCTCGACGAGCTGCATCTCGACGATGTTTTACGGTGTCCCGTGCAACACCCTTGATCCACCTCCTCGGAAGATCCTCTGAACCCGGAGCAGGCTGATACTCTCTCATGATGGTCTCCACTATATAATTGATTTTGTTGCGATCCTGCTCAGGCCAAGGCGTCAGAATGCTGGTCAAAAACTACAGCTCCTGAGCTGGCGAACCCGCTGTCTCATCTCATTCCCAACTCTATCCATGTCAAGAGAACCATCTGCCCATATAGTATAGAGCTTGCAGGCACTAGGATCGTGTGCCCCCAAGGTGTCCGAGGTGTGCTAAGCGGTGTGTCGAGAGGTGTGCCTAGGTAGGACGGGGGTCGTGAGCGAGGAGGGATCGAAGCATCTGTGGACCCTCCTCCACAGCAACCACCACCTCCACCTGACGATCCCCAAGATAAGCGAGTACGCCTGTGCTACAGAGATGAGGATGTACCCGCCTTTTCCGTATCCCTAGGTGTCGAAGCGATCGTGATGGGAGACCTCGTAAGCGTCGTACCCATGGGCGCCCCCCCCCACAGGTGTCCCCCCCCCATAGGCGTCGGACCCTCGGGTGTGAAGCCCGGAGGCGTAGTAGCCGTGCCTGTGGCTACCCAGTACTGAGACGCAGAAGCCATCTGACTTGGCGGCATCCGTGTGATGAAGCACATAAATGCATCTGCACTCATAGAAGCGGGATCTGGATACTGGTCTACCATCCTAAAGTCCCGCACAAAGAAAGTAAAAGAAAGCGTCAGAACACCTTTGTTTAAATTAACTTTAAGCTTAATTTTAAATCAACGTCTTCACACAAACACTTACAGGCCTCGACTAGTGAGGCATCATCGATAAGATCTTGCACCGTATCATCGTCTATCTCTAATTACAGACATAACTCTGCCCCAACTCATTCTGGCAGATTGTCTTCATCCATTGCATCTTCATCTACAGGTGTCATATCTGCCTCATCTGCGTCATCCCTCGTATATCTGTCAGCTTCCTCTGCCATACCTTCGTCCATCTCATCTAATGTCACAGTAGTATCTGCGTCGTTTGGCTGACTTTCCTTCAGGAGCTCGTGCCCTTCAAATACTTGTTTATTTCTTGGAGCAACTTGAACCACAAACCACCATTGTCGCTCTCGAGGATCCGGTACAAAGACCACTTGCTCGCAATGTTCGGGGAGAGCAAACGTGTCGCTCGCATCTGTCCAAACCTTTGTAGAATCTATCTGCATAAGCTTTTTCCATCTCTGCGTACCGTTGCATTGCGACCAGAAGTAATCTCCTTGAACCACTTCACATCCAACAAGAACATCTCAAACCGCCTGAAGCTGACTTTCAAGATATCTGACACCAGATCACAGTAATCCAGGTTGCTAGTGCTCTCATTTGTGTCTCCGGCACTGGCCCTGCTCTTTTGCATGAAACTAACCATTACCCACTGTCAAACGTGTTTCTTCTGATGTCAACTTGTTGTGTTCCGAAATGCTTTCCATGCGACCACAGTGTCATGTATGTATGATACCTCCAGTCACATCCAATAGCCAGCTCTTCCTCTTCTAGAGATATGGGTTCTCCGATCTGTCGATTTGCTCTCACTGTCTTGTCCAACCATGCCATTGTAGGGAATTCAGGTAGAGGAGCGAAATAGTCTGGCAAGGGTAAGCCTCTAGTCGTTCAGCTTCGCCTCAAATCGTGTCGCTCCCTATTGCGTCTCTCTTTCTCTTCTTCGTACCTTTCAAGCCATTTTTGCATCGGCTCTGAATTTAGTATACAGAACTTCATGATCTTTTATCGCATGGTGTCATTCATTTTCTTCGGCATCCCTTGCCCCTGCGGCTCCTCTCCCACCAATCTTGCATCCTCCTCATCGCTCCATAGTCGAGACATTTCTGGGTCAGAAACGGATAGAAATTCGGTCGTCAAGACAAGAGACTCTTGCACCAGCCACTCTTCTGCCATTCTCCCCTCTGGACGCGCTTTTTGGCAAACAAAATCCTTAAGTTTTTTCATGAACCGCTCTAGAAAGAACATCCAACGGTTGTGGACTGTACCTGCCACTGCAACCTCATCTACTACATGGGCGAGCAAGTGCATTTGGATAGTTAGGCAGCTCGTGGGTAGATACTTCTCAATCATGCAAACTGCCTCAATGGAATTAGCGCTTGCGACTGCAATGGATTCCTCTCGTATCTCTGTTGCTAAATTGGCTTTATCTGACAGAAAAATAATTCTAAATGAATTATTGGATTTATAAGTGAGAGGGTTTTCTCGCTTGGAACACCAATAAACTAATATTAAATGAATTATTGGAATTTTAAGTGAGAGGGTTTTTCTCACTGGAGACATCCGAGTACAGAGTATTCCTGGTGCGTCATTCAAAGTAATGACGGGAGCACTGTGAACGGGAATATCTGTAAGGCCACCAAGAACGGGTACTTCTAATGCGTCACATCGGATGGGTGACGAATGTGTTTTATATTGTTATGCGCTTCCGTTTGTGACAGTGGTATCAGAACATGGTCTCCTCTCTTTCTCTGTAAGGAGGACGAATCTGGGAAGATACAGGAAGAAGCCATGACAAGCCAAGAGAGAAGTAAGCAGGCGGAACCCTAAGTCCTACAAGGAAAAGCTCGCAGAGTTGGAAAAATTTTTTCTCTCTACAAGAAGTCGACACAAGGCTTGGGATTCTCTGAGAAGGCGATAAGAGCATGATGCTCAAGAACCTAGAGAATCCAAGGAGCGGAATGCTCAAGATTCTTCAAAATCCAGAAAATATCCATGAACGTCAATCCAGAACTATAGCCATGAAATCCCGTCATTCCGGGAAGGATATGAAGAAGGTCTCTAGACCTAGGAACACTTCGAGTCAAGTTTGATACTTTTGACGGAAGGGAAGATGCCCCGAAAGCTACCGCTTTGATTCGGCAAGTTTGAAGTTGCCTTTGCAAACGGCAATTTCTGAAAAAGCGTCGAAGATGAGGCATGTGATTAAACACCTCAAGGAGATTGCAAGTACTTGGTGGTATACCAAAGCTCTGCAAGGAACTTACAACAAGACTTGGATTCAATTCAAGGATGAATTTTTCAACAAATTTTTTTCCTCTATGCTTTGAGGAAGGCATCCAAGAAGATTGGGATCGGTTTGCCCAATAGGAACACGAGTGAGTCAAAGCAAGTAGTGGTTCACTCTTGCCAAGGTAGCTCCACTCTCGACCCTCTCTGAGGGAGGAAAGGTGAACAAACTTAACGAAGGACTTTTGCCCGAATTTTGTAAACGCATCTGCAAGATACTTTGCAGTAGATGGTGGAGTCAGCAATAAAAGCTGAAAGTGTACACCTTAGTGTACATAGAATACAATCCCCGCAGTGGGAGAAGAACCATTGAACACAGAAACCACGAATTTTTGTTACCTCTCATCGAAGGATACGTTGCTATCCGGAGAAAGTTTGGAGTACGGGAATTCAATCTTACTCCTGAGTTCTTGAATAGAAGACCCTCAAACTTTAAGTGCGAGGGCATGTCTTTGATCAAAGTTACATCTTTGAGGAAATCATAAAGTGCATGGTGCTTGTTTGCTCTTTTGCAGGAGGTATGGTTATGTCTGACCAGGACTACTCACTCTCGAGTGTTTATGAGAGTAGGATCAATTTGAAACATTGTTTTCTAAGATGAATTGGTTTGCTCAACTAGTCGGAAGGTCAACTATTGATCTGGTATCCAGTAATCCTGCTACTGCAGGTAGGAAAATTATGAAGGAACCATTCTGAGATTTCAAGCAAAGAACAACTTTCATTAAGCTTGAATACTCTTTAAGCCCACATCCCCTACCCGGTGTGAGCGGGATGGAAAAACACAGATGCCTCTATAATGACCCGACACACACTCTTGGGATAATACACACACACACTATGGGGCACCACTCGGCTTGCACAACCCACATGGCCGAGACAAGAAACACACCTATGGAGTGAGAGGAGAGAGACTACCTGTTTACCCACTCCACACAGAGAGAGACACACACATACACACCCAAAAAACTCAGCTCAAAAGAGGAGAATTTTTGATGTTTAGATACAATAGATCTTGGGCCAACACCAATGGGGCAAATAGCTCAAGAGCTCACACAATATGGGTAAAATATGCCAGATACAATCACAAACTGGAGCAGAAGCTTCGCTCGTAGGAGAAACTTACATAGCCAAAAAAACAGAAAAATAGTTAGGAATTTGGCAAAATGGACAGCGCTGTCATGTCCGGAACGGCCCAAAACCCAAGTCTACAATGT